>NC_141160.1:125828591-126536924 GCF_053477565.2 Lygodium microphyllum | reverse complement strand
GAAGCCAGACTTTGGTGGAAACAATGGTGTAGGGATCAAGGGACTTCAGAGAGGTCCGTTACCTGGGAGAAGTTAAAGAAAGCCGTGCAGGGGAGATATTTGCCACCTGCATATCGTACACAGAAAATGAATGAGTTCTAGGAGCTAAAATAGCTAGGACTCACTCTGGACGCATACTACTCTAAATTCGTCTCACTTTTAAAGTATGCGCCACAGATGGACATGACGCAGCAGGTGTCCAAATTTTGCGCGGGCTTAAATCCACCCGTAAATACCCGTCTTGAATCTATGCGTCCATCAGATCTGCAGGATGCACTCATTCGAGCGGTGCCTATAATTCAGGAAGTGCAAGCTAGACCAAGGGGTAACAAAACTTGGTCCTATAGTGACCCAAACGGAGGAGCATTCAGACCTCAAGTGAAGAGAGTTCAAGGTCACAATCAGGGACAAAGGAAGAAAGCAAGGACAAATAATGTCAACAACTTTGTTCCTACTCAAAGTAATGGCCAAAACCTCCGATGTTTCCACTGCAACGAACCCAGTCACTTCAAGAGGCAATGTCCCAAGCTCAGCGGGGGACATCATCAAACGCCTTTCCAAGGTGCAGGCTGCGGTCAAGGAGCCGCCACCCGTGGAAGAGGAATAACTGCCTGCATTGCCAATAGGCAAAGATGCGAAGAAGAAGAAGAGGAAGATCCGACTATGGAAGTAGAATTTGAAAGAGCGATAGTCCATGCCGCTTTACACAAGAAAGGGCCGAATCGCCAGTTCTTGGTGATTCAAACACCGTCGGACTATCAAGGTATAGGTTTCAAAACCTTGATTGATTGTGGCAGTACACATTCCTTTATCTCACCAGCATGTGCAAAAAGATTAGGAATAGCCACAGTAGAAGCACCTACCCTGCTTGTGGAATTGGCAAACGGTCGTGAGGTAACTTGTACTAGGCAAACTGCTAAGGTGGAATTCTTTCTGGGAGGAAAGAAGACTTTAGTCAAATTCAGAGTCATGAATTTAGGTATCCATGAGTGTCTACTCGGGATGGATTGGCTTAAGCCTAATGACGCCCACATTCATTATGAAAAGGGTCAAGTTTCCTTTCGAAACTCTGAAAGGGAATTTGTCACAACTCAAGGTGAGGCAGGAGTGCCAAGAATTCAATTAGCCAAAGTATCTCGAATCATAAAAGGAGTCAGAAAAGGATTACCCGTTTACCTGATCAAACTCAACAAGTTAGATCAAAAGCAAGAGTCTCATGAAGGACCTTCTTGGCTAAAGGAATACGCTGACGTATTCCCTAAGGAATTGATTGAACTTCCGCCTCCAAGAGAAGTAGATCATGAAATTAGGCTAGTGCCTGGAGCTGCACCAATTGCAAAGAGACCTTATAGAATGTCCATACCTGAAGCAATTGAGTTGAAGGAACAACTCAAGCAACTGTTGGATCAGGGTTACATCCGGCCTAGCAACTCACCATGGGGAGCTCCAGTACTATTCCAGAAAAAGAAAGATGGGACACTTCGACTATGTATTGATTACCGAGGGTTGAATCAATCAACAGTTAAGAACAAGTATCCTATTCCTAGAATAGATGAGCTTCTTGATCGTCTTCAAGGTGCAAAGATCTTCTCCAAGATTGATCTCAGGTCAGGTTACTATCAAATAAGGATCAAGGAAGAAGATATTCCAAAAACAGCCTTCAATACAAGATATGGGCACTTTGAGTTCTTGGTTATGTCATTCGGGCTTACAAATGCACCTACCACCTTTAATAGATTAATGCAGGATATTTTTAGACCATATCTTGATAATTTCATGCTTGTCTTCTTTGATGACACTTTAGTCTATTCTAAACAGGAAGAAGATCATGAACCTCAACATCCTTGAGACAATGAGGTCCCATAAGCTGTATGCAAAAATGAAGAAGTGTGCATTCTTCAAGCGTCAGATTGAATATCTGGGATTCATAGTATCATCAGAAGGAATATCAGTAGACCCAGCCAAAGTCAGAGATGTGCTTGAATGGCCAGTACCAGTATCCGTCAAAGAAATACGTAGCTTTCTTGGCTTGACAGGATGGTATAGGATCTTTATCGAAAACTATGCTTTGATTGCAGCACCTCTTACAGACTTACTAAAGAAGCAGACTTCCATTACATGGTCAACTTCCGAACAAAATAGCTTCGACAAATTGAAGCAAAGTTTGGTATCAGCACCTATTCTAAAACCTCCTGACCTCAATAAGGAGTTCGAGGTAGTAACTGATGCTAGCATTCTTGCCTTGGGGTGTGTACTTATGCAGGAGGGTCATCCAGTAGCATACTCTTCAAGGAAATTGAAGAGTCATGAAAAGAATTATGCCACGCATGATCTGGAATTACTAGCTGTCATCTATGCTCTAAAGCTTTGGAGACACTACCTGTTAGGTAACAAGTTTACTCTAGTAACCGATCATAAGAGTCTCAAATGGATTTTTACCCAGAACGAGCTCAACATGAGGCAACGTCGATGGATTGAAGTGTTGGAGGAATATGATTTTGAAATCAAGTACCGACCAGGGAAAGAGAATGTAGTTGCCGATGCACTCAGTCGCAAGGCATTCCTAAATTCCCTAATCTTGCATAATCCATCAACGGCCAGATCTCTGGCTACAAAGGTATCTATGCCAAACAACCCTATACTTGAACTAGCTAGAGAGGAAGCATACCATGATTTGGCCTACCAAACAATGATAAAGGAAATATCTACCAAGGAGCAGAATCAGAAGTTGCAAGCTAAGTATCAGGAATTTTCCATTGATAATGGACTTGTCTACTACAGAACAAGGCTGCTTATACCAGCAAGCCAGTCACTTAAGCAGAAGATATTATGGGAAGCTCATGATTCCCCTTTCGCCGGACATCCTGGCTATGCAAAAACTCTTAATGCAGTTAGGAAGAGCTACCATTGGGAGAGGCTTAAAGGTGACGTTCTCAGATATGTCACTGAATGTTTGTCTTGCCAACATATCAAGGCCGAACATGTCATGATGCCAGGGAAACTGCAACCGCTTGACATTCCCCAAATGAAATGGGAATCCATCAGTATGGATTTTGTTGTGGGCCTACCCCAAGTCCAAGGAGGATACAATTCCATTATGGTTGTGGTTGACATGCTTACCAAGGTTGCACACTTGATTCCAGTAAAGACAAACTATAAAGCCTCTGACATTGCAAGATTGTTTATCAAGGAGATATTCAAACTACATGGGTTACCTAAAAGAATCATTAGTGATCGAGATATTCAACCAAATTTTATATTCAAAAAGGAGTTAGTAACGGGAATGTGGTGCTTAATCGAGAACAAGGAAAATAAAATTTTGGAAGTTCCTTTTAAGATATTTTGGGGATTTTTTATATCCTAGCTTTTGGTAAAAAAACAAACCCATTGGTCAAATTTCGTGTTTTTTGGAGATGTTTTTGGAGAAAAATAGAAATATCTAAAATACGAAAAGTCTTGGACATCCCTACCCTCTGAGGTGTTCCCCCCCATATCTATACTCTCTCATAGCTCTATTGTGACCTCTTCTCTGTGTTTATGCAACCTTCATTAACAAAGTGAATTACTTACACGCTGCTTTCCCTTGGCACCTTTGTGTGCCTCTCTGTGCATCTCCACTGTACCTCTTGTGAGAACCAAGTAGGCTCCCCATTTCTATTAATAGTAAAATGAATATAGGAAAGGAGTTGCATATTGAGGTAGAAATTGAATATGCCCCATTATTCAAAAGAACCCAACGTACCAGTGTCAACCCTCAAGTTTTGCAGAGTTAGATGCAAATGGGATTGAAACATGTGGATTTGTGGAAATATAAAATTGGTTCAAATTGTGATGTGTTCTTCCAATATGAAAATACCAATGGAAAGATCACAAGATCATCAAAAGCAAGCCCTTCAAGAAGTATGAGGAAAAAAAGTAGCCAATGTATGGTGGATTGGTTCAAAAGATGAGGAGAAAAATAATCAATGCCTATGTGGAGTATAAGAGAGGGTTCAACTTGGATGGTATCAAAAATCAAAGGGATCAAGGATTTCTACATATTATTTGATGGACCCTGATATGGTAGATGTTGAAAGTATCATTGCCCTCACAAATCTCACATATAATTGTAACAATAACAAATATGAATTTGATGAAAATGATTGGAAGATCTTAAATGAATTTGTAAGGAACCATTGAGAATAGGTAAATGAACATTATTCTTTCTCTTCGTTAATATTTCTTACCATGTACAATTACTAAAATGAAAGTCTTGTCAAGCTATTTTTTTCCATTTTTCTTGATGCTAATTTCTTGTGTTCTTGTGTTTACTTCAGGAACATGACTAGTGCATTATAGCGATGCATCCACAAATGTGAAACCAATGATAAACTCCAACTTTGAAAATTTGAGATGATGAGCAGAAGACAATTATAAGCTAGCTAAAAATCTTATATATTTAAATTTTTATATAAATGTATATACTTTATAAAAGAAAATGAAATATGTTTTTTTATAGATGCAAGCATAAAAAAGTATGATTTTAACTACATCATCATGCAAATAATGCTGGAGTTTTGATGAGGCCATGACAATGCAATATATTTTTTCCTTTCAATGTATCTACCCATTTCAAATACAAATCAAGCTCATATTTATTGTGTCTTTGTTATAGCCTAATATGATTTCAATCAAGTGGTAAATTTTGAGTCTTTGTCTCTTGTTATCTCTAGATATTGTATATATATATGCGTGTATATGTGTATTA
This sequence comes from Lygodium microphyllum, assembly GCF_053477565.2. Taxonomy (NCBI): domain Eukaryota; kingdom Viridiplantae; phylum Streptophyta; class Polypodiopsida; order Schizaeales; family Lygodiaceae; genus Lygodium; species Lygodium microphyllum. The sequence continues at coordinate 126,532,138 of NC_141160.1, read as the reverse complement.
CATATACACTTGATATGCTTTATAGGAATGGCTGAGAAAATAATTGAACATGAATTAGATACAAAAGATGTAATGATATAATCCACTATCATCAAATAGGACAATATCAAGATCAATATGGCAATGGAAGGGAGCCTTAAGACATTAGTATGATGGTCGAAATATGTATTCCTACATTTCTATCTCAATTTTTATGTTTAAGGACCCATAGAAGGCTTACTCTAACATAAGCTTCAACAACTACCTTATTAGGAAGCATGCGCCATAGCTTGTGCATCATAGTTTTATTTATAAAAATTCTAAGTTATACCATTGAAATTCATATAGGTTGAATATATTTTATAAAGTTTCATAATGACTAATTCTAATAAATGCATTTTATGAACCCTTAAAAGCTAGTTTATGATCAATTTTGTGATAAAAACTAGTATTTGGTATATATTACATAAGGATATGTTAACTTTTTTATTTTAAAATTATGGACTATCGCCCTTTTGAACTCTGCTTCCATGGTCGGATCTTCTTCTTTTTCTTCTTCACACATTTGCCTATTGGCAATGTAGGCGGTTCTTCCTCTGCCTCGGGTAGCGGCTCCTTGACCATGGCCCATTCCTTGGGAAGGTGCTTGGCGATGTCCCCCACCAAGCTTGGGACATTGCCTCTTGAAGTCACCAGGTTCGTTGCAATGGAAACAATGGAGATTTTAGCCATTTCTTTGAGTAGGAACAAAGTTGTTGACGTTATTAGTCCTTCCTTTCTTGATTTGTCCCTGATTATGACCTTGAACTCTCTTTATCTGAGGTCTGAATGCTCCTCTGTTCGGGTCATTATAAGACCAAGTTTTGTTACCCCTGGTCTAGACTGCACCTCCTGAATTATAGGTGCCGCTCAAATGAGTGCATCCTGAAGATCTGATGGACGCATAGATTCGAGACGGGTATTTACTGGTGGATTTAAACCAGCACAAAATTTGGACACCTGCTGTGTCATGTCCATTTGCGGTGCATACTTAAGAAGTGAGACAAATTTAGAATAGTATGTGTCAAGCATGAGCCCCAACTGTTTTAGCTCGTAGAACTCATTCATTTTCTGCGTGCGATATGTAGGTGGTAAGTATCTTCCCTGCATGGATTTGTTCAGCTTCTCCTAGGTAACGGATCCCTCCTCGATCCCTTGATCCCTGTACCATTGCTTCCACCAAAGCCTAGCTTCGCCGGTGAGCTTTAGCTTGGCGAGCATAGCTTGATTGGGGGGTGCGGTACCGGTTGCTTCGAAGTAATCCTCCATAGATTCAATCCAAATTTTAGCATCGGCTTGGATGGACCTGCCTCTCCCGTCAAACTTGGGTGGCTTGATTTGCTTGAGAAGAAACTTCTTCTCCTCGATTGCAGCAGTACTTGATGTAGGAGGCGAACTAGGAACCTGTACTTGGGGTTGTGCCTGGATAAAGGTTTCTTAAAGTTATTATATGATAATCGTTATTGATTTATATTACATCTTCAATTCTGCTATCACATAAGCAATATAGATAATTAACTTTTTATCAATTCTCATGCACAATCAGACATTGATAAAAAAAAAGTCTTATATGTATTTATATGGGCATAGCCCTTTCGGAATACAACATTTCTTGCAATGATAAGCCAACTGTTACATTTAGTTTGGGAAGAACAACGTTGTATTACATTTATCTACAAGAACAATATAATAGTATGGTTTCGAGTCATGGATCTTCAGGAATCGGTAAGTCATTGGAAGTTCAGGGTATCCTTTCCTTTGGAACCCATTCTTTTCATGGCGCCCTAACACTTCAATCCTGTCGGCGAGGATTACACGGGTTACTTCCTCATATACATATGAGTTCATCTCAACCCTCTGACCTCGAATATGTAAAGTTGAGTTTACGTGAGCTTCCACAAAAATGAACAGCTTCACGACTTTCAGGTCTTCCAACCACTTGATCCTCTTTAGGTTGGTTTGTAGATAAGCAAACTGGTGGGCGACTATATAATAGATTCCTGAAGCACCCGTCCATCTTCGTTCCATGTACAAAGGTGATGGATTATAGATTTTCTCTCAGATGTTCATCATCTCAACCCTTTGTCGATAATGCGGAGAATGCATTGCAGTCATAAACATGATTTGAAATACTAAGAACTTGTTCCACGCTTCCTAATTCTGCAAGTTAGAATTGAAGGTATGGAAATGTTTGGAACATCAACATTCACTTTACTTTAACTTATTAAGATTTCATAAAAACAATTCCGTTGTTGGTCAGCTCTGATACGCACTTGCTACGCAAGTGTCGCATTAAACCATGAGACTTATTCTACTCATTGACGGAGTCACAAAACAATCTGTTCCTGATTACATTAGGCGGACATTGTCAATCCTAGAGTTTCAAGCTCCATCTCGTAAGATTCTTAGGGACAAACCCTAGTTCACTTTCCAATTACATTTTCATTGTCCCTACATTCAGTGAATGTGGGCAAGTATTTAAGGTATAGGCGTTTCTTGGAATTTAACTCATTTCAAACGAGTACTCCGTTGTTTAGGTGTTTTAGGTTTATACCAATTTGTTTAACTCTAGAAAATAATTACGTGATCATTTCTACATGACTTGTTGTCTATACGTAATTTGATTTTTCAACCCTAACTTATCGATTTGAGGTCAGGTATAGGTTAGGTTAGTTCCAACTAATCTTCCTATACTTTGCGAACAAAATTCATGCTAAACAAGCAACCTTTTACTTGATAATTTTGACAAACTATAATTTTCTAGAATCATGCATCATAAGAATTATTTCATGCTTTGCACTTTCCATGATGATTCATTGCGAAGAGGATATGGGTTAATAGTGCGATATGTAGTTTATACATCTAGGCTTAAATGAAGTATACTATTTTAATGGACATTAATCTAGTTTTTAAATCATTTCAATGCATAAGGCTATCTGCCAAAAATCCATTTATGCTTTCTTTATTTTGCAGATTTTATTGAAAGTATTAATGAATAAGTTCCTTCGTCGTGAACATCTAGGAGAAAATATATATCCTATTTCTAACAATTAACCTTGCGTGATTGAATTACAACAATACCAAATAAAAATTAGGAAGGAAAACCTGGGATTGGGGTGAGATGTCCATGTGGATGCCCGAAGATGACCCTCCCGCGACTGCGCCTTGGACTTTCTTAGGAGGCATCGCAATTGTAGTCTATCGGACGTGGAAGCAGCTTTACAACTCCTCTTTGGAATTCCACCCTCGCTCCCTTGCACCATCCGTCGAAAGTAGTTTTAGAAGGCTCCCTCCTTGAAGTAGGGATTTCGAAAGAAGGGGTGTTTCAAAATCTTTTGCGGATAAGACCCAATAAAGCCATGGGAGGGGCTTAATGGCCTTGTAATGACTCGCACAAATGAGGAATGAAAAGGTGTGGAATCCCTTACGAGACTTTTTGAGTGGAAAAGGAAGGTGTCAAACGACCCTTAACATTCCTCTTTCTTTTACGTGTGGGAAAAGAAATAAGGTGCGGGAGAGTTCCAAGGGGTATTTTTGCATGGCCTAAGGGGGATTTTAACAAAACATGGGGGGAAAAGGAAATGTTATTTGGAGTAACCTTTTATGGGGGAAAAACCCTAAAGGGGAAACTCCAAGGAAAAAGTAGCCTTAAAGGTTATAAGTAAGGGTCTAAGGACCCTTAGGGAAAATTTGGAGGACAGGGGTTTCAAGAGGCCACGGGAAGGGTTTCAAGATGCCTCAAGAGAAGGGAGGCTACAAGAAATTTTTAAACACGGGGGGAAAGGGTTTCCAACATCCACGAGAAAGGGGCTAAGGGGAGAAAGGGGGGCTTATGAGTTTAAACACAGGGGGGGAAAGGTTTCCAACATCCACGGGAAAGGGGCTAAGGGGAGAAAAGGGGGCTTATGAGTTTAAACACCAGGGGGGGGGGGGGGGGGTGTAATAAGACCTTTTAGTTCTTTTGGGGGGAAAAGGGGGCTTATGAAGCTCCTTTTTAGAAGCTTCTAGAAGCTTCTACGTGTTGCACGGGGAAAAAAACAGTGGAAATTGGACGCCGCGCTGACGAAGTGGCTACGGGGTGCGATGGTGGAGGCCGATGATAGCCTGGCGATACTCGGCGTCTCCACCTCTCTCCTCTTGCAATAGCAGCGGCAGCCTCTCCATCTCCCTCTCGATCCCCTCACAGCAACAGGAGGCACAACCTTTTCTTCACGATCTCTGCCCCTCCATCGTATTTTAACCTGTGGCCCCCCCTCAATTATATAGGGGAGGGGATAAGATCCTCCTTCCCCTTGCGTGTCGATGGGTATGTAACATTGCCCTGGCAGCAAGGAGCTTGCCTACTTACTAATCCCCCTCTTCCTTCAGATCGATTGTCGGTTGGAGGAGAGGGAAAATTTTTAAAAATTTGCTTTTATATCATTAAAAGGAATTATCCCTATCATTATCCTACCCTTAAGAGGGTTTCATATATGAATGGTCTATTTATCCTTTTGGAGTTGTTACACATATAAGATAGGAAACATGTACATTTTAAAAGTTTGATACTTTGTGGATTATGATAACGTGAAGAAAGAACTTGAAGAAGTTGTATAATGCATGTTTCTATTTCCCTTGACGAGGAAAAATCCATCATGTAAACAAGGAAAAGAAAAGACTACATGTACTCCTCTCTCATATAAGATGCAAAATTAAAATGCAATTAACATCTTACATCAAGATAATTGAGACCCATCTATCTGACAATTGCTTGGAGTAGAAGAGTTTCAATGAGCAATTCATGATGTAATTGAAACCTTTAAATTTTTTCTTGCAACTTGTACTTGAGATAAACAATAATATCTTGACATTTGTATCATATAGGAGGAAATATGAAGATAAAAACTTATGTTTGTGAGAATGATCAAGGTATTGAGCATCAATCAACTTAACTTGGATCTCAGTAGTCTATAGTGCTTTTATCATGACTGAATCATGCTTAGCATATGACTACTTTTGTTTTTGTTGAAGTTCCTACTACAAATACATGGTAAAAGTGTGAATCAGGTGCCTCACAATATTGGCACAACTTGTAGCATACCCCATACTACACAAATTTTCATAGCGTTGGTGTTGATGACATGGACTATATGTTGAGAGAGAGAGAGAGTACGAGAGAGATACACAATACATGCTCCCAAAGAATGATTCATATTGATGTAGAGTTAGTATATATAGGTGAGACCCAAGTCAAGTGAGAGATGATATATATAGTTGTAACATCCCCACTCAAACAAAGGTCTCTTGCTGCGAGTGAAAAAACCCTTGGGGAGAACAAGGGAAAAACGCGAGCCCCTACACATACCTACGATACAAAAATAATTTACTATAAATTTTTCTTGAATACAATGATACATGCCTCAAACAGTGAGACAAGAACTTGGAACAATACCAAGTGCATGTCTTAATGAGCTAAAGCGAGCTTCACTAAGAGCTTTTGGGAAGATGTCTACAACCATTTGATCACTAGGACAATGCTCCACCATAATGGAACCTTTCTTGACTTCATGCCGAACATAATGATAATGAATAGCAATATGCTCTGATTTACTATGTTGTATATAGTCTTTGGTAAGACTAATAGCACTTTGGATATCGCATCGAAGAGGAGTACTAGATGATGAAGGATGTCCCAAATCTACAAGTAGTTGTCGAAGCCAAACTAGCTCGTAAGCTGCTAATGATGCAACAACATATTCGGCTTCAGTTGTAGAAACCGCAACACATCGTTGTTTCTTGCTGGACCAAGAAACCAAACATCCATTTACAAAGAAACAATTCCCACTTGTAGATCGCATGGATAAGTGTGAACTTGCCCAATCAGCGTCTGTATATCCAATAAGGTCAAGAGAAGTTGAAGAAGATAAAGAAGAATCCTCTCGACGACGATAAATAAGACCAAATTCCTTAGTACCCTTGAGGTACTTAAGAATACGTTTTGCAGCACTCCAATGAATAGTGGAAGGGGAAGAAATATACTGTCCCAAAAAGTTAGCTGCAAATAAAATATATGGTCTTGTGTTTAAACCAATAAATTGAAGACAACCAACAAGATTAGAAAAAGTTGATGAATGGCTGATTCTTCATTGTGTGTTGTAGATGTACCCTTGGTAGAGCTTGAAAGAATGGGAGTGTTGGCAGAGTGCGCATTTGTCAACCCAAACTTCTTAACAATATCATTAATAAACTTTGTCTAGCGAAGAAGAAGAATGCCTTGTTGTCGGTGTCATTGAACTTGAATACCCAAACAAGAATGTATCTCACCAAGATCCACCATTTCAAATGCAGTCGATAAAAGCTTCTTCATAGCATCCAAGAAAGCAATATTATTTGACACAAGAATAGTATCATCAACATATAGAGAAAGAATAATAAAATATTTGTCCTCCCTTTTGATGTAAAGATTTGGATTAGCAAAACATGCAACAAAACCTTTAGATGTGAGGAACTGATCAATCTTAATATACCAAGCACGAGAGGCTTGCTTCAATCCATATAATGCACGATGAAGCTGGCATACAAGATGCTCCTTTCTTGCAATCATAAAACCTTCAGGTTGCTCCATATAGATTTCTTCTTCAAGATCTCCATTGAGAAAAGTCGTTTTAATGTCCATTTGGTGAATTTCTAGATCAAATAGTGTTGCAAAAGCCAAAATCATACGAATAGTTGTGGAGCGCACAACGGGAGAAAATGTTTCTTGATAATCTACTCCTGCAATCTGTGAGTAACCTTTTGCAACAAGTTGTGCTTTGAACTTATCAAACGAGCCATCAGCTTTGGTCTTGGTTTTATAAACCCATTTACATTTGATAGGAACACGATTTGGGGGGACTTCAGTAAGAATCCATGTACCTTTGGAGATTAAAGAATCGTACTCAGCTTGCATAGCTTCTTGCCATTGATCCCTTTGAGACGAATTGATAGCTTCCATATATGATATTGGATCCTCTTGGACAGACATAGCATCATCAAAGACATCATATTCAATAGAATAGAATCCATGCTCTATCTCAATAGGAAGATCAACATAGATCTCCAACTTTTCATCAATCTTCTTTGGAGGTGAAGGAGGTTTATGATCTTCAGAATTAGTAGAATCACAAAGCAAGTAAGGAAATGCACTAAGCAAAGACTATGTATCATCTGAAACATCTGACGACCATGTGCCACCCATAGTCTTCTCATCAAATATAGCATCACGACTAATGATAACCTTTTGAGAAGAAGGATCATAAAATTTGTAACCTTTGGAATGATCTGAATAACCAAGAAAAATAACCTTCAAACCTGGAGGATCCAAAGTGTCCTTGGGCACATGAATATAAGCAATGCAGCCAAATGTGTGAAAGTGAGAGACTGAAGGTGTCCTCCCTCTCCAAATTGTTATAGAAATTTTACCAGCAGGTGCAATAGTTGGAAGATGATTTTGAATAAAAACAGCTGTTAGAAGTGCTTCAGTCCAAAACTTTCGAGACAAACCAGAGTGTATAAGCATGCAATGTATAGCATTAAGAATCGTGAGGTTTTTGCGCTCAGCAACGCCATTTTGCTAAGGAGAATAAGGAACTGTAAACTCATGATGAATACCTTGATCCTTACAGAAGTCATCAAATAGATTGGATACATATTCACCGCCATTGTCACTGCGAAGCGTCTTTATAGAGAATCCAGTTTGAAGCTCCACACTTATCTTGTATTGTTTAAATACAGGTAAAGCCTCAGACTTATATCGAAGAAGATAGACATGTGTGTACTGTGAGAAATCATCAATGAAAGTTATAAAATATTGATATTGAGACTTTGAGGCAGGAAAAGGACCGCAAATATCGGTATGAACCAAATCCAAGAGAGCACAGGAATGTGATGAAGTAGAAGTGTGGAAAGGTGAACGATGGTGTTTTCCAAGTGCACAGTACTCACATATTCCCATACGTGGATGAGATTTAAGATCCATACCTTGCACAAGACCATGACGATGAAGATCAAGAATTTTGACAAAATCTGATTGTGCAAATCGTTGATGCCATAATTTGCAATCTGCATCTCTAGGGGCAGTAACAACATTTGCAACTGTATCGTTCAATGATAGCTCAAATAGATTACCATGTCGAGGAGCCACTGCTATAGTATGCCCGCCTTTCTCTATACGACATTGATTATGATCAAAGCCAACAAACAAACCAAGATCAACTAGATGAGCAACAGAAATAAGATTTATTTGCAAATATGGAACATGAAGAACTCCTCTTAATATTCTAGTGGATGAAACAGTCCCCAAATATAAATCACCCACTCCTTTGACTTGACAAGTCGTATCATCCGCAAGGTAAACAAACTTCTTGACAGGAAGAGAATGATAATTGTGAAGCCACTGCCATTGGTATGTCATGTTTCCAGTGGCACCTGAATCAACGATGAATAGAGAACCATCATGAACATGAAGTACCTTTTCTGGAGAGATATCATAATGGACGAAATTGAGCTCCTGATGAGTATGATCATCATCAGTTGAAGTTTGTTGAACAATATAAGCTTGAGAACGTTCTTCATCATATCTTCGTTTATAACAATGACGAGATGGATGATCTGTATGTGCACAATAATCACAAGGAGGAAAACTTTTGGACGAGTGAGGTTGCTTTGTAGTAACTCCATGCTCCTCATCATATTGACGTGCCCAGCAATTAGAAGCCACATGACCTTTCTTATCATAGTAAGAACAATTTTTGTTAGGATAAGCAAGACGAGAAGATTTACTACCGGGATTAGAGCGTCCACCCTGCTGAAAACGTGAAGCAGAACGCTTGCGAGCAACAAAAGCAGCATCAAAATCCCTTTGTTCGCGAGTGACCAAAACAACATCAAATTTTTCCAAATGATGCTCATGACGTTGAGAATATTCAATAAGAGATATACATGCTTTATCAAAGTGGATATCATCCTTGTTAGACAAAATAGTGATGATATTGTCATATAAAGGATCTTTGATGGTATGAAGAAGTTGAGTAACAATCTGATTTTTAGCAACAGGAGCGCCAGCAGCACCAAGCTGATTGATAATGTATTTAAAAGCCTCGATATGAGAGTGCATAGAAGTACCAACCTTATATTGAAGATTCTTCAAACAAGTTTGGAGATATAAAATTTCGGTGACCGATTTCTTCTCAAACGTTGAGATAAGATACTCCCAAATAGCATGAGAGGTTTCCAGATGACAGACATCCAAGATAAGTGAGTCAGGAAGTGCAGACAATATATAACGACGAGCCGCTTTGTCATGATGAATCCAATCAGTATGATCAATTTTCCATTGTTCAAATAATGGACCATCAATAATCACAGAATTGTTATTCATCACATCAATAGGTTGAACTGGGCAAGACAGGTCGCCCAAAACAATATCAAATAATTCGTCACCTTCAAGAATTAGCATCATCTTTTCCTTCCACCCACGAAAGCCTTGTCCTTGGAAGAAGGGAACCGAACGTTGGCCAGACCAATATCCGTTAACAATTACTGTAATATTTCCGCGTACCGCGTACCGTAAATATTAACTTACCGCACGCCGTGTAAACCCTGTGCAAGGGTATTCCCTACTTCGTAATTATTGGTAACCTCATCCACACCATGCACGCTCAAAAATGAGGCCTCCACGTCGAGAATTAAAGGCCCGGGTTGAAGACCGTAAAAGCCGCGAGGAAACAACCGCTTGGGAAGGGCAAATGGGATAAATTCAAGGCAAATTTTTTTAATTATTATCCCTTCCCCCAGCCGATGCATGGCTGGGGGAGAGGGAGTGTGGAGGGGGGATGGCCAAGGTGGAGTAAAGTCGGACTGCATGAGGGGGAGTCCTCCACGTGTGTGGAGGCCCTCTTCCCCACCCCCCCCCATGCCTATATAAACACCCCCTAGCTAGGAGGTGCTAAGGGGTGCTGAGGAGGTGCCGGACGTGAAGGGAGGAGGCCGATCTGTGAGCAGGAGGAGGTCGCCATCGTGAACCGCCACGCTGCCGCCAGTCTGCTAGTCTGCTAGCCGCCCAGTTCGCCAGCAGCCCAGTCCGCCAGTCGCCAGGCCATCTCAGACCGCCGCCGCTCTGGATTACGACTCCCCCCCCCCCCACGTGGCTGCAGGAGTCCAGAAGCTTCTTAGAAGCTTCTTAGAAGCTTCTAAGAGGAGGGGGCTTCCTTAACCCCCCTCCCACCACATTTCCCAAAGGCCCATTCATACCCCTCCCCGGGACTTTGAAGAGGGGAAGGTGAAGCCCGTAAGGACCCCCACTAGACCCATCGAAAAAGGCTTTTCGCAAAAAGACTTTAAAGCCCTTTTTCCGCAAGCGCCATCCCGCAAAGGAATCTTCCGCATACGAGGAAAAAGGCAAAAGTCGGAAGGCCGCATTCCGAGGCAAGTCAATTCGTAGACCACAAAGGCAAATCAGAAGCCGAATCTACGCCTACGATGGCCCCAAAAAGATCACAAGGTGCGACCACGGGAGGTTCATCTCCAAGTATACAAGTGGATATCTCCCCGAGCCCTCAAGTCCAGGTTCTTTCGAGTTATTTTTGCATAAAGAAATGATTAGGCGCGCTTAGTTCATAAGGGAGATTGCATTTTTACGCTTAATTTTAATGCATGTGGAAATTGGAAAAAAATACATTTGATAAAGTATCTCTTGAAACATTAGGCAAGATTGAAATATGTCATTAATTTGAAACGAGTTATCCACCTTAGAAGACTGGTTGCATGTAGTTTTTTTTTGGTACATTATCAAAGTAATGAGCCTAAACTTAGGGCAAAGAAATGGAATTTATAAGTGCATTCTCTTTCGTCCTAGACATGGTAGGAATAAGCGTGTGCTGCATGTTAGGTAACATCCTTCTCGTAATGATTTCATGAGGAAAGGTTAACACCCATAAGATATTATCCGAAAAGAAATAATAGAGTACGAAAATGATCTTATGGACCTACAAATAGCATGTAAAATGGAATGAGTTAACACTAGCTTTAGTTTGGTATAAACTTCGTTAACTACATTATAGCTAGGAGAATGTTGCGTATTGCATAGTCATCATGCGAAAACGTCATTCATCAGAAGCCGCATTTAGGAAAGGTTGCATGGTTCGTCAAAGCATAAGATTCGAAAGTATAGGCTACAAGGTTGTAGGCATGATTAATAGGTGTTAGGAAAAGTTAGTATCCAGATTATCATGCATTTTTGCTACACCAAGGAAAGATAAAATTATCATAAACCATGTGATGCGTAGAAGCAATAAATCGCATGTTTACGCGTATTGGTGTAGTTGTAACTATTGTTCTCCATTGGATTTAGTTTATTACCTTTAGAAGGTTCATCCTTGTCACAATACAAGTATATCGAGTTGTCTAAGTAACCTAAAACACAAGGGATTCATATGGGCATGGCTCAGTCGATATGATAGGTATCCCAAGTGCCAAGTGCAATAAGAATTCGACCTAGTTTTACACTTGTTGCCAAGTCTAAACCCGCAAACCCAAAGATCTTACACACGTTCACGAAATGTCGAATCAATTGGATGTTCATGCATAAAATGATCTAAGGATCATTCGTTCAAATGATGAAACTTCGACGGAGTTGCAAATTTCTAGGACCATGGGCCAACATAATTAGGAATGGGTTGGAGGATACCCTAAACCCTGCTACTCGGCTAGAGGTAATTCTGTGGCCGGGGGACGCCATTCAATGGGTGGAATGATCCCGTGGAATGATGCAACACATGTGCAAAAAGGTTGCAACATCGTATAGACTTGAGATTTGTCCACAAGATAGTTTTGTCATCTCTTGAAATGAGGTTGGCAAGTTATTGAAAGAATTTAACTTACAAGAGGATGAGTAATCATCCTGTTACTCACTTTTCTTGGGGGATAATTGCCAAGGAAAAGGAAAGTTAGGTATTTGCCTTGAAGCAAATGACCAGAAAATAAACTAAAGCGACATGGTCGCTGGAATCTACCATAATAAAACCTAAAGTATTGGTAGGGTATGACCCTAACCTAAGAATGATAGGAATCTTGCCAAGTTGCAATTGATTCTGGATCGAATGCGGGTTGCATTCGGAGAAAAGGAGTCACTCCTTAACAGTTTGCCAGCTAAACGATCACTGGAAATTGATTGTGCTTGTAACAGTTTAGAAAGCACTGTTTGCATTGTTTGCTCAATGAACTAAAGGATGAGAATATATTTAAATACTTCAGGTTGAAGGCCTGAAGGGAGAGGCAGCTTCAGTTACCCTCGACTGCCTGCCTGACCCTAACCAAGGGGGTTGTTAGCCGCGCCAGGAACGTGGACTGAACCCGCCGCGAGAGGTCTCTCCGTTGAGTTCTACTTGGAGCAGGAGGACGCTTGGGTGCCTGAGGGGGCTCTGGCCGTAAATCCCTCGCCTTCCGGGCCCTGCACAAGAGGCTAACGTGACTCGGGATTGGATCTCGAGGCCCGCATACTAGTCTACGGGCGGAAGCTTGGATTAGTGATCCCTGGTGGATTACTGGATAGCCTTCGGGCGGATTATGAATACGCCTACGGGCGGGAACTCCTTGTATTTCAAAGATAAAAGGATAAAATGATAATAAAGAAGTTGTTTGGCATTGTTTTCTTTATGTCCTGTGATAAGATTACGTGAAGGAACCAGTGCATAACAGGGTTAATCAAAGAAGCTGTTGGTATATGTCAAACTAATGTGGTAGGTAATTACATAACTAAAACAAACCGAGGAAAGTGCGGAGGATGGACCATGGGTCCGTCCTATGGATGGGTGGTCCCGGTTAGCCGGGAACTTTTCTCAAAGTCTTCGACGAACAGAGGATGATCGTCATCTCCAAAACAAGTAACGAGAACGATGACTTAGAATTAACTATTACCCGATTCACGCTGTTTTAGGGGACAGGATGGGACTATGCCTTATGGTAGAGAGGTCAAGCCTTGCATCCCTCTCGTTTCCCATTCTCCTTGAACCAAGTGCAGCGTGAATCCGCTTCGGACCTGGCGTTTCTGCGTAAAGTAGTTCGCTCGGGTCTGACGCTAGTTGTTGCTTGCTAACAACCAAACAGGAAAACCCAAATTCAGGTCGATCCTAAGTGGGAACGGCCAGGATACTTCCGCTACGTGGCAGACGCGGGAAGACCTAGATCGCAAGTCCCGTAACATTCCATGGGAGTGCCGGGCGGAGCCTTCTAGACATCCTTCCCGATGGACTGCTAAGACGTGTCCGGGATGATTCTAGTGGACACGTTACAGTTGGTATCAGAGAAAACCAACAAAGGACTTGTTTTTAGGAAATTTTAATAAGAAGAAGTAAAGCAAATGTTGTGTCCCAAACATTTCCTTACTTTGATTACTGTCTTCCAGAATTATGAAGCATGGAACAGGTTCTTAGTGTTCCGAGTCATGTTTATGACCGCGATGCATTCCACAAATTATCGACAAAGGGTTGAGATGATGAACATCTTAGACCGCATTTACAATCCATCACCTGTGTACGTGGAACAGAGATGGATGGGTGTTTCAGGGATCTATTACATAACTGCCTATCGACCTGCGTACCTTCAAATTAACTTGAAGAGAATCAAGTGGATGGAGGATTTGAAGATCGTAAAGCTGTTCATCTTTGTTGAGGCTCACGCAAACGCGACTCTACAGGTTGGAGGTCGAAGGGTTAACCAGAATAAGTATGTGTACGGAGAAGTAATTCAAAGAATCCCTGCCGACCGAATCAAGGTTTTGGGACGTCATGAGAAGAATGGATATCAAAGGAAAAGATACCCTAATCTTCCAATGAACTACCGATTCCTGAAGATCGATGACCCCAATCCGTACTACTACTCAGTTCCTGTAGCTGAATGCAACAACATCTTATTCTCCTCGAATTAATGTATTAACTTGTTCCATCGGCCCAAGAAATAATTATACCATGAAAGGGCTATGCTGATATGAATGGAATAAAACTTTTTCCCGATTGTCTTGACTGTGAATATTGATAAAAGTAGTAAAGTGAATTGGTCACTTAGCTGAAGGAATACGTGGACGTAGTTCTGAAGAGTTAACAGAACTCCCGCTTTAAAGAGAAGTAGATCATGAGATCAAGCTAGTAATAGGAGCTGCGCCAATTGCGAAGAGACCCTATAGAATGTCTATTCCGGAAGCTATTGACTTGAAGGAACAACTCAAGCAACTGTTAGATCAGGGCTACATCTGGCCTAGCAACTCACCATGGGGAGCTCCAGTTCTATTCCAGAAGAAGAAAGATGGGACACTTCGACTATGTATTGATTACCGTGGGTTGAATCAATCAACGGTCAAGAACAAGTATCCTATTCCTAGAATAGATGAGCTTCTCGATCGCCTTCAAGGTGCAAAGATCTTTTCCAAAATTGATCTCAGGTCAGGTTACTATCAAATCAGGATCAAGGATGAGGATATTCCAAAAACAACCTTCAATACAAGATATGGGCACTTTGAATTCTTGGTTATGTCATTCGGGCTTACAAATGTACCTGCCACCTTCAATAGATTAATGCACGATATTTTTAGACCATATCTTGATGACTTCGTGCTTGTCTTCTTCGATGACATTTTAGTCTATTCTAAACAGGAAGAAGATCATGAACCACAACTATGGATTGTGTTGGAGACAATGAGGTCTCATAAGCTGTATGCAAAAATGAAGAAGTGTGCATTCTTCAAACGTCAGATTGAATATCTAGGATTCATAGTATCATCATAAGGAATATCGGTAGATCCAGCCAAAGTCAGAGATGTGCTTGAATGGCCAATACCAGTATCCGTCAAAGAGATACACAGTTTTCTTGGCTTGATAGGATGGTATAGGGTCTTTATCAAAAACTATGCTTTGATTGCAGCACCTCTTACCGACTTATTAAAGAAGCAGACTTCTATTACATGGTCAACTCCCGAACAAAATAGCTTCGACCAATTGAAGCAATGTTTGGTATTAGCACCTATTCTGAAACTTCCTGACCTCAATAAGGAGTTCGAGGTAGTAACTGATGCTAGCATTCTTGCCTTGGGGTGTGTTCTTATGCAGGAAGGTCATCCAGTAGCATATTCTTCAAGGAAATTGAATAGTCACGAAAAGAATTATGCCACTCATGATCTGGAGTTATTAGCTGTCATCCATGCTCTAAATCTTTGGAGACACTATCTGTTGGGAAACAAGTTCACTCTAGTAACCGATCATAAGAGCCTCAAATGGATTTTTACCCAGAACGAGCTCAACATGAGGCAACGTCGATGGATTGAAATATTGGAGGAGTATGATTTTGAAATCAAGTATCGACCAGGGAAAGAGAATGTAGTTGCCGATGCACTCAGTCGCAAGGCATTCCTAAATTCCCTAATCTTGCAGAATCCATCAACGACCAGATCTCTGGCTACAAAGGTATCTATGCCAAGCAACCCTATACTCGAACTAGCTAGAGAGGAGGCATGCCATGACTTAGCCTACCAAGCAATGATAAAAGAAATATCTACCAAGGATCAGAATCCGAAGTTACAGGCCAAGTATCATGAATTTTCTATTGACAATGGACTTGTTTATTACAGAACAAGGTTATGTATACCAACAAGTCAGTCACTTAAGCAAAAGATATTATGGGAAGCTCATGATTCCCCTTTCGCAGGACATCCTGGCTATGCAAAAACTCTTAATGCAGTTAGGAAAAGCTACCATTGGGAGAGGCTCAAAGGTGACGTCCTCAAATATGTCACCGAATGTTTGTCTTGCCAACGTATCAAGGCTGAACATGTCATGATGCCAGGAAATTTGCAACCACTTGACATTCCCCAAATGAAATGGGAATTCATCAGTATGGATTTTGTGGTGGGCTTACCCCAAGTCCAAGGAGGGTACAACTCCATTATGGTTGTAGTTGACATGCTTACTAAGGTTGCACACCTGATTCCAGTAAAGACAAACTATAAAGCCTCCGACATTGCTAGAGTGTTTATCAAAGAAATATTCAAGCTACATGGGCTACCTAGAAGGATCGTTAGCGATCGAGATTCTCTTTTCACTTCACACTTCTGGAGAGCTATCTTTGAAGCTATTGGAACTCAGCTCTGTTTTAGCACTGCCTACCATCCCCAAATGGATGGACAAACAGAACGATTAAATCAAATCATTGAGGATATGCTTAGGGCTTACTGCCGTCGAGAGCCGAAGAGGTGGATTCAATACTTGCCGTTAGTAGAATTTGCTTACAATGCTTCTTACCTGCAGAGCATTCAAATGACGCCTTTCCAGGCATTGTATGGTCATGATTGTCGAAGTCCCCTAAATTTTTCTGATCCTACCCTGAGAGTGGAAGCTTCAAGACAAATGTTGGAGGACATGGATGACCAAATAAGGTCAATAAGACAAGACATACAAGCAGCCAAAGATAGACAAAAGGCATATGCGGATTTGAAACGCCAAGAGAGGGTCTTCGGAGAAGGAGACATGGTCTTCATTCGTGTACGGCCGAAAAAGAGCTCTTTATCTCTAGGAGAATGCAAGAAGCTAAGTCCAAGGTATTGTGGACCGTATAAAATCCTCAAATGCCTAGGACCCAATGCTTATAAATTGCAACTTCCTGATAACCTAAAAGTTCACAATGTATTCCATATTAGTCTCTTAAAAAAGTATGTACCCAACCCAAATCATGTACTTGATGACCAACAAATTGTAATGCCTAGTCAAGGAGTCCTTGAACTAAGACCGGAAAAGATTTTAGATGTCAGGGAGAGACAGTTGAGATCTAGAACCTTGAAAGAATGCCTCGTCCAGTGGAAAGATTATCCCGAAGAGGATGCTACCTGGATGGATGAAACTTCTCCCAATCTTCAATATCCCCAGTTTACCTTGAGATGAGGACATCTCGATTCTTCTAAGGGGGAGAGAATGTAATATTTCCGCGTACCACGTACCGTAAATATTAACTTACCGCACGCCGTGTAAACCCTGTGCAAGGGTATTCCCTACTTCGTAATTATTGGTAACCTCATCCACACCATGCACACTCAAAAATGAGGCCTCCACGTCGAGAATTAAAGGCCGGGGTTGAAGACCGTAAAAGCCGCGAGGAAACAACCGCTTGGGAAGGGCAAATGGGATAAATTCAAGGCAAATTTTTTTAATTATTATCCCTTCCCCCAGCCGATGCATGGCTGGGGGAGAGGGAGTGTGGAGGGGGGATGGCCAAGGTGGAGTAAAGTCGGACTGCATGAGGGGGAGTCCTCCACGTGTGTGGAGGCCCTCTTCCCCACCCCCCCCCCATGCCTATATAAACACCCCCTAGCTAGGAGGTGCTAAGGGGTGCTGAGGAGGTGCCGGACGTGAAGGGAGGAGGCCGGGCTGTGAGCAGGAGGAGGTCGCCGTCGTGAAGCGCCACGCTGCCGCCAGTCCGCCAGTCCGCCAGCCGCCCAGTTCGCCAGCAGCCCAGTCCGCCAGTCGCCAGGCCATCTCAGACCGCCGCCGCTCTGGATTACGACTCCCCCCCCCCACGTGGCTGCAGGAGTCCAGAAGCTTCTTAGAAGCTTCTTAGAAGCTTCTAAGAGGAGGGGGCTTCCTTAACCCCCCTCCCACCACATTTCCCAAAGGCCCATTCATACCCCTCCCCGGGACTTTGAAGAGGGGAAGGTGAAGCCCGTAAGGACCCCCACTAGACCCATCGAAAAAGGCTTTTCGCAAAAAGACTTTAAAGCCCTTTTTCCGCAAGCGCCATCCCGCAAAGGAATCTTCCGCATACGAGGAAAAAGGCAAAAGTCGGAAGGCCGCATTCCGAGGCAAGTCAATTCGTAGACCACAAAGGCAAATCAGAAGCTGAATCTATGCCTACGATGGCCCCAAAAAGATCACAAGGTGCGACCGCGGGAGGTTCATCTCCAAGTATACAAGTGGATATCTCCCCGAGCCCTCAAGTCCAGGTTCTTTCGAGTTATTTTCGCATAAAGAAATGATTAGGCGCGCTTAGTTCATAAGGGAGATTGCATTTTTACGCTTAATTTTAATGCATGTGGAAATTGGAAAAAAATACATTTGATAAAGTATCTCTTGAAACATTAGGCAAGATTGAAATATGTCATGAATTTGAAACGAGTTATCCACCTTAGAAGACTGGTTGCATGTAGTTTTTTTTTGGTACATTATCAAAGTAATGAGCCTAAACTTAGGGCAAAGAAATGGAATTTATAAGTGCATTCTCTTTCGTCCTAGACATGGTAGGAATAAGCGTGTGCCGCATGTTAGGTAACATCCTCCTCGTAATGATTTCATGAGGAAAGGTTAACACCCATAAGATATTATCCGAAAAGAAATAATAGAGTATGAAAATGATCTTATGGACGTGCAAATAGCATGTAAAATGGAATGAGTTAACACTAGCTTTAGTTTGGTATAAACTTCGTTAACTACATTATAGCTAGGAGAATGTTGCGTATTGCATAGTCATCATGCGAAAACGTCATTCATCAGAAGCCGCATTTAGGAAAGGTTGCATGGTTCGTCAAAGCATAAGATTCGAAAGTATAGGCTACAAGGTTGTAGGCATGATTAATAGGTGTTAGGAAAAGTTAGTATCCAGATTATCATGCATTTTTGCTACACCAAGGAAAGATAAAATTATCATAAACCATGTGATGCGTAGAAGCAATAAATCGCATGTTTACGCGTATTGGTGTAGTTGTAACTATTGTTCTCCATTGGATTTAGTTTATTACCTTTAGAAGGTTCATCCTTGTCACAATACAAGTATATCGAGTTGTCTAAGTAACCTAAAACACAAGGGATTCATATGGGCATGGCTCAGTCGATATGATAGGTATCCCAAGTGCCAAGTGCAATAAGAATTCGACCTAGTTTTACACTTGTTGCCAAGTCTAAACCCGCAAACCCAAAGATCTTACACACGTTCACGAAATGTCGAATCAATTGGATGTTCATGCATAAAATGGTCTAAGGATCATTCGTTCAAATGATGAAACTTCGACGGAGTTGCAAATTTCTAGGACCATGGGCCAACATAATTAGGAATGGGTTGGAGGATACCCTAAAACTTGCTACTCGGCTAGAGGTAATTCCGTGGCCGGGGGACGCCATTCAATGGGTGGAATGATCCCGTGGAATGATGCAACACATGTGCAAAAAGGTTGCAACATCGTATAGACTTGAGATTTGTCCACAAGAGAGTTTTGTCATCTCTCGAAATGAGGTTGGCAAGTTATTGAAAGAATTTAACTTACAAGAGGATGAGTAATCATCCTGTTACTCACTTTTCTTGGGGGATAATTGCCAAGGAAAAGGAAAGTTAGGTATTTGCCTTGAAGCAAATGACCAGACAATAAACTAAAGCGACATGGTCGCTGGAATCTACCATAATAAAACCTAAAGTATTGGTAGGGTATGACCCTAACCTAAGAATGATAGGAGTCTTGCCAAGTTGCAATTGATTCCGGATCGAATGCGGGTTGCATTCGGAGAAAAGGAGTCACTCCTTAACAGTTTGCCAGCTAAACGATCACTGGAAATTGATTGTGCTTGTAACAGTTTAGAAAGCACTGTTTGCATTGTTTGCTCAATGAACTAAAGGATGAGAATATATCTAAATACTTCAGGTTGAAGGACTAAAGGGAGAGGCAGCTTCAGTTACCCCCAACTGCCTGCCTGACCCTAACCAAGGGGGTTGTTAGCCGTGCCGGGAACGTGGACCGATCCCGCCGCGAGAGGTCTCTCCGTTGAGTTCTACTTGGAGCAGGAGGACGCTTGGGTGCCAGAGGGGGCTCTGGCCGTAAATCCCTCGCCTTCCGGGCCCTGCACAAGAGGCTAACGTGACTCGGGATTGGATCTCGAGGCCCGCATACTAGTCTACGGGCGGAAGCTCGGATTAGTGATCCCTGGTGGATTACTGGATAGCCTTCGGGCGGATTATGAATACGCCTGCGGGCGGGAACTCCTTGTATTTCAAAGATAAAAGGATAAAATGATAATAAAGAAGTTGTTTGGCATTGTTTTATTTATGTCCTGTGATAAGATTACGTGAAGGAACCAGTGCATAACAGGGTTAATCAAAGAAGCTGTTGGTATATATCAAACTAATGTGGTAGGTAATTACATAACTAAAACAAACCGAGGAAAGTGCGGAGGATGGACCATGGGTCCGTCCTATGGATGGGTGGTCCCGGTTAGCCGGGAACTTTTCTCAAAGTCTTCGACGAACAGAGGATGATCGTCATCTCCGAAAGAAGTAATGAGAACGATGACTTAGAATTAACTATTACCCAATTCACGCTGTTTTAGGGGGACGGGATGGGACTATGCCTTATGGCAGAGAGGT
Source organism: Lygodium microphyllum (assembly GCF_053477565.2). Taxonomy (NCBI): domain Eukaryota; kingdom Viridiplantae; phylum Streptophyta; class Polypodiopsida; order Schizaeales; family Lygodiaceae; genus Lygodium; species Lygodium microphyllum. Next base: position 126,511,720 of record NC_141160.1, on the reverse strand, counting down.
CAAGCCTTGCATCCCTCTCGTTTCCCATTCTCCTTGAACAGAATAAGGCTTTAAACCTTCCTTCATGAACGTCGCCCCTTTTAGGCAGCCGATAGGTTGATAGAGAAAAATATGTAAAAGAAGAAGAGAAAAGAAAATATCATAAATACAATTTATTATATTCCACCACACTTTGGATAACCTCGTTGGCATCAATAACTTGAGCACCCCGTAGTTGTCAAACAGGGTTTATTAATCTATCTTGGGATTAGTAACCAAGAATCTATCTTGGGATTACTAACCAAGATCTGCAACTAAGATAGCTCTTACCATCGTGAATTACAAATCTAACAATTCACTTTGCATTCTTCTTTGCTTTTTATCATTAGCATTACGCCCCTCCAATATGGGTGTAAGTCCCTTGACCCTCATCATGAAAGGTAGCATGCATCAACTTGCACCACCTTGGAATTGAAAGTAGTAGCTTCTCATTCATTAGGTTGGTCAATCTTGGTAGTCAAAGATAAATATACACTTGGATCTTGAGATAGATTGGAAGTAGTCTCAAATTTTGTGTTTCTACATTTGCCATGGAAAACACTATTAGAGGGTAGTTATTGATTTTTTCATATTTTCTTGGTTGTCTCTTGTGGATTCTTTTAGTGGATTGAGTAGTTGCATTATCTTACTACTGCTTCAAGCTCTTTTATGTGAGCTTGGAGGACAAAGGACTGACCAACAAGTGCCTCACATTGTCACTTATTAAAATTCAATGGCTCCATCATGCCCTCCTTGGATTTTATCTTTTAAATTGAGTAGTAATACATGGACGTGGCTACTTTATTTCCTTCTCTTGGGTTTCTAACTTCCCAAGCACCACAATTTCTTTATGTGGATTAGTAGCCATCTCAAGCAGGTTCTCTTCTAGAATTGCAAACTCAAGAGTCACAAGGAAGAGCTTTTTAGTCCCTAACTTGTTTGTTTTTGTTTGCTCAAGTGTTTGCTATGTGACCTAGTTCTCTATTTGGATTTTCCTCTTTGACTCCAATGGGAATCGAGCTATAGTCAATGGAGGTGGTTGTGTAGGCGCTTTAGGCAACCAAATGCATTACTTTCCTACATAATACCCTTGAGCATGTAGTAATGCTTTAGAAACCCATACGGCTTGGTGCTAACTCTCCATTGTTGCTTCCAATTATATGCAATGGGTATCCTCTTCCTTTTGGATATAATTCTAGTTCTAAAAGCTTTAAAGGTTGTTGTATTGTTCCTAGTAGCTGGAGTATCTACTATTGTTCTAGGACGATTCCTACTATGTAGTTTTCTTTTGTCCTGATATGCCCTGAGTAGTTCCTTTGGAGCTCTCTAGCTATCCTCACTAGGATTTTGTTTTGACTCACACATAGACGTCTTGCTCACCGTGTGGGAAAGGACAAAGATTCCATTACTTAAATTGGTTACTATTTTGATACTTGGCAAGCTCGATTGTATCTAGTGTGCTACATAGTCCACTTCAAATTGGGTTGCATGATTGAAAGGTCTCCCAAGTATGACTTCCTTCCTCATAAGCTCTCCATTTCAAAGCACATAGAAAACGATGGGCATGCCTTTAGTCTCTCTATAGTCTAAAGAAATTTGCATCCACAGTAAGAGGAAATATGGTGATCTTCAATAAGTTTTCACATCGGCATTGGTTTGGATGCTAAGCTAAGTAGACCCTTTTATTGGAATATTATGATATATGTGACTAATGCTACATTCAATGCAACTTAGGTAAGCTTTTGTGGATTTATCAATATCCATCCCATCTACTAGTTGTGGCTTTGGCCTTTGTGTTGGTAGCTCAATCATTATGATCAGATAAATGGATGGGAACATATGCTCTTTGTTGACTTATTAGGCTTTAGGACTTTTAGACTTTTTACTCTAGTGCACATCATCTGAGTATCAAGCTCTCAATAGCTAAGTCTCTCCTTGCAATGATAAGTATTGGTGTATCTGATCTTCTGAGTTTTTGCTTTCTCTCTTGAACCTGTCAGCTTATCAGTTCTTCTTTGGTCTCTCAACTTTGTTTCTTGAACTTCCAACTTTGTCTCCTCAAAATCTTGACTTAGTGTCCTTTTCTTTGCTCTTGCACTAGATGCAATTGTTCGTAGATTTCCTTGATGTGTCTTTGTCATTCAATACTAGATCTTCATGGTCTATGCCCTTGATACTCCTAGATACTTGGGTATTGTGATCCAATTAACGTTGCAAGCTAGGATGTCATTGTGCTTGATCCTTGGTGGCACTAAGGTACATGAGTTGTTGGCCTTCAAACCAAAATGAACAATGAGTAACCAAGTGTATTTCTTGACATTGGTTTAAGGTCCTATGTCAATATCTTAAAATTAAGTCTCTCAAAAGATCTACTAGTCAATGAGTAAGTGAGACTCGCTGAAGGAAAATTGGAGCTAATGACATGGAAAGTTTTTGGCTCAAATATAATTCTTTGGTCTAATTACTCTCATTGAATGTGATTTGTAGTGACTTAAATTTGTCTCAATACACATGGTCAACAACCTAGTTGCACTTCCCTCACTTATGCGTAGATGCCCAATGGTGGTATGGATTACAACCTAGGTGATATAGGCCTAGTGGTTGTGCCTAATGTAGTTTGACTTAAATCCTAGGGGTATACACCTATGAATATTATACCTAGGGGTAGGTGTAAGGATGTGAGGACCCTAAACGTAGATGTCATCAAGTGTGCCAAATGCAAGTAGCTAGGGCCTAAACTTAATGGCTTGAAGTTTGCTACTAATTCTATCTAAATATGCACACTCTATAAAGCAAGTTGCAAGTAGGCTAGGAGTGTTCTAATGTAACTGCACTTGCACACTTGTTTGCAAGAAATGTTAGTTAAAATGAAATGTGTCAAGTTCTACAAGTAAGCCCTAAGGGTGAAGCTCTACCTAAATATGCAAATGCTAGTGTTATTGTATAACAAGTATAGGACAGTTATAGTTGGAATCGAGGTCCACATGATCCAAACACAAGTCTTAAGAATTGGAAGTGCATAGAGGGTGCACCTTGCACTTAGTGCAAGGTATTGGGATCATATTGTGGTCATAGGTGGTGGATACTCCCAAATGGGAAAGGCTCTTACCCTTGCGGATTTACTTATGTGCCAAGAATGTTGTGCCCTTAAGAAAAAGGGATCATATCCTTACCAAAAGGAGGATTATCCTTAAGCAAGGGGATACATGAACACAAGGATCAATTGAAAAATGTTATACTTAGCAAAAGGAGGGTTCTTCTTAAACAAAGGGATATAGAAGCAGAAGGACCAATGGAAAAATGATAGGACAAGTATGGAGTAGAGGTGTATGGGTGGGAGTTGAAATTAGTATGGGAGTGCAAGTTCAAGAGTGTACTATGGAACTATAAGGGTAGGGTGTGGAAGTCCTAGTGTGAAAATGCTGATGTGTATGAGTACTAATGTGTGAGAGCTAGTGTGCGAGTACTAGTGTACAAGTTCAAGTGTTGGAGTGTAAGCATGGAAGTCCTAATGTGGGGTTAGGGGTAGAGTGTGGTAGTAGGGTACCTACTATGGGGGAGATAGTGTAGGAGTGGGAATATAGTGTGGGATTGTGGTACTAATATTGGAGTGGTAGTGTGAGATTAGAGTAGGGGGGAGTGCTAGGGTGGTGTGGGAGCATTTTGAGTGTAGCAATCCTACTATGGGATTGGGTCTAATGTGGGAATTCTTGTAGTTTGGGATTCCTAGTGTGGGAGCAGTTCTAATGTGGTTGTGGGTGGTTCTAGTGTGAGTGTTCGTACCATGAGAGGCCTCCTAGTATAGGAGCCCTAGTGTGGGAGTGGTTCTCGTATGGGAATCTTAAGGTTCTAGTGTGGAAGTACTTGTAGTATGGGAGTCATAATATGGAATTGGTTCTAGTGTGGAAGTGGTTCTTTAGTGAGAGTCCTAGTGTGGGAGTGGTTCTAGTGTGAGAGTCCTAGTGTGTTGCCACTTCTAGTAGCCATCTCCACTATTAGCAACCATCTCGCCAATTCTAGTAGCCATCTCCACCCAGGGGGTGCGCGTAATTTGTTGACCAACATTTAGACTATGTGAATTTTGTTGTAGAGGTGTGGATACTTAACTTGACAGCTCAATGCTTCTTGGGCTATGTAGGAGGTGGGTGCTAGGCGAGACTCCATGACAACAATAACTGACCTACTGATGCAAGTAACCAAAGTGGATAGGATCACGCATCTCAATAAATCATTATTACATGTTCATGTCAAATGAACAGTAAGAGTAGAAATGCACAATTAAGCATTGTAGAAGAAAAGAAGTGCATGATGAAACTTTCTAATATAACTTGCTATAGAATGATAATATGTTGAGTGATACACTGGTGGTTATCTATGTATGCCAACTCCAATAAGATGAGCATACACTATGGGCATAGTCTCTTGAACTATCTTCATATGCATAACATGACAGCTTCAAGATACTATGAACATAGTCTCTTGATATTGACACTCATATCTTACTATCTTCAAGAGATTATGGACATAGTCTCTTGGACCACGCTCATATCTTAATATGCACAACGTCATGCAAGAAGTTAGTAGTCAAATAACTACTTAGAACAATAAAATGCAATGGGGGTTTTCCTAGTGTGATTGGAAGCACACTCAACCATTGTTTTGGTGTGGTTGGAAGAAAGAGAGAGAAAAGGGATAGGAAGCCTATGGAAAAATTACTACTAACAAATAACTAAGAAACGAGAAACATTACTACAAAAAAAAAATAATTTTTTTCCATTATTAATTCTTGGATAGTTGAGTAATCTACATTTAGATGATGAATGCATTTCTCTCCTTTTCATCTAAGGCTTATATTACTAGGGAAGCAGTAGGCCTTTAAATATCCATTTAGACCAACTTTTCAGCCACATCCATTAGGAAAAAAATGAACTCATAAATGGGCCTTTTAGCCCCCCCTCTCTCCTCCTTAAAACAAGGAAAAGAGGAGAGAAGAATAGTAAAATAATCCTCCTCTCTCTCCAATTTTGCAATCTCATTTTTCCTTTTTTATATTATCTACAAAGATATACTTAGATTCCTTCTCTCTCCTCGTTCAAGAAGTCTTTTTCAACCAAATTTTATATTAAAAAAGGAGTTAGTTATGGGAGTGTGGTGCTTCGTTTTCAATGCAAAATGATTAGTAGATACGAGGTAATTGATTTTTTAATCAAGAACAAGGAAAATAAAATTTTGGAAGTTCCTTTTAAGATATTTTGGGGATTTTTTATATCCTAGCTTTTGGTCAAAAAACAAACCAACTGGCCAAATTGTAATATTTCGCGTGGAAAAAAAAAATGGGACTTACGGATTTTTTTAAAAAAATTCCCCCCCTTATCCCTCCAGCCGACTGACGAGCTAGAGGGGGAGGGAAATAGAAGGAGCTCTAAGCTCCTCGGTGGAGCCTATGGAGGGAGGGAGGACATGTGAGCCAACACACCATGAGGAAAGATCCCCCTCCCTCCACTATTTAAACGAGGGGAGGGGGCCGCTGTACGAGGAGGCTGGGCCATGACAGAAGAGCCGAGCGCCGCCATAACTCCGAACTGAAGGGAGGAAGACGAATCGCCACTGCCACGCCGACATCTGCCCTCCACCATCGCCATCGATTGCTGCAGTGCGTCCAGTCCCGCCGATTTGCTGAATAAGCTTTTCCCCCCACGTGGAAGCTTTAGAAGCTTCCTGGGGGGAAGCTTCTAAAAGAACCTTCTTAGCCCCCTTTCACCCCCCCTTATGTTCTTCTTTAAACCCCCTTTGTTTTCCCCCCCTTCCCGGGTTTTTAAATCCCCCTTAAGGCCTTGTTTTCCCCCTCCCAGGTTTTTAATTCCCCCCCTAATGCCTTGTTCCCCCCCCTCCCGGTATTATTCCCCCCCTAAGCCTTGTGTTTTTCCCCTCCAGATTTTAATCCCCCCAAAGTCCTTATTACCCTCCGGGTTTAAATTTTCCCGCCTAAGCCCCCTTGTTTCCCCTCCCGGTTTTAATTTTCCCCCCTAAGCCCTTGCCCTTTTCCCCTCCTCATAGCTCTTTAGACTATTCAAGTCACACCCATAGGCCTACTTTGTCCTTAGGCTACCTTGCAGACTTCCATTCTCTTACATTAATTCCTTCACTCACTTTTTAGATCTTCTTGTGCAAGTGCTCTCTTAATTAAGCTTTGTGTTCTTAGTTTTATCAAACAAGCCGGTGTCCACACACTCCCATGTCTTAAAAATCTAATTCTTCATCATGGCCTCGTATGGTATTCCGTAAGGGAGAAATAGCCGTGTAAAAGATAAGGAAGGAGAAGACGGTGGAATTCCAAGAAGAAAAAGGAAAAGGCTATCTCACATTCGAACTACGATGCCGCCGAAGAAAGTCCAAGGTGTAGCTGCGGGAGGGTCATCTCCCGGTATCCATGTGGATATCTCACCTCAAAGCCAGGTTTTTCTTCTTGGTGTCAATTCGGTTTTAAGTCGATCATGCAAAGAAAAATTGTTAAGGATAGGATATATTTGTTTGAGTTATTTTTTAATGAAAAAGTTAGCTTATGAATGACAATGTATACAAATTAGCTTTCTTCAAATTGCATCAAGCATTATAAAATTATAGGCAAGATTAACCATTTACTATAAGTGTAGAAATCATATCTTGCACCATTAGTCTTATTCTTTTCGCAATGAATCATGGTAAAATGGCTAAATTCATGAAAGGTTTCTTTCGATGCTTAAAATTAGTAGGGAGTTATCTTTGCTAGTTGCACATCTTAGCAAGACAACTGTTGTTATTTGGCATGAGTTCATCTTTAAAAAAAAACGAAAGTTAAATGTTCGGAATTAACAAGTATAAAAATTAGATATACGAACTCATTTGGAAAGAAAATGTAATGGGGAATTGCTGGATGACACTCTATTAACACTTTTCCCCTACTATTTGAGAACTTCGGACTAATAAAGTGTGTATACACTAATTTCTCAGCTAGGCCTTTTGTCCCAAGGAGTATTGTCGCCTTTGTATCATCTTGGCATTATGCTATATGCCAAATTAAACTGTATTGATTGGGAAAGTTAATTGTCGCAAGGATAGTAAAACCGTGACAAGACAAGTAAGATTACCTTCCACAAGCTAACCGAACCAATCTAAACATAGAAACATTCATACCCTAACACTTGACTACTTTCCTTACCGTAAGGACAATAATTTCATAAAGATAAGAAACTAGGGTTTGTCCCTAAATGAAGAAACCCTAGGCTTGACATACATCAGCTTAAAGAATCTAAACAGATTATTCCATCGCAGGACTTGCGCAACATGTATGAAATCATTTAGTGATTGATTCACAAGGAAAAAAGGAGAGAACACTTCCTTAGCAGTTTGCTATACAACTGGGTTGATCAATGGAAATGTTTGTGCTTGCTAGAGATTTTTAGGGCTCTGTTTGAATTATGAATTACAAATTAAAAAAAGTACCTATACTTCAGGTTAAAGGCCTGAAGGGAGAGGTAGCTTCAGTTACCCCCGACTGCCTGCCTAACCCTAACCAAGGGGGTTGTTGACCGCGCCGGGAATGTGGACCGAACCCGCTGCGAGAGGTCTTTCCGTTAAGCTCTACTTGGAGTAGGAGGACGCCTGGGTGCCAGGGGGGGCTTTGTCTGTAAATCCCTCGCCTTCCGGTTCTTGCACAAGAGGCTAACGTGACTCGGGATTGGATCTCGAGGCCCGCATACTAGTTGACGGGCGGAAGCTTGGAATAGTGATCCTTGGAGATTACTGGTTAGCCTTCGGGCAGATCATGGAAAAGCTTACGGGTGGAACTCCTTGTATTTCAAAGATAAAATGATGAAATGTTAAAAGAACTTGCTTGATGTTGTTTTTATATGTCACGTGATAAGATTACGTGAAGGAACCAATGCTTAACAAGATTAATTAAAGAAGCTGATTGTTATATGTCAAATTAATGTGTTAGATAATTACATAACTAAAACAAACCGAGGAAAGTGCGGAGGATGGGCCATGGGTCCGTCCTACGGTTGGGTGGTCCCGGTTAGCCGGGAACTTTTCTCAAAAATCTCGAAGAACAGCGGAATGATCATCATCATCAAAAAGAATAACGAGAACGATGACCTAGAGTTACGTCTTACCCGATTTACGCTGTTTTAGGGGAACGGAATGGGACTATGCCTTATGGCAGAGAGGTTGAGCTTTGCATCCCTCTCGTTTCCCATTCTCCTTGAACCAAGTGCAGCGTGAATCCACTTCGGACCTGGCGTTTCTGCGTAAAGTAGTTCGCTCGGGTCTGACGCTAATTGCTGTTAGCTAATGACCCATTAGGAAAACCCTAATTCCGGTCGATCCTAAGTGGGAACGGCCAGGATACTTCCGCTACGTGGCAGACGCGGGAGAAACTAGATCGCAAAACCCGTAACATTTCATGGGAGTGCCGGGCGGAGCTTTCTAGACATCCTTTCCGATGGACTGCTAAGACGTGTCCTAGATGATACTAGGGGACACGTTACAGTTAGTATCAGAGCTGACCAACAACGAAATTGTTTTTATGAGATCTCAATAAAAATGAAGTAAAGAAATTGTTGCTGTCCAAATATTTCCTCATCTTCAATACTGTCTTGCAGAACTATGAAGCGTGAAACAAGTTTTTGGTATTTCAGGTCATGTTTATGATTGCAATGCATTCTCCGCTTTATAGACAAAGAATTGGGATGATGAACATCCTAGAGCAAATTTATAATCCATCACCTTTATACATAGAACGAAGATGGACGAGGTCTTCACGAATCTACTACATAGCTGCCCACCGGTTCGCTTATCTACAGACCAACCTAAAGAGGATCAAGTGGTTGGAAGACTTGAAAGTCGTGAAGCTGTTCATTTTTGTGGAAGCTCACGTAAATTCGACTTTACATATTCAAGGTCGGAGGGTTGAAATGAACTCATATGTATATGAGGAAGTAACCTGTGTAATCCCAGCCGACAGGATTAAAGTGTTGGGCCGCCATGAGAAGTATGGATTCCAATGAAAAGGGTATCCCGAACTTCCAATGAATTATCGATTCCTAAAGATCCATGACCCAAAACCCTACTATTACACAATTCCTATAGACAAATGCAATACAACGTTGTCGTATTACTGTGCATTCGAGGTGTGTAAACCACCCAAAAGTCGTGTGTGTGATTTGATACTTTGTACATACTTAGTTTTTATGTTTGCTCTTTCATTCTATGCCGAAGACGGAGAAGAATAAGGAATTTTGGTAGACTGGTAACTTGAGATGCAATCTCATGGACCACTTTGATTGTGACCAAGGGTTCGTTTGAAAGCTGTGGCAGCATAGGAGCATTCCCAATGGGCCAAGAGATACATGCTGAGATCATCCTAAGGGGCCTAGAAAGAGACTCTATTGTTGGTGACAAGCTCGTGGACATGTATGGAAAATGTGGCTTTATCAAGGAAGGACGAGAAGCATTTGAGAAATTGACTGTCCATGATGTTATGTCGTGGACAATAATGCTAGATGCCTATGTTCATAATCGTGAAGGTGATATGGCTATGCGATGCTATGAGGAGATGCAACATCAAGGGGTGCATGCCAATTCTATTACATATGTTATCTACTTGAAAGCTTGTGCAACCATAGGAACAGGATAAGTCGACAGAAATTTGATTGAGGTCTTCATTAAAGGAAACAACAAAGATATGGTTGTGCCAAAGAGGCCCACAAAAGGAACAAATTTAGATGGCTATTTTTAGGAGCCGCTTTTCTGGAAAAAGGGGAGAGCTTTTTGAATCAAAAAGGGGGGGAAAAAGCATGGAGGAGAAGCTTTTTGGAAGGACGAATCGAGAAGTTTTTGGGATTACTGTGGAAGGGAGCAATCAAGCGCATATTATCAATTGTCATTACTTTTGCCTATCAATTTGGGTCTGGATGAGCCACCATTGATAGTGGCAAGCAAACAGACTGGTTGTTGATTTTTGAAAGGAAAGCGAGGAGGAATTCTGCAACTTTAGAAAGGAGGGGAATCGCAATCAAGGGAGGCTCTCTGCAATTTCGAAGGAGATTTACGGAAGAAGGAAGGAATAAGGAAAAAGCAATGCTAATCGGGAGAGGGGAAGTCTGTCGACTGGTGAAGAGGCTTCATCAATGATAAACATTTCTGAGTCCTTCACTCTGCTTTCCAAGATATACTGGGGCTCGATGTTTCTGAATTTGCTCCTTATGTATTTCAAATTCTGGCTCAGCTCAATGAAGCTCACAATCCACCACTTCCTGCAACTTAAAATCAAATAACGAAAAAGATTCTCTATTCCTATCTCCTGCGGCCATGAATTGAGAGAGAGTGGGGGCACGAAAATTCTCGTGGAGGTCTCAAGAACATAATTTTCCACCGAAGCGATTGAAGCGACCGAAGGAATCAGGGCGACGGAAGTCCTTGAGCTAAGTCTTTATGTCTGTTGTCATCGAAGGCAGAACCATGGTGCAGGACACGGGCCTCCTCGTGTACACAGGCAGCCGCTCTGTTGACCATGCCCATAATTCTGACCCGATCATTCACCTGCCAAGAGAGAAGGAGAGAGCGATGAAAAAAAGAGGCCAGATTCCAGCAAGAGAGGGGACGCATCAATAAAATCTCTTTCCTCGTTGGTAGGGGCACAGAGGAGAAAGAAAAAAACAGGACAGAAGAAGGAGGAAGGCATTTTTGATGGTTTAGTAATGCTAGCTGATGAAAAGGATACACAATTCAATCAGCTTTCTTGAGTGCTCTCGACAAATCTCAGAGCTCTGTCTACCTGCAGAGACCAGTACAAGGAAGTGGGTAAGCCGTGTTTAGAATTGACAATGGATCAAGTATGAGAGAGTGCTAAATGGTGAGTCAATGCCTGTAAAGGTTGACAAGGAGCTATTTGCACAGGTTTTGATAGAGGTGATAATTTGTGTGAGATCTGAGACAGCATCTTCAAGGATCATGTACATGGCATGGTGCTTGGCTCTGAAATATTGAGAGACTTCAGCGGCTCAATTGTTCAGGTTATTAAAGGTTTTAGGAAGGAGTCTCTTGTTTTACAACGGGCTATATCAGCAATCTCTTTGACCGACTCTTTAGATCTATGATTAGATACTATACAGAATAAGCAAGACAACATCAGTAAGCATCTTTGTTTTCGACAAAGCTTGATTCAAGTCATCTATATTTCCTCCCATTGCAGACATTTGCACAAAAAGCCAAGACGCCAAATGTAAAAGAGAAAGTGTAACTTGAGTGTGCAACCCAGGAGGAATAGATTTTTAATCTTGCTGATGTTGTATGAACTCTGTTTTGAGCTCTTTTGAAGTGGAAGAATTTGAGTTACTTTTTCAGAATGTTCAGAATGTTGCTATTGCACAGTTAACCTTTGATGCAACCATTCTTGACTGGTTACTAGGCTTGCTGAAAGATAAAGACTTTTTTTTATGGAGAAGACACAAAAGGCTCTCGGTCTGCAGAATTAACATTATGGTATAACATTAACGTCAGAGAAGTTGTTGTCATCAATCCTGGAAATACAATAAGAAAATCAGACAGTGTGTTCACAGGTCAATGGAGTCATAACAGGACTGTAGTATGTAATTCTTTTACAGCGATCAAAAGCTTGCTTTAAGCTTTGGCTGTTGAACTGTTTCATGCAATACAAGGTTCAATTGTACATCTTAATCTGGGAACTTTAGAAAGTGGAGAACGTGTTGTGGAAGTTGCCACTGCAAGCTAATTTGGCTTTCTATTCGTCTTCAGTCATTAACAGAATTAAAAACAGAGACTTGACATCATTTTCTCATCTTGCTTATTCGCTTGAATTGAACTTCTATCTTGGAATTTCTCAAGGACCTCTGTCGTTGCGACTTTGCTTTCGAAACCCTTCCACATCTTTGGTGAACCCAACGTGAAAGCGTCGCAGAAATTTCAGGATGGGAGATACTTCAGCCTCTATTTCAGCTTCTTCTACAACTCCAGTTGCGTCTACTTTAGCTCCATCAATGACTGCTGCGTCAGGTACTTCAACAGAGGATCTAAAGCAGATTTTACAGAATATGTCCATGTATATGCAGCTCCAAAATCAGCAAACACAATTGTATATGCAGCAACAACAACAATTGCATCAACAACAGTTGTCTCAGCAAAGGCAACTCTATTCGGAGCAGGAGAATGCAAACAGCGCGACTAAGGCTATTGAAGCAGTTGAGAATGAGAAGAAGCTATTTGACGGGCGTAATGTTTCAGCATATTTGAAGACATATGAAATCAAGATGGGGTTTTTTGGAGTTCCTGCTGGACTTATGAGTAAGTACTTCCTTCGTCTTGTCACACCTGCTTTGAGGACAAAAGTGACTGATCTTTTTATTCAAAATACACATTGGCAAGATTTTAAGAAGGCCTTGAAAGAAGAATACTTCCTTGAGGACTTTGGTATGGCTACTCGGCGGTCATTCCGAGAGTGGGTCTACATGCCAAACAAAGGTCTCGCTGCTTTGGAGTTGATTCGAGAATTCGAAGAGAGGTATAGTCAGCTTGATGCGGCCATTGAACAAAGAGCATTGGATGTTCAAAAAGTTGAGCTTTTCTTGCAAGCTGCAGATCCTGCTCTTCAAGAAGAATTGGGTGAGCTTCTTGAAGATCGCACAAAGCCTATGGGTCCTAAAAGTGATTGGCAGGATGCTCAGGATGCAGTCTCGACTTTGACCAAGAGGAGGATATGGAAGACTCGCCTACAGAATGGTTCCATGACACCTACACCATCATCAGCTCCTATGCCTACTTCTATCCCTGTTATTTCTTCTCCTCCTCAGCCAATTTCTTGGCCTATGCCAGTGCCTACTATTTCCACTCCACCTATTCCTCCTGTTCCACGACCGATGCCTACACCTTCTGCTCCAAAACCATCCGCTCCATCGGTACCTACTTCTCTTGATGACATAATCAAAGGCATCACAGATTTGACACTGGAGTCAGTCAAAGCGGAATTGGTGGGAAAGTTGAAGGAGCAGTTTGCTTCGACTGCACCTACTGCTTCTTCTAGCGCTCCTACTGCACCTAGGAGTGCTCCTAGTGCACCTAGGAGAGATCGGAGATGTATTTGGTGTGATAGTACAGAGCATCAGCATTGCAGGGATTGTGACTCTTTCCAGGATGCAAGGAGGCAGAATTTGGTATATTGGGGGCAAGATGGTAAGATTTGGTTGACTGAGACAAGAGCTCCACTTGCTACCAACTTTGGTAAAGGTGGAATGAAGAAGTTAGTGGAGGACATGGCTGCGCGTACTTCTTATGTGACAGCTAGAGGTGATGCTTCTGCATATGGAGTTCAGATTGAGAAGGGATCAGAGACTCAGTCAGCGCTATGGACTTATGCTATGGAGACTGCAAACAAGGTGAAAATTCAGCAAACTATTTTGACTAGTGCAGGCTCTAGCATCAGATCAGAGACAGGTTGGGACTCGCTTGTTGACAGGTATTCTATTTATGCTTATTTGGCTAAGTCTCATGGTGCAGATGTACTTGTTGAGGAGAAGCGTAAGAGGGATGAAGAAAATCCAAGTGCAGCTAAGAAGACTAGAGGGGGTGAGTTTGTTACTCCACCTACTGCAGGACCATCTTCAAGACCAGGGCCAGATCGACAGATGGAGGATGCTCAAAAGAGAGAAAAGAGGCAAGAGCCTAGAGAGAGAAAGCAGCCAGGATTCAGATTGATGTCGGATATTGAGACATCTACAGACATGAAGAAAATCTTTAATGATAAGATACTTGGCAGCGAGGTGACTTTCACTATTTCTAAGATTTTGGGCATCTCAAAAAGAGAGTTTCAGGATCAGTTTCAGGAGGTCCTGAAGAGGAAAAGACATGCATTGGCTACCACTGTTACACAGGGAGTTTTGATTGGGGAGTTGGATGAGGATGAGGATGAGGTTATGGTTGATAATGCTTCTATTTTTCCGCAGGTAGAGAAGAGGGTTCAGCCTATGCATTATCCTGAAATTGATGAGCATGTCATGATACCACGTAGTCACTTTTCGCGGAGCCATTGGGCTAGGGCAACTACAGAGACGATGGTAAAGATTGGAGAGAAACAGGTGCCTTATGTTGCATTGGTTGATCATGGTTAAGAGATTAATCTCATAGTTTGTGGAGTTTATGAGAGTAACAGATGACCTATGGATGTAGAGCATGGGTGGCGTATGAGAGCTGCCAATAACACTGCAGGTGATTTATATGCTGCTTGTCCTAGTGTCAGGGTTTCTATTGGTGATGTAGAGGAGGATTTCATTTCTTTGTGCAGGATTCATGCTCTTATCCCATAATTCTTGGTCAGCCATTCATTACAGAGATGCGCATGGAAACAAAGGTCATGGATGATGGATTTGCTTATGCACGGACTCACAGTAAAGATGGTATGAGAGCAGTTCAGTTTATGACTGTATGTGTGAACCATGTTAGAAACAGAGATACTCTTAGAGATGCACCTTTGCCCACTGTGAGGGATTCGGGTTTTCATTAGGTACCGCCGTTTCGCGAGACGACGGTGGTACAGAGGAGAGGAGATTGGAGTTATCGCCTCCTGGCAGCAGTATTTTCTCCTTCGATTTTGTTGGGATTTCAGCAAACAGTTCGATGAGTTATCAGAAGACTTCTAGGTTGCCTAGAGCTGCCAAGCAGTATATATGCAGGAAGGAGAAAATTTTGAAAAATGCAGGAATTTTGGAGGATGATGAGCACATAGATGGGATGTATGACAGTGTGATTTGTGCAGATACGATGACAGAGATGGGAGATATGCTGAAAACTGATATGCTGAATTGTCACAGTAATGTATTAGTGCAGTCCCTGGACATGTTTCATGAAATTGCAGATTTTATGTCACAAATTGAGTCAGAGGCTGAGGTAACTCAGCAAAGAGTGTTGAGTGCTGAAGAAATTCAGCAAACAGAGTTTCCAGCTGGTTATGATCAGATTTCAGAGAGACAGAGAGCTGAAAATTTTCAGCCAACAGAGTTTACTGCTGAAATATTTCAGCATTTAGAGTTTAGGGTTGTTCCTATGCAGTCCATAGAGCAGAGGACTGAGGATATTCAGCCATTGGAGTGCAGAATTGCTGATTTACAACAAGATTTGTGTAATGCAGAAGAGCATAATGAAGCCAGGGTTGACACGAAATACAAAATTGTGGATAAGAAGGTGAAGCCGGTTGCTGTACCGCTTCCACCTGACAGTGATCAGCAAATAGAGAGGGCTGCTAAACAGTAAATTTTGAGGAATCCAGAGCATATTGGTCATAAATTTTCAGCAGAGACTCTTGCTGAATTGAAAATTGGAAATGGTGATTTCTTGTTACCCATAGAGAAGTAATGTTTTCAGGAGATGCTTGAGCGTCATGGAAGGGGATTTTCTTTTTTCCCACATGAGATTGGATATGTGAATCCTGATATTGTTGCTCCTATGGTCATTTTTACTATTTCTCATATTCCATGGAATCTCCGACCTATTCCAGTGCCTAAAGCACACTTGCCAAAGCTGATTGATTTATTAAATGAGAAAATCAGGATGGGAATCCTTGAGCCTTCATCTGCACCATATTCAAACAGGTGGTTTACAGTTCCAAAGAAGAATGGTACTCTCCGATTTATTCAGGACATGCAGCCAGTGAACAGAGTTACTATCAGGAATGTTGGTATAGGTCCAGTTGTGGATGAGTTTGCAGAGGCATTTGCTGGACGTGCCATCTATTCTTTGGGTGATTTGTATTTAGGATATGATCAGTTTCAACTGGCTTTGGAAAGCAGGGACATAACCACCATGAGAACTCCTATTGGGCTTGTTAGGATGTGTACCTTGCCTCAAGGTGCCACTAATTCTGTTGCGCATATGATGAATGCCATGCATAAGGTCCTTCGTGATTACATACCTCAGCTTACTATGCCTTTCTTGGATGATGTACCCATTAAGGGGTGTGCAGAAGAAGAGAAGAATGAGAGTCTAAATGAGCAGGGATGCAGATATTTTGTGGCTGATCATATTTTAGCATGTGAGAAGATTTTGGCCAGGTTAGAAGAAGTGAACTTGACACTTTCAGGGCCAAAATATGTTTTTGGAGTGAATGAGGTTGTCATTGTTGGGCATATGTGTGGATATTATGGCAAAAAACCCTCACCTGATAAGGTGAATGCTATAGGCAAGATTGCGGAGTATTGTTCTACCACTTCAGAGGTATGGAGATTCATTGGAGCTTGTGTGTTTTATATGATTTGGATACCTCATTTTGCACACATAGCAGATTGTTTGTATCAGCTGCTTCGAAAGGGGCAGAAATTCTATTGGGATGAGAGCCACACTAGAGCCATGCAAAAACTGAAGAAGTTATTGCAGAATGCTCCTACTCTCAGGAAAGCGGATTATAATTGTGGAAGGCCTATTGTATTGACAGTTGACACTAGTCCAATTGGCATAGGTTGGGCTGTGGGTCAAGATGATGCAGATGGAAATAGGTATGCTATTCGGTTTGGGGCGAAAGTCCTAAACGAGAGACAGAGGAGATATCCGCAAATCAAGAGGGAGTTATTGGGGATTGTCACGGCTCTCAAATGTGACAAGGAGTACTTTATTGGAGCTTCAGTTGTGGTAGAGACAGATTGCTTGCCATTGATTGGTATGATTACGAGTTGCTCTACTCCGGATATAGCCATGTTGAGATGGATTGCATACATCAAGTCATTAAATCCAGAATTTAAACACATAGCAGGGAAGGATAATCCAGTGGCAGATATGTTGTCTAGAGCCAGATATGATGATGAGGAGACTCTACTTGCAAAAGAGGATGATGCAGAAATTTCAGCCACTATGGTTGATCATGTTTGTCATGTCTATGATATTGTGGCTTTCATAGAAGAACTCTATGTTGGAGATTGGTTGCAGATTGGCAGGTACCTTAGTACACTAAGCAAAAGAGATGAATGGACTGATGAAGAGTTCAAGAAGATCAGAAGGAAAGCCTATGGTTATTTTCTCAAGGACGGATTTCTTTGGAAGAATCAGAAGAAAAGAGGCGGATTACCTTTGCGGGTTGTCTGCGATAGAGAGACACAGTTACAAGTGATGAGGGAGTTTCATGAGAGTCCTTGGGCTGGTCATAGAGGAGTGTGGGCTACTTATGAGAAAATTAAGGAGAAATATTGGTGGAAAGGCATGTACATAGATGTTTCTCACTTTGTTGAGACTTGCAGAGACTGTCAGATGTATTCGGTAGTGCGTCATCGAGATGAGCTTCATCTGACATATCCGCTCTGCATTAATTATAAGTGGGTAGTTGACTTGGTTACCATGCCTATGGGTCTATGACAGATGAGATACATTGTTTTGGCTAGAGAGGATCTTACCAATCATGTTGAGGGCAGATCTTTGAGAACGAAGACCACTAGTGCAGTGTGTAAGTTCTTATTGGAGGAAATTTTCTGCAGGTATGGTTGTGTGGGTAAGATCACTGCGGATCGTGGTGAATTGGATGCAGATGAAGCTAGGGAGTTTTTCTCTCAGCTAGGAATCAAGTTGGCTCTAACCATAGCATATAATCTAGAGGGAAATGGGAAGAGTGAAAGAGGGCATCCGCCGATAGTGAAAGCATTAGCCAAAGCATGCAGAGGACGGATTGGAGAATGGCCGAGACTTCTACCATTTGCTTTGTGGGCTCATCGTACGACTCATAGTGTTACCACGAGATATATGCCTGCAGAGTTGATGTATGGTCAGAAACCTGTTATGCCGACTGAGACTTGTGCTTTGACTTGGTCAGTTTTACCTTGGCAGGAGGATTTGTCGAGAGAAGAGCTCTTAGCTCTTCGGATTCGACAGTTGGAGAGGAGACCTGAGGATATTCAGCTAGCTATTGACAGGTTGAAGGTTGCTAGACTAAGAAATAAGGACAGGTTTGACAGCAGGCATCGCTTGTGGCCTAGAGCAATAGAAGAGGGAGATTGGGTATTAGTCTTTGATAGCAGCCTTGAAAATCAGCATATTGCACTTCAGAAGATGGTGAAAAGATGGTTTGGGCCGTACATAGTCAGACATGTCTTTGATAATGCAACATATGAGCTGACAGAATTGGATGGGACAGTGCTTAGAGTGCCTATTGCTAGAAAAAGAATCAAGATTTTCAAGAAAAGAGATGATGAGGATTATGCATTGGAAGAATTTTCAAGAGAAGAGCAACGAGAAGAAACTCCAATGGAAGACACAGATGATATGACAGATAATCTTGTTGATCTACCGGAAATGCATAATGAAGAGATTGATCTGTTTGTGCATCTTGATGATAATGATCATGGGTAGTTGGCCCATCCGGAGGATGCGCAGGATTAGAGGGGGTGGATGTCGTATTGCTGCGCATTCGAGGTGTGTAAACCACCCAAAAGTCGTGTGTGTGATTTGATACTTTGTACATACTTAGTTGTTATGTTTGCTCTTTCATTCTATGCCGAAGACGGAGAAGAATAAGGAATTTTGGTAGACTAGTAACTTGAGATGCAATCTCATGGACCACTTTGATTGTGACCAAGGGTTCTTTTGAAAGCTGTGGCAGCATAGGAGCATTCCCAATGGGCCAAGAGATACATGCTGAGATCATCCTAAGGGGCCTAGAAAGAGACTCTATTGTTGGTAACAAGCTCATGGACATGTATGGGAAATGTGGCTTTATCAAGGAAGGACGAGAAGTATTTGAGAAATTGACTGTCCATGATGTTATATCGTGGACAATAATGCTAGATGCCTATGTTCATAATCGTGAAGGTGATATGGCTATGCGATGCTATGAGGAGATGCAACATCAAGGGGTGCATGCCAATTCTATTACATATGTTATCTACTTGAAAGCTTGTGCAACCATAGGAACAGGATAAGTCGACAGAAAGTTGATTGAGGTCTTCATTAAAGGAAACGACAAAGATATGGTTGTGCCAAAGAGGCCCACAAAAGGAACAAATTTAGATGGCTATTTTCAGGAGCTTCTTTTCTGGAAAAAGGGGAGAGCTTTTTGAATCAAAAAGGGGGGGGAAAAGCATGGAGGAGAAGCTTTTTGGAAGGATGAATCGAGAAGTTTTTGGGATTACTGTGGAAGGGAGCAATCAAGCGCATATTATCAAGTGTCATTACTTTTGCCTATCAATTTTGGTCTGGATGAGCCACCATTGATAGTGGCAAGCAAACAGACTGATTGTTGATTTTTGAAAGGAAAGCGAGGAGGAATTCTGCAACTTTAGAAAGGAGGGGAATCGCAATCAGGGGCGGCTCTCTGCAATTTCGAAGGAGATTTACGGAAGAAGGAAGGAATAAGGAAAAAGCAATGCTAATCGGGAGAGGGGAAGTCCGTCGACTGGTGAAGAGGCTTCATCAATGATAAACATTTCTGAGTCCTTCACTCTGCTTTCCAAGATATACTGGGGCTCGATGTTTCTGAATTTGCTCCTTATGTATTTCAAATTCTGGCTCAGCTCAATGAAGCTCACAATCCACCACTTCCTGCAACTTAGAATCAAATAACGAAAAAGATTCTCTGTTCCTATCTCCTGCGGTCATGAATTGAGAGAGAGTGGGGGCACCAAAATTCTCGTGGAGGTCTCAAGAACATAATTTTCCATCGAAGCGATTGAAGCGACCGAAGGAATCAGGGCGACGGAAGTCCTTGAGCTAAGTCTTTATGTCTGTTGTCATCGAAGGCAAAACCATGGTGCAGGACACGGGCCTCCTCGCGTACATAGGCAGCTGCTCTATTGACCATGCCCATAATTCTGACCCGGTCGTTCACCTGCCAAGAGAGAAGGAGAGAGCCATGAAAAAAAGAGGCCAGATTCTAGCAAGAGAGGGGATGCATCAATAAAATCTCTTTCCTCGTTGGTAGGGGCACAGAGGAGAAAGAAAAAAACAGGACAGAAGAAGGAGGAAGGCATTTTTGATGGTTTAGTAATGCTAGCTGATGAAAAGGATACACAATTCAATTAGCTTTCTTGAGTGCTCTCGACAGATCTCAGAGCTCTGTCTACCTGCAAAGACCAGTACAAGGAACTGGGTAAGCCGTGTTCAGAGTTGACAATGGATCAAGTATGAGGGAGTGCTAAATGGTGAGTCAGTGCTTGTAAAGGTTGCCAAGGAGCTATTTGCACAGGTTTTGATAGAGGAGATAATTTGTGTGAGATCTGAGACAGCATCTTCAAGGATCATGTACATGGCATGGTGCCTGGCTCTGAAATATTGAGAGACTTCAGTGACTCGATTGTTCAGGTTATTAAAGGTTTTAGGAAGGAGTCTCTTGTTTTATGTAACGTGTCCACTAGAATCCTCTAGGACACGTCTTAGCAGTCCATCGGAAAGGTTGTCTAGAAAACTCCACCCGGCACTCCCACGGAATGTTGCGCGTTTTGCAATCTAGGACTTTCCGCGTCTGCCACGTAACGGAAGCGTCCTGGCCGTTCCCACTAGGATCGACTGGAATTGTTTGGTCATTGTACTAACAGCGACTAGCGTCAGACCTGATCGAACTACTTTACGCAGAAATGCCAGGTCTGAAGCGGATTCATGCTGCACTTGGTTCAAGGAGAATGGGAAACGAGAGGGATGCAAGGCTTGACCTCTTTGCCAAAAGGCATAGTCCCATTCCGTTCCCCTAAAACAGCGTGAATCGGGTAATCGGTAATTCCAAGTCATCGTTCTCACTACTTGTTTCGGTGATGTTGATCATCCTTCTGTTCGTCGAAGACTTTGAGAAAAGTTCCCGGCTAACCGGGACCACCCATCCATAGGACGGACCCATGGTCCATCCTTCGCACTTTCCTCGGTTTGCTTTAGTTATGTAATTACCTACCACATTAGTTTGACATATACAAACAGCTTCTTTGAATTAACCCTGTTATGCACCGGTTCCTTCACGTAATCTTATCACAGGACATAAAGAAAACAATGCCAAACAACTTTTTTATTATCATTTTATCCTTTTATCTTTGAAATACAAGGAGTTCCGCCTGTAGGCATATTCATAATCCGCCCGTAGGCATATTCATAATCCGCCCGAAGGCTATCCAGTAATCCACCAGGGATCACTAATCCAAGTTTCCGCCCGTAGACTAGTATGCGGGCCTCGAGATCCAATCTCGAGTCACGTTAGTCTCTTGTGCAAGGCCGGGAAGGCGAGGGATTTAAAGCCAGAGCCCCCCCTGGCACCCAAGCGTCCTCCTGCTCCAAGTAGAACTCAACGGAGAGACCTCTCGCGGCGGGTTCGGTCCACGTTCCCGGCGCGGCTAACAACCCCCTTGGTTAGGGTTAGGCAGGCAGTCGGGGGTAACTGAAGCTGCCTCTCCCTTCAGGCTTCAACCTGAAGTATTAGATATGTTTTCCTCCTTTAGTTCATTGAGCAAACATTGCAAACAGTGCTTTCTAAACTGTTACAAGCACAATCAATTTTCAGTGGTCGTTTAGCTGGCAAACTGTTAAGGAGTGACTCCTTTCCTCCGAATGCAACCCGCATTCGATCCGGAATCAATTGCAACCTGGCAAGATTCCTATCATTCTTGGTTTAGGGTTATACCCTACCAATGCTTAAGGTTCTGTTGTGGTAGGATCCAGCGACCATGTCGCTTTAGTTTATTGTCGGGTCATTCGCAAATACCTAACTTTCTTTTTCCTTGGCAATTATTCCCCAAGAAAAGTGAGTAACAGGATGATTACGCATCCTCTTGTAAATTAACTTGCCAACCTCATTTCGAGAGATGACAAACTCTCTTGTGGACAAATCTCAAGTCTATACAATGTTGCAGCTTTTTGCACATGTATTGCATCTAATTCCACGGGATCATTCCATTGCTTAGTGTTTTCCGTTCACGGAATTTACCCCAGCCGAGTAACAGGGTTTTAGGGTATCCTCCAAATCATTCCTAATTAGGTTGACCCATGGTTCTAGAAATATGCAACTCCGTCGGAGTTTCATCATGATCCTTAGGATAAAACCTTAGATCATTTCATACATGAACATCCAATTGCTTCGACATTTTTTTGAACGTGTGTAGGATCTTTAGATTCACGGTTTTTGTCTAAAGCTAGGTCGAATTATTATTGCACTAAATCCTAGTTAGCACTTGGAATACCTATCATACCGACGGAGCCATACCCATATGAGTCCCTTGTGGTTTGGGTTACTTAGTCACTTCAATTATACCTATCTTGCGACGAGGATGATCCTTCTAAAGGTAATAAACTAAATCTAGTGGAGAGCAATAGATACAACTCCACCAATACGCGTAAACCTGCGATTGATTGCCTCTACGTATCACATGGTTCATGATAACTTTATCTTTCCTTGGTAAGGTAAAATGCTTGCCAATCTGTATGCTAACTTTCCTAGTTCCTGCTAGGATTTACCAATTCATCATGCCTACTACTTTGTAGTCTATACTTTCGAATCCTATGCTTTGACGAACCATGCAATCTTTCCTAAATGCGATTTCTAATGAATGACGTTATCGCATGATGACTATGCAATATGCAACATTCTCCTAGCTACGAAGTAGTTAATGGAATTTATACAAAGCTAGTGTTAACTTATTCCAACTTACATGCTATTTGCAAGACCATACGTTCATTTTAGTATTCTATTATTTCTTTCCGGATAATACCTTATGGTGCTAACCTTTTCCTATGAAACCATTGCGAGAAGTATGTTGCCTAATGTGCGGCACACACTTATTCCTACCATGTCTAGGACGAAAGAGAATGCATTTATAAATTCCATTTCTTTGCCTAATTTTAGACTCATTACTTTGATAATGCACCAAAACTACATGCCACTAGCCTTCTAAGGTGGATAACTCGTTCAAATTCATGATATTTTTCAATCTTGCCTAATGTTCAAGAGATGCTTTATCACATGTATTTCTTTCCAATTTCCGTATGCATTAAAATTAAACGTAAAAATGCAATTTCGTCTATGAGCTAAGCGCGTCTAATCATGCGAGAATAACTCGAAAGAACCTGGACTTGAGGGCTCGGGGAGATGTCCACTTGTATATTCGGAGATGAGCCTCCCGCGGTCGCACCTTGTGATCTTTTTGGGGCCATCGTAGTCGTAAATTCGACTTCCGATTTACCTTTGTGGTCTACGGAGTGACGGCCCTCGGAGTGCGGCCTTCCGACCTCTGCCTTTATCCTTGTATGCGGGAGATTTCCTTTTCGGGATGGTGCTTGCGGCAAAGGCTTTAGGAGTCTTTCAAGAAAACTCGAATCGGCACGAAACTTAATCTCGGACGACTTGCGGCTTTAAAATCTTCTTGCAAAAGCCTTTTCAATGGGTCTTGCGGGGGTCTTTATGGCTTCACCGTCCGCTCTTCAAAGTCCCGGGAAGGGTATGAAGAGATCTTCTTGGAAATGGGGTGGGAAGGGCTTTTGGGACAGATGGTGGGAAGGGGGTTTAAGGAGGCCCCCCCTTAGAAGCTTCTAAAGAAGCTTCTAAAGAAGCTTCTGCTTCCACAGGACCACGTGGGGGAAGGGGGGATCGTGATCCACGTGGCGGCCGGACTGGGCGCAGACGACTGGTGGCTGGGCGGATCAGGGCGGCAGCGATGGCGGCTCGTGGCGTGGCTGGCGGACCAGCAGCTGGCGGACTGGCGACCTCCTCCTTCTCGGCGACCAGCACGGCGACCTCACCTCCCTCTCCTCCACGGCCGACTAGCTCTCTCTCTCCCACAGCTTCTCCCTTTCTCCCTCTCTCACAGGCCTCCCTTCTCTAGCACACCCCCTTGATGGGGGGTGTTTATATAGGAATGGGGGTGGGGAAGAGGGTCTCCACACACGTGGAGAACTTCCCTCATGCAGTCCCTCACTTGGCCATCCCCCCCTCCACACTCCCTCTCCTCCAGCCATGTATCGGCTGGGGGAAGGGATAATAGTAAAAAAAAATTTGCCTTAATTTATCCTATTGCCCTTCCCAAGCGGTCGTTCCCTTGTGGTTATACGGTCTTCAACCCCGGCTTTTAATTATCGACGTGGAGACCGCGTGAATGGTATGGTTTAAGTTACTAATAACTTGCGAAGTAGGGAATACCTTTGCACAGGGTTTACACCGCGTGCGGACAGTTAATATTTACGGTACGGAGTGTGCGGAAATATTACATTTTACAACGGGCTATATCAGCAATCTCTTTGACCGACTCTCTAGATCTATGATTAGATACTATACAGACTAAGAAAGACAACTTCAGTAAGGATCTTTGTTTTCCACAAAGCTTGATTCAAGTCATTTGTATTTCCTCCCATTGCAGACATTTGCACAAAAAGCCAAGATGCCAAATGTAAAAGAGAAAGTGTAACTTGAGTGTGCAACCCAGGAGGAATAGATTTTTGATCTTGCTAATGTTGTATGAACTTTGTTTTCAGCTCTTTTGAAGTGGAAGAATTTGAGTTACTTTTTCAGAATGTTCAGAATGTTGCTATTGCACAGTTAACCTTTGATGCAACCATTCTTGACTGGTTACTAGGCTTGCTGAAAGATAAAGATTTTTTTTTATGGAGAAGACACAAAAGGCTCTCGGTCTGCAGAATTAACATTATGGTATAACATTAACGTCAGAGAAGTTGTTGTCATCAAACCTGGAAATACAATAAGAAAATCAGACAGTGTGTTCATAGGTCAATGGAGTCATAACAGGACTGCAATCTGTAATTCTTTTACAGCAATCAAAAGCTTGCTTTAAGCTTTGGCTGTTGAACTGTTTCATGCAATACAAGGTTCAATTGTACAGCTTAATCTGGGAACTTTAGAAAGTGGAGAACGTGTTGTGGAAGTTGCCACTGCAAGCTAATTTGGCTTTCTATTCGTCTTCAGTCATTAACAGAATTAAAAACAGAGACTTGACATCATTTTCTCATCTTGCTTATTCGCTTGAATTGAACTTCTATCTTGGAATTTCTCAAGGACCTCTGTGGTTGCGACTTTGCTTTCGAAACCCTTCGACAACGTTATTCTCCCCAAATTGAATGTAATGATTGGATTATCATCACACGAGACGTTGTATAAGGCTACGCCCATGTAAATATAAATAAGGACTTCTTTTATCAATATCTGGTTGTGCATCAGAGTTGTTAAAAAGTTAAGTAGCTTCATGATTTACGAGATAGCTGAACTAAAGATAAGCTAATGTCAATTATCATATAATAATGTAAAGAAAACTTTTATCCAGGCACAACCCCAGGTACAGGTTCCAAATTTGCCCCCTACATCAAGTACTACTGTGACCCAGGAGAAGAAGTTCCTCCTCAAGCAGATCAAGCCACCCGAGTTTGACGGGAGAGGCAGATTCGTCCTGTCTGATGCTGAAATTTGGATTGAATCTATGGAGGATTACTTTGAAGCAGCTGGTACTGCACCTACCAATCAGGCCATGCTCGCCAAGTTAAAACTCACCGGCGAAGCCAGACTTTGGTGGAAACAATGGTGTAGGGATCAAGGGACTTCAGAGGGGTCCGTTACCTGGGAGAAGTTAAAGAAAGCCGTGCAGGGGAGATATTTGCCACCTGCATATCGTACACAGAAAATGAATGAGTTCTAGGAGCTAAAATAGCTAGGACTCACTCTGGACGCATACTACTCTAAATTCGTCTCACTTTTAAAGTATGCGCCACAGATGGACATGACGCAGCAGGTGTCCAAATTTTGCACGGGCTTAAATCCACCCGTAAATACCCATCTCGAATCTATGCGTCCATCAGATCTGCAGGATGCACTCATTCAAGCGGCGCCTATAATTCAGGAAGTGCAAGCTAGACCAAGGGGTAACAAAACTTGGTCCTATAGTGACCCAAACAGAGAAGCATTCAGACCTCAAGTGAAGAGAGTTCAAGGTCACAATCAGGGACAAAGGAAGAAAGCAAGGACAAATAATGTCAACAACTTTGTTCCTACTCAAAGTAATGGCCAAAACCTCCGATGTTTCCACTGCAACGAACCCGGTCACTTCAAGAGGCAATGTCCCAAGCTCAGCGGGGGACATCGTCAAACGCCTTTCCAAGGTGCAGGCTGCGGTCAAGGAGCCGCCACCCGTGGAAGAGGAAGAACTGCCTGCATTGCCAATAGGCAAAGATGCGAAGAAGAAGAAGAGGAAGATCCGACTATGGAAGTAGAATTCGAAAGAGCGATAGTCCATGCCGCTTTACACAAGAAAGGGCCGAATCGCCAGTTCTTGGTGATTCAAACACCATCGGACTATCAAGGTATAGGTTTCAAAACCTTGATTGATTGTGGCAGTACACATTCCTTTATCTCACCAGCATGTGCAAAAAGATTAGGAATAGCCACAGTAGAAGCACCTACCCTGCTTGTGGAATTGGCAAACGGTCGTGAGGTAACTTGTACTAGGCAAACTGCTAAGGTGGAATTCTTTCTGGGAGGAAAGAAGACTTTAGTCAAATTCAGAGTCATGAATTTAGGTATCCATGAGTGTCTACTCGGGATGGATTGGCTTAAGCCTAATGACGCCCACATTCATTGTGGAAAGGGTCAAGTTTCCTTTCGAAACTCTGAAAGGGAATTTGTCACAACTCAAGGTGAGGTAGGAGTGCCAAGAATTCAATTAGCCAAAGTATCTCGAATCATAAAAGGAGTCAGAAAAGGATTACCCGTTTACCTGATCAAACTCAACAAGTTAGATCAAAAGCAAGAGTCTCATGAAGGACCTTCTTGGCTAAAGGAATACGCTGACGTATTCCCTAAGGAATTGATTGAACTTCCGCCTCCAAGAGAAGTAGATCATGAAATTAGGCTAGTGCCTGGAGCTGCACCAATTGCAAAGAGACCTTATAGAATGTCCATACCTGAAGCAATTGAGTTGAAGGAACAACTCAAGCAACTGTTGGATCAGGGTTACATCCGGCCTAGCAACTCACCATGGGGAGCTCCAGTACTATTCCAGAAAAAGAAAGATGGGACACTTCGACTATGTATTGATTACCGAGGGTTGAATCAATCAACAGTTAAGAACAAGTATCCTATTCCTAGAATAGATGAGCTTCTTGATCGTCTTCAAGGTGCAAAGATCTTCTCCAAGATTGATCTCAGGTCAGGTTATTATCAAATAAGGATCAAGGAAGAAGATATTCCAAAAACAGCCTTCAATACAAGATATGGGCACTTTGAGTTCTTGGTTATGTCATTCGGGCTTACAAATGCACCTACCACCTTTAATAGATTAATGCATGATATTTTTAGACCATATCTTGATAATTTCATGCTTGTCTTTTTCGATGACACTTTAGTCTATTCTAAACAGGAAGAAGATCATGAACCTCAACATCCTTGAGACAATGAGGTCCCATAAGCTGTATGCAAAAATGAAGAAGTGTGCATTCTTCAAGCTTCAGATTGAATATCTGGGATTCATAGTATCATCAGAAGGAATATCAGTAGACCCAGCCAAAGTCAGAGATGTGCTTGAATGGCCAATACCAGTATCAGTCAAAGAAATACGTAGCTTTCTTGGCTTGATAGGATGGTATTGGATCTTTATCAAAAACTATGCTTTGATTGCAGCACCTCTTACAGACTTACTAAAGAAGCAGACTTCCATTACATGGTCAACTTCCGAACAAAATAGCTTCGACAAATTGAAGCAAAGTTTGGTATCAGCACCTATTCTAAAACCTCCTGACCTCAATAAGGAGTTCGAGGTAGTAACTGATGCTAGCATTCTTGCCTTGGGGTGTGTACTTATGCAGGAGGGTCATCCAGTAGCATACTCTTCAAGGAAATTGAAGAGTCATGAAAAGAATTATGCCACGCATGATCTGGAATTACTAGCTATCATCCATGCTCTAAAGCTTTGGAGACACTACCTGTTGGGTAACAAGTTTACTCTAGTAACCAATCATAAGAGTCTCAAATGGATTTTTACCCAGAACGAGCTCAACATGAGGCAACGTCGGTGGATTGAAGTGTTGGAGGAATATGATTTTTAAATCAAGTACCGACCAGGGAAAGAGAATGTAGTTGCCGATGCACTCAGTCGCAAGGCATTCCTAAATTCCCTAATCTTGCATAATCCATCAACGGCCAGATCTCTGGCTACAAAGGTATCTATGCCAAACAACCCTATACTTGAACTAGCTAGAGAGGAAGCATACCATGATTTGGCCTACCAAACAATGATAAAGGAAATATCTACCAAGGAGCAGAATCAGAAGTTACAAGCTAAGTATCAGGAATTTTCCATTGATAATGGACTTGTCTACTACAGAACAAGGCTGCGTATACCAGCAAGCCAGTCACTTAAGCAGAAGATATTATGGGAAGCTCATGATTCCCCTTTCGCCGGACATCCTAGCTATGCAAAAACTCTTAATGCAGTTAGGAAGAGCTACCATTGGGAGAGGCTTAAAGGTGACGTTCTCAGATATGTCACTGAATGTTTGTCTTGCCCACATATCAAGGCCGAATATGTCATGATGCCAGGGAAACTGCAACCGCTTGACATTCCCCAAATGAAATGGGAATCCATCAGTATGGATTTTGTTGTGGGCCTACCCCAAGTCCAAGGAGGATACAATTCCATTATGGTTGTGGTTGACATGCTTACCAAGGTTGTACACCTGATTCCAGTAAAGACAAACTATAAAGCCTCCGACATTGCAAGATTGTTTATCAAGGAGATATTCAAACTACATGGGTTACCTAAAAGAATCATTAGTGATCGAGACTCTCTCTTCACATCACACTTCTGGAGAGCTATCTTTGAAGCTATTGGGACTCAACTCTGTTTTAGCACCGCCTACCATCCCCAAACGGATGGATAAACAGAGCGAGTGAATCAAATCATTGAGGATATGCTTAGGGCATACTGCTGTTGAGAGCCGAAGAGGTGGATTCAATACTTGCCATTAGTTGAATTTGCCTACAATGCTTCTTACCAGCAGAGCATTCAAATGACCCCTTTCCAGGCATTGTATGGTCATGATTGTCGAAGTCCCCTAAACTTTTCTGATCCAACCCTAAGAGTTGAAGCTTCAAGACAAATGTTGGAGGACATGGATGATCAAATAAGGTCAATAAGACAAGACATACAAGCAGCTAAGGATAGACAAAAGGCATATGCAGATTTGAAACGTCAAGAAAGAGTCTTCGAAGAAGGAGACATAGTCTTCATTTGGGTACGCCCTAAAAAGAGTTCTCTATCCCTAGGAGAATGCAAGAAGCTAAGTCCAAGGTATTGTGGGCCGTATAAAATCCTCAAATGCCTAGGACCCAATGCTTATAGATTGCAACTCCCTGAGAACCTAAAGGTTCACAATGTATTCCATATCAGCCTATTGAAAAAATATGTACCCAATCCTAATCATGTACTTGATGACCAACAAATTGTAATGTCTAGTCAAGGAGTCCTTGAACTAAGGCCAGAAAGGATCTTAGATGTTAGGGAAAGACAGTTAAGATCTAGATCCTTGAAAGAATGCCTTGTCCAGTGGAAAGATTATCCCGAAGAGGATGCCACTTGGGTAGATGAAGGCACTCTCAACCATCAATATCCCCAGTTTATCTCGAGATAAGGACATCTCAATTCCTCCAAGGGGGAGAGAATGTAATATTCCGCGTGGAAAAAAAAAATGGGACTTACGGATTTTTTTTTTTAAATTCCCCCCCTTATCCCTCCACCCGACTGATGAGTAGGAGGGGGAGGGAAATAGAAGGAGCTGTAAGCTCCTTGGTGGAGCCTGTGGAGGGAGGGAGGACATGCGAGCCAACAGGCCATGAGGAAAGATCCCCCTCCCTCCACTATTTAAACAAGGGGAGGGGGCCACTGTACGAGGAGGCTGGGCCGTGAGAGAAGAGTCGAGCACCGCCATAACTCCGAACTGAAGGGAGGAAGATGAATCGCCATTGCCACGCTGACATCTGCCCTCCACCATCGCCATCGATTGCTGCAGTCCGTCCAGTCCTGCCGATTTGCTGAATAAGCTTTTCCCCCCACGTGGAAGCTTTAGAAGCTTCCTGGGGGGAAGCTTTTAAAAGAACCTTCTTAGCCCCCTTTCACCCCCCCTTATGTTCTTCTTTAAACCCCCTTTGTTTTCCCCCCCTTCCCGAGTTTTTAAATCCCCCTTAAGGCCTTGTTTTCCCCCTCCTGGGTTTTTAATTCCCCCCCTAAGGCCTTGTTCCCCCCCCCCTCCCGGTATAATTTCCCCCCTAAGCCTTGTTTTTTTCCCCTCCGGATTTTGATCCCCCCAAAGTCCTTATTACCCTCCGGGTTTAAATTTTCCCCCCTAAGCCCCCTTCTTTCCCCTCCCGGTTTTAATTTTCCCACCTAAGCCCTTGCCCTTTTCCCCTCCTCATAGCTCTTTAGACTATTCAAGTCACACCCATAGGCCTACTTTGTCCTTAGGCTACCTTGCAGATTTCCATTCTCTTAC
The DNA here is from genome assembly GCF_053477565.2 of Lygodium microphyllum. Classification (NCBI taxonomy): domain Eukaryota; kingdom Viridiplantae; phylum Streptophyta; class Polypodiopsida; order Schizaeales; family Lygodiaceae; genus Lygodium; species Lygodium microphyllum. The sequence continues at coordinate 126,481,225 of NC_141160.1, read as the reverse complement.
ATTAATTCCTTTACTCACTTTTTAGATCTTCTTGTGCAAGTGCTCTCTTAATTAAGCTTTGTGTTCTTAGTTTTATCAAATAAGCCGGTGTCCACACACTCCCATGTCTTAAAAATCCAATTCTTCATCATGGCCTCATATGGTATTCCGTAAGGGAGAAATAGCCATGTAAAAGATAAGGAAGGAGAAGACGGTGGAATTCCAAGAAGAAAAAGGAAAAGGCTATCTCACATTCGAACTACGATGCCGCCGAAGAAAGTCCAAGGTGTAGCTACGGGAGGGTCATCTCCCGGTATCCATGTGGATATCTCACCTCAAAGCCAGGTTTTTCTTCTTGGTGTCAATTCGGTTTTAAGTCGATCATGCAAAGAAAAATTGTTAAGGATAGGATATATTTGTTCGAGTTATTTTTTAACGAAGGAGTTAGCTTATGAATGACAATGTATACAAATTAGCTTTCTTCAAATTGCATCAAGCATTATAAAATTATAGGCAAGATTAACCATTTACTATAAGTGTAGAAATCATATCTTGCACCATTAGTCTTATTCTTTTCGCAATGAATCATGGTAAAATGGCTAAATTCATGAAAGGTTTCTTTCGATGCTTAAAATTACTAGGGATTTATCTTTGCTAGTTGCACATCTTAGCAAGACAACTGTTGTTATTTGGCACGAGTTTATCTTTTAAAAAAAACGAAAGTTAAATGTTCAAAATTAACAAGTATAAAAATTAGATATACGAACTCATTTGGAAAGAAAATGTAATGGGGAATTGCTGGATGACACTCTATTAACACTTTTCCCTTGCTATTTGAGAACTTCGGACTAATAAAGTGTGTATACACTAATTTCTCAGCTAGGCCTTTTGTCCCAAGGAGTATTGTCGCCTTTGTATCATCTTGGCATTATGCTATATGCCAAATTAAACTGTATTGATTGGGAAAGTTAATTGTCACAAGGATAGTAAAACCGTGACAAGACAAGTAAGATTACCTTCCACAAGCTAACTGAACCAATCTAAATATAGAAACATTCATACCCTAACACTTGACTACTTTCCTTACCATAAGGACAATAATTTCATAAAGATAAGAAACTAGGGTTTGTCCCTAAATGAAGAAACCCTAGGCCTGACATACATCAGCTTAAAGAATCTAAACAGATTATTCCATCGCAAGACTTGCGCAACATGTATGAAATCATTTGGTGATTGATTCACAAGGAAAAAAGGAAAGAACACTTCCTTAGCAGTTTGCCATACAACTGGGTTGATTAATGGAAATGTTTGTGCTTGCTAGAGATTTTTAGGGCTCTGTTTGAATTATGAATTACAAATTAAAAAAAGTACCTATACTTCAGGTTAAAGGCTTGAAGGGAGAGGCAGCTTCAGTTACCCCCGACTGCATGCCTAACTCTAACCAAGGGGGTTGTTGACCGCGCCGAGAACGTGGACCAAACCCGCCGCGAGAGGTCTTTCCGTTAAGCTCTACTTGGAGTAGGAGGACGCTTGGGTGCCAGGGGGGGCTCTGGCCTTAAATCCCTCGCCTTCCGGTTCCTGCACAAGAGGCTAACGTGACTCGGGATTGGATCTCGAGGCCCGCATACTAGTTGACGGGCGGAAGCTTGGAATAGTGATCCCTGGAGATTACTGGTTAGCCTTCGGGCAGATTATGGAAAAGCCTACGGGCGAAACTCCTTGTATTTCAAAGATAAAATGATGAAATGTTAAAAGAACTTGCTTGATGTTGTTTTTATATGTCACGTGATAAGATTACGTGAAGGAACCAGTGCTTAACAAGATTAATTAAAGAAGTTGATTGTTATATGTCAAATTAATGTGTTAGATAATTACATAACTAAAACAAACCGAGGAAAGTGCGGAGGATGGGCCATGGGTCCATCCTACGGTTGGGTGGTCCCGGTTAGTCGGGAACTTTTCTCAAAAATCTCGAAGAATGGCGGAATGATCATCATCATCAAAAAGAATAACGAGAACGATGACCTAGAGTTACGTCTTACCCGATTTACACTGTTTTAGGGGAACGGAATGGGACTATGCCTTATGGCAGAGAGGTTGAGCTTTGCATCCCTCTCGTTTCCCATTCTCCTTGAACCAAGTGCAGCATGAATCCGCTTCGGACCTGGCGTTTCTGCGTAAAGTAGTTCGCTCGGGTCTGACGCTAGTTGTTGTTAGCTAATGACCCATGAGGAAAACCCTAATTCCGGTTGATCCTAAGTGGGAACGGCGAAGATACTTTCGCTACTTGGCAGATGCGGGAAGAACTAGATCACAAAACCTGTAACATTCCATGGGAGTGCCGGGCGGAGCTTTCTAGACATCCTTTCCGATGGACTGCTAAGACGTGTCCTGGATGATACTAGGGGACATGTTACACAAATTTTGTGTTTTTTGGAGATGTTTTTGGAGGCAAAATAGAAATATCTAAAATACGAAAAGTCTTGGACATCCCTACCCTCTGAGTTGTTCCCCCCCATATCTATACTCTCTCATGGCTCTATTGTGATCTCTTCTCTGTGTTTATGCGACCTTCATTAACAAAGTGAATTACTTACACTCTGCTTTCCCTTGGCATCTTTGCATGCCTCTCTGTGCATCTCCACTCTACCTCTTGTGACAACCAAGTAGGCTCTCCATTTCTATTAATAGTAAAATGAATACAGGAAAGAAGGAGCTGCATATTGAGGTAGAGATTGAATATGCCCCATTATTCAAAAGAACCCAACGTACTAGTGTCAATCCTCAGGTTTTGCAGAGTTACATGCAAATGGGATTGAAACATGTGGATTTGTGAAAATATCATATTGTCTAAAGATAGTCTTATAAGGGTACAATAAGGGGTATACTATAGTATAGATGATAAGTATAAAACTCAGAAAAATGATAACCTATTTGGAATTGGTTCAAATTGTGATGTGTTCTTCCAGTATGAAAATACCAATGGAAAGATCACAAAATCATCAAAAGCAACCTCTTCAAGAAGTATGAGGAAAAAAAACAGCCAATGTGTGGTGGACGAGTTCAAAAGATGAGAAGAAAACTAATCAATGCCTATGTGGAGTATAAGAGAGGGTTCAACTTGGATTTCAACTTGGATGGTATAAAAAATCAAAGGGATCAAGGATTTCTACATATTATTTGATGGACCTTGATATAGTAGATGTTGAAAGTATCATTGCCCTCACAAATATCACATATAATTGTAACAATAACAAATGTGAATTTGATGAAAATGATTGGAAGATCTTAAATGAATTTGTAAGGTACCATTGAGAATAGGTAAATGAACATTATTCTTTCTCTTCGTTAATATTTCTTACCATGTATAATTACTAAAATGAAAGTCTTGTCATACTCTTTTTTCCCATTTTTCTTGATGCTAATTTCTTGTGTTCTTGTGTTTACTTCAGGAACATGAGTAGTGCATTATAGCAATGCATCCACAAATGTGAAACCAATGATAAACTCCAACTTTGACAATTTGAGATGATGAGCAGAAGACACTTATAAGCTACCTAAAAATCTTATATATTTACATTTTTATATAAATTTATATACTTTATAAAAGAAAATGAAATATGTTTTGTATAGATGCAAGCATAAAAATTATGATTTTAACTACATCATCATGCAAATAATGCTGGAGTTTTGTTGAGGCCATGAAAATGCAATATATTTTTTCCTTTCAATGTATCTACCCATTTCAAATACAAATCAAGCTCGTATTTATTGTGTCTTTGTTATAGCATAATATGATTTCAATCAAGTGGTAAATTTTGAGTCTTTGTCTCTTATTATCTCTCGAATTTGTATATATATATGTGTGTATATGTGTGTTACATATACACTTGATATGCTTTATAGGAATGGCTGAGAAAATAATTGAACATGAATTGGATACAAAAGATGTAATGATATAATCCACTATCATCAAATAGGACAATATCACGATCAATATTGTAATGGAAGGGAGCCTTAAGACATTAGTATGATGGTCGAAATATGTATTCCTACATTTATATCTCAATTTTTATGTTTAAGGACCCATAGAAGGCTTACTCTAATATAAGCTTCAACACCTACCCTATTAGGAAGCATGCGCCATAGCTTGTGCATCATAGTTTTATTTATAGAAATTCTAAATTATACCATTGAAATTCATATAGCTTGAATATATTTTATAAATTTTCATAATGACTAATTCTAATAAATGCATTTTATAAACCCTTAAAAGCTAGTTTATGATCAATTTTGTGATCAAACTAGTATTTGGTATATATTACGTAAGGATATGTTAACTTTTTTTATTTTAAAATTATGGTAAGGAATTAATAAATTACAATAAAAAGTCACAAAAGGTTAAAAAAATATAGCAAAAAAGATTACATATGGATATATAAAACATGCAATGAGTGCTGATAGGGACGGTTAGGTAGAGCAAAATAGAGTATATAGAGACAAAAACGCGGCTAGGTAGCACACAAAGGTAGAAGAGAAAGTAACTAGCATCAAGCTCCATGCCAAAGTGAAGCTTCTAAAGGAAATATGAATGTAATTTGAGGCCCTAACATCTAAGGACATGATGCACACACTACAAAAGAAAGGCTCTATAGATGCGCACTGTATATGCGAAATAGCGGACGCATTTATTAGCATGTCTATTCGCGCTAGTATATAGAACGCGTCTATATACCCGCACTTTTAAATGCGCCTATAGTTGCGAAAATAAACGCATATATTTTTCATTTCTCATAAAGTCCCTAAATATGACCAAACATCTTAACAGCTAGTATTTTTTTGAATACATTACCAACTTTACTTCTTTCTGAGTATTACACATCCAATCATTCAAAGCTAATTATATATGCTACGATGAATGATCAATCTCATCTTGAATGAGATCAGCCCTTGCTAGACTATCTACCTCTAGGTCTATGTTACCAATAGGCAATGAAACAAATAAGTCTATCCCACTGTCAGATGTATTGCTATGCTCAATTTCTTCATCATCATCTGCAACCATATTGTTATCCTCTTTTGCGCTTCCTTGAGCATCCTCGCAAGGATCATCTTGCATTGATCATGGCATCATCATGTGCATCATCATTGATTATTGGATTGTCATCAACGAATGTGTCATTCTTGCCTTGGTGAAAATTTATAGAGTCAATCACTACAAAACCACTTGGATAACGTCTAATTGTGCAATGCTCACCCGTTGTTACTACTTCTTTAAACCACTTCACATCTAGTACATATATAAAAAATCGCCTAAAGTCAAGCTTCAAAATATCTTAGAACAAGCCACAATAACCTTCCATGGTGCCATTGGTATCCTAGAAGTTTGCAAGGATACCACAATCGTGGGTATTTCTCTTATCATCTATACGTTGAGTTCCAAAATGTTTGCCTTCACACCAAATAGCATTGAATAGTGTGCACTAGTAGTACATTGTTGAGATCATATTAATGATTTAGTTAAAGATAAAAACATGTGAAATTATTATATCATATATAACTAAAGATAATTTAATTATAAGTATGTCTCACCTTTGATAAGCAACCTCGTGCATATTCCCACTCCTCTTGCAACATATCCATCGCCTCCTCTTTTTTCATCTTCTCCATTTTTTCATGTACCCAATCTATATCAATATGACGTGGAAGTGTACTTAAATGTTATGTATATGGGACATTATGTCCATATCTAGCACGAAATGCTTGCCTTTCGCTTACTCTTCTTGCCCTTGCTTCTTTATATAGTGTCACCCATTTGCTCATTACTTCGCTGTTAAGTACACAAAATACATTTAACTTACGAAGTTCCTCTTTCATTAGCACTTTGCTCCTTCCTTTTCCTTGAGGTATTATAGAGATCATCCTCAAATCTTCATCATCTTTCCATAGTTGTGGTAAAGAGGGGTCCACTTTAGTAAGATATTCAGAGATTTGTACAAGGGATGATTGCACTAACCAACCTTCTACCATGCTTCCCTCGGGCCGTGCATTTTGCCTCACATAATCTTTTAGGGTTTTCATAAAGCGCTCTAGAAAAAACATCCACCTTTCATGAACTACCTCACAAATTGTGATCTCATCAATCAGATGTACGAGTAAGTGTACTTGAGTAGTCAAAATTGAGTGAGGAAAAGTTTCCTCCACCAAACAAACCACCTCAATGGACAATACTCGAGCCTCTTGCAACGTATTTGGATCAATTTTCTTCAAACTCACACATCTGCCAACATGCAATTGAGAATGATGATTAGTTTTGTCCATAAATTCAAGCGGGTTTACTATGTGATGTACCTAATATGTAAACTAAAAAATAAGTATTATGTATACATACCTCGTGAGCTCACCCATCTTGTAAATGATATCACGCACATCTTTCGAAACACAATGGGATATGCTAATAGGAAGGATAAACTGTATGTAAATATTCATACATTGTTAATTAGTCTACATAGTTACTCCACTAATTAATATATTTATGGCTATGAAAATCCTTACCTAAATCATTTTGTGCCAATCATGAGACTTTAAACTAGATAGTTGCTCCACACCTCTTTTCTTTTTCTTTATGAAGGCTCCCTTGAGGCATCTCATATATGCTGTTTCACCATCTTTTCTTCGGTCTTTGACAACATCCAAGGTGCACGCAATAACTAGATTTTTCCTGTGGGTCCAATGCCTGGCCAAGCTCGTCTCATACGTCCAATGCTATGTAAATCCTCCCTTACATTGACAAAATCACGAGCCCCAATTAAGTGATCCCATAATGTAGAGGCAACATTCTTGAATATATGCATGATTGATCTTGAGTTTAGTCCAATATGGAAGACGAAAAAATATAGAGAATCTAAGGCCCAAACAATATATTATTTCTTGTTCTCATAATGGAGTGTACTTTAAAGACAAACAAAAAAAGTAAACTAGTTACCGACTCATGCTGAGTGGAGGATGATCATTGGCATGTGTCCAAGTGTCCTTCCAATCTTGAATGGTCAGAGATTGTGGAGTTCTTCTATTAGTGGGAGGTATATATTTAGGGTGGTCAATAGGAAGAAAACGATGATGATTGTCATAGATAACCTTCTTCAAGCATGTCGGTCTAGAAGAAACCAGAGAGGGACCACAAATTGGACATGCATGATATCTTGATATAGTTAAACCTATAAAAACAAGTGGGTTAATGATTACATATATTTGATTAAGAATAAGAATGAATAAAATAGAGTATGTAACTACTTGAACACTCTCCATAGCCTGAAAAGTCATGCATGGTCCACAACAACATGCCCTTTAAAGTGAAATCTCTAGAGGACAATGATGCACTCACATCTTGCACCTCAATACCTTTCCATAGCATTTCTAGCTCCTCGATCAAAGGCTCTAAGTAAACATCCATATTTTTTACTTTGTGTTTTCCAGGAATCAAAAGGGACAACATTACATGTCATTTTTTTATTGCCATGGATAGAGGGATATTATAGTTCACCAATACCACTGGCCATACACTATATGAGGTGCTTTTGATGCCAAATGGATTTATTCCATCTAATCCTAGACCAAATCTCAAATTTCTGGGCTCTTCTTTGAAATTAGACCACAAATTGTCTACGTGTTACCAAGCTGGTGTGTATGAAGAAATTCTCCACTTTCCATCACTTGAATGGTGACTAGCATGCCATGACATGAGTCTCACAATAGATTCACACTTAAACATAAGTTGAATACATGGAATAATAGGAAAATATCGCAAAACCTTATGGGGCACATCCATTGATTTCATCTCCTGGTTGTATCTTGGTTCACCACAAATAGAATACTGTCGTGCAGATGCATGATTCCCACGAAACAAGATGCAATCATTGATACATGCATAGATTTTAAAGTTATCAAGACCTCCAAGAGATGTCAAGAAACGCCTTGCTTGCTCCCTTCTAGTTGGTAATTTATTTTCATTTGGAAGCATTTGTGACAATAACCTACATATATTGTGCAAAAAGAGTTAACAAACCGCGAATATTGTCTAGAAGCATTTATGAATTAATATCAAATGATATATACTTCAATAATGCATTGAAGCTAGCATTACTCCATCCATAAATGGTTTGTAAGTTCAGTATCTTGAGAGATGCATGTAGAATGGAGTAGGTGCAACCTTCGTACAATGGAGTTTTGGACGCTATGTGTAGTGGGTCATCTGTCTCTCTAGTGGCACCCTCCCCCCGAATCTCATGGGAAAATAAATCGTGCACTATGTTGTCCAAAATATCTTCCTCCAAAACTTGATGGGGCATTTCAAGAGGGCCTCTATCATCGTTATCAGTCTCTACTCTTCTTGAGGACTCTGCCTCCTCGTGTCGACGCTTCCAGTCTCGCAACGCCCTTTAGGGACCATTTGAGGATGTGGTACCGCATCCTAATCAATAAAAAAAGGAGGTTTTGTTTAATGGTAAAGATGCAACATAGACCAATAATATTTGTGTAAATAAAGCAATAAAAATTACTGGATCTTTTTCTTGGTCCCACTCTCCATACATGCTGAGGTGTGACATTCTGATTCAACATGCTTGAAAAAAATAGCCTCGACATCGATCACACATACATTTGATTTTCTATCGTAGCCAAGCATCTCAATTGTGAAGATGCAATGTCTCATCCTCATTGGAGGATGTACTAGTTGTTGACTCAGCATATCCCATACTAGTAGAAGATGATGACATAATTACACCTGAATCATAAGGATATATATGATTTCATTTGGTATATATGTCATTTGGTATATAAATGCATTGATACTTACAACATGGAGGCAAACATTTTGATATTGAAAGACTAGGAAAGTCATGTTGATCCAAAAACAACCAAAAGCTAGCATCTAATAAGTTTAATTGTAACTGCGCGTCTATCAGCGCGTGTAATATGTCATATCTGTGCATATACACTCACGATTACACGCGCTTATAGACGCGCCATGTAAATATACTTTTTTTTAAAAAAAAATTGTGGCTTTCTTTTCAAACCAGTGCTTTTCTGCATTTTTTACGCGTTTTTTGCAGTTCGAGCTCAACATCACTATTCATGTCTATCTATCATTTCATGAAGACAATGAGGGAAAGAAATAAGAGTAAAAAGAGGACAGGAGGATGGAAGAGCCAATGAATAAATAACAAGAGCCAAAAAGCAAGGAAGAGAAGAAGATTCAAGCAACTTACCAAGGGAAGAGAGAAGGAGGACAAGGAGCTTGCAACCTAGTCGCCACCCATCGGAACAAGCAAAGAAGGTGAGTTCTTCTTCTCTCTCTCAATCTTGTTTGCTTTCTCTATCTGTTTGTCTCTCTCTCTCTCTCTTTACATGCTATAGACTATCATCTATGGAGGTTTTTTTGCACGTTTTTTATAACAGTTTGCAAAATATGGTCCGACTGTGCACGTCTGTCAGCGCATTTAGATAACAGTGTAGACGCAGGTATAGATGTAGGAATAGATACGCTGACAGATGTGCACAGAGACGCAGATATAGACGTAGCATGTAATATGTTTTATCTGCACAGGGTAGTAATGGATTTTTGCTTGTGTAGATGTGGAATCTTGGATCTTCTAGCACTGATCCTGAGTTGGAACGCATGAACAACACCTTAGCGGAGTTTTCTAGAGGTGTTAGTAGCTTTTTTAGAGGTTTTCCAAATAAGGAGCAATTCATGGGAGAGATGACCAATTATCTTGGTCGCCCTCCCACAATAGAGGAGGTTTTTAGTGTCATGTCTGGGACACCTATCACATCTTTGCCTAGCACTGTCGCACAAACACCAAACCTTGGCAGACCAAACCTTGGTATACCTCTACTAACAGGTACTCCATGCACTATGCGTACACATAGATGAGCTGATGCACAGGGATTAGCTGAAGTACATGGATCGGCCAAAGCACATGCATCTGCAGAAGTACGTGCATCGAGTGAGGTAGAGGCTAGTGCTCGTCGACGGAGGAGGGAGAGTCATGTGAGAGGACGAGGAGGTTGAGGGCTTTGTGGGGGTTGCCTAAGAGGTGGCTCTCGATCACCCTCACCGAGAAATGAGAAAGGTGAGCCTCCACAAATGTACTGCTCTGTCGTCACTGATGTTGGTGGTATCTTGCATAACCCTGAGGGGAGGGAAGTGATAGCCTACTTGAGGAGTGTCGTGCATGCCACATACAAAGATTATATAATTCCCTTTAAGCAGCAAAAAAATGGTTTGTGGCAAGAGGTACTGCGGGCAGTACATAGAAGGTATCCTAATCCTGAGAATTCATGATTCTCTAATGATTGGGGACGGAGACGTGCTTCATAACAAGAGGTCTCACCTTATGGCACGCACCAAGGAGTCACTACGGAGACGAGAGCAGGGCGCCCTCGATATGGCAAACCACCCAATTGCCACCGTGCAGGGAGTGGAAAGAGGCCAAGAAGAAAGCAACAGAGAAAAGGACAAGTCACCAACTTGTAGAGGCACGACATATCCAAATGGCAACCATGGGATTGTCGCATTATGGATCGGGTGGCAAGGAGTCATGGGAGGCTGAGTTTGTAAGTATTATTCGATTTCTTTTTTTAAATTAAATTTTGTAATTTGTTTCAATTCATTATGTAGTGTGTTCAAATACGTTGTATCACTACAACAAAAACGAGGCATAGATGCGCATGTTAGATGCACAAAGTCGGGCGTGTCTATCATTGTGTCTATATGTGCGTGTAAAAGAGCGTGTGAATAGACGCGAATTTTACGTCTATATATCTACGTAAATAGACACGAATATAGACGCATCTTCAGACGCGTAATTATTTAACCACCTGAAATTGGACTTAATATAATAAAAAAACTAGAGTTAATAATTATTTTTGCATTGCTCTCTATTGAATGGTAGTTCCTCCAGTTGACAAGCCTGATATAAGTAATTAGCGGCAAGCGACAAAAACCTTATTATACAATTAGTAGCAAGCATTGCATGTATCCCGTAATTTCTCTACTTGAAGATGATAAAAAATACTTCCTTTTTATTATGGAAAATTCAATTTAGCTTTAAACTTGACTATTGATTCTTGAGTATGCACGTGTGCACATGATAAAAACCATAGAATTAAGAATACACATTGAATCATTAAGCAAATTAAGTATGTTACAATGAATGATCCATGTCATCTTCAATGAGATCAGCCCTTGCTAAACTATCTAATTCTAGGTCTATGTTACCAAGAGGTAACGAAACAAATAAGTCTATCCCACACGTGTGTATAGACACAGAATATGAATATATTTACTTTTTTATAAATATGATTATACATTTATGGAGCGCGTCTATATGCACGTGTAAGTTTCACTATAAGTGCACTTTTAGACGTGAAATTTTAGATGCGAAAGTAGACGCGATAATAAACGTGCCCGACATTTTTAACACAGTTTAAATATTGCGTCTACAAGCGCGTCAATGGAGCCTCTTTGTTGTAGTGACATCTACTCCCTCTAAGATGTTACAGGCTATCAAGATGAACAGTTCAAACCTCGACTTGACAACTCACAGTATTTAGTTTGGAGTACAATTGGCTCTAGTGAACTGTACAAATGGGTGCCTATTACTTGGAAATCCTAGTGGGAAAACTTTACGCTCACCAAATCCTGCAACCTCTATTTTGGGTCCTCACGGATCTCTAACTTTAGCTCAATAGCCTCCATTATTCCCTACTCCTAGCACTCCCTTCAACTCCTCCTCTGACCCATGCCTCGTTTGACTCTACCCCTTGCATCTAGAACTCTCTATTCCACCCATTCCACTAGACACTTAGTCCAACCCCATAGTGGTACCCCTAATCTAGCATAAGATTCATGAGCTCCGAAAGATGAAGGATACATTGAAGAATGACTCATGTGGGAAATGCATGCAATCTAGGAGAAGAGATTGAATCCCATAAGCATAGTGGTGGAAAGTGCTACCAACCACCCCATAAGACTATAAGGCAATGTACTTGGCTATCATTTAAATGTAATGTCATAGTATTTTTGTTCTTTTAGTCATGTTTCATTGTCCACTTACACAAGATTGTGTTTATGAGTCAAAGCTTCAATCTTGGAACCTAATTCACTTGTGTAATAGTCAATTGTCATATCTATATCTTCATGAGTCTTTCTTTTATCTTCCATCCTCCATAGCCATACTCTAAATCCATGCTTTAGTCAACATGGTATCAAAGCCATGGTGAGGATGGCTCAACTTAGCAAACTTCTCTCTCAGGTGCTCTTCATCTTTGGTCAGCTCATGAGCTCATTCCTTACTTCCACTTCACTTTTCCTTTCATGGCGACCATAGTTAGCCTGTGCCCTACCTCCTTTGAGCTTCTGGATCTCTCAAACTATAGCATGTCTTCAAGTTATTTCTTCTATGGATTTGGTTCTTAACTCAAGACACTCCTCTGTGTCACATCATGGTCTGACACTGGTCACTATCCTGCACAACATTTTGGAAATTCGTCGTCATTGCCATGAAGTGCGCTTGTGGTGGTCATATAGTCTGTACTGCATCTCTATTCTGTGATTGATCCAGTGGTCATAGGGCTTTTAAAGCCCACTCTATAGGCTCACTGATAACTAAGCAACTCATTGAACAATCCATCCCACATGTTGTAGTCGAGGAAAAACCTGTTGACCTGCCTGCTAACCGTAATCCACCATAGCTGCTTCAACTTTAAGCACCAAAATCCCATCATTTTCTCCCTTCTCCAAGCCTACTAGAGTTCTTGTTACTCTCATTTGAGTTCCTACTCTGTTCGCAAAAAAAAAAAGGGCATAAAACTACTAAGGAGGGAAAGATTTGTGAAGATTGGAAGGCTCAAGCAAGAGCAACAAACTAGTTTCTCTTAATGCTGCACTGCCATTACTTGTGTCCAAAGTCAGCTCATTTCTAAGAATTTCGGTGTTGATTTTCTACTATTCCAATCACTCTAGCATTAAGAATTCCTACTCAGTTTCCCAGCAAATATCTGGGCATCAAATTAGCAAGGGTAGAAAGATTTGTGAAGATTGAAAGGCTCAAGCAACAACAACAAACTAGTTCCTGTTAATACTACACTACCATTGCTTGTGTCCAAATTCAGCTCACTTCTAAGAATTTAGTGCTAATTTGTTGATGTTCCAATCACTCTAGCATGGGCAAAGACTCTTTGACATGTCACTTCAAAGGAGTCAAGTTTCACACCTATTATAAAACATGCATAAAGCTTATCCTGATGAAGAAAGGTGTAACGTGTCCACTAGAACCATTCAGGACACGTCTTAGCAGTCCATCGGAAAGGATGTCTAGAAAACTCCGCTCGGCACTCCCATGGAATGTTACGGGTTTTGCAATCTAGGTCTTCCCGAGCCTGCCACGTAGCGGAAGTATCCTGGCCGTTCCCACTTAGGATCGACCTGAATTTGGGTTTCCCTGTTTGGTCATTAGCTAGCAACAACTAGCGTCAGACCTGAGCGAACTACTTTACGCAGAAACGCCAGGTCCGAAGCAGATTCACGCTGCACTTGGTTCAAGGAGAATGGGAAACGAGAGGGATGCAAGGCTCGACCTCTCTGCCATAAGGCATAGTCCCATTCCGTTCCCCTAAAACAACGTGAATCGGGTACTAGTTAATTCTAAGTCATCGTTCTCGTTACTTGTTTCGGTGATGTTGATCATCCTTCTGTTCGTCGAAGACTTTGAGAAAAGTTCCCAGCTAACCGGGACCACCCATCCATAGGACGGACCCATGGTCCATCCTCCGCACTTTCCTCGGTTTGTTTTAGTTATGTAATTACCTACCACATTAGTTTGACATATACAAACAGCTTCTTTGAATTAACCCTCTTATGCACCGGTTCCTTCACGTAATCTTATCACAGGACATAAAGAAAACAATGCCAAACAACTTCTTTATTATCATTTTATCCTTTTATCTTTGAAATACAAGGAGTTCCGCCCGTAGGCATATTCATAATCTGCCCGAAGGCTATCCAGTAATCCACCAGGGATCACTAATCCAAGTTTCCGCCCGTAGACTAGTATGCGGGCCTCGAGATCCAATCTCGAGTCACGTTAGTCTCTTGTGCAGGGCCGGGAAGGCGAGGGATTTACAGCCAGAGCCCCCCCTGGCACCCAAGCGTCCTCCTGCTCCAAGTAGAACTCAACGGAGAGACCTCTCACGGCGGGTTCGGTCCACGTTCCCGGCGCGGTTAACAACCCCCTTGGTTAGGGTCAGGCAGGCAGTCGGGGGTAACTGAAGCTGCCTCTCCCTTCAGGCACCAACCTGAAGCTTTAGATATATTTTCATCCTTTAGTTCATTGAGCAAACAATGCAAACAGTCCTTTCTAAACTGTTACAAGCACAATCAAATTCCAATGGTTGTTTGGTTGGCAAACTGTTAAGGAGTGACTCCTTTTCTCCGAATGCAACCCGCATTCGATCCGGAATCAATTGCAACTTGGCAAGATTCCTATCATTCTTGGGTTAGGGTCATACCCTACCAATACTTTAGGTCTTGTTGTGGTAGATTCGAGCGACCATGTCGCTTTAGTTTATTGTCTGGTCCTTTGCAAATACCTAACTTTCCTTTCCCTTGGCAATTATTTCCCAAGGAAAGTGAGTAACAGGATGATTACTCATCCTCTTGTAAGTTAAATTCCTTCAATAACTTGCCAACCTCATTTCGAGAGATGACAAAACTCTCTTGTGGACAAATCTCAAGTCTATACAATGTTGCAGCTTTTTGCACATGTATTGCATCTAATTTCACGGGATCATTCCACCCATTGCTTAGCGTTTTCCGATCACGGGATTTACCTCCAGCCGAGTAGCAGGGTTGAGGGTAGCTTCTTACCCAATCCATTCCTAATTATATTGGCCCATGGTACTAAAGATAAGCAACTCCGTCGGAGTTTCATCACTTTGAACGAATGATCCTTAGGATAAAACCTTAGATCATTTTATGTATGAAAATCCAATTGACTCAACATTTCGAATGTGTGTAAGATCTTAGGGTTTGCGGTTCTAACTTGGCAACAAATGTAAAACTAGGTCGAATTCTTATCGCACTAAACCCTAGTTAGCACTTGGGATACTTATCATATCAACTGAACCATGCCCATATGAATCCCAAGTGGTTTATGTGATTTAGACAACACAATATACTTGTCCTGCGACAAGGATGAACCTTTCCCAAAGGTAATAAACTAGATTTAATAGATACAACTACACCAATACGTGTAAACATGCGATTCATTGCTTCTACGCATCACATGGTTCACAATAACCCTATCTTTCCTTGGCAAAGCAAAAATGCCTGATAATCCGGACACTAACTTTCCTAGGTCCTACTAGGATTTACGTCAAATAATCATGCCACATGCAAGTCCATAGATCATTTTCGTGCCTTCTATTCCTTTTCGAATAACGTCTTATGGGTGTTAACTTTTCCTCATGAATCATTACAAGGAAGATTTATCTAAAAAAGGTGACATGCCATTAATCTTTCCATGCCTAGTAAAAAAAGTGTACCTCAATAATTTCAACCTTGAAATGAGGCAATAGTTGTCCTAGGCTCGTCACTTTTGAATACACAAAAAGGAAACTTGGTGATAAGGTCCTACAAATGCATAGACACCTTATGCTCTTTTCACCCATTCCTTTGAACGTACCAATGATCAATTTTTCATATCTTAGGCTATTTCTAATAAATGTTCAAATAGCCAATTCATTTTCCAATTCCATTTAAACTTGACTAGTTGCATTTGACATGCATGAGTGCCACCTAATCCATGAAGTTATCGTGATTAATTCAATACTTCTGTGTGGAATCCAAATAGATAAAACCTGGACTTGTGGACTCCGGGAAATGTCCACGTATGCCCGGGGTGAACCTTCCGCATCGCACCTTGTGATCTTCCTAGAGGCCATCGCGAATTCGATCTCCAGTTAGCCTTTGTGGATTTCAACTTTTTGGCCTTGGCTTGCAGTCTTATGACCTTGGTCCGTCTCCCTTGTATGCGCAATTCTCTTTGATATATGGCTTCCTTGACCGAAGTTCCGACTTGCGGAATTTGCCTTGGGAAGGCCTTAGGGTTCTTATGAGATCCCTTGGACAATGGAGATTTGAGAGCTTTAATCCACCTTGAAATTCCGGGTTTAGGAAGGATTGTGTGGGCCTTACGATGATGTTCGCGGAAAAGGGCTCTTGCGAATGGGCCTTGCAAGAATGGAGACTTTAGAGTTCTTCTTCTCCTTCCCTAAAATCCAAGGACCGGCCTTGTAAGTGATTAGTGGGAGGGGCCTTTATGGGCTTCCTCTCTTATTCTTCAAAATCCCGGCCCATGGATGACTGGTGGGAAGGGGTTTTGTAGCCTCCTCTTCCTCAAAGTCCCGGAATGGACTTATTGGGTGATAGGTGAGAAGGCTCGTCGCCTCCTTCTTCTCACAGTCCCGGGGTTGTGGATAGACTTATGGGGGGAAAAGGTAGTGGGAAGGGGGGCTTAAGAAGCCCCCTTAGAAGCTTCCTAGAGAAGCTTCTAAGAAGCTTCTCTCAGCACGTGGACGTCAGGGGGGGGGGAATCGTGAACCAGGCGGGCGGCGGCGGACTGAAGCAGTCAGGCGGTCTGGGGCGGCAGCTATGGCAGCTGGCGGCTCCCCTCTGCACGGCGTCCTCTTCCACGGCGCCCTTCCTCACACGGCGACCTCCTCCTTCCCACAGCCGCCCTCTTCCCCTTCACGTCCGGCCTCCCTCCTTCACGTCCGGTCTCCTGCAACACGACTACCTCCCCTTCACCACTTCCTTCACGGCAGTCTTCTGCCGCCTTGTCTTCCTCACACGCTTCCTTCCCTCCAGCACGACCCCTCCTCCAGCACGTCGACCCTTCCTCACGGCCGTCTGGTACTTCCTCACGACAGCCTTCTGCCCATTGTTCCTCCTCCTTCCCCCCCCCCCCAAGAGGGGGTTCTTATAGGCCTTGGGAAAGGAGGGCCTCCACACACGTGGAGGACTCCTCCCCATGCAATCTGACCTTCTCCTCCCTTGGCCATTCCTCCCCACACTCCCTCTCCTCCAGCCATGCATCGGCTGGGGGAAGGGATAATAATAAAAAAATTTGCCTTGATTTATCCAAATTGCCCCTTCAAAAAGGGTGTTCCCTTGCGGCTTTTACGGTCTTCAATCTCAGCCTCGTATTTCTCGACGTGGAGGCCTCATTTTTGAGCGTGCATGGTGTGGATGAGGTTACCAATAATTACGAAGTAGGGAATACCCTTGCGCTGGGTTTACACGGCGTGCGGGAAGTTAATATTTACGGTATGCGGTACGCGGAAATATTACATTCTCTCCCCCTTAGAAGAATCGAGATGTCCTCATCTCGAGATAAACTGGGGATATTGAAGATTGAGAGAGCTTTCATCCATCCAGGTAGCATCCTCTTCGGGATAATCTTTCCACTGGACGAGGCATTCTCTCAAGGTTCTAGATCTCAACTATCTCTCCCTGACATCTAAAATCTTTTCCGTCCTTAGTTCAAGGACTCCTTGACTAGGCATTACAATTTTGTTGGTCATCAAGTACATGATTAGGGCTAGGTACATACTTCATTCTTCAATAGAGTGTTATGGAATACATTATGAACCTTTAGGTTTTCAGGGAGTTGCAGTCTATAAACATTAGGTCTTAAGCACTTGAGGATCTTGTATGGTCCACAATACCTTAGCTTCCTGCAATCTCCTAAGGATAGAGAACTCTTCTTTGGGCATACGTGAATGAAGACCATGTCTCCTTCCTCAAATATTCTATCTTGACACTTCAATTTCGTGTATGCCTTCTGTCTATCCTTCGCAGCTTTGATGTCCCGATAGAGTGAAATCATAAGCTTCGCACAATATCTTCTATTTAAATAACTGGCTTGCTCGTATACATGCTCTCATTCTATAGTAGACATGTCCATTATTGACAGAGAATTCACGATACTTAGCCTCTAGCTTTTGTTCCTGGTCCTTGATAGAGACTTCCCTTAGCATCCTTTGATAGGCTAGATCATGGCATCCTTCCTCTCTAGCTAGCTCAAGTATTAGGTCGTTTGGCATGGACACCTCTGTAGCTAGAGATCTGGCTATTGATAGATTTTGCAAGATTAGTGAATTAAGGAATGCCTTGCGATTGAGTGCATCAACAACTACATTCTCCTTTCCAGGTCAGTAATTGATCTTAAAATCATATTCTCCAATACTTTAATCCATCGACGTTGCCTCATGTTGAGCTTGTTCTGGGTAAAAATCCATTTGAGCCTCTTATGACCGGTTACTAGAGTAAACTTGTTACCCAACAGGTAGTGTCTCCAAAGCTTTAGAGTGTGGATGACAGCTAGTAACTCCAGATCATGCGTGGCATAATTCTTTTCGTGACTCTTCAATTTCCTTGAGGAATATGCTGATGATTTTTCCTACATGAGCACATATCTTAAGGCAAGCATGCTAGTATCAGTTACTACCTCTACTCCTTACTATGGTCTAGAAGTTTAGGATCGGTGCTGACACCAAACTTTTCTTCAACCTATCAGAGCTAGTTTATTCGTCAGTTGACCAAGCAATGTTTGCTTCTTCAGTAAGTCCGTCAAAGGTGCTGCAAGCAAAGCATAGTTTTTGATGAAGACCCCATACCATCCTGTCAATCCAAGAAAGCTGAGTATTTCTTTGACAGTTGTTGGTATTTGGCCATCCTAGAACATTTCTAACTTAGGCTGGCTCCACTGAGATTCCTTTTTCCGATATGATGAATTCTAGATGATCATTCTGATGTTTGAGGAATGTGCAATTCCATCATCTTAGCATACCGCTTGCGTGACCTCCTTGTCTCAAGGAAAATCCGAAGTTGGGATTCATGATCTCCTTCCTGTTTGGAATAGAGTGTCGTCGAAGAAGACAAGCACGAGATCATTAAAATATGGTCTAAAAATATCCTGCATTAATCTATTGAAGGTGGCCGGTGTATTTGTAAGGCCGAATGACATAGCCAAGAATTCAAAGTGCCCATATCTTGTATTGAAGGCCGTTTTTGGAATATCCTCATCCTTGATCCTGATTTGATAGTAGCCTGACCTGAGATAATCTTGGAGAAGTTCTTAGCATTCTGAAGGCTATCAAGAAGCTCATCTATTCTAGGAATATGATATTTGTTCTTGACTGTTGATTAATTCAACCCACGGTAATAAATACATAGTCGAAGTGTCCCATCTTTCTTATTCTGGAATAGGACTGGAGTTCCCCATGGTGAATTGCTAGGTCGGATGTAGCCTTGGTTTAACAGTTGCTTGAGTTGTTCCTTCAACTCAATAGCTTCCGATATAGACATTCTATAGGTCCTCTTCACAATTGGCACAGCTCCAATTACTAGCTTGATCTCATGATCTACTTCTCTTTGAAGTGGGAGTTCTGTTAACTCTTCAGAAACTACGTCCACGTACTGCTTCTTTAGTAAGTCCGTCAGAGGTGTTGCAATCAAAGCATAGTTTTTTATGAAGACCCTATATCAACTTGTCAATCCAAGAAATCTGTGTATCTCTTTGAGAGATGTTGGTATTGGCCATTCTAGCACATCTCTGACCTTGGCTGGGTCCACTGAGATTCCTTCTGCTGATACTATGAATCCCAAATATTCAATCTGACGTTTGAAGAATGAACACTTCTTCATCTTAGCATACAGCTTATGTGACCTCATTGTCTCAAGGACAATTCGAAAGTTGGGGTTCATGATCTTCTTCTTGTTTAGAATAGACTAAAGTATTGTTGAAGAAGATAAGTACGAAATCATCAAGATATGGCCTAAAGATATCCTGCATTAACCTGTTGAAAGTGGCAGGTGCATTCGTAAGCCCGAATAAAATAACTAGAAACTCAAAGTGCCCATATCTTGTATTGAAGTTCATCATCTCAACCCTTTGTCAATAATGCGGAGAATGCATTGCAGTCATAAACATGATTCGAAATACTAAGAACTTGTTCCACGCTTCGTAATTCTACAAGACAGAATTGAAGGTAAGGAAATGTTTGAAACATCAACATTTGCTTTACTTCAATTTATTAAGATTTCATAAAAATAATTCCGTTCTTGGTCGGCTCTGATATCAAGTGTAACGTGTCCACTTGTATCTTCAGGACACGTCTTAGCAGTCCATCGGAAAGGATGTCTAGAAAGCTCTGCCCAACACTCCCATGGAATGTTACGGGGTTTGCGATCTAGGGCTTTCCGTATCTGCCACGTAGGAGAAGTATTCCGGCCGTTCCCACTTAGGATCGACCTGAATGAGGTTTTTCTTTATTGGTCATTTTCTAACGGCAACTAGCGTCGTACCCAAGCGAACTACTTTACGCAGAAACACCAGGTCCGAAGCGGATTCACACTGCACTTGGTTCAAGGAGAATGGGAAATGAGAGGGATGCAAATCTCAACCTCTTTGTCATAAGGCATAGTCCCATTCCGTTCCCCTAAAATAGCATAAATCGGGTTCAATCATAACTCTAGGTCAACGCTTAAATTAATGTTCAACTCTCCTAATCATAACATCTTAAGGCCCTTTATTTTCTTAAAAATTATTAAAATACATTGACATATTGGCCACTCATTTTCTCAAAGGTAATTAGAATCAAATATTAGAATAAATTAACATCATACATTGCCATTTGGTTTTGTCCTTATTTCATCTTCGAATTCCCATCTTTGTAGATAGTGGGTCTCTAGTACAAACTTGATGCAATCCTTTGTCTCTACCATCTAAGCACCTCATATATACATGCTATTTTGAACATACTCAAACAAAGGATCTAAGAAGATTGGTAAAAACGTACTAATGTGGCACATTTATTTTTTTTAAATAACAAAATATCATGATAGTAATAAGGAACAGTCATGATGAGTGGTAAACTTTTTGCAAACCTTATTAGATTTTTTTGGATACTCGAAATTTTGAATCTTGTTTTAAAGGGATATCCATTCACATGGAGAAAGTTTAAAAAATCCAGATTTGTGGACCTTGGCAAAGTCTTAGAGAGTTTCCTCATCATAGACATGTGCTAATTTGAATATATTGATTAGAGGACATCAATAGATATTTGGCTTAAAGCTAGTTTTTACAAACTTGTCTAGTCAATTATGTACCTAGAGCTATTTTTTGCAAACTTTTCTAGAAAAGAAAGTGTGTTGAAAAAGTTATTTGTGTGAAATATGACATATGGAGACCACATTTAAGAACACGGAAATATTGCATTAACAACTACAATCTAGCAAATAAAATTTGAGATGTTGTAATGAAACCATGTGCTTCTTGGTTGAAATGAAAACTCTAAGTGGCAAAGATGTCTCTCTCACTTCAACAAAATGAAAGCATAGATGGAGTTCGTGGATGCACTTTAATGACCATGTATATAGTCATGCTCATAACCACACGTAATAGTATAAGTAATTTTTGAAATTGGACTAGAAACTCATACTATACACTACTTATTAACACAATTGTAGGTGTAATTTAGTTTTGCATGGTTGCATGAAATGAGAGTATTTTTCCTCAAAAAATAGACAACTTGTTTAAGAAAATCCCTCTCATTTTCAATCTATCAATATGAATGTGCATTAAACTTGCAAATAGAATGATATATAAACCTGCATATAAACATCATATTTTTTGCATGG
Source organism: Lygodium microphyllum (assembly GCF_053477565.2). Lineage (NCBI taxonomy): Eukaryota > Viridiplantae > Streptophyta > Polypodiopsida > Schizaeales > Lygodiaceae > Lygodium > Lygodium microphyllum. Next base: position 126,459,480 of record NC_141160.1, on the reverse strand, counting down.
CTACTTATCTATATACTACAAGGGAATAAGCACATTGGCACCTAATTTGAGGTATATTATGAACTAACAAAAGCCTTGTGAGTATGTAGGTAAGCACATCTATTTGTGTGACACATATCCATGCCTATAATCGTGTTGAATTTACATGTATTAAATTCAAATATAAACATGCTTATAGATGGTCTACTTTCAACTATTAAAGAAACTAGGGAGCTATTAGTTCTAGAATGGCACCTCCATTTTGAGTCACAAATGTACAACCAAGACTTGCTCGGTTTGTTTTCTTAAAAACATATTTACATCTACCAAAACTAACATGTAACAATTAAGTAATTCACAATAAATAGACTTCGATACAAAACACTTCTCTTAAGCTATAATTGGTAAAACTTTATTCTATAAATGAATACACAAAAAAGAAAAATGATACATTTTAATCATTGGCCAATGGAGCTATAACATAAAAAGGGACACGACATCCTTAGTATTTTGATAATTGGCCAATGGAGATACAACTTAAAAAGGGACATTGCATCCTTACATTTGCAAACTCACCTCTCCGCTCTACTATTCATCTCTCTTTTCTCTTCAAATCCCTTCAATCGGTAGATTTTATCATTTGGATACACATTTTTTAAATCCATCTTTTGCATTTCTTTCTATGAACATAAAAACCAATAAAAATGATATTGGTGCTCCTCTTTTAGATTCTATATTATCAAATATTTAAAATTTTTCTTTGAAAAAATCATGTGTAAAGAGCTAGTCATATGCATATCTCCTTTCCTTTCTCCTTCATCATTTTGCTCAACATGCATTTTCTTAAAAGTTGATGGTGAACTTCCTCTAAACATGTAAGATGATTATATTGATTTTAGCAATTTAATCTACCCATAAAAATTTCTGTGGATATTCTTCCATCCTTCATCATCAATATCTATTCCCTAGCATAAACAATCACCTCCTCTACTATTATGGCTCATTCCCTCTTCTTTGAGATCACATTGAGTTGAACTACCATTATTGCAATCCTTCAAGGCAATTGATCCATGGACCTTCCTTGAATACATCCTCTAGGTACTTACCTTGATCATTGAATAATACTATATTATGGAATTTGGGAATTTCCATGCACTTTGGGAACCCCCAATACCTTTATTATTTGACCACATGGTCAAATCTTGTTGTCTTACTTAAAGATGGAGTCTACCCTAAATACTATATAAGATACCTTTTCAAGTCCCACTTTTAAATATGGATCAAGATTTAGCTACGTGGTAAAATATTTATCACTTGTTTGAATTTGGGACTTGGAAAACTCCCAAATTCTCTAATATGGTGTTAAATGGTCCTTCTTTGACTACCAACAATCTTCATTGATAGAATGAGCTCATAGAGTTTTCTTGGAGGCCTTCAAATATTCCTCCTCAAGAGGCCCCATGGGACCCTCCTCTTATCTCCAAAACACCATCCCCTCTTCATCAAAGTACACACGGTGATAGTATGAGTATGAGTACTAATGGGTAGTTTATTGTACTGATGGGATCTATCACATTACTAGGGATTGCAACTTCCCACCCCATGATACTTTATGACCATGTAGCCATCTCTAGAATACCTTCCACTTCCATGCAATGTCTTGTATATGGAAAGGTGTGAGTCTCCCACCCTCCCATTCCTCCCTCGGCACCCTATGGTTCCCAAGTGACTTTGCTAGTACTCTTTGATATTTTGCTAACTACTCCACTTGGTGCTTTCTTCAATAGCCTTCCACATACCTCCAACCACTATTTCAATCCTCCCTACTTCTTTGACATCCTAAACTCTCTCCCATCTAGTGCACAAATACCCCAAGAACCATCCATAAGACTAATATATGGCAATTTCACCACCATACTATCAATGGTGAATACAACCTCTATAGTCCATGTCATCAACACCAACACTATGAAAATTTGTGTAGTATGGGGTATGCTACAAGTTGTGCCAATATTGTGAGGCACTTGATTCACACTTTTACCATGTATTTGTAGTACGAACATCAACAAAAACAAAAGTAGTCATATGCTAAGCATGATTCAGTCATGATAAAAGCACTATAGACTACTGAGATCCAAGTAAAGTTGATTGATGCTCAATACCTTGATCATTCTCACAAACATAAGTTTTTATCTTCATATTTCCTCCTATATGATACAAATGTCAAGATATTATTGTTTATCTCAAGTACAAGTTGCAAGAAAAAATTTAAAGGCTTCAATTACATCATGAATTGTTCATTGAAACTCTTCTACTCCAAGCAATTTTTAGATAGATGGGTCTCAATGATCTTGATGTAAGATGTTAATTGCATTTTAATTTTGCATCTTATATGACAGAGGAGTACATGTAGTCTTTTCTTTTCCTTGTTTACATGATGGATTTTTCCTCGTCAAGGGAAATAGAAACATGGCATTATACAACTTCTTCAAGTTTTTTCTTCACGTTATCATAATCCACAAAGTATCAAACTTTTAAAATGTACATGTTTCCTATCTTATATGTGTAACAACTCCAAAAGGATAAATAGACCATTCACATATGAAACCCTCTTAAGGGTAGGATAATGATAGGGATAATTCCTTTTAATGATATAAAAGCAAATTTTTTAAAATTTCCCCTCTCCTCCAACTGACAATCGATCTGAAGGAAGAGGGGGATTAGTAAGTAGGCAAGCTCCTTGCTGGAGCTTGCCAGGGCAATGTTACATGCCCATCAACACGCAAGGGGGAGGAGGATCTTATCCCCTCCCCTATATAATTGAGGGGGGGCCGTAGGTTGAAATACGACGGAGGGGCAAAGATCGTGAAGAAAAGGTTGAAACCTTTTATGGGATAGGATCATGCATCTCAATAAATCATTATTACATGTTCATGTCAAATGAACACTAAGAGTAGAAATGCACAATTAAGCATTGTAGAAGAAAAGAAGTGCATGATGAAAGTTTTTAATATAACTTGCTATAGAATGATAATGTGCTGAGTTATACATTGGTGGTTATCTATGTATGACAACTCCAATAAGAATGAGCATACACTATGGGCATAGTCTCTTGAACTATCTTCATATGCATAACATGATAGCTTCAAGATACTATGAACATAGTCTCTTGATATTGACACTCATATCTTACTATCTTCAAGAGATTATGGACATAGTCTCTTGGACCACACTCATATCTTAATATGCACAACGTCATGCAAGAAGTGAGTAGTCAAATAACTACTTAGAACAATAAAATGCAATGGAGGTTTTCCTAGTGTGATTGGAAGCACAATCAACCATTGTTTTGGTGTGGTTGGAAGAAAGAGAGAGAAAAGGGATAGGAAGCCCTATGAAAAAATTACTACTGACAAATAACTTAGAAACGAGAAACATTACTACAAAAAATATATTATTTTTTTCCATTATTAATTGTTGGATAGTTGAGTAATCTACATTTAGATGATGAATGCACTTCTCTCCTTTTCATTTAAGGCTTATACTACTAGGGAGGCAGTAGGCCTTTAAAGATCCATTTAGACCAACTTTTCAGCCACGTCCATTAGGAAAAAAATGAACTCACAAATGGGTCTTTTAGCCCCCCCTCTCTCCTCCTTAAAACAAGGAAAAGAGGAGAGAAGAATAGTAAACTAATCCTCCTCTCTCTCCAATTTTGCAATCTCATTTTTCCTTTTTTATATTATCTACAAATATATACTTAGATTCCTTCTCTCTCCTCATTCAAGAAGTCTTTTTCAACCAAATTTTATATTCAAAAAGGAGTTAGTTACGGGAGTGTGGTGCTTCGTTTTCAATGCAAAATGATTAGTAGATACGAGGTAATTGATTTTTTAATCGAGAACAAGGAAAATAAAATTTTGGAAGTTCCTTTTAAGATATTTTGGGGATTTTTTATATCCTAGGTTTTGGTCAAAAAACAAACCAACTAGTCAAATTTTGTGTTTTTTGGAGATGGTTTTGGAGGCAAAATAGAAATATCTAAAATACGAAAAGTCTTGGACATCCCTACCCTCTGAGTTGTTCCCCCGCATATCTATACTCTCTCATGGCTCTATTGTGACCTCTTCTCTGTGTTTATGCAACCTTCATTAACAAAGTGAAATACTTACACCCTGCTTTCCCTTGGCACCTTTGGGTGCCTCTCTGTGCATCTCCACTCTACCTCTTATGACAACCAAGTAGGCTCCCCATTTCTATTAATAGTAAAATGAATACAGGAAAAAAGGAGCTACATATTGAGGTAGAGATTGAATATGCCCCATAATTCAAAAGAGCCGAACGTACCAGTGTCAACCCTTAGGTTTTGCAGAGTTACATGCAAATGTGATTGAAACATGTGGATTTGTGAAAATATCATATTGTCTAAAGATAGTCTTATAAGGGTGCAATAAGGGGTATACTATAGTATAGATGACAAGTATAAAACTCAAAAAAATGATAACCTATTTGGAATAGGTTCAAATTGTGATGTGTTCTTCTAATATGAAAATACCAATGGAAAGATCACAAGATCATCAAAAGCAAGCTCTTCAAGAAGTATGAGGAAAATAAATAGCCAATGTGTGGTGGACGAGTTCAAAAGATGAGGAGAAAACTAACCGGTGCCTATGTGGAGTATAAGAGAGGGTTCAACTTGGATTTCAACTTGGCTGGTATAAAAAATCAAAGGGATCAAGGATTTCTATATATTATTTGATGGACCTTGATATGGTAGATGTTGAAAGTATCATTGCCCTCACAAATCTCACATATAATTGTAATAATAACAAATATGAATTTGATGAAAATGATTGGAAGATCTTAAATGAATTTGTAAGGTACCATTGAGAATAGGTAAATGAACATTATTCTTTCTCTTCATTAATATTTCTTACCATGTATAATTACTAAAATAAAAGTCTTGTCAAGCTCTTTTTTTCCATTTTTCTTGATGCTAATTTATTGTGTTCTTGTGTTTACTTCAGGAACATGACTAGTGCATTATAGCAATGCATCCACAAATGTGAAACCAATGATAAGCTCCAACTTTGACAATTTGAGATGATGAGCAAAAGACACTTATAAGCTAGGTAAAAATCTTATATATTTACATTTTTATATAAATGTATATACTTTATAAAATAAAATGAAATATGTTTTGTATAGATGCAAGCATAAAAAAGTATGATTTTAACTACATCATCATGCAAATAATGATGGAGTTTTTATTGAGGCCATGAAAATGCAATATATTTTTTTCCTTTCAATGTATCTACCCATTTCAAATACAAATCAAGCTCATATTTATTGTGTCTTTGTTATAGCATAATATGATTTCAATCAAGTGGTAAATTTTGATTCTTTTTCTCTTATTATCTCTAGAATTTGTATATATATATATATGCGTGTATATGTGTATTACATATACACTTGATATGCTTTATAGGAATGGCTGAGAAAATAATTGAACATGAATTAGATACAAAAGATGTAATGATATAATCCACTATCATAAAATAGGACAATATCAAGATCAATATTGTAATGGAAGGGAGCCTTAAGACATTAGTATGATGGTCGAAATATGTATTTCTACATTTCTATCTCAATTTTTATGTTTAAGGGCCCATAGAAGGCTAACTCTAATATAAGCTTCAACAACTACCTTATTAGGAAGCATGCGCCATAGCTTGTGCATCATAGTTTTATTTATAAAAATTCTAAATTATACCATTGAAATTCATATAGATTGAATATATTTTATAAATTTTCATAATGACTAATTCTAATAAATGCATTTTATGAACCCTTAAAAGCTAGTTAATGATCAATTTTGTGATCAAACTAGTATTTGGTATATATTACGTAAGGATATGTTAACTTTTTTAATTTTAAAATTATGGTAAGGAATTAATAAATTACAATAAAAAGTCACAAAAGGTCAAAAAAATATAGCAAAAAAGGTTACATATGGATATATTAAACATGCAATGAGTTCTCATGTAGTGTGTGCAATCAAGCTCCATGCCAAAGTGAAGCACCTAAAGGAAATACTAATGTAATTTGAGGCCCTAACATCTAAGCACATGATGCACACACTACAAAAGAAAGGCCCTATAGACGCGCACTGTACATGCGAAATAGCGAACGTGTTTATCAGCGTGTCTATTCGCGCTAGTATATAGAACACATCTATATACCTGCGCTTTTAAACGCGCCTATAGATGTGAAAATAAACACACATATTTTTCATTTCTCATAAATTCCCTAAATATGACCAAACATCTTAACAGCTAGTATTTTTTTGAATACGTTACCAACTTTACTTCTTTCTAAGTATTACAAATATACATCCAATCATTCAAAGTTAATTATATATGCTACAATGAATGATCAATCTCATCTTGAATGAGATCGGCCCTTGCTAGATTATCTACCTCTAGGTCTATGTTACCAATAGGCAATGAAACAAATAAGTCTATCCCACTGTCAGATGCATTGCTATGCTCAATTTCTTCATCATCATCTGCAACCATATTGTTATCCTCTTCTGCGCTTCCTTGAACATCCTCGCGGGGATCATCTTGCACTGCATCATGAATATCATTGATCATGGCATCATCATGTGCATCATCATTGATTGTATCATCATTGATTGTTGGATTGTCATCAACTATCTCTATGTTGATAGCATTGCCATATATTGGTTTTGAATGATTAGATATGGGGATGACGTGCCACCATCGGTTATTGTTTACTTTTGGGTGATACACAACCTACATTTAAAAAATGAAAAGTAAGCAACTAAGATATTTATTGTATTTTGAGAATGTATCAAGAAGTAATATATATAAAAATAAATAGCTTCTAATATACCTGCTCGCATTGTTGAGGTAGTACGAATGTGTCATTCTTGCCTTGGTGAAATTTTGTAGAGTCAATCACTACAAAACCACTTGAATGACGTCTAATTATGCAATGCTCACCCGTTGTTACTACTTCTTAAAACCACTTCACATCTAGTACATATAAGCTTCAAAATATCTTGGATCAAGCCACAATAACCTTCCATGGTACCATTGGTATCCTGGAAGTTTGCCAAGATATCACAATCGTGGGTATTTCTCTTATCATCTATACGTTGAGTTCGAAAATGTTTGACTTCACACCAAATAGCATTGAACAATGTGCACTAGTAGTACATTGTTGAGATCATATTAATGATTTAGTTAAAGATAAAAACATGTGAAATTATTATATCATATATAACTAAAGATAATTTAATTGTAATTATGTCTCACCTTTGATAAGCAACCTCATGCATATTCCCACTCCTCTTGCGATATATCCATCGCCTCCTCTTTTTTCATCTTCTCCATTTTTTCATGTACCCAATCTATATCAATATGACGTGGAAGTGTACGTAAATGTTCTGGATATGGGACATTACGTCCATGTCTAGCACGAAATGCTTGCCTTTCGCTTACTCTTCTTGTCCTTGCTTCTTTATATAGTGTCACCCATTTGCTCATTACTTCGCTGTTAAGCACACAAAATACATTTAACTTACGAAGTTTCTCTTTCATTAGCACTTTGCTCCTTCCTTTTTCTTGAGGTATTATAGAGGTCATCCTCAAATCTTCATCATCTTTCCATAGTTGTGGTAAAGAGGGGTCCACTTTAGTAAGATATTCAGAGATTTGTACAAGGGATGATTGCATTAACCAACCCTCAGCCATGCTTCCCTCGGGCCGTGCATTTTGTCTCACATAATCTTTTAGGGTTTTCATAAAGCACTCTAGAAAAAACATTTACCTTGCATGAACTACCCCACAAATTGTGATCTCATCAATCAGATGCACGAGTAAGTGTACTTGAGTAGTCAAAATGGAGCGAGGAAAAGTTTCCTCCACCAAACAAACCACCTCAATGGACAATACTCGAGCCTCTTGCAATGTATTTGGATCGTTTTTCTTCAAACTCACAAATCTACCAACATGCAATTGAGAACAGTGATTAGTTTTGTCCATAAATTCAAGCGGGTCTACTATGTGATGTACGTAATATGTAAACTAAAAAATAAATATAAAGTATGCATACCTCGTGAGCTCACCCATCTTGTAAATGATATCACACAAATCTTTCGAAACACAATGGGATATGCTACAGGAAGGATGAACTGTATGTGAATATTCATATATTGTTAATTAGTCTACATATTTACTCCACCAATTAATATATTTATGGCTATGAAAATCCTTACCTGAATCATTTTGTGCCAATTGTGAGACTTTAAAATGGATAGTTGCTCCACACCTCTTTTCTTTTTCTTTATGAAGGCTCCCTTGAGGCATCTCCTATATCCTGTGGGAGTTCGAAAGCTACATATCTGCTGTTTCACCATCTTTTCTTCGGTCTTCAACAACATCCAAGGTGCACGCAGTAACTCAATCTTTCCTCTGGGTCTGATGCGTGGCCAAGCTCATCTCATACGTCCAATGCTACGTAAATCCTCCCTTACATTGACAAAATCACGAGCCCCGATTAAGTGATCCCATAATGTAGAGGCAACATTCTTAAATATATGCATGGGGTCCAACAGGTGGTTAATCTTGACTTTAGTCCAATATGGGAGACAAAAAAATATGAAGAATCTAAGGCCCAAACAATATATTATTTCTTGTTCTCATAATGGAGTGCACTTTAAAGACAAACAAAAGAAGTAAACTAGTTACCGACTCATGCCGAGTGGAGGATGATCATTGGCGTGTGTCCAAGTGTCCTTCCAATCTTGAATGGTTAGAGATTGTGGAGTTCTTCTATTAGTGGGGGGTGCATATTTAGGGTGGTCAATAGGAAGAAAACGATGATGATTGTCATAGATAACCTTCTTCAAGCGTGTCGGTCTAGAAGAAACCAGAGAGGGACCACAAATTGGACATGCATGATATCTTGATGTAGTTAAACCTATAAAAACAAGTGGGTTAATGATTACATATATTTGATTAAGGGTAATAATAAATAAAATAGAGTATGTAACTACCTGAACACTCTCCATAGCATGGAAAGTCATGCATGGTCCACAACAACATGCCCTTTAAAGTGAAATCTCTAGAGGACAATGATGCACTCACATCTTGCACCTCAATACCTTTACATAGCATTTCTAGCTCCTCGATCAAAGGCTCTAAGTAAACATCGATGTTTTTTACTTTGTGTTTTCCAGGAATCAAAAGGGACAACATTACATGTCCTTTTTTTATTGCCATGGACAGAGGGATATTATAGTTCATCAATACCACTGGCCATACACTATATGAGGTGCTTTTGATGCCAAATGGATTTATTCCATCTAATCCTCAACCAAATCTGAAATTTCTTGGCTCTTCTTTGAAAGTAGGCCACAAATTGTTTACGTGTTACCAAACTTGTGTGTTTGAAGAAATTCTCCACTTTCCATCACTTGAATGGTGACTAGCATGCCATGACATGAGTCTCGCAATAGATTCACACTTAAACATAAGCTGAATACATGGAATAATAGGAAAATATCGCAAAACCTTACGAGGCACATCTATTGATTTCATCTCCTGGTTGTATATTGGTTCACCACAAATAGGACACTGTCGTGCAGATGCATGATCCCCACGAAACAAGATGCAATCATTGACACATGCATGGATTTTAAAGTAATCGAGACCTCCAAGAGATGTCAAGAAGCGCCTTGCTTGCTCCCTTCTAGTTGGTAATTTATTTCCATTTGGAAGCATTTGTGACAATAACCTGCATATATTGTGCAAACAAAGTTAACAAACCGGAAATATTATCTAGAAGCATTTATGAATTAATATCAAATGATACATACTTCAATAATGCATTGAAGCTAGCATCACTCCATCCATAAATGGTTTGTAAGTTCAGTATCTCGAGAGATGCACGTAGAACGAAGTAGGTGCAACCTTTGTACAATGGAGTTTTCGATGCTATGTGTAGCGGGTCATCTATCTCTCTAGTGGCGCCCTCCCCCCGAACATCATAGGAAAATAAATCATGCACCATGTTGTCCAAAATATCTTCCTCTAAAACTTGATGGGGCATTTGAAAAGGGCCGCTATCGTCGTTATCAGTCTCCACTCTTCTTGAGGACTCTGCCTCCTTGTGTTGACGCTTCGTAGTCTCTCGACGCCCTGGAGGGACCATTTAAGGATGTGGTACTGCATCCTAATCAATAAAAAAAAGGAGGTTTTGTTTAATGGTAAAGACACAACATAGACCTATAATATTTGTGCAAATAAAGCAATAAAAATTACTGGTTCTTTTTCTTGGTCCCACTTTCCGTACATGTAGAGGTGTGACATTGTGATTCAACGTCCTTGAAAAAAATAGCCTCGACAACAATCACACATACATTTGATTTTCCGTCGTAGCCAAGCGTCTCAATTGTGAAGACGCAATGTCTCATCCTCACTGGAGGATGTACTGGTTGCTGACTCAGCATATCCTATACTAGTAGAAGATGATGACATAATTACACTTGAATCATAAGGATATATATGATTTCATTTGGTATATAAATACATTGATACTTACAACATGGAGGTAAACATTTTGATATTGAAAGACTAGGAAAGTCAAGTTGATCCAAAAACAACCAAAAGCTAGCATCTAATCAGTTTAATTAAAACTACGCGTCTATCAACGCGTGTAATATGTCTTATCTGCGTATATATATGCGCAATTACAAGCGCTTATAGATGCGCCATGAAAATATAATTTTTTTTAAAAAAAAATTGTGGCTTTCTTTTCAAACCCGTGCTTTCCTGCGTTTTTTGTGTATTTTTTGCAGTTCGAGCTCGACATCACTATTCATGTCTATCTATCACTTCATGAAGACAATGAGGGAAGGAAATAAAAGTAAAAAGAGGACAGGAAGACAGAAGAGACAAAGAGTAAAGAAAAAGAGCCAAAAAGCAAGGAAAAGAAGAAGATTCAAGCAACTTACCAAGGAAAGGGAGAAGGAGGACAAGGAGCTTGCAACCTAGCTGCCACCCATCGAAACAAGCAAAGAAGGTGAGTTCTTCTTCTCTCTCTCAATCTTGTTTGCTTTCTCTATCTGTTTGTCTCTCTCTCTCTCTCTCTATACATGCTATAGACTATCATCTATGGAGGTTTTTTTGCGCATTTTTTATAACAGCTTGCAAAATATGGTCCAACTGTGTGCATCTGTCAGCGCGTCTAGATAATAGTGTAGACGTAGGTATAGACACAGGAATAAACGTGCTGACAGATGCACATAGAGACACAGATATAGACGCAGCATGTAATATGTTTTATCTGCACAGGGTAGTAATGGGTTTTTGCTTGTATAGATGTGGAATCTTGGATCTTCTAGCACTGATCCTGAGTTGGAACGCGTGAACAACATCTTAGCGGAGTTTTCTAGAGGTGTTAGTAGCTTTTTTGTAGGTTTTCTGAACAATGAGCAATTCATGGGAGAGATGACCAATTATCTTGGTCGCCCTCCCACTGTAGAGGAGGTTTTCAGTGTTATGTCCATGGACACCTGTCACATCTTTGCCTAGCACTGCCACACAAACACCAAACCTTGGTACACCTCTACTAACAGGTACTCCATGCACTATGCATACACATAGATCAGCTGATGCACAGGGATCAGCTGAAGTACATGGTTCGGTCGAAGCACATGCATCTACAGAAGCACGTGCATCGAGTGAGGTAGAGGGTAGTGCTCGTTGAGGGAGGAGGGAGAGTCATGTGGGAGGACGAGGAGGTCGAGGGCTTTGTGGGGGTTGCCTAGGAGGTGGCTCTCGATCACCCTCACCGAGAAATGAGAAAGGTGAGCCTCCACAAATGTACTACTCTGTCACTGATGTTGGTGGTATCTTGCATAACCCTAAGGGGAGGGAAGTGATAGCCTACTTGAGGAGTGTCGTGCATGCCACATAGAAAGATTGTATGATTCTCTTCAAGCAGCAAAAAAATGGTTTGTGGAAAGAGGTGCTGCGAGCAGTATATATAAGGTACCCTAATCCTGAGAATTCACGATTCTCTGATGATTGGGGACGGTCAAAGGTGAGAGACACGCTTCATAACAAGAGGTCTCACCTTATGACGTACGCCATGGAGTCACTACGAAGACAAGAGTAGGGGTGCCCTGGATATGGCTAACCACCCAATTGCCACCGCAGGGAGTGGAAAGAGACCAAGAAGAGAGCAACAGAGAAAATGACAAGTCGCCAGCGTATAAAGGCGTGACGTATCTAGATGGAAACCATGGGATCGTTGCATTATGGATCGGGTGGCAAGGAGTCATGGGAGGCTGAGTTTGTAAGTATTATTCGATTTCTTTTTTTAAATTAAAATTTGTAATTTGTTTCAATTGATTATGTAGTGTGTCCTAATACATTGTATCACTACAACAAAAACGAGGCATAGACGTGCATGTTAGATGCGCAAAGTCGAGCGTGTCTATCATTGCGTCTATATGTGCGTGTAAAAGAGCATTTAAATAGACGTGAATTTTGCTTCTATATATCTGCGTAAATAGACGCGAATATAGATGCATCTTGATACACGTAATTATTTAACCACCTGAAATTGGACTTAATATAATTAAAAAACCAGAGTTAATAATTATTTTTGCATTGCTCTCTAATGAATGGCAGTTCCTCCAGTTGACAAGCCTGATATAAGTAATTAGCGCCAAGCGACAAAAACCTTATTATACAATTAGTAGCAAGCATTGCATGTATCTCGTAATTTCTCTGCTTGAAGATGATAAAAAATACTTCCTTTTTATTATGGAAAATTCAATTTAGCTTTAAACTTGACTATTGATTATTGAGTATGCATGTGTGCACATGAAAAAACCATAGAATTAAGAATATACATTGAATCATTAAGCAAATTAAGTATGTTACAGTGAATGATCCATGTCATCTTCAATGAGATCATCCCTTGCTAAACTATCTAATCCTAGATCTATGTTACCAAGAGGTAACGAAACAAATAAGTCTATTCCACTATTAGATGTGTTGCTATATTGCTCCATAACTTCGTCAATATCATCAACAATCACATTATTGTCCTCTTCTGTGTTTCCTTGAACATCCTCGCGACGTTTATCTTGTACTATATCATGCATATCATCCATTATGGTGTCATCATGTACATCATCATTAATTGTTGGATTGTCATCTGCTATCTCTATGTCGATAATAGTACCATATATTGGTTTTTAACGATTAGATATAGGAATGACATACCACCATCGGTTATTGCATACCATTGGATGATACACAACTTGTGTTTGAAAAACAAAAGCAAGAAACTTAAATACTTATTATATTGTGTATATGTATCGCATGTATACATATAAAAAATTTAGCTTTTGCATATATAGCTCCTTGCATTGTTGAGGTAGTACTAATGTGTCATTCTTATTTTGGTGAAATTTTGTAGAGTCAATGATTTTACAAAACCATTTGGATGACATCTGATTGTACAATGCTCACAATTTGTTACCACTTCTTTAAACCACTTCACATCCAATACATATATAAAGAATCGTCTGAAGTCAAGATTCAGAATATCTTGGATCAAGCCACAATAACCTTCCATGGTACCATTGGCATCCTCGAAGTGAGCAAGGACACCACAATCTTGGGTATTTCTCTTTTCATCTATACGTTGAGTTCGAAGATGTTTACCCTCACACCAAATAGCATTGAATAATATGCAATAGTAGTAAAAGATTAAGATCAAACATGTCAATTATTTATATAAAATATTACTTATAGAAACAAATTAATTAATAGTATGTCTCACCTTTGATAAGCAACCTTGTGCGTATTCTCACTCTTCTTGAGATATATTAATTTCCTCCTCTTTTTCCATTCTCTCCATTTCCACATGTAACCAATCTATATCAATAAGACGTGGAAGTGTATTTAGATGATCTAGAAATGAGACATTACGTCCATATCTAGTGTGAAATGCTTGTCTTTCGCTTTTTCTTCTTGCCCTTGCTTCATTATATAGTGTCACCCATTTGCTCATTACATCACTATTGAGCACACAAAAATTATTTAACTTACGAAGTTATTCTTTTGTTAGCACTTTACTCATTCCTTTTCCTTGAGATATTATAGAGGTTATCCTCAAGTCTTCATCATCTTTCCATAGTCGTGGATGAGAGGGATCCACTTCAGCAAGATATTCAAAGATATAAACAAGGGATGATTGCACTAACCAACCCTCAGCCATGCTTCCCTCAGGCCGTGCTTTTTGCCTCACAAAATCTTTCAAGGTTTTCATGAAGCGCTCAAGAAAAAACATCCACCTTGCATGAACTGCCCCACAAAGTGCGATCTCATCAATCAAATGTACGAGTAAATGTAATTGAGTAGTCAAAATGGATTGATGAAAATTTTCCTCCACCAAACAAACCACCTCAATAGATAATACTCGAGCATCTTGCAATTGGTTTGGATCAATTTCCTTCGAGCTCATGTATCTGTCAAGATGTATTTGAGAATTGTTTATTTTTGTATAGAAATTCAAATATATATAATGAAAAAATTCAATGTATACACACCTCACAAGCTCTCCCATCTTTTAAATGATATCACATACATCTTTGGATACACAATGGGATATGTTAGTAGGAAGTACCAACTGAATGTAAACAATATTCATAGATCAAATGATTAGTTGAGGAAAAAGTTATCATACCCCAAAGTTTATACATAGTTACTCCACTAATTACTATATCATGGTTAGAGATACCCTTACTTGAATCATTTTGTGCCAATCGTGGGACTTCAAACCAAATAGTTGCTCCACACCTCTTTTCTTTTTCTTTTTGAATGCTCCCTTGAAACATCTCATACATCCTATGGGTGTTCGAAAGCTACATATTTGTTTCTTCACTATTTTTTCCTCGTTCTTTGACAACCTCCAAGGTGCATGGGGTAGCTCAATCTTTCCTCTGGGTCCAATGCGTGGCCAGGCTCTTCTCATGCGACCAATGTTACGTAAATTCTCCCTTACATTGATTGAATCACGAGCCCCTATCAAGTGATCCCATAATGTAGATACAATATTTTTGAATATGTACATGGGGTCCAATAGGTGATTGATCTTGAGTTTAGTCCAATATGAAAGACGAAAAAATATAGAGAACCTAACAAACAAACAATATATTATATAAACAATTCATCATGCTAAATACTTTAAAGTCAATCGAGAGAAATGCACTTCTTACTGACTCATGCCGAGTGGAGGGTGGCTATCGGCATTAATCCATCTCTCCTTCCAATCTCGAATGGTTACAGATTGTGGAGTCATTCCATTAGTAGGGAGAACATATTTGGGATGGTCAATAGGAAGAAATCGATGATGATTGTCATAGATAACCTTCTTTAAACGTGCCGGCCTAGAGGAAACTAGAGAGGGACCACAAATAGGACATGCATGATATCTTGATGTCATTAAACCTGAACAAACAAGTGAATTAATAAAATGCAATTGATTCAAGTCTTGAATTTCAAATATAGAGTTATATACATGTACCTGAACACTCTCCGTATCCTAGAAAGTCATGCATGGTCCACAACAACATGGCCTTCAATGTGAAATCTCTAGAGGATGCAAATGCGCTTGTATCTTGCACCTCAATACCTTCCCATAACATTTCTAACTCTTCAATCAAAGGCTCTAAGTAAATGTCCATGTTTTTTACCTTGTGCTTTCCAAGAATCAAAAGGGATAACATTACATGTCCTTTTTTAATTGCCATGGATGGAGGAATATTATAGTTCACCAATACCACTGGCCATACACTGTATGATGTGCTTTTGATGCCAAATGGATTTATTCCATCCATACCTAAACCAAATCTCAAATTTCTTGGCTCTTCTTTGAAAACGGGCCATAAATTATCTATATGTTGCCATGCCGCTGTGTCTACAGGGATCCTCCATTTTCCATCACTTGAATGATAACTAGCATGCCATGGCATGAGCTTTCCAATAGACTTACACTTGAACATAAGTTGAATACATGGAATAATCGAAAAATGTCGCAAAACCTTACGAGACACATCCATTGACTTCATCTTCACTTCGTATCTTGATTCGCCACAAACAGGACACTCTCTTGTGAACTCATGAATCCCATGAAATAAGACACAATCATTGACACATGCATGAATCTTGACATAATCGAGACCTCCCAGAGATGTCAAGTAATGTCTTGCTTGCTCTCTCTTAGTTGGCAATTTGTTTCCCTTTGGAAGCATTTGTGATAATAACCTACATATATTTTTAAAAGTGAGTTAAAAAACCACCATCATATATTTGTGTCTGATTTCAAAATAGAACAATTAATATTATGATTCATAAGCCAAACTGAATTGATACCTACTTCAATAACGCATTCAAACTGACATTACTCCATCCATAAATTGTTTGCAAGTTAAGTATCTCGAGGAATGCACAAAGAACGGAGTACGTACAACCTTCATACAATTGAGTAGATTACGCTACGTATAGTGGATCATTTGGCTTCATAGAGTGACCTTCTCCCTGAACTGGTTGTGAAAATAGATGGTGTACCATGTTGTCCAAAATCTCATCCTCTACAACTTGATGGGGCATTTCATGAGGGCTATTATCATGGTCGTCAGTCTCCACTATTCTTGAAGAATCTGCCTCCTCACGTCAACGTTTTATAGCCTCTCGATGCTCGGGAGGGAGTATCTGAGGATATGGCACCGCATCCTGCTCAACCACAAAAGGGAGTCTCATGTATGTTGATATATATTGAGTAAGATAGACTAGCACTCTTAGTGTTTAAAAAAAACAATGAATACTAGTGATTTTTCTCGGTCCCATTCTCCATACATGCTGAGGTGTGACATTGCAACTCGACGTGCTCGAAAAATACACCCTCGACAATGATCACACATGCATTTAATTTTTTATTGTAGCCATGCATCTCGATTATGAACACGTAATGTTTCATCCTGACTTGAGGATGTGCTCGTTGACTCATCACCATGCACTGCACTAGGTGATGATGATGACATGATTAAACCTAATTCATGACAACATCAAAATATTTGTCATTTATATGCTTACATAAAAACTTCAAGCTGGCGTATTAATTATTCTAAGATCTCAATTTTAAATACACAAAACTTATCATAAATACATAAAAACTTATTATAAGAACTTACTATCAAAACTTATCTAAAAAACAAAAAATTATGATAAAAGCTAAATGCGCATCTATATCTACGTTTACCTACGCGTCTAAATTTGCCTCTATTTACGCATCTAACTTCGCGTCTATACGTGCATTTACGTAAACTTACACGCTCATATACACGTGAAAATAAACATAAACATCAAAATTCAAAAGATCTTTAAATCATTTCTTTTCAAACTGCGCCTTTCCTTTCCTGCGTTTTTTGCGGTTTTCAAGCTCGAGTTTAGCCGACATGTAGTCTCTTCATGCCTCACCTCCCCATGACTCACCTCTTCTTTCATTTCAAAGAGACAAGAGGGGAAAAAGAAAAGCCAAGGAGAGGAAGAAAGAGAGAATAAGAGAGAGGAGAATAAGAGGAAAAAGAAGCAAAGGGAGGAGACAACAAGCACCAAGCAAGCATCAAAGGAGAGTAACTCACCAAGGAGAGGAAGAAGGAGAAGGAAGAAGCGCCACCACCCGCCACACCAAACACCCAAGGTGAGTCCTCTCTCTCTCTCTCTCTCTCTCTCTCTCTCTCTCTCTCTCTCTCTCTTTGTTTGTGTATTAGGATTTATGATTGCATTTTGTATAGCAAATAAATCATGAATGGCGGTCATCGGACTGAAATCAGTCGACTAAGTACGTTTGCCAACGCGTCTACAATTCAGTACAGACGCAGGGATAGACGCAAAGCTATGTTTGCTGTCATTGTGTCTGAGGCCGCGTCTCAGAGCGCGTGTATTCGGCATCGGAGATGCGAGAATACACACATTCTGCATAGAAGAAGCTTTGACTTCACGGTTGCGTCTCCAGGCATGTGTATCCTACATGTGAGACGCAGGAATACATGCGCCCTGTCCAGAAGCTTTGACTTCAGAGTCGCGTCTCCAAGCACGTGTATTCTGCAGTCCAGACGTGAGGATATATGCGCGCTAGAAGCATTGACCTAGAAATCGCATTTGATAGCGCGCATATACTACATCTCAGATGCGGATATAAACGCGCTCTAGCCAGAGGGTTACCTTTAGGGACGCGTCTGAGAGCGCGTCTATCCTGCATTTTAGACGCGGTTATACACACGCCAGCCAACTTTGATAAAAAACAATTTTCATTGCCTAAACATTATTTTTCTTATTATGTTTCTTTATATTGATAACTAAAGCAAACTAAGAACAAAAACACAATGGACATGGAGTGTAGATCTAGTTTTTTAATCAACAATATATTTTTGCAATGATGAATGTGACCAAATTTTCTTGATTCATGATTGAATTTTTAGAAGCTTTAGCCTTTCAACGTAGTGAATTAGGTAGCATTATACTTTCGATACCATATTAGAGAATTTGGGAATCTTCCAAGCTCCACTTTCAAATAAGGAGTAAAGATTTGACCAAGTGGCTAAATCTTAACCCCATATTTGAGAGTGAGACTTGGGGGGATTTCTTATATAGTATCTAGGGAAATTTTCACCTCCAAGTGGCTTAATTTAGGGAATGAACAATTATTATTGTTATTAATTTCCATGTTTAATGTTCAAAGGCCAATGAATGAGAAGCATTAGCACTTAAGTTTTATGCTCAATGTCTAAAGAAAGCTAGATTATTAGCACTTTCAAGTGCCATGAGCATGCATGTATTTTTTCTATGGGATTTTCACACCTTTGTTTCACTTAAATGGACCTTAGTAAGTGCTTGCAAAATACACTTGAAGAAAATAAAAATGTGTGAGCATGAAAAGCCTTCTCTTACATAATGATTCTAGGCTCACTGAATGATTTTTCATAATTAATGTTGGACTGGATCAAGGATTATGGCTCTTTGAAAATTTTTATGTGTGGACGAAGGTAATATATGATTTTTTGTATGCAAAAAAATGTGATATAATGGAAAATGAGAAGTCAAGGAATTATTGGACTACAAAACACAATAGAAAATGAGCCATATTGGAATTCTTTATTTGTGGAATTGTACAAATTTGTCTTTTTCTTGTGTTTTTTTTTGTAGATGTCGCATCCCGGCTCATCTAGCAATGACCCAGATTTGGATCGTATGAATGATACATTGGGCTTGTTCGGTAGAGGGGTCAATGCATTTTTTGGAGGTTTTCCTAGTACGGAAGACTTCATGGGAGAGGACCAGACACCTTGGCCGATTTCCCACAATAGACGAGGTGTTCAGCGTCATGTCTGGAACGCCTCTAGCGTCTTTGCTTGGCACTACTTTCCAAACTCTAATTGCAGGTACTCCACATGTAGCATCTGTACATGCATCGGCTCAAGCACAAGTGTCAACCGACGCACGTGCATCTGTAGAAGCATGTGCGTCCAGCGAGGCAGAGGGTAGTCGACAAAGAGGGAGGAGGGAGAGTCGAGGGGGAGGACGAGGCTTGTGTGCGGGTTGCCTAGGAGGTGGCGAGGGATCACCCTCACTAGAAGATCACGTAGAGGAGCCTGTATGCCAGTACTATAGAGTTAGAGACACTAGTGGCATCTTCCATGATGATGAAGGAAGGGATGTTATGGCATACATGAGGAGCGTTGTGCATGCGATGTATAAAGATTGTTTCATTTACTTCAAAAATCAGAAAAATGGCTTGTGGTAGGAGGTGTTGAGGGCAGTCCATAGGAGGTACCCAAATCCTGAGGGTCAGCGATTCTTGGATGATTGAGGACGCACAAAAGTGAGGGATTTGCTTCACAACAAAAGATCCCACCTCATGATATGTGCCAGGGACTCACTACGGAGACAGGAGGAGGGGCCTGGAGCCTATAGCCAACCACCTATGTGCCACCGCATAGAGTGGAAGAAAGCCAAGATAAAAGCAGTAGAGAAAGTGAAGAATCGCCAACACACAGAGGCGCGACGCATCCAAATGGAAACCATGGGATCATCGCATTACGGATCGGGCGACAGAGAGTCGTGGGAGGCAGAGTTTGTAAGTATATTTTGATATCTAGTTTTTTAAAATTTATATTTCTTTCAATTCTTTATATAGTTTGTTCTAATACATTGTGTTTCATAATTGTTTGTATATATCATAATTGTTTTGCAGACTACTATCATTGGTAAGATACCTACTCCTAGAGAGGTAGGTTACCATCGAGGCCATAACCGCCTAGCCACATGGCTTCACTTCTATGAGGAGGGTCTCATTACTGAGGACCAATACAACCAGGCTATGAGAATTCGACAGCTAGAGGAGGTATGTTTTTCTTAGTTTCCTGTTAAAAGTATAGCTAATTATAACTTTTTCTCCACCATGTGTATGTAAGAAACCTTGATCTTTTGTGTGTGTAGGCGAACACCGATGTGGAGCATAGCGAGGAGGGGGATAGTGACGCTAGTAGCCATGGTGGTGCTAACGAAGATGTTTCTTCTTCAGATTCGTAGAGGAGCACCATGCCTCCTCTATGGCCTTGTTTTCTTGTATATCTATTATCCATCTTTGAGCCTACTACTTGCGGCCACGCTTTAGGTTGTAAGCACTTAAACTCCCTATGTAAATACTTTTTATCTATAATGAATACATGGACATTTGTTTTCAATTCTCGTGCTTTCAGATCCATTTTCTTTTTTCCAAATGCACAATTTGATGTATGGGAGGGGAAAACTCTGGTTTGTTTTTTCCAGTTCTATTTTGTGCGTCCATCTGCACGTCTAAATTGCAGAAAATGCGCGTTTACAAGCGCGTCTAAAATGCAAAGTACATGTCCTCATACACGCGCTACATTATTCAAATTTTAAAAAATCAATTAAATATATTTTTTTAAAAAAAGGAGATTTTTTGTTTTGTGTTCGCGTCTATGGGCGCTTGTAAAAGCACGTCTATGGGTGTGTCTATATGCTCGTCCCATTTGTCATGTAGACGTACTGGTAGATGCACAAAATAAATTAAATAAATGCGCATCTATCACACGTGTATATGCGCATCTGTTACGCGTCTATTTCTGCGTGTAAATTTCTTCATACATGCGATTATAGACACGAGTTTGTAGACTCGCAAATAGATGGGTGGGTAGATGCGCCCGTAAGATTTTCTCTATATTCAAAAATCGCGTCTAAAAGTGTGTTTTAGAGGCCTTTTTGTTGTAGTGTATGTTCAAATTGTTTTGTAGTATCATATTGTTGGTAGGATGCCTACTCCTAGAGAGGTAGGCTACCATCGAGGTCATAACCAGGCGTCCACTTGGCAGTATTTCTACGAGGAGGGACTCATCACAGAGGAGCAATATAATCATGCCATGAGGATTCCACAACCAGAAGATGTATGTTTTATTTTTTACATGAAAAGTATAGGTAACTCTAATTTATTATTTGTAATGGTATTTATATACCTTAATCCTTTATGTAGGCGAACCCTGATACAGTTGAGGATAGCAAAGGGGGGACTAGTAGTAGCGACAGCAGCACCGGCACTAGCAGCGGTGGTGGTAGTGACGATGATGCCTCTTTTGAGGAGATGTAGAGGAGCCCCATGCATGCATGCCTCCCCTTGGCTTGTAGTTTTCATTTTTTATATGTATTACTTTCAGCTAGTGCTTGCGACCATGACCATGCTTGAGGTCACAAGCACTAGAACTCATCATGTAAAAACGTTTCATCTATATATATGAAATTTCGTGTTTTACATACATTGTTTTGTTTTCAGTACAAAAATCTTCGAAATAATCTTTCTCTGTTTTCCCTAAGCATACAATTTGATGTTGATGGGGGGGAAAAAAACCAGAGAGTATGCTCTCTGGTTTTTTTTTCATACCTTTGTTTTGTGCGTCTATCAAGGCGTCTAAATTGCAGGAAAAATGCGCGTCTATTATCGTCAAAAATTTGCAGAGTACACACCTTTTTAGATGCGCAGTTACATGCGTGTATAGACACAGAATATGAATATATCTACTTTTTTATAAATATGATTATATATTTACGGAGCATGTCAATATGCGCGTCTATATGCACGTGTAAGTTTCACTATAAGCGCACTTTTACACGAGAAATTTTAGACGCGGAAGTAGACGCGATAATAAACGTGCCCGACATTTTTAACATAGTTCAAATATTGCATCTACAAGCGCGTCAATGGAGCCTTTTTGTTGTAGTGACATCTACTCCCTCCAAGATGTTACAAGCAATCAAGATGAACAATTCAAACCTCGACTCGACAGCTCACAATATTTAATTTGGAGTACAATTGGCTCTAGTGAACTGTACAAATGGGTGCCTATTACTTGGAAATCCTAGTGGGAAAACTTTACTCTCACCAAATCCTGCAACCTCTATTTTGGGCCCTCATGGATCTCTAACTTTTGTACAATAGCCTCCATTATTCCCTACTCCTAGCACTCCCTTCAACTCCTCCTTTGACCCATGCCTCGTTTGACTCTACCCCAAGCATCTAGAACTCTCTATTCCACCCATTCCACTAGACACTCAATCCAACCCCACAGTGGTACCCCTAATCTAGCATAAGATTCATGAGCTCTGAAAGATGAAGGATACATTGAAGAATGACTCATGTGGGAAATGCATGCAATCTAGGAGAAGAGACTGAATCCCATAAGCATAGTGGTGGAAAGTGCTCCCAACCACCCCATAAGACTATAAAGCAATGTACTTGCCTATCATTTAAATATAATGTCATAGTATTTTTGTTCTTTTAGTCATGTTTCATTGTCCACTTACACAAGATTGTGTTTATGAGTCAAAGCTTCAATCTTGGAACCTAATTCACTTGTGTAATAGTCATTTGTCATATCTATGTGTTCATGAGTCTTGCTTTTATCTTCCATCCTCCATAGCCATACTCTAAATCCATGCTTTAGTCAACATGGTATCAAAGCCATGGTGAGCATGGCTCAACTTAGCAAATTTCTCTCTTAGGTGCTCTTCATCTTTGGTCAGCTCATGAGCTCATTCCTTACTTCCACTTCACTTTTCCTTTCATGGCGACCATAGTTAGCTTGTGCCCTACCTCTTTTGAGCTTCTGGATCTCTCAAACTACAGCATATCTTCAAGTTATTTCTTCTATGGATTTGGTCCTTAACTCAAGGCACTCCTCTATGTCACATCATGGTCTGACACTGGTCACTATCCAGCACAACATTTTGGAAATTCGTCGTCATTGCCATGAAGTGCGCTTGTGGTGGTCATATAGTCTGCACTGCATCTCTATTCTGTGATTGATCCAGTGGTCATAGGGCTTTTAAAGCCCACTCTATAGGCTCACTCATAACTAAGAAACCCATTGAACAATCCATCCCACATGTTGTAGTCGAGGAAAAATCTGTTGACCTGCCTCCTAACCGTAATCCACCATAGCTGCTTCAACTTTAAGCACCAAAATCCCATCATTTTCTCCCTTCTCCAAGCCTACTAGAGTTCTTGTTACTCTGATTTGAGTTCCTACTCAGTTCGCAAAAAAAACTTGGGCATAAAACTACTAAGGAGGGAAAGATTTTTGAAGATTGTAAGGCTCAAGCAAGAGCAACAAACTAGTTTCTCTTAATGCTGCACTGCCATTACTTGTGTCCAAAGTCAGCTCATTTCTAAGAATTTCGATGTTGATTTTCTACTGTTCCAATCACTCTAGCATTAAGAATTCCTACTCAGTTTCCTAGCAAATATCTAGGCATCAAATTAGCAAGGGTAGAAAGATTTGTGAAGATTGGAAGGCTCAAGCAACAACAACAAACTAGTTCCTCTTAATACTGCACTGCCATTGCTTGTGTCCAAATTCAGCTCACTTCTAAGAAATTTAGTGCTAATTTGTTAATGTTTCAATCACTCTAGCATGGGCAAAGACTCTTTGACATGTCACTTCAAAGGAGTCAAGTTTCACACCTATTATCAAACATGCATAAAGCTTATCCTGATGAAGAAAGGCCTATGGGCAGTCACTAATGGACAAGAGAAGAAGCCCTAGGATGCAAGTATTTAAGTTGCATGGAAAAATAGTGATGACAAGGCTTAAGCCATCATAAAGCTTCAGTTTGACAACAATTATATCCACCATGTGGATACATGTGACACATCCGAGGACACTTGGAAAAGATTGCATACTTTGTTTAGCGCATAGAGTCAAAATCTTCAAGGTATGGTTTATTAATTGAATTTTTTAGTTTAGACATGAGATCCAACACATCTCTTACAATATAACTGAACTGCATGGAAAGTCTCTTAACCCATCTTGCAAAGATCAATAGTAAAATGGATTAAAGATGTATACATTGGTGTTTTGCTAAAAAGCTTGCCTCCAGATTATGATAATGTCTCCACTACTTTAATCAACATGCCAAATCCTAAACTTGTTGACATTCAAGTCTCTTTGTTAGAAGAATAAAAAAATATATAAAATAAAGATGAGACAAGTACTTCTAAGGATGAACAAGTGTTGTATGTTAGTAACAAATACAAAGGAAAAAAGGACCAGCTAGTTTATGACTTGTGCAAAAGAACCGCACATATTGAAAAGTTTTGTCGTGCCAGGATGAGATCTCATAAGGCCTACCTTGCAAGTGTGAAGAAAGAAGACGATGAAGGTGAAGTAGAAGAAGAATAAGACCATTAGGAGCAAAAGGAAAAGCCTCACCAGTCCTTCTATTCACACTACTTTGATAGAGATTTTAAAGCCTTGTATAACCTTGCCCTAATGTTCCTTTCATAGGCTTGTAAAACTCCTCATGTAGCCTATGCACCACATCCTCTACACACTAAGTGAGGCCTTGTAACAATCCATGGATGTTTGCCATGTTTGTAGTATGCCCACACTTAGCAAGGTTCTACTAATGATAGCCTTTGTACACTTAGTGTTGTTTTACGGTTGTGATTGAGGAGGGGGGTTGAGAGTTTTGGAAATCACACCCATTTGTATGCCTCTTTGTATGGTGGAGTAGTGGGTGAGGGAAATGCAAGAAATCTAGGAGAAGAGATTGAATCCCATAAGCACGGTGGTGGAAATTACTACCTACCTAGAAGACTATAAAACACTATACTTTCCTTTCATTTTAATTGAAATGCCATAGTACTTTTGTCCTTTAAGTTAGCTATGATTGTCCACTTACACAAGATTGTGTTTATGAGTCCAAGCTTCAATTTGCACTTGTCGATTTAGCCCTTGTTGTCTTCTCCTTCTTTTCACAACCCAAGAAAATGATCATACTACAAATTCTACATCAACTTTATATGCATGTAAAGAACCATATGATTTCTCAAGTTCCAATGCATACATGGCAGCATATATGAAATTTTCTGTCTTTCCAAAACACCAAGCTCTTTGCTTTTGTATCAGGATCAGCCATACACTCGCCCTTTTCATGTTGCAAGCTATCACACCATATACATAGTCTCTTAAACCCTTTTCTGGTAGGCCTTGAAATTGCTTCCCCCCCCCCCCCCCCCGCCTTCTCTTCCACTTTCTCATCCAATTTTACAACCTTCAAGTTAATGTATGTCATATTTTAGTACGTCATATAAGGTTTTTACCAATTCATCCATAACATCTCCTTTTTGGGTGGGCCAGCAAGCCTAACGGATTGTTCAACCACCATTGATACATATTATTTTGTTGTAATTTTAGGAATAATTATAGAAGCTGCATGCATAGACCCTATTCCCAACCTCGTTATTAGCTTTTCTTACTTCACCATCACATTTGCAATATTCATTATATATGCCCACTCAGATTTCAACCCAATTTCTCAAGTTTCATCTTCTAATTGATTAGCCAATTTCTCCTACAACAGAAGGTCAATAGCTTTTAAGATTAACTCAACTTTTTGACTTTCCATCGACTAATGGTCATTCACATCGAACAGAGGATATTGGCTTTAAAATGGATAAATATGCATGGGATGCTCCTATTGATTCATCTATTGCATATGCATATTTGACTAAGGTGCAGAATATGGATGCTATTCTCAAGGAAAAGAGAAAGGATGGGGATGTAGGTCCTTCCACTGTAGATCCTTTGGCACATGACACGAAGCAAGATGGAGCAATAGAAGGCTACTAAAAATGCTAGTCCAAAACATGTAATTGAAGATGTCTCACATGAAAAGAAGCATGAGGGGACAAAGAGAGTTGAGGACTGTGGTTACGCTTGACATAGAGATAGCAACCAACATAAAGAAAGTGCTTGAGGAATGAAGTCTTGAAAATAGAGTTAAAATCATAATGGATGAGGTTCTTGGCATTGCTAAGCATGAAGTCCATGACAAAGATAATAGATATCATTAAGTGGAAAATGCATTTGTAAGAAACCTACTCAACCACTATTAAAAGTTAAAGAAGGCATGGATTCACAAGGTGTTTAGTTGGAATCTACTGATGATTTCATTTCTATCATAAAATAGGTTGATATCGAAAATGGGCTATATGAGGAAAGAATGATGTTATGGAGAAAAATGTTATGGTGGGCAATACTATACATACGAGAATTGTGCACTAGTATGTTCATGAGGAAGAGGATATTGTTCACTTTCTTCCTAACAACCAATACTCTCATATTATGCACTAGGGCAAGAGCTACAATTGAAACTATTGTAAAGATAGGGAGAAAGAAATACCATGTATTTCTCTCTTGGACCATGGGTCCAAAATTAATGTAATGGCTTGTACTGTGTATGACAATAGTGAATGGCTAGTGGATATGGATCCTTGCTAGTGTACGTTGACTACACACAACTCATGAAGGGATTTTTATGGTGCATGTCCAATTGTTCCAGTGACTATTGGAGATGTCCAAGATGAATACGACTTCTTTGTGCAAGATTCATGTAGTTATCCAGTTATCTTAGGGAAACCATGCATTATGGAATAAAGGATGGAATCTAAGGTGATAGATGTGAAGCAATGATAGCAAAAGGGCAGTTAAATTTGTAATTATATGTGTTAATCATTCCCGTAATCGGAATACATTTAGAGATTATCCGATTTCATCTAATGATGGAGAACTCAAGGGTTTTTAGATAGCATTATTATAAATGGAGGCTATGGCATTACTACTTGGAAGATGTTTTTACCTCCAAGAAACGGATAAAATATATTTGTGGTTGGTTTTTAGGAATGGACAATAAGCAATGTAGGTAGATTCAAGGGTATTGTAGCCATGTGCAAAGCTAAAAAGGGTTATGTACATCATGTTGAAAAAGAGTTAAAGAAATATGATATTTTGGTTGTTTGCAAATGACTATATTTTGGGGCTATTTGCAAAGTTTTAATTTTATTGATACATTGGTTGAAATTATTGTAGTAGTTAATGCTGAAAATAGGGTTGAAAAGCATGTAATTCATGTATCTACTTCAATGGAGATGTTTGATGTCATGAGTGAATTAATTGGACAAGAATCTAAAAGCTGGAAAAGAGGGTTGAGGCATTGGTGGACACAAAATGTAAAATGGTTGACAAAAGGTTATGCTTGTTTCTTTGCGTTTATCCCTAACCATGATGGGCTGAATGAGATAGTGTCTAAAAAACCAAGTCTTCGTGATATCCGAATGGTGTAGGGCACAAATTTACTGCAAAAACATTGAAAGAGTTGAAGCTTGGATATAATGGGTTTCTCTTGCGAACAAAAAGAGATTATTTTATGTAGATATTATCAAAGCATGAAAAGGATTTTGCATTTTAACATGTTGAAATTGGCTCCAATGGTGAACTTTATAGTGCTACATGCTCCATGGAATCTCAAAACCAATTCTTGTGCCTGATGCATACTTGCTAAGCTAATTACGCTCTTAAATGAGAAATTTTGAATGAAGACTTTGGAGCCATATTTAGCTCCATACTCTAATCATTGGTTTACATGCCCAAAGAAGAATTCGGCATTGTGGTCTATATAGGATACACAATGAGTGAACAAGGTTGCAATAAGGAATATAGGTCCTAGCCTTTTGTAGATGAGTTTGCAGAGACCTTTGTTTACAAGGCTATTTATTCCATGGGAGATTCATACTCTCACTACAATCAATTTCAGCTTGCATTAGAGAGCTAAGATATCACTACTATGAAAACACCACTTGGCTTAGTATGCATGCGTACCCTTCCATAGGGGGTGACTGACTCAATTATCCATATGATGAATGCGATGCATAAGGTCTTGAGAGATTATATCCCCATAGTCATGATGCCCTTTCTTGATGGTGCCCCTATTAAGGGCTAGGAGATGCAACAAAAGAACGAGGAGTTGGATGAGAGGGGTTGCAAGATGTTTATTGCTAACCACATAATTGATTGCAAGAAGATTTTGACTCGATTAGAGGAAGTGCATATCACTTTGTTGCATGAAAAATCTGTCTTTGGTATTGAGGAGGTGCTAATTGTAGATCACATGTGTGGCCCCTATGGATAGGATGCTTCACTAGTTAAGATTGATAGCTATGCTCTAATATATTAATTAAAAGTCATGAGGTTTCTTAGTACATGCATCTTCTATTTGATATGGATCGCTCATCTTGTGCATGTGGATGAAAGCCTTTATTAGTTATTGAATATATAGGGTATAATATACCCTATACAACCCATATATATTACATCCACGTGATGTAGAGGATGTGCATACAGTAACTTCCCCGAGATTTCAAATGGGTAGTGGATTTGGTCACTATCCCTACAAGTTTATTGTAGATACGGTACCTCGTGCTTATGTGTGAAGACCTCATAAATCAAGTAGAAGGAAAGGCACTTAGGAAAAATACTAGTTAGGTAGTGTTTACATTTCTCTTGGAATAGATTTTGTGTTGGTGTGGGTGTTTTGGAAAAACTATAGCAAATAGGGCTGAATTGGATGCAGATGAAGTATGGGAGTTCTTTCTCTCCCTTGGTGATAAAGCTGGTTCTTAAAACTAGGCTAGAAAAAGTGAACATGGATATCCATCTATCATTAAGACCTTGGCAAAGTCATATGGAGGGAAGATGAAAGAGTGGCAACAATGAATTCTCCGAATGCTTTGTGGGTTGATAGAACAAGTCCATATATCCCTCTAAGATACGAAAAAATGGGGATCACATGTCACCGTCTATTATTCTCCCCCATTAGTTGAAAGATAACCTACTCAAGCATAAATAGAAACAATGATTATAATGATAGTGCAAACAACTATAGTCATGGTAATAGAGAGCAAGAGGATAATCATGGTAGAGGAGACAAAGATTATAATAAATGATAATGCAACACAATGATGATCATGGTAGAGGAGACATACATCATCATAATTCTATCACGCATCATGAGCACAATCATGTAGACATGACTCTTGCATAACTCCATGAATGTCAATTTATTTTTTATTAAATCACTACAAGACAACACAAATATTGATATGATTGGATATGCTTTCATGAATTCTTCTACAATCATATTCATAGGGGTATATTTAGAAATATGCTTAACCTATATATTTAATGTGCTCATAAATGTGCATAGAAGTATAACATAAATAATAAAAATACATTAAAATGCATTCATGACTCATTATAATTTTCTAACTATTATCAAGAGAGAGAAGGGAATGTCAAGATTGTGGGAGAGAATGAAGAAGTCTCACTTGTAGCTTTCTCACTTACACAATGGGGGAATACACACAAAGGTGGAGGCTGAAAACACTTTTCCTCTTGTTAGTTGTGTAAGCCAAAAGAACTCAAGTACAGAGGAATAGAAGAACCCTATATATGGGTCTCTGTAACGTGTCCACTAATATCATCCAGGACACATCTTAGCAGTCCATCGGAAAGGATGTCTAGAAAGCTCAGCCCGGCACTCCCATGGAATGATACAGGACTTGCTATCTAGGTCTTCCCGTGTCTGCCACGTAGCAGAAGTATCCCGACCGTTCCCACTTAGGATCGATTGGAATTATGGTTTTCTTGATTGGTTATTACCTAATAGCAACTAGCATCGGACCCAAGCGAACTACTTTACGCAGAAACGCCAGGTCTGAAGCGGATTCACGCTGCACTTGGTTCAAGGAGAATGGGAAATGAGAGGGATGCAAAGCTCAACCTCTCTGCCATAAGGCATAGTCCCATTCCGTTCCCCTAAAACAACGTAAATCGGTTAAGTCCTAACTCTAGGTCATCGCCTCCGTTATTCGCTTTCTTTGACGTTCATCCTACTGTTCTTTGAAAAAAGTTCCCGGCTAACCAGGACCACCCAACCGCAGGACGGACCTATGGCCCATCCTCCGCACTTTCCTCGGTTTGTTTTAGTTATGTAATTATCTAATACATTAATTTGACATGTAACAACCAACTTCTTTAATTAATCTATTAAACACTGGTTCCTTCACGTAATCTTATAATGTGACATAGAAAAACAATATCAAACAAGTTCTTTATTAACATATCATCATTTTTATCTTTGAAATACAAGGAGTTCCGCCCATAGGCTAGTCCATAATCTGCCCGAAGGCTATCTAGTAACCCACAGTGATCACTACTCCAAGCTTCTGCCCGTAGACTAGTATGCGGGCCTCGAGATCCAATCCCGAGTCACATTAGCCTCTTATGCAGGATCCGGAAGGCAAGGGATTTATGGCCAGAGCCCCCCTGGCACCCAAGCGTCCTCCTGATCTAAGTAGAGCTCAACAGAGAGACCTCTCGCGGCGGGTTCAGTCCACGTTCCCAGTGCAGTCAACAACCCCCTTTGTTAGGGTTAGGCAGGCAGTCGGGGGTAACTGAAACTGCCTCTCCCTTCAGGCCTTTAACCTGAAGTATAGGTATTCATTTAATTTTTAATTCATACACTACAAGGATTTGAGCTAGTAGCGACGACAGATAGCGGCGTTGCTATTGGCGTCGCTAATAGCGTCGTAAATGCGACACAAATAGCGACGCTCCACAGGGAGAAAAAGCGGCCAAAACCGAGCGCAGTTTTCATTTTGCGTTTGCGGCTTGTGAGTTTTCAGAGCGAGAGTGAGGGAGAGAGTGACCGTCGTGAGAGAAGGAGAGGAAGAAGACTTGCCGCCGCCGCCGCCGCCGTTGTTCGTAAAGGAGAAGCCTTCATCGCAAAGAGGAGCCGCCCCACACTCGCCATATCTCATCGGCAAGTCTCCCTCTCTCTTTCTTTTGCTTGTTTAAGGTTTAAATCACTTTCTCTTTTGCTTGTTTAGGAGAGGAAATGAAAGAGAAAAAGAGGGAGAGGGAGAGGGAGAGAGAGAAAGAGAAAGAGAGGGAGAGGGAAAGGGAGAGGGAGGGAGAGGAAATAAGAGAGGGAGAGAAGGAGAAAGAGAGGGAGAGGGAAAGAGAGGGAGAGTGCATTTTCTCTCTTCCTCTTCCTTTTGCTTGTTTAATGTTTAAATCACTTTCTTTTTTGCTTGTTTAGGAGAGGAAATGAGAGAGTAAGAGAGAAAGAGAGGAAGAGGGAGAGGGAGAGGGAGAGGGAGAGAAAGAGAAAGAGAAAGAGAAAGAGAGGGAGAGGGAGAGAGAGGGGGAGGAAATGAGAGAGGGAGAGAAAGAGAAAGAGAGGGAGAGGGAGGGAGAGTGCATTTTCTCTCCCTCTCCCTTTTGCTTGTTTAATGTTTAAATCACTTTATTTTTTGCTTGTTTAGGAGAGGAAATGAGAGAGAAAGAGAGGGAGAGAAAGAGAGGGAGAGGGAGAGGGAGGGAGAGTGCATTGTCTCTCTCCCTCTCCCTTTTGCTTATTGAATGTTTAAATCACTTTATTTTTTGCTTGTTTAGGAAATGAGAGAGAAAGAGAGAAAGAGAGGGAGAGAAAGAGAGGGAGAGGGAGAGGGAGAGGGAGGGAGAGTGCATTCACTCTCTCACTCTCCCTCTTGCTTGTTTAATGTTTGAATCACTTTCTTTTTTGCTTGTTTAGGAGAGGAAATGAGAGAGAAAGAGAGAAAGAGAGGGAGAGGGAGAGGGAGAGAGAGGGAGAGAAAGAGAGGGAGAGGGAGGGGAAGGAAATGAGAGAGGGAGAGAAAGAGAAAGAGAGGGAGAGGGAGAGGGAGAGGGAGAGGGAGGAAGAGTACATTCTCTATCTCCCTCTCCCTTTTGCTTTTGGAGAGTGTTAAGATATATTGTGAGAGGGAGAGGAAATACGAGAGAATGAGAAAGAGAGGGAGGGAGAGGGAGAGAAAGAGAAAGATAACATATATTGGAATGATAGCATATCCATGATTATGGTAATGGTATCCACTTTACTTTTTTTATGGGTACCATTACATCGACTCCTTAAGGGGGCTAAAAATTAGTCATACCATTTATAAAGTCTAATTAGGAGATTTAAGATGCATGATAATAGACTTATCGATAATGGTATGTAATGTGCTTTGCCATGGGCCACGTACATTGGTGACTCTTTAAGATGGCTTAAAATTGGTCATGTCCTTCATAGTGTCCAAGTAGGGGATCTAATTGTGATATGCATAATTCATTGTTTTTGTATTAACTTTATAGGCATAACAAATTAGAAATCATGCTAACTAGTCAACGGAAGGACTAAAAGAAGATGATACCCTAGCTAATGGTCATTATGGTACTTCATCAAAATGAACCCAAAAGTATTGTTATAGAAGAAGAATCCATTAAATTGAGTATATGATATTTTCCCTCAGGTCTTATGACTATGAGTATAATTGATTGAAATAAATTTTATTACTATAGTTGATAAATTTCATAGATGGCATTAATTTTAATACGCGATCCTAGGACAAAAAAACCACATTTCTAATATGCTTTTTGTTGAGACTGGTTTATTATTAGACTAAGAGATCCTCAATGATGCTCATAAATGGATTACTTATACTCAAAGCCCTCTAGTGCAGTTTTTTACAATAACGAATAATTATCTACCGGGACAAACAAATCCTTGAGCATGATACAAGGCCGAGATATAACATCAATAAATCTCTCAACTACTATGTACAATGCAAGATTTATGGTCAACTTGCAACTTGACGTACATCTCCATAAAGCTATCCATTTAAGCCTCGTTTGTTGTAATGTAGATAAGATGGAAAACGAAGAAGGTCTTATTGTTCAATATCACGAGACGTATCTTAATCAGCGTGTCCCATGTCCTTTCTCTCAATGCAAGTTGGCAATTAGACGAAAACGCTAATTGTCTATAGAACACGTACGACGATTTGGCGAGTTTCAATCTGAGATCATTGATCAGGCGATTGCAGATTTTCAGCAAACGGTAATTTGAAGTTAATATTAATCATGCATTGTACTCGCAAGCTAATTGAAAACCATACACAATAAGATTGGGTCTTGTTGGGGCAAATTTTCTATCCAGGGGGGTGATGTCTCGACCCAAAGGGGAGTGCACCCTTTGCAGCCAATTAGAAGAGTTCGTGGACGTGCGATGGATGGATTGCAGAAGCCAATCCACCACTCGCAAGGCCCATCTATACCGTCAATACCAGAGGAGACATACAACCTTCTCGACCTACCTACAATCTTCGAGCCTCAGATGGAGGCAATGATCGATGCATTGATTCCCATGGATGTTGAGACATCTGATCCGCTTAGAGAGGAAGCATCCATACCATTATATGATGGGTGCCGAGTATCTCGGTTGAAGACATTGCTTGCACTCTTAAGTGTGCAAGCAAAATACGGTTGGAGCGATACGAGTGTGACCGAGTTATTCAGGTACCTTGCACATAGGCTTCATTGATTATTTTTTTTACAGTATTATTACAAACATTTGTGATTTTTCAAGGTATTTTATGATTTTTTTCAGGTTATTGAAATATCATATATTACCACCTGCAAATACCATGCTTGAGTCTCGTGATGATGCACGACATGTTTTATGGAAGCTTGGCATGGACTACAATAACATGCATGCATGTATCAACGACTGCATACTGTTTCGAGATGAATACGAGACTATGGAGACATGACCAAAGTGTGGGGCTCACAGGTATCGACAGGAATTGCAAGGGAAAACCATCCCTCAAAAAGTTCTCAGACACTTTTCGCTCATCCCCCACATAAACCACATGTTTCGCACGTCTGGCATGGCAAGCTTGACAACGTGGCATGTGCAGAATAGGTCCATGGATGGAGTTCAACGAATATCAGCACATTCGCGTGCGTGGACCCACATTGACTCTACCTTCCCAGCATTGCACGAGAGCCAAGAAATATTCGGCTCGGTCTCGCCATGGACGGTGTGAACCCATTCGGTCTACGCTCGACTTCTTACAGTGTGTGGCCTATAGTGCTTGTCAACTACAACATCCCTCTATGGCTTTCTACGAAGAAAGGACATCTCATCCTTAGCTTGCTTGTCCCGGGCCGCTACAAAGTAAAAAATATGGATGTGTATCTTCATTCATTAGTCGATGAGCTTAAGATTTTGTGGGAGGAGAGGGTCACTATGCAAGATATGAGAAGGCGCGATGGTCGGCGGTCAGCCAACATTCGAGCCATTCTCATGTGGACGATGCATGACTTTCCGGGATTGGGAGAGTGCTCAGGTGAGCAGACCTCCGTTCTTGCTGGTAATATCCATATTTTATTTCATTCAATCAAGTATTCACTAGGTCGTGGCTCGCCTTACAGGTCTGGTTACCTCAGGTTATCATGCATGTCCATTGTGTGGGCCACAGTTAGACTCCTGAAGGTCACGAACCATGAAGAAGATGGTATATCAAGGACACGCCGCTTTCTTGCCGGAGAATCATGAACTCAAGGAAGGTTTTCTTGGACGACCTCCAACACGTATGAACGTTGCAAGCTGATACAAGCTGAAAATGGTAAACCCAGAATCACATCCAAATGGAATGCGACGGTTGTCAGTTTTCTACGAGTTTCCATATTGGACCCACTTACAGGTCAACCACTTGTTGGATCCTATGCATATTTTCAAGAATGTGGGTAGCTTGCTATGGGACCACATCACAGGAAAGAGAGACACTATAGGATCACGAATGGATTTGAAGGAGGTAGGTAAGATGGAGGCACTTTGGCCACAGTCGAGTGCTGAAGGGGGAGTGCAGCTTCCTCGCACTCCTTGGGTTTCATCCACCAAAGAAGAGCGCATTGTGAAGCAAGTAATCAAGTCTATCCGCACTCCGACGGGTATGATGCGTTCTCTCAGGTCTGCATTATCTAAAGATGACCAATTGTCGGGGCTAAAATCCCATGATTAGCATAAGATATGTCAGGTTTGTGAACAGAATGGATTGTAATTAGCGTGGGCATTTTGCAATTTGAAAAGTGGCCATTATTCATAATGCTTTCTCATTTGTGGCAATTTATCCTATCGATCGCGATCGCAGGATGCCTTACTCCAGAAATTCGCAGGGCCATTTACAAGTTGTCGACTTTGGTGCAATGGATCTCATCGAAAGAGATTAAGACGTCCTCTATTGAATCCACGAGGTGGGGAGCAGTGGAGATGGTCTGTCTCTTTGAGAAATACCTGCCCACTAGCATGCTCACGATACAAGTTCACCTTCTTGTGCATCTTGTGGACGAAGTGGAGATTGCTGGACCTGTCCATACGCGATGGATGTTCTTCCTAGAGCGCTTCATGAAAACCCTGAAAGGATTTGTGCGACAACGAGCTCGTCCAAAAGGTAGCATGGCGGAAGGTTGGTTGGTGTCAAAGGCATTAGTGCAGATCTCACAATGGCTACCAATGGTGGAACCAGACAATGAAATGCTATGGACGTTGAAGGACGATGATAGACTGACTGGAGATATGGTGGTTGGAAATGGGGTAGAAAAAAGAATGGATGCCTCAATGGAAGAGAAGGTGAATTGCTTTTGTATGTTGCACCATGCCTCCATGGAGACGTGGCTCGCTAAGTACCAGATTGCAAGGCAAGATCGAGAGGAAGCGCGAGCTGAATTCCGACATAGTACGCATCATCGACCGATTCGATATCCCAAAGGCATGGAGGAGATGCCGCGGTTTATGTCAACACGATGGTTGCATGGAGCCTTAACCGTAGCATCCAGCGAAGGGACAAATGTCTCAATGGAGGAGTGGGAGTTCTCGAGGGGATGTAGTCCAAAGGTGATGAGGGGTTTAGAATATGTCGTATCTAAATTTAATATGCGACATCTAATTTGAGTGTTTCAATGTACACTACAAAATATATAGTGCAGCATGGTCATGCGGATGGCATTTTCGCATGGAGCGTATTAACAAAATGCACTCCACAATGGACTATGGTGTCATGGCAAGGTTTGAGCAAGAGAGCCAGCGACGAGCAACGGATGTGAACACGGTTGTGGATGAGATGGAGTATTTTGGGAACTTGCAAAGTATTATTACGGTGGATTACCGTAGCTTCTCCATGATACTATTCGATGTGCAGTGGTTCAAAGTGGTACTTGGAGGAGCTGGAGCAACAGTTCGACGAGGTCCATCTGGATTTCTCGAAATAGATTCCGAAAAAAAATGGATGGATTTGTGCGACACCTTTGTGTTGTCGGCCCATTGTGAACAGGTGCATAGAGTCATTTGCTTGCTAATTGTAATACGACATGGTTTATGTCACAATGGTTTGAACTCGCTATGTACGTGTTTGTGAATAGGTAATCTTCTATCCAAACCCCTGAAAACCTCAATGGTGGTATGTTATACCTTCAACTCCTCGAAGTGCGAGAGTATATGATCAAAGCGATGTTCCAGGCATAGATGAAGATAATATGTAAATAGAGGGGTTGATATTACAAGGGGTGGAGGCCACTGCAAGCTTGGAGCCCGCATCGGCTAACAATGATGGAAATACAGGAGTCCAAGAATTTTTTGAGAACGAGACAGACTCATTCTTTTGTGGTGACATGTCTATCGACCTTCGAGTGTATGCAGAGTTGTGTTAAGAGATTAACATGGGACCATAGGATACTTCATTCTTGGAGATTTGTATTACTCAATTAGTTGTTTAGATCTTCCATAAAGGTACATAAGATATCCATTTTAAGAGGGATTTTTCAAAAATGATTTATATTACTGTGCTTTGTATAGTTTAAATTGATTATTCTAATACCATTTTTTATCTGTGCAGGTGACATTTTGAGGATGAGTCGAGGGATGAGCGATGAGGAGTTTCAGGACATGATGGTACACATGTCTCCAGACCAACTCGCGAGATTCAGAGAGATGGCAGACCAGGAGCTATCTCATTCTTCGTCAGGGCGCTTTGCTAGATCTACTTCAGCGCGATCAGATGCTTCAGCTTCGAGCATACGATCTCGACGCTCACGACTTGGGCTAGAGGGAGGGACTGCATCGGGATCAGGGGGATGCTGCTGTGGAGACACGGATGTGGTGTCTCTGTCTCATCATTCAGGTGGAGCTGCATCACGTCCAGGATTTGTCACACCTGTGGGGACGTCTACTCCAGTTACTCCGGCTTTTACGCAGTCGTCAGTAAAGTGGCACCCCCTTTGGTGGCACCCCTTTGAGTGCCACTCCGAGAGAGGTTACCCCCGTCGGTACACCAGATGTAGAGGGGTCTCCTGGATATGCCCAGGAGCGTGGACCGAGATGGGAGAGAACCCATCTTAGGTAGACTCCTAGGGGTTATGGATACCTGGTTGATAGTAGGTCAGGAGCCATCATCATGAATGATGAGGGGAGGAGGGTGATGGCTCGCATGAGAGAGTTGTGCCAACAAGTTTTTCGGCACAACGTCCTGGATCATTGGAAGAACATACCGGAGGGGAGCAAGGAATACATAGTAGCATCCTTACACGAGGAGTTTCCGGTGCCAGCCGCAGTAGATAGATTCTCTACGGGCTGGATGATGGATTGCATGCGTGCATACATGTCACATAGACGATCCGACGCACGCAAGGCAATCAAGAGTGGGGCTGCAAAGCCCAAGTGGTTAGATGCAGACGACTGGCGCCGATTGAGGGAGAAGGCTACAGATTCGCCACGACATTGGAGTCAGCAGAGCGGGACGCGGCGAGGGCATGACTCGAGGCCGGAGTGGTCCATCATCTTGGGAGTGGCGGCCACAGGATATATTAGGAGGACTTTGTAAGTTTCTCTTTTGCTTTTCTTGTTTGTTTTTTTGAAATATTCTTTGTACTCACAATCATGTTTCTAATAGTTAGCATTTTGTTTTCTTTGCAGCATTCCATTACAAATCGCAATCCGCAAGGCCTTGAGACTCGATATGCAGAGAGGCACGGTCTCAATGCATTGATCGACCGATTGTATAGACACGGCGGTCCTGTAAGTCACTCATATTTCTTGTTCGTAGTTACCATGAGATATTTGAATGCATTATTGTATGGTGGATTGATGTGTTGTTTCTTTTTCTGCAGAATCTGTTCGATGCTCCTTTGCGGCGAGACCAGCTTTCGGGGGACGAGGAATTGTAGCTCGCCCTTGGATCCTTGGAACTCACACACATTTAGTTTTTAGTCACCTGATCTATGTAGACATTTTCTATGTACTAGTAATATCCTTTCATGATTGTACCAATCACATTTTATGCGATCATGTATTTATTTCATGTATCAGTTTTATGATTTCAGTATACATTCTTTTTGTTTGAAAGCGCTTTGTATGCAGTAGTGCAGAAACTATTTTGTATGGCTCTCATAGCTGCCTTGCCAAATTTTTTTTTCCCTGTTACTGTCGCTATTTGTGTAGCAAATTTACTGCTCGCGTCGCTATGTGCGTCGCAAATTTACTGGTTGCATCGCTATTGGCGTTGCTATTTGCGTCGCTATAGCGATGCATATAGCGACGCCAATAGTGACATTTCTATGGCATCATCAATAACGACGCTTTTTGCGACGATGGGGGTAAATTTTGTTGTTTGTATTTTCGTCGCTTTAAACGTTGGTATAAGGTTTATATCTTGTAGTGATAATTCAAACAGTGCTCTAAAATCTCTAGCAAGCACAAACATTTCCAAGGCATATTTTTGCGGGCATGGTATTTCTAAGTTTAGATTGGTTTCGTTATCTTTTGGAAGGTAATATTGATCACCTCATCATGGTTTTGTTATCCTTGTGACAATTGATTTTTCAGTCGGTACAATTCAATTTAATCTTCCTTTTCTCCTTGCACACAAACTCATGCCAATTTACAATCATTTCCCTTGCTAAGATGTGCAATTGGCAATGATGACTTCCTAGTAATTTGAGCAACGAAAAGAACCTTTCATGAATTTAATCATTTACAATGATTCGTTGCAAAAAGGAATAGGACTAATGGTGCAAGATAAAATTTCTATACCTTCAGGATTTAACTGAAATATACTACTATAGTAAATAGATAATCTTGCTCGTAATTTATAATGCATGATGCTATTCGAAGGAAACTATGTTCTATACATTATCATTCATTCAAATAAGCTAAACTCCTTCATTACAAATAACTCGAACAAATATATCCTATCCCTAACAATTTCTCTTTGCATGATTGACTTAAAACTGAATTAAAGCCAAGAAGAAAAACCTGGTTTTGGGGTGAGATATCCACATGGATACCGGGAGATGAACCTCCCATAGCTACTCCTTGGACTTTCTTAGGTGGCATCATAATTCGAATGTGAAGGTAGCTTTTACTCCTCCTTCTGGATTTCCACCGTCTCTCTTTTGAGGCAAGGTGTCATTAAAATGGTTGATCACGAGAAGGAATGATAGGACCTTTAGATTCTTAGATTCTTTGGAGAGGGAAAGATTTACAAAGCCTATGAAGGCCCTATAGGGTCTATACTTGGAAAAAAGTTTATGGGTGAGTGTGGTTTTGCAACCACATGAACCCTTGGAGAGCTTTGGGCTTGGGGTAAAAGGTATAGAAGGAAATTACTCTCTTTCCTTGCACTTCCTCTACTTTTTTCTTCTCCTTCCCTACTCCTCCTTCAGTTCTCTTTTTCCTCCCTTTTTACCCTTCTTCCTCCCTGTATTCCTTCTTTCTTACCTTCTTTATCTTCTTCCACCTTATTCCTCTCTACTCGTCTCACAGAACAACAAACGGGGCCCATGATGATGGTTTGAATTGGGGTCCAGGGGGAAAAGATGAAGGTAATACAAGGGGTTTATAGGTTAACACAGGGGGTGAAAGGGCCTTTAAGAAGCTAAACCCGGGAGAGAGGAAAATTTGAAGGTATAGGAAGGGGGCTTAAATGACTGTTGTAAGAAATTTTTGTGCAGGAAACCTCCAAGGGAAGGGGGGCTTGGAAGAGTCCTTAGAAGCTTCTGAGAAGCTTCTAGGGGCATGGAGTACCTACGTGGACGTAGACCAATCGATTTGCAACTTGGCGGCACGCCTGACGATGGCAACGGTGGCTCAGTCTCTTCAGGCGGCAGCTTCTCCAATCAGTGGTAGCTGGTGCAGCCCGACACTCAACGGCCTCCAGCTCTAACTAAGCACGGCCTGGCGCAGTCATTTCTTTATGTCGCCTTCCCTTTTTATTATTTTCACGCTCTCTCTCCTTTCTGTTAGCCTTACCACCCCTTCCTTGGCCTGGCAGCACCCTGGCTTCCTCCTTTTCTCAAACGGTAGCTCCACGATTATCACCGCCTCCTTCCTACTACAGCTCCCCCCCCTCACAAGGTTATATAGGCTAGGGAGAGGGACCTCTCCTCCCCCCCACGCGGCCTAATGCATGGGTATTTACTCCCCATGGCTTCCAGCTCCTGATGCTTAGTCATAGCACCTCCCCTCCCTCTCCTCCAGCACGACCGTCGGCTGGGGGAAAGATGGGAAAAAAATTTAATAATTTTCCATTAATCCCAATATTATCCTTATGACCTCCTCCCAAGAGGAGGTTCATACGAGGATATGTGGGTTTCTTTAAACCCTTGGTCTCGTTTCTACCAGTGAAGATTAGGATACGTCGAGTAAAAGGTCCCACTATCCATATATTCAATGCCCGCATCGTCATTGCGTGAGACTCACGAGTACGTAATATTTTTCAACAGGAAATATTACATTCTCTCCCCATTAGAAGAATCGAGATGTCCTCATCTCGAGATAAACTGGGGATATTGATGGTTGAGAGTGCCTTCATCTATCCAGATGGCATCCTCTTCGGGATAATCTTTCCACTAGACGAGACGTTCTCTCAAGGTTCTGGATCTTAACTATCTCTCCCTAACATCTAAGATCCTATCCGGCCTTAGTTCAAGGACTTCTTGACTAGGCATTACAATTTGTTGGTCATCAAGTACATGATTAGGGTTGGGTACATATTTTTTCAATAGGCTGATATGGAATACATTGTGAACTTTTAGGTTCACCGGGAGTTGCAATCTATAAGCATTGGGTCCTAGGCACTTGAGGATTTTGTATGGCCCACAATACCTTGGAATTAGCTTCTTGCAATCTCCTAGGGATAGAGAACTCTTTTTAGTGCGTACGCGAATGAAGACCATGTCTCCTTCTTCGAAGACTCTTTCTTGACGCTTCAAATCCGCGTATGCCTTCTGTCTATCCTTGGCCGCTTGTATGTCCTGTCTTATTGACTTTATTTGATCATCCATGTCTTCCAACATCTGTCTTGATGCTTTAACCCTTAGGGTTGGATTTGAAAAGTTTAGGGGACTTCGACAATCATGACTATACAATGCCTGGAAAGGGGTCATCTGAATGCTTTGTTGGTAAGAAGCATTGTAGGCAAACTCTACCAAAGGCAAGTATTGAATCCACCTCTTGGGTTCTCGAGAGCAGTATGCCCTAAGCATATCCTCGATGACTTGATTTACTCGCTCTATTTGTCCATCCGTTTGGGGATGGTAGGCGGTGCTAAAATAGAGTTGAGTCCCAATAGCTTCAAAGATAGCTCTTCAGAAGTGTGATGTGAAGAGAGAATCTCGATCACTGATGATTCTTCTGGGTAAACCATGTAGCTTGAATATCTCCTTGATAAAAAATCTTGCAATGTCGGAGGCTTTATAGTTTGTCTTTAATGGAATCAAGTGTGTAACCTTGGTAAGCATGTCAACCACAGCCATAATGGAATTGTATCCTCCTTGGACTTGGGGTAAGCCCACAACAAAATCCATACTGATGAATTCCCATTTCATTTGGGGAATGTCAAGCGGTTGCAGTTTCCCTGGCATTAAGACATGTTCAGCTTTGATATGTTGGCAAGACAAACACTCGGTGACATATTTAAGAACGTCACCTTTAAGCCTCTCCCAATGGTAGCTCTTCCTAACTGCATTAAGAGTCTTAGCATAGCCAGGATGTCCTGTGAAAGGGGAATCATGAGCTTCCCATATTATCTTCTGCTTAAGTGACTAGCTTGCTGGTATAAACAGCCTTGTTCTGTAGTAGACAAGTCCATTATCAATGGAAAATTCCTGATACTTAGCTAGCAACTTCTAATTCTGATCCTTGGTAGATATTTCCTTTAGCATTGTTTAGTAGGCCAAATCATGGCATGCTTCCTCTCTAGCTAGTTCAAGTATAGGGTTGTTTGGCATAGATACTTTTGTAGCCAGAGATCTGGCCGTTGATGGATTCTGCAAGATTAGGGAATCTAGGAATGCCTTGCGACTGAGTGCATCGGCAACTACATTCTCCTTCCCTAGTCGGTACTTGATTTCAAAATCATATTCCTCCAACACTTCAATCCACCGATGTTGCCTCATGTTGAGCTCGTTCTGGGTAAAAATCCATTTGAGACTCTTATGATTGGTTACTAGAGTAAACTTGTTACCCAACAGGTAGTGTCTCCAAAGCTTTAGAGCATGGATGATAGCTAGTAATTCCAGATCATGCGTGGCATAATTCTTTTCATGACTCTTCAATTTCCTTGAAGAGTATGCTATTGGATGACCTTCATGTATAAGTACACAACCCAAGGCAAGAATGCTAGCATCAGTTACTACCTCGAACTCCTTATTGAGGTCAGGAAGTTTCAGAATAGGTGTTGATACCAAACTTTGCTTCAATTTGTCGAAGCTATTTTGTTCGGAAGTTGACCATGTAATGGAAGTCTGCTTCTTTAGTAAATCCGTCAGAGGTGCTGCAATCAAAGCATAGTTTTTTATGAAGACCCTATACCATCCTGTCAATCCAAGAAAGCTGCGTATTTCTTTGACAGATACTGGTGTTGGGCATTCAAGCACATCTCTGTGGGTCTATTGATATTCCTTCTGATGATACTATGAATCCGAGATATTCAATCTGACGCTTGAATAATGCACACTTCTTCATTTTTGCATACAACTTATGTGACCTCATTGTCTCAAGGACAATCCAAATTTGAGGTTCATGATCTTCTTCTTGTTTAGAATAAACTAAAGTGTCATCGAAGAAGACAAGCACAAAATCATCAAGATATGGCCTAAAAATATCCTGCATTAATCTATTGAAGGTGGCAAGTGCATTTGTAGGCCCGAATGACATAACCAGGAACTCAAAGTGCCCATATCTTGTATTGAAGGCCGTCTTTGGAATATCATCTTCCTTGATCCTTATCTGATAGTAACCTGACCTGAGATCAATCTTGGAGAAGATCTTTGCACCCTAAAGCCGATCAAGAAGCTCATCTATTCTAGGAATAGGATAC
Source organism: Lygodium microphyllum (assembly GCF_053477565.2). Lineage (NCBI taxonomy): Eukaryota > Viridiplantae > Streptophyta > Polypodiopsida > Schizaeales > Lygodiaceae > Lygodium > Lygodium microphyllum. Next base: position 126,415,740 of record NC_141160.1, on the reverse strand, counting down.
TTGTTCTTGACTGTTGATTGATTCAACCCTTGGTAATCAATACATAGTCGAAGTGTCCCATCTTTCTTTTTCTGGAATAGTACTGGAGCTCCCCACGGTGAATTGCTAGGCCGGATGTAACCTTGATCTAACAGCTGCTTGAGTTGTTCCTTCAACTCAATTGCTTCTGGTATGGACATTCTATAAGGTCTCTTTGCAATTGGTGCAACTCTAGGTACTAACCTAATCTCATGATATACTTCTCTTTGAGGTGGAAGTTTAGTCAATTCTTCAGGGAATACGTCAGCGTATTCCTTTAGCCAAGAAGGTCCTTCATGAGACTCTTGCTTTTGATCTAACTTGTTGAGTTTGATCTGGTAAAAGGATAATCCTTTTCTGACTCCTTTTATGATCCAAGATACTTTGGCCAATTGGATTCTTGGCACTCATGCCTCACCTTGAGTTGTGACAAATTCCCTTTTAGAGTTTCAAAAGGAAACTTGACCCTTTCCATAGTGAATCTGGGCGTCATTGGGCTTAAGCCAATCCATCCCGAGTAAACACTCATGGATACCTAAATTCATGATTCTAAATTTGACTAAAGTCTTCTTCCCTCCCAGAAAGAGTTCCACCTTAGCAGTTTGCGTGGTACAAGTTACCTCACAACCATTTGCCAATTTCACAAGCAGGGTAGGTGCCTCTACTGTGGCTATTCCTAATCTTTTTGCACATGCTGGTGAGATAAAGGAATGTATACTGCCACAATCAATCAAGGTTTTGAAACCTTTACCTTGATAGTCCGACGCGTCTGAATCACCGAGAATTGGCGATTTGGCCCTTTCTTGTGTAAAGCAGCATGGACTGTCGCTCTTTTGAGTTCTGCTTCCATGGTCGGATCTCGCTCTTCCACTCTTTCACACATTTGCCTATTGGTAATGCAGGCAGTTCTTCCTCTTCCATGGGTGGCGGCTCCTTGACTTTAGTCCTCCATGGATGTCCTCCGTTGAGCTTGGGACATTGCCTCTTGAAGTGACGGGGTTCGTTGCAGTGGAAACAATGGAGGTTTCGGCCATTACTTTGAGTAGGAAAAAAGTTTTTGACGTTATTTATCCTTGCTTTCTTTCTTTGTCCCTAATTATGACCTTGAACTCTCTTCATTTGAGGTCTGAATGCTCCTCTGTTCGGGTCACTATAAGACCAAGTATTGCTACCCCTTGGTCTAGCTTGCACCTCTTGAATTATAGGCGCCGCTCGAATGAGAGCATCCTGAAGATCTGATGGACGCATAGATTCAAGACGGGTATTTAAGCCCGCACAAAATTTGGATACTTGCTGCGTCATGTCCATCTGTGGCACATACTTTAAAAGTGAGACGAATTTAGAGTAGTATGCGTCAAGAGTGAGTCCTAGCTGTTTTAGCTCGTAGAACTCATTCATTTTCTGCGTGCGATATGCAGGTGGTAAGTATCTTCCCTGCATGGTTTTCTTCAGCTTCTCCCAGGTAACAGATCCCTCTGAAATCCCTTGATTCCTGCACCATTGCTTCCACCATAGTCTAGCTTCACCGGTGAGCTTTAATTTGTCGAGCATAGCCTGATTGGTAGGTGCAGTACCAGCTGCTTCGAAGTAATCCACCATGGATTCAATCCAAATTTCAACATCAGCCTGGACAAATCTGTCTCTCCCATCAAACTCGGGTGGCTTTATCTGCTTGAGGAGGAACTTCTTCTCCTGGATCACAGCAATACTTGATGTAGGAGGCGAATTTGGAACCTATACCTGGGGTTGTGCCTGGATAAAGGTTTTCTTAACGTTATTATATGATAATCGACATTAGCTTATATTTCATTTTTAGTTCAGCCATCTCGTAAACAATGTAGCTACTTAACTTTTTAACAACTCTTATGCACAGCCATATATTGATAAAAAGAAGTCTTTATTTGTATTTACATGGGCATAGCCTTTTTGAATACAACGTTTCATGTAATGATAAGCCAATCGTTACAATCAGTTTGGGGAGAACAACGTTGCATTGCATTTGTCTATTGGAACTGTGTAATAGTAGGGTTTTGGATCATGGATCTTTAGGAATCGATAATTCATTGGAAGTTCAGGATACCCTTTCTGTTGGAATCCATACTTCTCATGGCGGCCCAACACTTTAATCCTGTCGGCTGGGATTACACGGGTTACTTTCTCATATACATATGAGTTCATCTCAACCCTCCGACCCTGGATATGTAAAGTTGAATTTATGTGAGCTTCCACAAAGACGAACAGCTTCACGACTTTCAAGTCTTCCAACCACTTGATCCTCTTTAGGTTGGTCTCTAGATAAGCAAACCGGTGGGCGCCTATATAGTAGATTCCAGAAGACCCCGTCCATCTTCGTTCTATATATAGAGGTCATAGATTATAAATCTGCTCCAGGATGTTCATCATCGCAATTCTTTGTCTATAAAGTGGAGAATGCATTGCAGTCATAAACATGACTTGAAATACCAAAAACTTGTTCCACGCTTCATAATTCTGCAAGACAGCATTGAAGGTAAGAAAATGTTTGGACAACAACAATTTCTTTACTTCATTTTATTGAGATCTCATAAAAACAATTCCGTTATTGGTCGGCTCTGATATCAAATGTAACGTGTCCACTAATATCATCCAGGACACGTCTTAGCAGTCCATCGAAAAGGATGTCTAGAAAGCTCAGTCCGGCACTCCCATGGAATGATAGGGGACTTGCTATCTAGGTCTTCTTGCGTTTGCCACGTAGCGGAAGTATCCTGGCCGTTCCCACTTAGGATCGACCGGAATTAGGGTTTTCTTGATTGGTCATTACCTAACAGCAACTAGCGTCGGACCCAAGCGAACTACTTTACGCAGAAACGCTAGGTCTAAAGTGGATTCATGCTGCACTTGGTTCAAGGAGAATGGGAAACGAGAGGGATGCAAAGCTCAACCTCTCTGCCATAAGGCATAGTCCCATTCCATTCCCCTAAAACAGCCTAACTCTAGGTCATCGCTTCCATTATTCATTTTCTTCGACGTTCATCCTGCTGTTCTTTGAGAAAAGTTCCCGGCTAACCAGGACCACCCAACCGCAGGACGGGCCTATGGCCCATCCTCCGCACTTTCCTCGGTTTGTTTTAGTTATGTAATTATCTAACACATTAATTTGACATGTAACAACCAGCTTCTTTAATTAATCCGTTAAACACTGGTTTCATTCACGTAATCTTATCATGTGACATAGAAAAACAATATCAAACAAGTTCTTTATTAACATATCATCATTTTTATCTTTGAAATACAAGGAGCTCCGCCCATAGGCTGGTCCATAATCTGCCCGAAGGCTATCCAGTAACCCACAGTGATCACTACTCCAAGCTTCTGCCCGTAGACTAGTATGCGGGCCTCGAGATCCAATCCCGAGTCACGTTAGCCTCTTGTGCAGGATCTGGAAGGCGAGGGATTTACGGCCAGAGCCCCCCTGGCACCCAAGCGTCCTCCTGCTCCAAGTAGAGCTCAACGGAGAGACCTCTCGTGGCGGGTTCGGTCCACGTTCCTGGTGCAGTCAACAACCCCCTTGGTTAGGGTTAGGCAGGCAGTCCGGGGTAACTGAAACTGCCTCTTCCTTCAGGCCTTTAACCTGAAGTATAGGTATTCATATAATTTGTAATTCATAATTCAAACAGTGCTCTAAAATGTCTAGCAAGCACAAACATTTCCAAGGTATATTTTTGCGGGCATGGTATTTCAAAGTTTAGATTGGTTTCGTTATCTTTTGAAAGGTAATATTGATCACCTCATCATGGTTTTTTTATCCTTGTGACAATTGATTTTTCAGTCGGTACAATTCAATTTAATCTTCCTTTTCTCCTTGCACACAAACTCATGCCAATTTACAATCATTTCCCTTGCTAAGATGTGCAATTAGCAATGATGACTTCCTAGTAATTTGAGCAACGAAAAGAACCTTTCATGAATTTAATCATTTACAATGATTCGTTGCAAAAAGGAATAGGAATAATGGTGCAAGATAAAATTTCTATACCTTCAGGATTTAACTGAAATATACTACTATAGTAAATAGATAATCTTGCTCGTAATTTATAATGCATGATGCTATTCGAAGGAAACTATGTTCTATACATTATCATTCATTCAAATAAGCTAAACTCCTTCATTACAAATAACTCGGACAAATATGTCCTATCCCTAACAATTTCTCTTTGCATGATTGACTTAAAACCGAATTAAAGCCAAGAAGAAAAACTTGGTTTTGGGGTGAGATATACACATGGATACCGGGAGATGAACCTCCCATAGCTACTCCTTGGACTTTCTTAGGTGGCATCGTAGTTCGAATGTGAAGGTAGCTTTTACTCCTTCTGGATTTCCACCATCTCTCTTTCAAGGCAAGGTGTCGTTAAAACAGTTGATCACGAGAAGGAATGATAGGACCTTTAGATTCTTAGATTCTTCGGAGAGGGAAAGATTTACAAAGCCTATAAAGGCCCTATAGGGTCTATACTTGGCAAAAAGTTTATGGGTGAGTGTGGTTTTGCAACCACATGAATCCTTGGAGAGCTTTGGGCTTGGGGTAAAGGGTATAGAAGGAAATTACTCTCTTTCCTTGCACTTCCTCTACTTTTTTCTTCTCCTTCCCTACTCCTCCTCCTTCACTCCTCTTTTTTCCTCCCTTTTTAGCCTTCTTCCTCCCTCTATTCCTTCTTTCTTACGTTCTTTATCTTCTTCCACCTTATTCCTCTCTACTCCTCACAGAACAACAACCAGGGCCCATGATGATGGTTTGAATTGGGGTCCAGGGGGAAAAGATGAAGGTAATACAAGGGGTTTATAGGTTAACACAGGGGGTGAAAGGGCCTTTAAGAAGATAAACCTAGGAGAGGGGAAAATTTGAAGTTATAGGAAGGGGGCGTAAATGATTGTTTTAAGAAATTTTTGTGCGGGAAACCTCCAAGGGAAGGGGGGCTTGGAAGAGTCCTTAGAAGCTTCTCAAGAAGCTTCTGAGAAGCTTCTGGGGGCATGGAGTACCTACGTGGACGTAGACCAATCGATTTGCAACTTGGCGGCGCCTGACGATGGCAATGGTGGCTCAGTCTCTTCAAGCGACAACTTCTCAAATCAGTGGTAGCTGGTGCAGCCCGACACTCAACGGCCTCCAGCTCTAACTAAGCACGGCCTGGCGCAGTCATTTCTTTCTGTCGCCTTCCCTTTTTATTTGGCCTGGTAGCACCTCTTCTCAAACGGCAGCTCCACGATTATCACCGCCTCCTTCCTACTACAGCTCCCCCCTTCTCACAAGGTTATATAGGCTAGGGAGAGGGACCTCTCCTCCCCCCCCACGCAGCCTAATGCATGGGTATTTACTCCCCATGGCTTCCAGCTCCTGATGCTTAGTCATAGCACCTCCCCTCCCTCTCCTCCAGCACGACCGTCGGCTGGGGGAAAGAGGGGAAAAAATAAATAAATTTTCCATTAATCCCAATATTATCCTTATGACCTCCTCCCAAGAGGAGGTTCATACGAGGATGTGCGGGTTTCTTTAAACCCTTGGTCTCGTTTCTGCGAGTGAAGATTAGGATACGTGGAGTAAAAGGTCCCACTATCCATATATTCAATGCTGGCATCGTCATTGCGTGAGACTCACGAGTATGTAATATTTATCAACAAGAAATATTACAATCTCAAACCAAACTCAACTAACTAAGGTGGCATACTAACTGAGCCACGAGCTAGAGTAGATAAGGATAGCTGTCATCTACCTATTATTCATGGGCGGTGTACCAACTGCATCTGCAGCTAACAAGTCGGTGACATAAATGCACAATGGTCACCCTAGCATATCACGAGTGGAGCTCGATATCTCAACAAGGAAAAGAGTCAAAAGATAGAGGAGACATGAGAGGATACATGTAGAGCTATCATGAACATAATGTACATTTTAATCATCTTCTTGTCATGAAAAATGCAAAATTTCTTTTTCTTGTTTCTATAATTCTATTTCTTCTTAGAAACACAAAGCCCCTATTTATTTTTTGTGTTCTTTTTTCATAAATATGACCATTCAAGAGAGAAAACATTGCTCAAGAGACTTTCTTTTTCTCAAAAAATAAGGTAGGACTTATTATTATTATTATTCTTTTTGTGAAGAGCATATTGCCCTAATCTATCTTTTGTGCTTTTCTTCTCAAGAGCACAACTATCAAGAGAGAAAGGATCATTCATATGAAAGGAAACTGCACTGAACCCAAGAAAAAAATATTTTTGTTCCTAGTATCTTTCATTATTTTTACAATGTGTAGAATTTCTTTTAATAGTACATTAAATCTTTTCTTTTTTGTAGTATGTAATATATTTATTCTTGGTGTAGTTCTTTTGTATAGAGCATTCTACATTAATGCATTTAGAGAATCATGTCAAGGTGTGGTTATAATGTAGTTAGTTGCAATGATAAACACTCTTGTAAACATAGTTATCAACTACTATATTTTGTAGTTAGCCTAGAAATCGCATTCCATAGTTATAGTTGTTCTTACTTGAGATTTCTATGTATCATTTGTCTTAAAATGTACCATTCAACCTCAGGGAAGTTATTATATGTATATCCTCTACATCACGTGCATTCAAGACCTATTTATAAAGATACTTATTTGTTAATTTTTATTGAATAAAACATAACCCTTTTTTATTCAATCTGTAAATTATCCCTTCATATTACACCCTTCTGAATGCAAAAAATGTATAAAAATGGTATTTAAAAAATACCTTGTTTTGAACCTATGTGGTGCACACATATATTCATGAGTAATTTACCTGAGCATTCAATATGCTATAGAATGCTCTATTAAATGCCCTATTAAACATGCTATTAAACACCTCAATAAACTTTATTTTGGAACTACTAGGATAATTTTAATGAAACTTTAAGATTATTTTATTTCTACTTTGTAAATTAAGCTATTTTTAGGATCAACTAGTTTATATCTAGTTTTGGATCTTTACTTTGGAATACTTTTGTTAGATTCTCTATATACATGGATAAACATCATAACTAAGTCCTCAAGCTTGATAGGTGGTATTCATCAAAAAGAAATTTGGAGTTTGGTGATGTTAGACAATGTGGAAAACTTAGTAAGTGTGGATTTTTTATGAAATACTAAAGCCATGTGCTTTTAGATTCATATTGTTGAAATTGCATGATTGACAAAACCTATTAAAGCCCGCTCAAGGGTGCATTCATCATCATGGTTGTAGCACCATAGCATTATTTATTAGTAAAGAAAAGCTCACTCTAAACCCATCAATTAATGTTGTCATATCCCAATACCTCTGTACTTTAGTATAGTTCCAAATTTTTGGGTGGGTAAGAAAGTTTTATAAACTAACACTATGATAAGGCGTAATTACCCCATGGATCACAGAGTGGGCAAGGATGTGGTCTATGTACAAAAGAGTGTGGGAGTCTACTAGATAGTGTAAGCCTTGGGTTCTTTGAGCCATACTTTTTCATTTTAGCCATTTAAAATTGGCTATGTAGATCAAGGAGTTGTGATCCCTATGGTCATATTTACTATCCTACATCTACCATTGAACTTGCAGATCCCTATGGCCAAACACTTATTTCCCTATTCTTGTGGAATTACTAAATGAGAAGATTTAGATGGGTATTTTAGAGCCTTAATTAGCCCCTTACTCAAATAGATGGTTCATTGTACCTAACAAAACTGAGACTTTGAGATTCATTTAGGATATGCAACCGATTAATAAGATGACCATGAGGAATGTGGGAGAAAGTCCTATTGTTGATGTATTTGTATAGGCATTTGATGGAAGTGCAATCTATTTCTTTGGGAGACATGTATTCTAGATATAACCAATTCTAGTTATTAGAAATTGAATTTAAGGATATTAGCACTATGAAGACACCTTGTGTTTAATACAGTGACTTGTACTCTACCACAAGGGGTAACAAACTCAGTGGGACACATGATGAATGCTCTGAACAAAGTGTTGAAAGTTTATATTCCTCATTTAATTATGCCATTCTTGGATGATGTTCCTATTAAAGGATTTGTAGAAGTAGAGAAACATGATGAGTTGAATGATTAGGGATGGAGGAAACTTATTGCTAGTAACATTGCAAACTAGGATAAGATTCTAACTAGTCTCAAAGAGATCCATCTTACTCTTTGTAGTCAAAAGTCTATATTTGGATTGGATGAATTGCCAATTGTGGGACATATGTGTGGGCTTCATCGCAAAAAATCCATTTGTATTCAAATTTGATGTTGTTGGTGGGATACAAGAGACTTATTATTCTACTTCAGAGATGCGAATGTTTTAAGGGGCATGTGTATTCTACCTCATTTGAATACCTCACTTCACATATGTTGTGGATGTTCTTTATTAGTTGTTGAGAAAGGGGCAAAATTTTCAATGGGAAAGGATGCACATAAAAGCTACGAAAAAAATGAAGAAGGTATTGAAGACTACATCTACCTTAAGGAAAGTTGAGTATACAAGATGAAGACCTCTTATGATTAAATTTCATACTAGCCCTAATAGCATTGGTTGGGCAACTGGTCAAGATGATGATGGGCTGAAAACATGCTATGCTGCACCCATTTAGAATTTTTTTGGAAAGAAAAAAATCAAGGATGATAAATACACTTATAGCACTAAAAATGGCAAAAAAAAAAATCAAAACTTGGACCAAAATAACGGAGGTCTGTAGTCTATATGTGCATGGTAGTTTATGTTACTACTGCATAATGCCATATGCTTACAAGATGTAACCAAAAGTGGCAATGTGGTTGAATAAGGACCTCAATATGAAATTTTCAAAACACTTCTTTATTGATTGATTGTGTCACTATTTAGCACACCTTGCAATTAGCACATTTTATATGTCTGCTTTGTGTACTAGATGTTTATGAAACTCCACCATAGCTTTTACAACCAAGTTGCATTTGGCATACATATGTATTAAAAAATTAACAATTATCACATCTTTTAGCAAATATCCTCTCTCTCATTATCTCACCATGTATTTGCTGCCCTTTGCCCACTACTCCACTCCTACCACATACTTTCAAGATGTAAGTAAATGTAATTACATTTGGAGTGGTTAAGTCCCCCAAAAGCATTCATTCAAAAAAATGAAGTACTTGCTAAACATGCCCAGTTTGGAAAAATCCTAAAATAAATGTATTTCATGAGATTACATCCCGAATAGGAAGCTTCATGCTTTTGAAACCAAGCCACATCTTCAATATATATCAGCTGAAGCATTACTAACATCTTTTTCTATCAATTGTAGAGTAATCATCTCCATATGCCTAACTAGGTCCTTGTCTACCATCTAAGCTGCCACAAGCTTTTAACATTGTAGAGGCGAGCTCAAGCTTAACCACCAAGACCCACGGATCGCTTATTGTTCAAGCATTTTAAGCAAGCACTAATGGCTACCCCTCCCATAGCCAACGTGCTATCCCTCTCTATGAGTGTAGTTAGCTTACCTTGATGTCCGATTGAATCGCTTCCTCTCTGATAGCTCCACGATTCGTGATTCAAGCTCAAGCATCCTCAAGCCTCTTCCTCCCAGCTCCATCCTCCATAGCCACGCGCAAGATGAGAGAAGAGAATAGAAGAATAAGAAAAGAGGAGATGGAGGGGGGCTTCACTTCCAAGATCCCTAACCCTCACACCCCCACTCGCTCACTCACTCTCACTCCCTCCTTCAAGCAGTCACAAGTAAGCAAGAGAAGAGAAGAAGAGAAGAAGAAGAGTCCAATTTACCACACACCAAAGAATGAGCTCTCTTTCACTTTTTGAACTATATATAAAAAACCCTAAATCCCTTTTGGGGGGTCATCGGTCTCCAAGAAAAGTGGCTTGGTAGGATCTAGATGAACTAGAATTGGGGCAATAGTGAAAGCGGTCTTCAAGGTTTAGAGGCTTTCTCAACTTTTGGGGCCCATGCGTGACAACACCTAGAAATAATGCCTAACATTGCAAAAATTTTTAGCAAAATTGTACACAAATAGCACATTGTTACCAACTTTTTACATCAATTTAATGCAGATGCAGTGTAGATTTTGTATTTGGAGGACGTGTCTCTGCAGTTCGGCAAGTGAAAAATCCTAGTTCGAAGAAGTTTTGTGTGAGAGGGTGGACTTAGGAAAGTACCAGGTATATTCTATAGTTTTATTTAACCAAAAGAGATTAGAATTTTAGCTTGGATGATTGTTTGACTGTTCTTCCCATTAAGAATATATTGACAAATCCAAATGAGTTGTTTTTGAAAGGTTAGAGATGGTTGGATGTATAGTCGAGTACAACTTGGAAAAAGTAAAAGACATGAATTTGATAGCACAGATTGGACAAGTGGTCTTGGTTGTTGATGATGATCGTAGATAGGAGTACTAGACCTAGCTAAATCTTCACCGCATCATACATAGGATAGACATTCTGATATGGTAGGGAGAGAGTTGTATTTCCAGGATGATCACATTAAATATTAAAGGAGGTGAGATACAAGTCAGAAAACAAAGGCAATGCCAGTGTGGACATGGAGAGTCACTACTTTAAAATGCCAAGTATATGAGACATCTTCAAGTGAGTGGAGGTAATGACATTGATATAACAATTAGTGGACATCGAACATTTGAGTTAATCTGACAAGATACTAATATGGTTACTTATCCATGAAGAAATAATTGCAAATCAATATTGAGTTGTAGTGATCATCCATGCACTTGCCACCAATTTGATGTGCAACTTAGAGATTGGAATATGGAGAAAAAGGGTCACTTGCATTATTGTTTATACATGTATTTACAATAAAAACATGCAATAAAAAGGTCAATTGTTGGTGGAAGAGGATAAGGAAGGGGAGAGGAAGCCCAAAGGGTGCCAATTGGAGAAGAAGGAAGGGGAGGAGTTAGTGGGAAGTTGAAGAGTCGTGATTAAGAAGAAGGGGGTTCCATCATATAAGGGGAAAAGAGAACAAACAAGGGAGAGAAGGATGAAGGAGGATGCCATATTGAACCCCATGATGCTATCAATTAGAGAAGAGGGAGGGAGATAGGAAGCTCTCTGAGCCATCAAACTAAGAAGGGAACAAGAAAATTGCAGTAGAAGAAGAGCAAGAGAGGAGCATTGAAGTCAATGGATTATTGGAAGCCATCGTCATGTCTTCTCCCTCTACCTCCATTTTGGAGCTTCAATGTACCCCCTCCTTCTAAAGTGATAGGGTAGGAGAATTCTATGTTTCCTTCCAATTGCTCTACTTTGCTTCTGATTTCGTGAACATATAATGGATATATTGCATTACTCTCACCTCCTCTCTTAGTCATCAACATAAAACCATAGAGGCTAAGCTCTTAAGCTTGAAATTCATCAAGATTAAGTCTTAAAAGAATTATAATTGTCTATTCCTATGGCAACATTGCAATTGGACAATGGATCTCTCGAGAGAAGGGTAATGATGAGCTCACCATTCGGAATGATTGGATAGACTCCCCTTGGTTGCATTACAAAGGACACAACTTCCAAAGACACAATTCCGATTCTCGTACTTTACATAAGTGCCTTAACTCGTTTAACAAAAAAAGTAATTTCGCATAAATATTTATTTCCATAAGTGCCTTAACTCCAAGAGATGTCAAGAAACGCCTTGCTTGCTCCCTTCTAGTTGGTAATTTATTTCCATTTGGAAGCATTTGTGACAATAACCTGCATATATTGTGCAAACAGAATCAACAAACCGCGAAGATTGTCTAGAAGTATTTATGAATTAATATCAAATGATACATACTTCAACAATGCATTCAAGCTACCATTACTGCATCCATAAATGGTTTGTAAGTTTAGTATCTCGAGAGATGCACGTAGAACGGAGTAGGTGCAACCTTCGTACAATGGAGTTTTTGATGCTATGTGTAGCGGGTCATTTGTCTCTCTAGTGGCGCCCTCCCCCTGAATCTCATGGGAAAATAAACCGTGCACCATGTTGTCCAAAATCTCTTCCTTCGAAACTTGATGGGGCATTTGAAGAGGGCTGCTATCATCGTCATCAGTCTCTAATCTTCTTGAGGACTCTGCCTCCTCGTGTCGACGCTTCACCATCTCTTGATGCCTTGGAGGAACCATTTGAGGATGTGGTACCGCATCCTAATCAATTAAAAAAAGGAGGTTTTGTTTAATGGTAAAGACGCAACATAGACCAATAATATTTGTGCAAATAAAGTAATAAAAATTACTAGGTCTTTTTCTTGGTCCCACTCTCCGTACATGTTGAGGCGTGACATTGTGATTCGACGTGCTTCAAAAAAGTAGCCTCGACAATGATCACACATACATTTGATTTTCTGTCGTAGCCAAGCGTCTCGATTGTTGACTCAGCATGTCCCATACTAGTAGAAGATGACGACATAATTACACCTGAATCATAAGGATATATATGATTTTATTTGGTATATATGTCATGTGGTATATAAATGCATTGATACTTACAACATGGAGGCAAACATTTTGATATTGAAAGACTAGAAAAGTCATGTTGATCAAAAAACAACCAAAAGCTAGCATCTAATCAGTTTAATTATAATTGCGCGTCTATTAGCGCATGTAATATGTCTTATCTGCGCATATACACGTGCATATACATGCGCAATTACACGCGCTTACAGACGTGCCATGCAAATATTTAAAAAAATTTAAAATTTTTGTGGCTTTCTTTTCAAACCAGTGCTTTCCTGCGTTTTTTGTGTGTTTTTTGCAGTTCGAGCTCAACATCACTATTCACGTCTATCTATCACTTCATGAAGACAATGAGGGAAGGAAATAAGAGTAAAAAGAGGACAAGAGAAAGGAAGAGGCAAAGAGTAAAGAACAAGAGCCAAACAGCAAGGAAGAGAAGAAGATTCAAACAACTTACCAAGGAAAGGGAGAAGGAGGACAAGGAGCTTGCAACCTAGCCGCCACCCGTCGGAACAAGCAAAGAAGGTGAGTTCTTCTTCTCTCTCTCAATCTTGTTTTCTTTCTCTATTTATTTCTCTCTCTCTCTCTCTCTCTCTTTACATGCTATATACTGTCATCTATGGAGGTTTTTTTACGCATTTTTTATAACAATTTGCAAAATATGGTCCGACTGTGCGCGTTTGTCAGCGCGTCTAGATGACAATGTAGACGCAAGTATAGATGTAGGAATATACACACTGACAGATGTGCACAAAGACGTAGATATAGATGCAGCATGTAATATATTTTATCTGCACAGGGTAGTAATGAATTTTCGCTTGTGTAGATGTGCAATCCTGGATCTTCTAGCGCACTGATCCTGAGTTGGAACACATGAACAATACCTTAGCAGAGTTTTCTAGAGATGTTAGTGGCTTTTTTGGAGGTTTTCTGAACAAGGAGCAATTAATGGGGGAGATGACCAATTATCCTGGTCGCCCTCCTACTATAGAGGAGGTTTTCAGTGTCACGTCTGGGACACCTATCACACCTTTGCCTAGCACTGCCGTACAAACACCAAACCTTGGCAGACCAAACATTGGTACACCTCTACTAACAGGTATTGCATGCACTATGCATACACATAGATTAGCTGATGCACAGGGATCAGCTCAAGTACATGGATCGGCTGAAGCACATGCATCTGCAAAAGCACATGCATCGAGTGAGGTAGAGGGTAGTGCTTGTCGAGGGAGAAGGGAGAGTCATGCGGGAGGACGAGGAGGTCGACGGCTTTGTGGGGGTTGCCTAGGACGTGGCTCTCGATCACCCTCACTGGGAAATGAGAAAGGTAAGCCTCCACAAATGTACTACTCTGTCACACTGATGTTGGTGCTATCTTGCATAACCCTGAGGGGAGGAAAGTGATAGCCTACTTGAGGAGTGTCATGCATGCCACATACAAAGATTGTATAATTCCCTTCAAGCAGCAGAAAAATGGTTTGTGGCAAGAGGTGTTGCGGGATACATAGAAGTTACCCTAATCCCAAGAATTCACGATTCTCTGATGATTGGGGACGGTCAAAGGTGCGAGACGTGCTTCATAACAAGAGGTCTCACCTTATGACACACGCCATGGAGTCACTACGGAGACAAGAGTAGGGGTACCCTAGATATGGCCAACCACCCAATTGCCACCGTAGGGAGTGGAAAGAGACCAAGAAGAGAGCAACAGAGAAAAGGACAAGTCACTAGCATGCAAAGGCGCGATGTATCTAGATGGCAACCATGGGATCGTCCCATTATGGATCGGGTGGCAAGGAGTCATGGGAGGCTCAGTTTGTAAGTATTATATGATTTTTTTTTTCAAATTCAATTTTGTAATTTTTTTCAATTCATTATGTAGTGTGTTCTAATACGTTGTATCACTACAACAGAAACAAGGCATAGACGCGTATGTTAGACGTGCAAAGTCGGGCGCGTCTATCATTGCATCTATATGTGCATGTAAAAGAGCATGTAAATAGACGCAAATTTTGCGTCTATATATCCGCGTAAATAGATGCAAATATAGATACGTCTCCAGACGCGTAATTATTTAACCACCTAAAATTGGACTTAATATAATAAAAAAACCAGAGTTAATAATTATTTTTGCATTGCTCTCTAATGAATGACAGTTCCTCTAGTTGACAAGCCTGATATAAGTAATTAGCGGCAAGCAACAGAAACCTTACAATTAGTAGCAAGCATTGTATGTATCTCGTAATTTCTCTACTTGAAGATGATTAAAAAAACTTCATTTTTTTAATGGAAAAGTCAATTTAGCTTTAAATTTGACATTGATTCTTAAGTATGCACGTGTGCGCATGATAAAAACCATAGAATTAAGGATACACATTGAATCATTAAGAAAATTAAGTATGTTATAGTGAATGATCCATCTCATCTTCAATGAGATCAGCCCTTGCTAAACTATCTACTTCTAGGTCTATGTTACCAAGAGATAACGAAACAAATAAGTCTATCCTACTATCAGCTGTGTTGCTATATTGCTCATTAACTTCATCAATATCATCGACAATCACATTATTGTCCTCTTCTGCGTTTCCTTGAGCATCCTCGCGAGGTTCATCTTGTATTATATCATGCATATCATCCATTATGGTTTCATCATGTACATCATCATTAATTGTTGGATTGTCGTCTGCTATCTCTATGTCCGTAATATTACCATATATTGGTTTTGAACAATTAGATATAGGGATGACATAACACCATCGGTTATTTTTTACCATTGGATGATACACAACCTGTATTTGAAAAACAAAAACAAGAAACTTAAATACTTATTATATTGTGTATATGTATCATATGTATACATATAAAAAATTTAACTTTTGTATATATACCTGCTCGCATTGTTGAGGTAGTACTAATGTGTCATTCTTGTTTTGGTGAAATTTTGTAGAGTCAATGATTACAAAACCACTTGGATGACGTCTGATTGTGCAATGCTCACCATTTGTTACCACTTCTTTGAACCACTTCACATCCAGTACATATATAAAGAATCTTCTGAAGTCAAGCTTGATCAAAATATCTTGGATCAAGCCACAATAACCTTCCATGGTACCATTGGCATCCTCGAAGTGAGCAAGTACACCATAATCTTGGGTATTTCTCTTTTCATCTATATGTTGAGTTGGAAGATGTTTACCCTCACACCAAATAGCATTGAGTAATGTGCACTAGTAGTAAAAGATTAAGATCAAACATATCAATTATTTATATAAAATATAACTTATAGAAACAAATTAATTGATAGTATGTCTCACCTTTGATAAGCAACTGTAATATTTCAGATAAATTCTTTTTTTTCTTTTTCTCCAGCGTCGCATCAAGCTAGAAGGCTGGAAGGGGATAGAGGAGCCAACAAGCTCCTCGCTAGAGCTTGCTTGGCTCCACCATCATGCAAAGGGACACATCGAGGGGGGAGGATTCCCTCCCCTCCCCTATATAAAGGAGGGAGCGCTGATAGTCTAGGGAATGGGGAGGGAAGAACGATGTCGATGCTGCCATACTAGCGGACGGACGTAAAGGAGAGGGAGAGGAAGAAAATACGTGAATGTTCAGAGGGAAGAAGGATTCTGTACGTGAGAAGGAGAGAGAGCCGCCAATTGCCGTGAGAAGGGTGAAAGGAGAGAGAGGGAGCTGCTCGTGTTCGGCTGTGCGGTGGTGGAAGTGGACGCCCTGCCGTTACCGGAGTGGGGGGGGAAGTGGCTCATGTTCGGCTGCGCGGTGGTGGTCGCCACCAGATCACGTCTGTGCTGCACCGTGCGGCCTGATTAGTCATCAACTGCCATCCATCCTTACACGCCGCCAATTTCTAACGCCGTCCCTCCTCTTTCTTTTGGAGTTTTCCTACTCCACGTCGATTTGATTACCCCAGAAGCTTCCTGGAAGCTTCTTGGGGAAGCTTCTAATGGGGGGCTCTTCTAAGCTCCCCTTCTCGTGGAGGCTTTAAGCTTCCCTTCCCATAGAGGCTTAGGCTTTAAGCTTCCCTTCCCGTGGAGCCACTAATTCCCCGTCTCGTGCTTAAGCCACCTTAGGCCCACTCCCCTTGGCCTCATAAATCCTTTTCCCTTCCTCCTACCTAAATTTGTAAAGTCCCTTCTTGTGTTTCTTTGAAACCGTGTTACACCCCCTCATATTCCTTTTTTTTTTTTAACACTTCCCCCCCTAAGCCCCTTTCCAACCCCCATGTACCCTTTTTCCTTCACACCTTTTTCCCCATGCTATATTCCCTTGTGTTACGCTTCAAATTTTCCCCCTAGGTTTGAAAACCCCTAAGTCCTTTCACTCCCGTGCCCAAAAATCTCTCAAGGTTCGTATGTTGCGAAGCAACACTCACACACAATCTTTTTTGCCATGTATATACCCTATAGGGCCTTTTTAGGCTTTATAAACCTTTCCCTCTCTGAAAAAGCTAAGACTTTAAAGGTCTTATTATCCCCTCTCGTGGTCAATCTTTTGAATGGCTCCTTGCCTCGAAAGAGAGACGGTGGAAATCCGAGAAGGAGAGTAAAAGATGCCTTCACATCCGAAGGATTACAAGTGCGACGCCACCTAAGAAAGTCGAAGGAGTAACTGCGGGAGGGTCATCTTGCGGTATCCATGTGGATATCTCACCCCAAAACCAAGTTTTTCCTTCTTAGATTATATTTGTTTTAATTCAATCATGCAAAGATGAATTGTTAGGGATAAGATATATTTTGTCCTAGTTATTTACGATGAAGGAGTTTAGTTTAACTAAACATGCAAAAAATGATAATGTATAAAACATAGTTTCCTTCAAATAGCATCATGCATTGAAACGAATTACGAGCAAGATTATTTACCACTAAAGTAGCATATTTCGGCTAAATCTTGAAGGAATAAAAACTGCGTCTTGCACCATTAACCCCTATTCTTTTTACAACGAATCATCATAGAATGTGAAATTCATGAAAGGTTTCCTATGTTGTTTAAACTCTAGGAAGTCATCATTGCTAACTACATATCTTAGCAAGGGAAAGATTGTTTATTTTGCAAGAGTTTTGTTCGCAAGGAAAAAAAGGAAGCTAATTGAATTTGCCTAAAAACAATAAAGTTTAGGATTGAAAAATCAATTTTCACATAGATAACAAATCGTGCCAATGTGATCTCAATATTACCTTCTAAAAGTTAACCGAATTAATGTAAACTTAGAAATACCTATGTTGCGAAATATATCTTGGAAATGATTTAAAAACTAGAAACGTTTATACCTTAAACACTTGACTACCTTCCCTGATTGTAGGGTCAATAAATTCGTAAATGTAAAAAAACTAGGGTTTGTCCCCGAGGTTCTTAAAAAGAGATCCTAGGTCTAATAAACATCAGCTTAAAGACACTAAAACAGATTGTTTCATCGTATATTACGATGTAGAACTTGCGCAGCAAGTAGGAAGTCATATGGTCTTGTGATTGATTCACAAGAAGGAAGGTTGAATACCCTCAGCAAGGATGGTAGATCCTTACGCAAGTTATCTTGCAAAATGATGTATTCTTTGATATCCTTCTAAGTAAGGAAGGTTAAAAACTGGAAACTAAAGTATCCAATGAACTTTAGGGTTGACCAAGTTGGGTTAATAGGGTACGCCCTAACCCAGAATATAAGGGATCTTGCCAAGTTGCAAGACAGCCTGTAACGAGTGCTGATGCATTCAAAAGGAAAGAATCATTCCTTAGCAGTTTGCCAACAACAAGATCAGTTAATGGAAGTGTTTGTGATTGCTAGAGATTTTAGAGCACTGTTTGGTTTATGAATTAAAAATTAAATGAATATCTATAATTCAGGTTGAAGACCTGAAGGAAGAGGTAGCTTCAGTTACCCCCGACTACCTGCCTGACCCTAACCAAGGGGGTTGTTGACCGCGTCGGGAACATGGACCGATCCCGCCGCGAGAGGTCTCTCTGTTGAGCTCTACTTGGAGCAGGAGGACGCTTGGGTGCTAGGGGGGGCTCTGGCCGTAAATCCCTTGCCTTCCGGGTCCTGCACAAGAGACTAACGTGACTCCGGATTGGATCTCGAGGCCCGCATACTAGTTTACGGGTGGAAGCTTGGAAAATTGATCCGTGTGGATTACTGAATAGCCTTCGGGCGGATTATGGACAAGCCTACGGGCGGGACTCCTTGTATTTCAAAGATAAAAATGATGATATGTTAATAAAGAACTTGTTTGATATTGTTTTTCCTATGTCACGTGATAAGATTACGTGAAGGAACTAGTGCTTAACAGATTAATTAAAGAAGTTGATTGTTACATGTCAAATTAATGTGTTAGATAATTACATAACTAAAACAAACCGAGGAAAGTACGGAGGATGGGCCATGGGTCCGTCCTATGGTTGGGTGGTCCCGGTTAGTCGGGAACTTTTCTCAAATCTTGAGGAATAGCGGGATGATCGTCAAAGGACATGAACAATGAAAGCGATGACCTAGAGTTATGACTTATCCGATTTACGCTATTTTAGGGGAACGGAATGGGACTATGCCTTATGGCAGAGAGGTTGAGCTTTGCATCCCTCTCGTTTCCCATTCTCCTTGAACCAAGTGCAGCGTGAATCTGCTTCGGACCTAGCATTTCCGCATAAAGTAGTTCGCTTGGGTCTGAGGCTAGTTGCTGTTAGGTAATGACCAATTAGGAAAAACCTAATTCCGGTCGATCCTAAGTGGGAACGGCCAGGATACTTCCGCTACGTGGCAGACGCGGGAAGACCTAGATCGCAAAACTCGTAACATTCCATGGGAGTTCCAGGCGGAGCTTTCTAGACATCCTTTCCGATGGACTGCTAAGACGTGTCATGGATGATACTAGTGGACACGTTATAGTTGGTATCAGAGCCGCCCGACCAACAATGGAATTATTTTTATGAGATCTCAATAAAATGAAGTAAAGAAATTGTTGTTGTCCAAACATTTCCTTACCTTCAATGCTGTCTTGCAGAATTACGAAGCGTGGAATAAGTTTTTGGTATTTCGAGTCATGTTTATGACTGCAATGCATTCTCCGCTTTATAGACAAAGAATTGGGATGATGAACATCCTGGAGCAGATTTATAATCCATCACCTTTATACATGGAACGAAGATGGACGGGTGCTTCAGAAATCTACTATATAGCCGCCCACCACCGGTTTGCTTATCTAGAGACCAACCTAAAGAGGATCAAGTGGTTGGAAGACTTGAAAGTCGTAAAACTGTTCATTTTTGTGGAAGCTCACGTAAATTCGACTTTACATATTCGAGGTCGGAGGGTTGAAATGAACTCATATGTATATGAGGAAGTAACCCGTGTAATCCCCGCCGACAGGATTAAAGTGTTGGGCCGCCATGAGAAGTATGGATTCCAACGGAAAGGATATCGTGAACTTCCAATGACTTATCGATTCCTGAAGATCCATGACCCAAAACCCTACTATTACACAGTTCCAGTAGATAAATGCAATACAACATTTTTCTCCCCAAAATAAATGTAACAATTGACTTATCATAGGGGAGGGGGGTTGAGAGTTTTGGAGATCACACCCATTTGTATGCCTCCTTGTATGGTGGAGTAGTGGGTGAGGGAAATGCAAGAAATCTACGAGAAGAGATTGAATCCCATAAGCACGGTGGTGGAAATTACTACCTACCTAGAAGACTATAAAACACTATACTTTCCTTTCATTTGAATTGCAATGTCATAGTACTTTTGTCCTTTAAATTAGCTATGATTTTCCACTTACACAAGATTGTGTTTATGAGTCCAAGCTTCAATTTTGGAACCTAATTCACTTTTGTAACAATCAATTGTCATATCAATGTCTTCATGAGTCTTATCTTTATCTTCCATCCTCCATACCATGCTCTAGATCCGTGCTTTAATAAACAGTTTAATGGGGAGAACGTATAAGCCTATCTACAAGTATATATAGACAAGATGATTTTTTATGGGATTCCTCGGTATGTATAGAGCATCTATTTTTCTTGTTTTTCTATGCATGCATTGCAAGAATGATTGGTTGACTTGTATCTAAGAGATGCTAATTGGGTTCCCTTCAAGAAGGCTCTTAGAGAGGAATCTTTCCTTGAAGACTAGGATTAGTCGCATGGAAGATGTTTATAGATTGGGTGGAAAAACTTGACAAGGGTCTTGCTACTATAGTCTTGTCGTGTGAATTTTAAAGCCGATATCCTATGTTCGATGTGAATGACCATTAGTCGATGGAAAGTCAAAAAGTTGAGTTAATCTTAAAAGTTATTGACCTTCTGTTGTAGGAGAAATTGATTAATCAATTAGAAGATGAAACTTGAGAAATTGGGTTGAAATCTGAGTGAGCATATATAATGAATATTGTAAATGTGATGGTGAAGTAAGAAAAGCTAATAACGAGGTTGGGAATAGGGTCTATGCATGCAGTTTCTATAATTATTCCTAAAAATACAACAAAATAATATGTATCAATGGTGGTTGAACAATCCATTAGGCTTGCTGGCCCACCCAAAAAGGAGATGTTATGGATGAATTGGTAAAAACCTTATATGACCCGCACTAAAATATGACATACCTTAACTTGAAGGTTGTAAAATTGGATGAGAAAGTGGAAGAGAAGGGGGGTAGCAATGTCAAGATTGTGGGAGAGAAGGAAGGAGTCTCACTTGTAGCTTTCTTGCTTGCACAATGGGGGAATACACACAGAGGTGGACGCTGAAAACAGTTTTCCTCTTCTTAGTTGTGTAAGCCAAAAGAACTCTCATACAAAGAAATAGAAGAACCCTATATATGGGTCTCAAACCAAACTCAAGTAACTAAGGTGGCATACTAACTGAGCCACGAACTAGAGTAGATAAGGATAGCTGTCATCTAGCTATTATTCATGGGCGGTGTACCAACCACATCTACAACTGACAAGTCAGTGACATAAATACACAACGGTCACCCTGGCGTATCACGAGTGGAGCTCGATATCTCAACACTCCCCCTTGAGCTCAATCCCAATTCCTGCACACCAAGCAGGTCTCTGAACTTGTGCAGCTTCTCTGCGCCCAATGCCTTCGTGAATATGTCAGCTACCTGATCCTCTGTGCTAACATAAACTAGATCAATAAGACCTAGTAAAACCCTCTCCTGTACATAGTGATAATGCACCTCAATGTGCTTTGTTCTAGCATGATAGACTGGGTTATTTGCCAAGTGTATACTACTCATGTTGTCACAATAAATGACAACTGGCCCATCTGTAGACTGATGCATATCATAAAGTAGCTTATGCAACCAAGCTACCTCACATGCAGCCATTGCTGCACCCCTGTACTCGGCCTCTGTGCTCGACAAGGCAACTGTAGAGTTTTTCTTGCTACTCCAAGTGACTGCAGCACTCCCAAAGGAGAACACATATCCACTGGTAGATCGTCTATCAGAAATGCTACCAGCCCAATCAGCATCAGTGTATCCATGCAACTGTATCTAAACCCCAATCTCATAAAATAGTCCATACTGCAATGTGGACTTCACATACCTGAGTATGCGTCTAGCTACATCCAAATGCGGTTTCCTTGGAGCCTGCATAAACTGACTTACCAATCCAAGAGCATAGCTCAAATTTGGCCTGGTAATAGTCATATAAATCAAGCTTCCTACTATGCGTCTATACATAGTAGGGTCTTCCAGAAGCTCACCTACATCTGCGCTCAGCTTCACATTCTGCTTCAAAGGAACTGAAATAGGCTTACAGCCTGTCATCCCATATTTGGATAGCATGTCCAATCCATACTGCCTCTGCAAGAGCTGTATCCCACTTGGTGATCTAATCACCTCAATGTCCAAGAAATAACGCATCTCTCCCAAATCCTTCATCTCAAACTTCTGCTTCAATAGCATTTTCACATGAAGGATATCTTCATCACTGTCACCTGTCATAATCAAATCATCAACATAAATGACAAGTAGCATAATACATTTCTCTGTTTTTCTTACATAAAGTGAGAAATCTGCCTTGGAAATCTGAAAGCCAATAGTGACAAGATACTGTCCTATCTTGTCAGACCATGCTCTAGGTGCTTGCTTCAAGCCATACAAGGCTTTCTTTAGCCTGCAAACAAACTCAGGATGAACAGCATGCACATAACCTGGTGGCTGCTCCATATAGACCTCTTCTTGCAAATCACCATGCAAGAAGGCATTCTTTACATCCATCTGATGTAAAGACCATCCCTTTGATGCAGCCATAGCAATGACTGCTCTTACGGTTGCCATCCTTGCAACCGGACTGAATGTTTCTTCATAGTCAATGCCATATGTTTGTGCATATCCCTTGACTTCTAATATTGCCTTGTATCTGTTCATAGAACCATCTACATTGTGCTTCACCTTATAAACCCACTTACAGCCAATTGCATTCTTACCTTTAGGCAAAGGTACTAATTCCCATGTAGCATTTGCTTCCAAGGCATCCATTTTTTCATCCATGGCTTTCTCCCATTTTTCTTTTCCCATGGCTTGCTCAAAAGAAGTGGGTTTTCTGGTTCCTGTATCACTTTGACCATATATGCATAGTGAGTGGTTGTAAATCCATCATATTTTAGCCTATCCACAGGATACCTAGCTCTCGTAGACCTGGCAAAATAGGTTCACTCCTAGGTGCTCTCAAAACATCCCTGGTCTTCCTTACTCCAGGTGTAACAATAGAAGGAATACCCAACTCATCATCAATGCTTTGTTCTGAGCCACTGGATTCACCATCCACATAAGAGTGACCTGCATTCACATCAAACATGGGCTGATCAACCTTCTCTTTTCCTTTCCGTGATACCTGCATACCACTATCTGCATTGCTTTGAGAAGATTCTCCTGATCTCAATCTCCCTGTCCATGGCGAAGAATGTGAACCACTACTGGAGGACGCTCCAGGTCCACTAATATTTTGTGACTGTTGCTGTGAATTCTGTACAGCATTACCATTTTGTGCATCTACATCATCAATCACATTTACTGGTTTATACCAGCTACTCATCTCATCAAAAACAACATCTCTGCTCACTGTAAACTTACGAGTAGAAGGGTTATAGCATCTATACTCTTTTTGCTGCAGAGAGTAACCAATAAAGATGCACTTCTTAGCTTTTGGATCCAACTTGGATCTCAACTCATCTGGCACATGTACATAGGCAATGTAACCAAAAATTTTCAAATGAGAAATATCTAGTTTCCTACCAATATACCTCTCCTCTGGAGTCATCCCATGTATTGCTACAGTGGGAGTCCTGTTCATTATGTAGACTGCTGTAGCAACTGCCTCAGCCCAATAAAAATCTGGCAGGTCTTTTTCATTGAGCATGGCACGAGATACCTCTCCAATATGCGTGTTTTTTCTTTCTGCAATTCCATTTTGTTGTGGGGTATGACTACATGAATATTGCTGCTTTATGCCATGCTCCTGCAGGAACCTTGCAAACTCATTTGAGAGGTACTCTCCCCCTCCATCTGACCTTAGGCATTTTATTTGTAGGCATGTTTCTTTTTCAACCATAGCTTTAAGAGTTTTGAAATGCCCAAAAACTTCACTTTTCTTTTTCATAAAATACACCCAAACTTTTCTACTATAGTCATCAATAAAACTGACAAAATAATGACAGCCTCCAAGAGATGCAGCTTCAGTAGTCCACACATTAGAGTGGATTAATTCCAATGGCTTCTTACTCTCTTGAACATGTCTAGGAAATGGTTTCCTTGCATGTTTTCCAAATTGACAGGCTTCACATACCTTATGCATTTCTGCAACCTTGAATTTTGACAATCCTGCAACAATATTTTGGGCCTGCATTGATTTAAGTTGCTGTACATTAACATGACCAATGCGTTTATGCCAGATATCAATATCTGCAACTACACCGGTCCCATGTGCAAACATTGCTGCACTCAATTCAGGCATGTCTGCATCCAACGTAAACATTCAGCCCTTCTTCTTTCCTTTTGCTATCAAGCGACCTTTATTTTTCATATCCTCAACAAAGAATCCATGAGGATTAAATCTGACCTGCAAGCCCTGCTCAACCATTTGACCAACAGAAACCAAATTCTTGGTGATATTCGGGACATGAAATACATCGGACAGGTATTTCTTTTTCCCATCCTACATAGACAAAGGAATTTTTCCAATCTGCACAATCGGATGTGCAATATCATCACCAGTCTCCACAAATCTAGGTTTTTCCATTTTCCCTGCATCCTCCATTGATTTTGCATGACCTGTCATGTGGTTTGATGCACCTGAGTCAACATACCATACATCATTGCTTTCTTCTACACTTGTCACAGAATTGTTCATGTGCTGCACCATAAACAAATGCTCATTTCTGTCATCACCCTGTCTACTAGAAGATGCATAATTCCCTTGTTGCAGTTTTCCATTCATTATGTCATTCTGCTTTTTATAGCAATCTTTAGCCATATGACCCATTTTACCATAGTAGTAGCATTCAATATTACTGTTTACATTTTGGCCTCTTTGCCATCCACCACGACCTCTTTGGCTCCCCCTGCCTCTAGAGTTACCATGTCCTCCTCCATAGGACTGGTTTTCTTGAGTTTGCTGCATATTCTGATTTCTACCACGGCCTCCAAATCGGCCTCCTCTACCTCTGCCTCTACCTCTTCCAGCATTTGAGTAGAAGACAGCTTCTTTTGAAGTTCCTCCTAAAGAAGATGCACCACCATTTCTCTGCTCCTCAGAAATTAGAAGAGCAATCAACTCCTCAAAATCAGGAAATCTTTCACGAACTGAAATGGATGTCCGAAACTGTGCATAATCCTTTGCTAGACCATTCAAGGTCACAGAAACTAAATCATCATCTTCCATTGGCAACCCAATGGAAGCAAGTGCATCTGCGATCTTCTTCACCTTCATGTGGTAGTCATTGATGCTCATATTTTCTCTTTGCACATTATGCAACTTTTGCTTGAGCTGCATTTTCCTGGCTTGTGTATTTGTACTATACATTTTTGACAAAGTGTCCCATGCCTCCTTTGGCGTACTTGCATCTTGAATATGCACAATCATAGAGTCTGAAATGCTGATAGACAGCCAATACATAACTTTCTTGGCTCTCTCATGCCATGCTTTAAATGCCTGCATTTGCTGTTGATTGGGAACATCAAGAAGAACTGGTTCTTCTTCATTTCCTGCAACAAATTTCCAATATCCTTTTCCCATAAGGAAATTCGTCATTATAAACTTCCATGCTTGGAAGTTGTTCTTGTCAAGCTTTTCAGTGACAATCTGTGAAAGAGAATCAAACGCCATTACAGAACACTGCAAAAAATTCTGTCACTGCAAAAAACACAGTTTCACCCTCACAAGGGCAAATCTGCAAAAACTGGCGAAAGTGGTATTTGACCACACAGTCACTTCTTAGTGACGATTTTGCATCAACAGGCAACAGGGATGATTCTATAACTCCCAATGTCTCTGCGCACAGGCATATGATGCAATTTTTGCAGTAACTTTTCACCGACCTGTAGAACAGTGGTCGCACAGCATAAAACTGGGCCTTTTCCTGAGTGCGTGCAGAAAAGTTCTGCCTCCAAAACAGGCCCCGAAATGGCCTCAAATAAAAAAAAAGGGTCGCCAAGGGCTAAAGCCCGCTCCCACAGCATATACTCCCCTCTTACTTCATCGCGAAGGGCGTCTCAACCTGAGACAATGCACTCTTGCAATTTTCGGCTGTGCTACCTGTAGAGATCTGCTCCCAAAACAGAAAATGAAAGCAACACTGCTCCTCTTACCAGAACACCGCGAGCTTGGTTTGCTTTCTTGAGCTCCTTACCACGAACAAGGCTCTGATACCATGTCAAGATTGTGGGAGAGAAGGAAGGAGTCTCACTTGTAGCTTTCTTGCTTGCACAATGGGGGAATACACACAGAGGTGGAGGCTGAAAACAGTTTTCCTCTTCTTAGTTGTGTAAGCCAAAATAACTCTCATACAAAGAAATAGAAGAACCCTATATATGGGTCTCAAACCAAACTCAACTAACTAAGGTGGCATACTAACTGAGCCACGAACTAGAGTAGATAAGGATAGCTGTCATCTAGCTATTATTCATGGGCGGTGTACCAACCGCATCTGCAAACTGACAAGTCGGTGACATAAATACACAACGGTCACCCTGGCGTATCACGAGTGGAGCTCGATATCTCAACAAGCAATTTAAAGGCCTACTAGAAAAGGGTTCAAGAGACTATGTATATGGTGTGATAGCTTGCAACATGAAGAGGGCGAGTGTATGGCTGATCGTGATACAAAAGCAAAGAGCTTGGTGTTTTGGAAAGATGGAAAATTTCATGCAATTGAAAAAGGGTTGCCTCTTGAGCCAAACTTTGGCAAAGGGGATATGTAGAAGTGGTTGGAAGAGTTGGTAGCAAGAAATGCATTTGTAGTCATAGATGCTGCCATGTATGGATTGGAACTTGAGAAATCATATGGTTCTTTACATGCATATAATGTTGATGCAAAATTTGTAGTATGGTCATTTTCTTGGGTTGTGAAAAGAAGGAGAAGACAACAAGGGCTAAATTGACAAGTGCAAGTTAGATCATATGGGATAAATGTGCATGGGATGCTCCTATTGATTCATCTATTGCATATGAATATTTGACTAAGGTGCAGAATATGGATGCTATTGTCAAGGAAAAGAGAAAGGATGAGGATGTAGGTCCTTCCACTGTAGATCCTTTGGCACATGACATGAAGCAAGATGGAGCAAGAGAAGGCTACTAAAAAAGCTAGTCCAAAACATGTAATTGAAGATGTCTCACATGAAAAGAAGCATGAGGGGACAAAGAGAGTCAAGGACTATGGTAACGCTTGACATAGAGATAGCAACCAACATAAAGAAAGTGCTTGAGGAATGAAGTCTTGAAAATAGAGTTAAAATCATAATGGATGAGGTTCTTGGCATTGCTAAGCATGAAGTCCATGACAAATATAATAGATATCATTAAGTGGAAAATGTATTTGTAAGAAACCTACTCAATCACTATTAAAAGTTAAAGAAGACATGGATTCACAAGGTGTTCAGTTGGAATCTACTGATGATTTCATTTCTATCATAAAATAGATTGATATAGAAAATGGGCTATATGAGGAAAGAATGATGTTATGGAGAAAAATGTTATGGTGGGCAATACTATACATAAGGGAGTTGAGCACTAGTATGTTCATGAGGAAGAGGATGTTCACTTTCTTCCTAACAACCAATACTCTCATATTATGCACTAGGGCAAGAGCTACAATTGAAACTATTGTAAAGATAGGGGACGAAGAGATACCATGTATTTCTCTCTTGGACCATGGGTCCAAAATTAATATAATGGCTTGTAGTGTGTATGAGAATAGTGAATGGCTAGTGGATATGGATCCTTGCTAGTGTACGTTGACTAGACACAACTCATCAAGGGATTTTTATGGCGCATGTCAAATGTTCCAATGACTATTGGAGATGTCCAAGATGAATATGACTTCTTTGTGCAAGATTCATGTAGTTATCTAGTTATCTTAGGGGAACCATGCATTATGGAATAAAGGATGGAATCTAAGGTGATAGATGATGATTCTTGTTATGGTTGTGTGTGAAGCAAAGATAGCAAAAGGGCAGTTAAATTTGTAACTATATGTGTTAACCATCCTCGTAATTGGAATACATTTAGAGATTATCCGATTTCATCTAATGATGGAGAACTCAAGGGTTTTTAGATAGCATTATTATAAATGGAGGCTATGGCATTGCTACTTGGAAGATGTTTTTATCTCCAAGAAAATGATAAAATATATTTGCGGTTGGATTTCACGAATTGACAACAAGCAATGTAGGTAGATTCAAGGGTATTGTAGCCATGTGCAAAGCTGAAAAGGGTTATGTACATCATGCTAAAAAAGAGTTAAAGAAATTGACTATATTTTGGGGCTATTTGCAAAGTTTTAATTTTATTGATACATTGGTTGAAATTATTGTAGTAGTTAATGCTAAAAATAGGGTTGAAAAGCATGTAATTCATGTATCTACTTCAATGGAGATGTTTGATGTCATGAGTGAATTAATTGGACAAGAATCTAAAAGTCTGGAAAAGAGGGTTGAGGCATTGGTGGACACAAAATGTAAAATGGTTGACAAAAGGTTTTGCTTGTTTCTTTGCGTTTATCCCTAACCATGATGGGCTGAATGAGATAGTGTCTAAACAACCAAAACTTCATGATATCCGAATGGTGTAGGGCACAAATTTACTGCAAAAGCATTGAAAGAGTTGAAGCTTGGATATAATGGGTTTCTCTTGCGAACAAAAAGAGATTATTTTATGTAGATATTATCAAAGCATGAAAAGGATTTTGCATTTTAGCATGTTGAAATTGGCTCCAATGGTGAACTTTATAGTGCTACATGTTCCATGGAATCTCAAAACCAATTCTTGTGCCTGATGCATACTTGCCTAAGCTTATTAAGCTCTTTAATGAGAAAATTTGAATGAAGACTTTGGAGCCATATTTAGCTCCATACTCTAGTCATTGGTTTACATGCCCAAAGAAGAATTGGGCATTGTGGTCTATATAGAATATGCAATGAGTCAACAAGGTGACAATAAGGAATGTAGGTGCCTGGTCTATTGTAGATGAGTTTGCAAAGACCTTTGTTTACAAGGCTATTTATTCCATGGGAGATGCATACTCTCGCTACAATCAATTTCAGCTTGCATTAGAGAGCTAAGATATCACTACTATGAAAACACCACTTGGCTTAGTATGCATGCGTACCCTTCCATAGGGGGCGACTGACTCAATTATCCATATGATGAATGTGATGCATAAGGTCTTGAGAGACTATATCCCCACAGTCATGATGCCCTTTCTTGATGGTGCCCCTATTAAGGGCTAGGAGATGCAACAAAAGAACGAGGAGTTGGATGAGAGGGGTTGCAAGATGTTTATTGCTGACCACATAGTTGATTGCAAGAAGATTTTGACTCGATTAAAGGAAGTGCATATCACTTTGTTGCATGAAAAATTTGTCTTTGTATTGAGGAGGTGGTAATTGTAGATCACATGTGTGGCCCCTATGGATAGGATCCTTCACTAGTTAAGATTGATAGCTATGCTCTAATATATTAAAAAGTCATGAGGTTTCTTAGTGCATGCATCTTCTATTTGATATGGATCGCTCATCTTGTGCATGTGGATGAAAGCCTTTATTAGTTATTGAATATATAGGGTATAATATACCCTATACAACCCATATATATTACATGCATGTGATGTAGAGGATGTGCATACAGTAACTTCCCTGAGATTTCAAATGGGTAGTGGATTTGGCCACTATCCCTACAGGTTTATGGTAGATACAGTACCTCGTGCTTATGTCTGAGGAACTCATAAATCAAGTAGAAGGAAAAGCACTTAGGACAAATACTAGTTAGGTAGTGTCTACATTTCTCTTGGAATAGATTTTGTGTTGGTGTGGGTGTTTTGGAATAGTTCTTTCTCTCGCTTGGTGATAAAGCTGGTTCTTAAAACTAGGCTGGAAAAAGTGAACATGGACATCCATCTATCATTAAGGCCTTGGCAAAGTCATATGGAGGGAAGATGAAAGAGTGGCAACAATGAATTCTCCGAATGCTTTGTGGGTTGATAGAACAAGTCCATATATCCCTCTAAGATACGAAAAAATGGGGATCACATGTCACCATCTATTATTCTCCCCCATTAGTTGAAAGATAACCTACTGAAGCATAAATAGAAACAATGATTATAATGATAGTGCAAACAATTATAGCCATGGTAAGAGAGAGCAAGAGGATAATCATGGTAGAGGAGACAAAGATTATAATAGATGATAATGCAAAACAATGATTATCATGGTAGAGGAGACATACATCATCATAATGCTATCACACATCATGAGCACAATCATGTAGACATGACTCTTGCATAACTCCATGAATGTCAATTTAATTTTTTTTAAATCACTACAAGACAGCACAAATATTGATATGATTGGACATGCTTTCATGAATTCTTCTACAATCATATTCATAGGGGTATATTTAGAAATGTGTTTAACCTATATATTTAATGTGCTCATAAATATGCATAGAAGCATAACATAAATAATAAAAATACATTAAAATGCATTCATGACTCATTGTAATTTTCTAACTATTATCAAGAGAGAGAAGGGAAAAGAGTCAAAAGATAGAGGAGACATGAGAGGACACATGTAGAGCTATCATGAACATAATGTACATTTTAATCATCTTCTTGTCTTGAAAAAGGTAACATTTCTTTTTCTTGTTTCTATAATTCTATTTCTTCTTAGAAACACAAAGCCCCTATTTATTTTTTGTGTTCTTTTTTTCATAAACATGACCATTCAAGAGAGAAAACATTGCTCAAGAGACTTTCTTTTTCTCAAAAAATAAGGTAGGGCTTATCATTATTATTATTCTTTTTGTGAAGAGCATATAGTCCTAATCTATCTTTTGTGCTTTTCTTCTCAAGAGCACAACTATCAAGAGAGAAATGATCATTCATGTGAAAGGAAACTGCAGTGAAGCCCAAGAAAAAAATATTTTTGTTCCTAGTATCTTTAATTATTTTTACAATGTGTAGAATTTCTTTTAATAGTACATTAAATCTTTTCTTTTTTGTAGTATGTAATATATTTATTCTTGGTGTAGTTCTTTTGTATAGAGCATTCTACATTTAGCATTTACAGAATCATGTCAAGGTGTGGTTATAATGTAGTTAGTTGCAATGATAAACACTCTTGTAAACATAGTTATCAACTACTATATTTTGTAGTTAGACTAGAAATCGCATTCCATAGTTATAGTTGTTCTTACTTGAGATTTCTATGTATCATTTGTCTTAAAATGTACCATTCAACCTCGGGGAAGTTATTATATGTATATCCTCTACACGTGCATTCAAGACCTATTTATAAATATACTTATTTGTGAATTTTTCTTGAATAAAAAATAACCCTTTTTTATTCAATCTTTAAATTATCCCTTCATATTACACCCTTCTGAATGTAAAAAAATGTATAAAAATGGTATTTAAAAAATACCTTGTTTTGAACCTATGTGATGCACACATATATTCATGAGTAATTTACCCGAGCATTCAACATGCTATAGAATGCTCTATTAAATGCCCTATTAAACACCTCAAAAAACTTTATTTTGGAACTACTAAGATAATTTTAATGAAACTTTAAGATTATTTTATTTCTACTTTGTAAATTAAGCTATTTTTAGGATCAACTAGTTTATATCTAGTTTTGGATCTTTACTTTGGAATACTTTTGTTAGATTCTCTGTATACATGGATAAACATCATTACTAAGTCCTCAAGCTTGATAGGTGGTATTCATCAAAAAGAAATTTGGAGTTTGGTGATGTTAGACAATATGGAAAACTTAGTAAGTGTGGATTTTTTATGAGATACTAAAGCCATGTGCTTTCAGATTCATATTGTTGAAATAGCATGATTGGCAAAACCTATTAAAGGCCGCTCAAGGGTGCATTCATCATCATGGTTGTAGCACCATAGCATTATTTATTAGTAAAGAAAAGCTCACTCTAAACCCATCAATTGATGTTGTCATAGCCCAATACCTCTATACTTTAGTATAGTTCCATTTTTTTGGGTGGATAAGAAAGTTTTATAAACAAACACTATGATAAGACCTAATTACCCCATGGGTCACAGAGCGGGCAAGGATGTGATCTATGTACAAAATAATGTGGGAGTCTACTACATAGTGTAAGCCTTGGGTTCTTTGAGCCATACTTTTTCATTTTAGCCATTTAAAATTGGCTATGTAGATCAAGGAGTTGTGATCCCTATGGTCATATTTACTATCCCACATCTACCATTGAACTTGCAGATGATACTAATGCCAAACACTTATTTCCCTATTCTCGTGGAATTACTAAATGAGAAGATTTAGATGGGTATTTTAGAGCCTTAATCAGCCCCTTACTCAAATGGATGGTTCATTGTACCTAACAAAACTGAGACTTTGAGATTCATTTAGGATATGCAGCCGATTAATAAGATGACCATGAGGAATGTGGGAGAAATTCCTATTGTTGATGAATTTGTATAGGCATTTGATGGAAGAGCAATCTATTTCTTTGGGAGACATGTATTCTAGCTATAACCAATTCTAGTAATTAGCAATTGAATTTAAGGATGTTAGCACTATAAAGACACCTTTTGTTTAATACAGTGACTTGTACTCTACCACAAGGGGGAACAAACTCAGTGGCACACATGATGAATGCTATGAACAAAGTGTTGAAAGTTTATATTCCTCATTTAATTATGCCATTATTTTATGATGTTCCTATTAAAGGATTTGTAGAAGTAGAGAAACATGATGAGTTGAATGATCAGGGATGGAGGAAAATTATTGCTAGTAACATTGCAAACTAGGATAAGATTCTAACTAGTCTCAAAGAGATCCATCTTACTCTTTCTAGTCAAAAGTCTATATTTGGATCGGATGAACTGCCAATTGTGGGACATATGTGTGGGCTTTATCGCAAAAAATCCATTTGTATTCAACTTTGATGTTGTTGATGGGATACAAGAGACTTATTATTCTACTTCAGAGATGCAAATGTTTTTAGGGGCATGTGTATTCTACCTCATTTGAATACCTCACTTCACATATGTTGTAGATGTTCTTTATTAGTTGTTGAGAGAGGGGCAAAAATTCCAATGGGAAAGGATACATATAAAAGCTACGAAACAAATGAAGAAGGTATTGAAGACTGCATCTACCTTAAGGAAGGTTGAGTATACAAGATGATGACCTTTTATGATTAAATTTCATACTAGACCTAATAGCATTGGTTGGGAAACTAGTAAAGATGATGATGGGTTGAAAACATGCTATGTTGCACCCATTTAGAAGTTTTTTTGGAAAGAAAAAAATCAAGGATGATAAATACACTTATAGCACTAAAAATGGCAAGAAAAAAATATTCAAAACTTGGACCAAAATAATGGAGGTCTGTAGTCTGTATGTGCATGGTAGTTTATGTTACTACTGCATAATGCCATATGCTTACAAGATGTGACCAAAAGTGGCAATATGGTTGAAGAAGGACCTCAATATGAAATTTTCAAAACACTTCTTTATTGATTGATTGTGTCGTTATTTAGCACACCTTGCAATTAGCACATTTTATATGTCTGCTTTGTGTACTAGATGTTTATCAAACTTCACCAGAGCTTTTACAACCAAGTTGCATTTGGCATACATATGTATTAAAAAATTAGCAATTATCACATCTTTTAGCAAACATCCTCTCTCTCATCGTCTCACCATGTATTTGCTGCCCTTTGCCCACTACTCCAATCCTACCACATATTTTCAAGATGTAAGTAAATGTAATTACATTTGGAGTGGTTAAGCCCCCCAAAAGCATTCATTCAAAAAAATTAAGTACTTACTAAACATGCCCAGATTGGAAAAATCCTAAAATAAATGTCAAGATTGTGGGAGAGAAGGAAGGAGTCTCACTTGAAGCTTTCTTGCTTGCACAATGGGGGAATACACACAAGGGTGGAGGCTGAAAACAGTTTTCCTCTTCTTAGTTGTGTAAGCCAAAAGAACTCTCATACAAAGAAATAGAAGAACCCTATATATGGGTCTCAAACCAAACTCAACTAACTAAGGTGGCATACTAACTGAGCCACGAACTAGAGTAGATAAGGATAGCTGTCATGTAGCTATTATTCATGAGGGGTGTACCAACCGCGTCTGCAACTGACCAGTCGGTGACATAAATATACAACGGTCACCCTCGCGTATCACGAGTGGAGCTCGATATCTCAACACTCCCCCTCGAGCTCAATCCCAATTCTTGCACACCAAGCAGGTCTCTGAACTTGCGCAGCTTCTCTGCGCCCAATGCCTTCGTGAATAAGTCAGCTACCTGATCCTCTGTGCTGACATAAACTAGATCAATAAGACCTAGTAAAACCCTCTCTCGCACATAGTGACAATGCACCTCAATGTGCTTTGTTCTAGCATGATAGACTAGGTTATTTGCCAAGTGTATACTACTCATGTTGTCACAATAAATGACAACTGGCCCATCTGTAGACTGATGCATATCATAAAGTAGCTTATGCAACCAAGCTACCTCACACGCAGCCATTGCTGCACCCCTGTACTCAGCCTCTGTGCTCGACAAGGCAACTGTAGGTTGTTTCTTGCTGCTCCAAGTGACTGCAGCACTCCCAAAAGAGAACACATATCCACTGGTAGATCGTCTATCAGAAATACTACCAGCCCAATCAGCATCAGTGTATCCATGCAGCTGTATCTGAACCCCAGTCTCATAAAATAGTCCATACTGCAATGTGGACTTCACATACCTGAGTATGCGTCTAGCTGCATCCAAATGCGATTTCCTTGGAGTCTGCATAAACTGACTTACCAATCCAACAGCATAACTCAAATCTGGCCTGGTAATAGTCATATAAATCAAGCTTCCTACTATGCGTCTGTACATAGTAGGGGTTTCCAGAAGCTCACCTGCATCTGCGCTCAGCTTCACATTTTGCTCCAAAGGAACTGAAATAGGCTTACAGCCTCTCATCCCATATTTGGACAGCATGTCCAATCCATACTGCCTCTACAAGAGTTGTATCCCACTTGGTGATCTAATCACCTCAATGCCCAAGAAATAACGCATCTCTCCCAAATCCTTCATCTCAAACTTCTGCTTCAATAGCATTTTCACATGAAGGATATCTTCATCACTGTCACCTGTCATAATCAAATCATCAACATAAATGACAAGTAGCATAATACCTTTCTCTGTTTTCCTCACATAAAGTGAGAAATCTGCCTTGGAAATCTGAAAGCCAATAGTGACAAGATATTGTCCTATCTTGTCAGACCATGCTCTAGGTGCTTGCTTCAAGCCATACAAAGCTTTCTTCAACCTGCAAACAAACTCAGGATGAACAGCATGCACATAACCTGGTGGCTGCTCCATATAGACCTCTTCTTGCAAATCACCATGCAAGAAGGCAATCTTTACATCCATCTGATGTAAAGACCATCCCTTTGATGCAGCCATAGCAATGACTGCTCTTACGGTTGCCATCCTTGCAACGGGACTGAATGTTTCTTCATAGTCAATGCCATATGTTTGTGCATACCCCTTGACTACTAATCTTGCCTTGTATCTGTTCACAGAACCATCTGCATTGTGCTTCACCTTATAAACCCACTTACAGCCAATTGCATTTTTACCTTTAGGCAAAGGTACCAATTCCCATGTAGCATTTGCTCCCAAGGCATCCATTTCTTCATACATGGCTTTCTCCCATTTTTCTTTTCCCATGGCTTGCTCAAAAGATGTGGGTTCTGGTTCCTGTATCACTTTGACCATATATGCATAGTGAATGGCTGTAAATCCATCATATTTCAGCCTATCCACAGGATATCTAGCTCTCGTAGACCTGCGCAAAGTAGGTTCACTCCCAGGTGCTCTCAAAACATCCCTGGTCTTCCTTACTCCAGGTGTAACAATAGAAGGAATACCCAACTCATCATCAATGCTCTGTTCTGAGCCACTGGATTCACCATCCACATAAGAGTGACCTGCATTCACATCAAACATGGGTTGATCAACCTTCTCTTTTCCTTTTCGTGATACCTGCATACCACTATCTGCATTGCTTTGAGAAGATTCTCCTGATCTCAATCTGCCTGTCCATGGCGAAGAATGTGAACCACTGCTAGAGGACGGTCCAGGTCCACTAATATTTTGTGACGGCTGCTGTGAATTTTGTGCAGCATTACAATTTTGTGCATCTACATCATCAATCACATTTAGTGGTTTATACCAGCTACTCATCTCATCAAAAACAACATCTCTGCTCACTGTAAACTTACGAGTAGAAGGGTTATAGCATCTATACCCTTTTTGCTGCAGAGAGTAACCAATAAAGATGCACTTCTCAGCTTTTGGATCCAACTTGGATCTCAGCTCATCTGGCACATGTACATAGGCAATGCAACCAAAAATTTTCAAATGAGAAATATCTGGTTTCCTACCAGTATACCTCTCCTCTGGAGTCATTCCATGTATTGCTGCAGTGGGAGTCCTGTTCATTATGTAGACTGCTGTAGCAACTGCCTCAGCCCAATAAAAATCTGGCAAGTCTTTTTCATTGAGCATGGCACGAGATACCTCTCCAATATGCCTGTTTCTCCTTTCTGCAATTCCATTTTGTTGTGGGGTATAACTGCATGAATATTGCTGCTTTATGCCATGCTTCTGCAAGAACCTTGGAAACTCATTTGAGAGGTACTCTCCCCCTCTATCTGACCTTAGGCATTTTATTTGCAGACCTGTTTCTTTTTCAACCATAGCTTTAAGAGTTTTGAAATGCCCAAACACTTCACTTTTCTTCTTCATAAAATACACCCAAACTTTTCTGCTATAGTCATCAATAAAAGTGACAAAATAATGACAGCCTCCAAGAGATGCAGCTTTAGTAGTCCACACATCAGAGTGGATTAATTCCAATGGCTTCTCACTCTCTTGAACATGTCTAGGAAATGGTTTCCTTGCCTGTTTTCCAAATTGGCAGGCTTCACATACCTTATGCATTTCTGCAACCTTGAATTTAGGCAATCCTGCAACAATATTTTGGGCCTGCATTGATTTAAGTCACTGTACATTAACATGACCAATGCGTTTATGCCAGATATCAATATCTGCAACTACACCGGTCACATGTGCAAACATTGCTGCACTCAATTCAGACATGTCTGCATCCAATGTAAACATTCTGCCCTTCTTCTTTCCTTTTGCTATCAAGCGACCTTTATTTTTCATATCCTCAACAAAGCATCCATGAGGATTAAATCAGACCTGCAAGCCCTGCTCAACCATTTGACCAACAAAAACCAGATTCTTGGTGATATTCGGGACATGAAATACATCGAACAGGTATTTCTTTTTCCCATCCTGCATAGACAAATGAATTTTTCCAATCTGCACAATCGGATGTGCAGTATCATCACCAGTCTCCACAAATCCTGGTTTTTCCATTTTCCTTGCATCCTCCATCCATTCTGCATGACCTGTCATGTGGTTTGATGCACCTGAGTCAATATACCACACATCGTTGCTTTCTTCTACACTTGTCACAGAATTGTTCATGTGCTGCACCATAAACAAATGCTCATTTCTGTCATCACCCTGTCTACTAGAAGATGCATAATTTCCTTGTTACAGTTTTCCATTCATGATGTCATTCTGCTTTTTATAGCAGTCTTTAGCCATATGACCCATTTTACCACAATAGTAGCATTCAACATTACTGTTTGCATTTTGGCCTCTTTGCCATCCACCACGACCTCTTTGGCTCCCCCTGCCTCTAGAGTTACCACGTCCTCCTCCATAGGACTGGTTTTCTTGAGTTTGCTGCATATTCTGATTTCTACCACGGCCTCCAAATCGGCCTCCTCTACCTCTGCCTCTACCTCTTCCAGCATTTGAGTAGAAGACAGCTTCTTTTGAAGTTCCTCCTGAAGAAGATGCACCACCATTTCTCTGCTCCTCAGAAATTAGAAGAGC
Source organism: Lygodium microphyllum (assembly GCF_053477565.2). Classification (NCBI taxonomy): domain Eukaryota; kingdom Viridiplantae; phylum Streptophyta; class Polypodiopsida; order Schizaeales; family Lygodiaceae; genus Lygodium; species Lygodium microphyllum. The sequence continues at coordinate 126,377,536 of NC_141160.1, read as the reverse complement.
AATCAACTCCTCAAAATCAGGAAATCTTTCACGAACTGAAATGGATGTTTGAAACTATGCATAATCCTTTCCTAGACCATTCAAGGTCACAGAAACTAAATCATCATCTTCCACTGGCGACCCAATGGAAGCAAGTGCATCTGCAATCTTCTTCACCTTCATGTGGTAGTCATTGATGCTCATATTTTCTCTTTGCACATTGTGCAACTCTTGCTTGAGTTGCATTTTCCTGGCTTGCGTATTTGTGCTATACATCTTTGACAGAGTATCCCATGCCTCCTTTGGCGTACTTGCATCCTGAATATGCACAATCATAGAGTCTGAAATGCTGATAGACAGCCAGTACATAACTTTCCTGGCTCTCTGATTCCATGCTTTGAATGCCTGCATTTGCTGTTGATTGGGAACATCAGGAAAAACTGGTTCTTCTTCATTTCCTGCAACAAACTCCCAATATCCTTTTCCCATAAGGAAATTCGTCATTCTAAACTTCCATGCTTAGAAGTTGTTCTTGTCAAGCTTTTCAGTGACAATCTGTGAGAGAGAATCAGACGTCATTACGGAATACTGCAAAAAGTTCTGTCACTACAAAAACTCAGCTTCACCCTCACAAGGGCAAATCTGCAAAACTGGCGAAAGTGGTATTTGACCACACAGTCACTTCCTAGTGACGATTTTGCATAAACAGGAACCAAGGATGATTCTGAAACTCCCAATGTCTCTGCGCACAAGCATACGATGCAATTTCTACAATAGCTTTCCACCGACCTGTAGAACAGTGGTCGCACAGCATAAAACTGGGCCTTTTTCTGAGTGCGTGCAGAAAACTTCCGCCTCCAAAACAGGCCCCGAAATGGCCTCAAATCAAAAAAACAAGGTCGCCAAGGGCTAAAGCCCTTACCCGCAGCATATATTGCCCTCTTGCTTCACCGCAAAGGGCGTCTCAACCTGAGACAATGCACTCCTGCAATTTCCGGCTGTGCTACCTGCAGAGATCTGCTCCCAAAACAGAAAATGAAAGCAACACTGCTCCTCTTACCAGACCACCGCGAGCTTGGCTTGCTTTCTTGAGCTCCTTACCACGAACAAGGCTCTGATACCATGTCAAGATTGTGGGAGAGAAGGAAGGAGTCTCACTTGAAGCTTTCTTGCTTGCACAATGGGGGAATACACACAAGGGTGGAGGCTGAAAACAGTTTTTCTATTCTTAGTTGTGTAAGCCAAAAGAACTCTCATACAAAGAAATAGAAGAACCCTATATATGGGTCTCAAACCAAACTCAACTAACTAAGGTAGCATACTAACTGAGCCACGAACTAGAGTAGATAAGGATAGCTGTCATGTAGCTATTATTCATGAGCAGTGTACCAACCGCGTCTGCAACTGACCAGTCGGTGATATAAATATACAACGGTCACCCTGGCGTATCACGAGTGGAGCTCGATATCTCAACAATAAATGTATTTCATGAGATTACATCCCAAATAGGAAGTTGTATGCTTTTGAAACCAAACCACATCTTCAATATATATCAGTTGAAGCATTACTAACATCTTTTTCTATCAATTTTAGAGTAATCATCTCCATATGCCTAACTAGGCCCTTGTCTACCATCTAAGCTGCCACAAGCTTTCAACATTGTAGAGGCTTAACCACCAAGACCCACGGATCGCTTATTGTTCAAGCATTTCAAGCAAGCACTAATGGCTACCCCTCCCATAGCCGACATGCTATCCCTCTCTATGAGTGTAGTTAGCTTACCTTGATGCCCAATTGAATTGATTCCTCTCTGATAGCTCCACGATTCGTGATGCAAGCTCAAGCATCCTCAAGCCTCTTCCTCCTAGCTCCATCCTCCATAGCCACACGCAAGATGAAAGAAGAGAATAGAAGAATAAGAAAAGAGGAGATGGAGGGGGGCTTCACTTCCAAGATCCCTAACCCTCACACCCCCACTCCCTCACTCACTCTCACTCTCTCCCTCAAGCAGTCATAAGTAAGCAAGAGAAGAGAAGAAGAGAAGAAGAAGAGTCCAATTTAACACACACCAAAGAATGAGCTCTCTTTCACTTTTGGAACTATATATAAAATACCCTAAATCCCTTTTGGGGGGTCATTGGTCTCCAAGACAAGTGGCTTGGTAGGATCTAAATGAACTAGAATTGGGGCAATAGTGAAAGCGGTCTTCAAGGTCTGGAGGCTTTCTCAACTTTTGGGGCCTATGCGTGACAACACCTAGAAACAATGCCTAACAGTGCAAATTTTTTTAGCAAAATTGTACACAAATAGCACATTGTTACCAATCTTTTACATCAATTTAATGCAGATGCAGTCTAGATTTTGTCTTTGGAGGACGTGTCTCTACAGTTCGGCAAGTGAAAAATCCTAGTTCGAAGAAGTTTTGTGTGAGAGGGTGGACGTAGGAAAATATTGGGTATAATTCTATAGTTTTATCTAATCAGAAGAGATTAGAATTTTAGCTTGTTTGACCCTTCTTCCCATTAAAAATATATTGACAAATCCAAATGAGTTGTTTTTGAAAGGTTAGAGATGGTTGAGTGTATAGTCGAGTACAACTTGGAAAAAGTAAAAGACATGAATTTGATAGCACAGATTGGACAAGTGGTCTTGGTCGTTGATGATGATCGTAGATAGGAGTACTAGACCTGGCTAAATTTTCATTGCATCATACATAGGATAGACATTCGGATATGGTAGGGAGAGAGTTGTATTTCCAGGATGATCACATTAAATATTAAAGGAGGTGAGATACAAGTCAGAAAACAAGTTAAGGCACAGAAAAAAACAATTTTGCATAAATATTTCTCTGATTTGAAATTTTTATAAAATTCTTTTGAACCTCCGTTTCGGTTTGGATAGTTTTATGTTTTATGTAGATCAAATTTTATATTTTAAAAATAAAAAACAGTTAAAATACTTAAAATAGCTTAAAATAATATAGATAAATTTTTATAAAATATTTGGTTTAAATTTTATAAAATGTGATACTTTTTATAAATTATGTATTATTAAAAGTATTCAAAAAAATTCAAAACTTTTGGAAGATGCTTACTATATTTTAAAAATAAAAAATAGTTATTTTAGATGAACATTAAACTAGTTTTTGATAAAAATAACGTTTTTAATTTAATAAAAATTAGGATATTCTACAGAAGACCTAAGAATATAATTTTGTATGTTATTACTTTGAACAATATTAATATAAAATACGATGTGTCTAACTTTATGCAAATTAATATTGTCGATAAGGTATTAAGTTATATCAATATTGGACAAGGAAAATGTGTTTAAAAGAAACTTAAAAATTATAGGTTTGAGGAATTTTCATTGATTTGATAGTAAAAGGAATTCCATAGAACTATTGGATTTATGCTTTGAAGTTAATTCTCGAAGGGATAGAAATCCTAGTTTTAGTATTTAAGTATCCAGTGTCGAGATAGAGACGAAGTGCAAGATTAAGAAATTACTAAGTTTTCCATATTAGATTAGTTAGACTACTATGTACGAGTGTAGTAAATATTGAGGAAGGATAAGATAAATCATAGAAAGTAGTTATCAATATCACCTATTTAGTGCAACAACTCCTAGGAGTTGGCTTGACAACATGGTTAAAAGTGGCTTGGTCTTTGACCGGTCATTTTTTGGTACGTTTGCTAGGAGCCAAGTGCACTCAAATAGGTGATCAATCTCCCTAGGATATTAAAATCCTAGGTATTGATGAGTGAGTATGAGGTCTCTTTTCTAAGGGAATATTTTCTGAATTTTCCCCAAAATTGCCAAAGGAGGATATTGAATTTGGCAAGAGACACAGACTTAGTAGAGGGGTTAAATATTTTGGCCCGAAATTAACTATAGACGTAGAACAATTATCTTCTTGGAGTTGGTGTTATAACTATTGCGTGCACATCGATTAGTATTATCGTAACGCTTATCAAACTTTTAGAAGAGTGGTATGGGATGATGTGTTGCCTTGGATACGTATATCTAAAGGTTTGAAAGTTACTTTTCACACAAAAGACATTAGAAAGATCGCTGAAATTTGAGGCCCGTATTTTAGACCTTCTAAGCGCTCATGCACGCAAAACTTTAAACAAAATGTGTGAAATTTTAGGAATATGATAGTAATAGCTATTTCATTAATAATGGAGGAATTCAGAGGAGAGTGCGGACAAGGAGAGTCGCTACTTTAGAATGCCAAGTATATGAGACATCTTCTAGTGAGTGGAGGTAATGACATGGATATAACAATTAGTGGACATCAAGTATTTGAGTTAATATGACAAGATATTAACATGGTTACTTATCCATGAAGAAATAAATGCAAATCAATATTGAGTTGTAGTGATAATCCATGCACTTGCCACCAATTTGATGTGCAACTTAGAGATTGGAGTATGGAGAAACAAGATGACTTGCATTATTGTTTATAAATGTATTTACAACAAAAACATGCAATAAGAAGGTGAATTGTTGGTGGAAGAGAATTAGGAAGGGGAGAGGAAGCCCAAAGGGTGCCAATTGGAGAAGAAGGAATGGAAGGAGTTAGTAGGAAGTTGGAGAGTAATGATTAAGGAGAAGGGGGTGCCATCATATAAGGGGGTAAGAGAGCAAACAAGGGAGAGAAGGATGAAGGAGGGTGCCATATTGAACATCATGATGCCATCAATTGGAGAAGAGGGAGGGAGATAGGAAGATCCCCAAGCCGTCAAGCTATGAAGGGAGCAATAAAATTGTAGTAAAAGAAGAACAAGAGAGGAGCATTGAAGCCAATGGCTTATTGGAAGCCATCAACATGTCTTCTCCTTCTACCTCCATTTTAGAGCTTCAATGTACCCCCTTCTTTTGAAGTGATAGGGTAGGAGATTTCTCTGTTGCCTTCCAATTGCTCTACTTTGCTCCTGATTTCATGAACATATAATGGATATATTGCATTACTCTCGCCTCCTCTCTTAGTCATCAACATAAAACCATAGAGGCTAAGCTCTTAAGCTTGAAATTCATCAAGATTAAGTCTTAAAAGAGTTATAATTGGCTATTCCTATGGCAACATTGCAATTGGACAATGGATCTCTCGAGAGAAGGGTAATGATGAGCTCACCATTGGGAACGATTGGATAGACTACCCTTGCTTGCACTACAACGGACACTACTTCCAAAGACACAATTTCGATTCTCGTACTTTACATAATTGCCTTAACTCGTTTAACAAAAAAAGTAATTTTGCATAAATATTTATTTGATTCGGAATTTTTATAAAATGCCTTTGAATCTTAATTTCAACTCTCGATAGTTTTTAGAATTTAAATAGGTCTGCTTTTATATTTTAAAAATAAATAACTATTGAAAATACTCAAATACCTTGAAAATGGTATAGATAATTTTTCATAAAATATTTCGTTAAACAATAATGAGATATGATATTTTTATGATGAAGTATGTACTGTTTGAGGTATTTTGAAATTTTTGCAAAACTTTTGGAAGATATTTACTATGTCTTAAAGATAAAAAATAGTTATTTTGGATGAATCCTAAAATTTTTAAATAAAAATCATGTTTTTAATTAAAAGAAAATTGGGATATTGTATAGAAGACCTAAGAATATAAATTTTGATGTTTTATAAAATGTTTTTTAGATTTTAAAGAAAAGAAAAATTATTCGATGTTATTAGTTTGAATATTATTAATATAAAATATGATGTGTCTAACTTTATGTAAATTAAAAGTGTGGATGACGTATTAAGTTATATAAATATTAGACAAGGGAAATGTTTTTAAAATAAAATTAGATTTTATCGGTTTGAGGAATGTTAGTTGATTTGATAATAAAAGGAATTAGATAGAGCTATTGGATTTATGCTCTGAAGTTAATTCCTGAAGGGATAAAATCCTAGTTTTAGTATTTTAGTATCATGTATAGAGATAGAGATGAAGTGCAAGATTAAGAAAACTTACTGAGTTTTCCATATTAGATTAGTTGGACTACTATGAACGAGTGTCATAAATATTGAGGAAGGCTAAGATAAATCATAGAAAGTACTTATCAATATCATCTATTTAGTGCATCAACTCCTAGGAGTTGGCTTGATAATCTAGTAAAAAGTGGTTTCAGTCAATGAGAACATTGAGTTTTCTGTGAGTGCGGTGAGCAATTTGACTATCTTTGAGTAATCCTTGGTAAATATAACGTAGAAGTTGGCAAAACCAAGGATACATTGGATATTGTGGATACATGTGGGTGTCTCCCAATAAAAAATAGTCACAATCTTCTTGGGGTCCATGAAGTTTTTTCTCTGGGAGACATTATATTCCCAAAATTCCAATTTTATTAGATGTAAAAAAACGCTGCTCAAGTTTTACATATAGTCCTTTTTCTCCGAGCTTTTTCAAAACTAATTTTACATGGTGCTCATGCTCCTCTGGATGTTTTGAGAATATTAAGATATCATCCAAGTATATAACTAAAAAATCATCTAGATGCTCTTGGAAGATATAATTCATCATATGTTGAAACACTCCAAGAGCATTGGTGAGACCAAATGGCATGACAACATACTCGAAGTTACCATATCTTGTGTAGAAGGTTGTCTTCCATTCATCTCCTTGTGTGATCCATACAAGATTGTAAGCCCCACATAGATCAATCTTTGCAAAGATCTTGGACTTTCCAAGGCATTCCAAGAGCTCTGGTATCAACAACAAAAGGGTATCAATTCTTGATTGTTATCTTATTGAGTCCTTAATAAACCACACACATTTGGAGTGATCTATCTTTGTTCTTCACGTATAGAATTGGGGCTCCAACAAGAGACTTTGAGTATCCAATGAGACTCTTGGCTACATTCTCATCATGTGTTTTTGCATAGTTCAGCTAGTTCATCAAGGGATAGCTTATAGATGGGTCCAAAATATTGTTGAGCATCGTCATGGAGCTCGATAGCACAATCATATGGTTTGTGTTTGAGCAAGAGATCTACATTCATTTTTTCAAAGACATCTTGGAATTCTTGATACTAGCTTGGTAGCTTGACTGACTCATCCTTACTAGGTTCTTGAGTTTGTATATGATATATCATGTAGGTCGGTTCTTGCCTTGTTCTATGCATAAATGCTTTGGCTCCTAGATATATTGACTTTCCTTGATTTTCATGATGTGTAATATTTTGCTTAATCCAATAAATTTCTAAGTTGTGTCTCTTTAGCCAAGGCATCCCAAGGATGATTAGATTTGTGTGACAAGAAATATCATTGAAGCATACACAAGATTTGTGATTGCCAAGAGTTACCATGAATGGTCAAGTTTTCTTGGTCATATTGAGGTAATATCTCTAAATGCTAGAGGTCTTCCATCCATGACTTCAACTGGTGCAGCAGTGGTCTTTTGGAGTACTAGGGGTCTCTGATTAGGGCTGGGTTCCATTGGCAATGCCTTACTTCTTCTTGCTTTTCTTGCTTCCTCTTGAACAATGTATTATCATACTAGATAGCTTGCATGATATAATCCTCGAGTGTTTTCACCTCAGCAAGAATAGTGAGCATAATGTCCTTGATGTCATCTCAAAGATTCCCATTGATTTTATGTCCAAGATCTATGGAATAATCCTCTTCATCCTAGCTTTGTACAAAGTATACTTGTTGTCCATGATCTAATTCCACATATTTGGACATAAGACCAGCATCAAAATGTTCCAAAGAAGTAACCATATCTTGTAGAGTAATCTAAGTGCGAATAGGTTGATAAAATATTCATCATGTCAAGTGAGGTCATAGATTAATTGTCTAATTTCAGATGCATACATAGAGGCATTGCAGTTACCTTGTCATAGCTTCTAAGGTTTCATTTCTGCTACTTGATCAGTGTCTGTATCTTCAAATGTGGAAGCGAGCTTGCAAAGAAATGCCTTATAGTTATGAAGCAGTAGCATATTCTTTTCCAAGATTGGGACGATGATATAGCTTGACCACAAACTAAAGTCCCAATGAGTCCAACCTTGGAAGCATCATCTAGATACCTATCAAGTTGTATGTAGATATAGAGATTTATTTGTTGTAGGAATCCCCAAAACTTTGAATGGTTAGCATTGAACTTCTCTACCATGATGATCTTGGGTTCTTTTGTTTGGGGTTGATAAACACAGTGAATCCTCTAATCACTTCCTATGTTGTTCTCTAAGTCTCTGATCTTGTCTTGCATCTCTTTAAGTGCAGGGCTAGATGCATAGGGTGTTCTATTTGAAGTTGTGCCTATCATTTATTGAAGTCTTGAATTTTTTGTTGGAGGTTTTGAAGGGAGGCTATGAATCTTTCAAGGGTTTCCTCCATAGTGCTTAGTAGGTCTAGAAAGTAGTCTTGCCGAATTGTTATGGGAGCACTATACTGTGCTGGAGAGACAAGACTAGATGCAAGATTTGTTACAAGATTTCTAATTTCAAGATAATATGATGTAGGGGCATAAGGTTCAATGATAACTTAAGAAGATATGAAAAATCTCACAACCTCGGACCGTAGGTATAGACAATAGGACTCAATAGGATATGAAGGATCCCACAACCCACGACTGTAGGTATGGATAAAAGATGTCAATATTCGAACATCTCCCTCAATGGGGATGAACAAGATACAAGACAATACTAGACAAGATCTCGTACTATGAGATTACAAGGTGACAAGACAACATGAGTATAATGGAAGACAAGACAAGACTAGATACCATGACTAGATGAGAACTAGAATTAGAACTCAAAGTAACCTACTTGGAAGTCTTGACTCCTTGAGCTCCCAAGACTGGCATTGGTAACACTAAGGAGCTCTATGGAAAGCCCCTCCTTTTATAGGTGTTGGAGCGCAACTAAAGAAGTTCTAGAATTTTCCATGATGATATCATCAATGATGTAAGCAATGACATGGGATATATTCTAGAAGGTTCTATGATGACATGGCAAGGGTAGGTTCGCATGGTTGGCTTGAGGATGTCATGTTAAGGGTGCATGTGCATGGGTTGTGGATTCACATGGCATGAGAAAGAATTAATCCATACTCTTGATCATGCCATGTCCATGACACACAATGTGTTTTCTTGGAGATTTTCTTACATGTTTTGTGAAAGGAGTTTAGGTGAACATGTGAGATTGGAAGTTGGCCATTCGATCGCATCGGACAGCCATTGTGATTTTGGATCCCTAGCTAGTTATTATGGAATATTGACTATAGATTGTACTAGGCAATGTCATAGTAAGGAGGTGTTTATGATTAAAAAGTGTTCACGTAAAAATTAGGGACAAAATTTAGCCCAAAGGCTACATTTTAAAGGTTTTCTCGGTCATTGGGTTAAATTTTTGGGCTTGAAAACTCAAAAAAATCCATATATCCAAAAATTTATATAATTTGGCTTGAAATTCACCCAAAATCATGCTTTCTCACAACATCCACCCAATTTTCCAGACTCTTCACCTTTGATCAACTAATAAATGTTTGCCCATCTATTGCAAACTAAAAATCATGGGGGTTTCTTTTTTTTTTCCGTGGAAGTGTGGTTTCTTGTCTTGGGTGGTGGTGACATGTCTATTGGCTATAGGTTCACTGTGAGTTGGATACTTTAGAAGACGACTTTGAGAAAGCAGGGGATATGTATTGAGAGGGCAAAAGAAAACTGGAGAATTGCATTTATGTAGGAATCATCTTGCAATATCCCCTATCGTGGCTAGTTTATTATGAAGCGATTGGCTTTATTAGCTTTCAATGTAACCATACCATTCGCAGAATTTAAAGAAACATATAAGATAGGAAGCATGTACATTTTAAAAGTGTGATACTTTATGGATTATGATAATGTGAAGAAAGAACTTGAAGAAGTTGTATAATGCATGTTTCTATTTCCCTTCACGAGGAAAAATCCGTCATGTAAACAAGGAAAAGAAATCACTACATGTACTCCTCTCTCATATAAGATGCAAAATTGAAATGCAATTAACATCTTACATCAAGATCATTGAGACCCATCTATCTAACAATTGCTTGGAGTAGAAGAGTTTCAATGAGAAATTCATGATGTAATTGAAACCTTTAAATTTTTTTCTTGCAACTTGTACTTGAGATAAACAATAATATCTTGACATTTGTATCATATAGGAGGAAATATGAAGATAAAAACTTATGTTTGTGAGAATGATCAAGGTATTGAGCATCAATCAACTTTACTTGGATCTCAGTAGTCTATAGTGCTTTTATCATGACTGAATCATGCTTAGCATATGACTACTTTTGTTTTTGTTGATGTTCGTACTACAAATACATGGTAAAAGTGTGAATCAAGTGCCTCACAATATTCGTATGACTTGTAGCATACCCCATACTACACAAATTTTCATAGTGTTGGTGTTGATGACATGGGCTATAGAGGTGGCATTCACCATTGATAGTATGGTGGTGAAATTGCCATATATTAGTCTTATGGATGGTTCTTGGGGTATTTGTGTCAAGCCCCATGTGCACTAGATGGGAGAGAGTTTAGGATGTCAAAGAAGTAGGGAGGATTGAAATAGTGGTTGGAGGGATGTGAAAGGCTATTGAAGAAAGCACCAAGTGGAGTACTTAGCAGAATATCAAAGAGTACTAGCAAAGTCGCTTGGGAACCATAGGGTGCCAAGGGAGGAATGGGAGGGTGGGAGACTCACACGTTTCCATATACAAGACATTGCATGGAAGTGGAAGGTATTCTAGAGATGGCTACATGGTCATAAAGTATCATGGGGTGGGAAGTTGCAATCCCTAGTAATGTGATAGATCCTATCAGTACAATAAACTACCCAATAGTACTCATACTCATACTATCACCATGTGTACTTTGATGAAGAGGGGATGGTGTTATGGAGATAAGAGGAGGGTCCCATGGGGCCTCTTGAGGAGGATTATTTGAAGGCCTCCAAAAAAACTCTATGAGCTCATTCTATCAATGAAGATTGTTGGTAGTCAAAGAAGGACCATTTAACACCATATTAGAGAATTTGGGAGTTTTCCAAGACCCAAATTCAAACAAGTGATAAATATTTGACCATGTAGCTAAATCTTGATCCATCTTTAAAAGTGAGACTTGAAAAGGTATCTTATATAGTATTTAGGGTAGACTCCATCTTTAAGTAAGAGAACAAGATTTGACCATGTGGTCAAATAATAAAGGTATTGGGGGTTCCCAAAGTGCATGGAAATTCCCAAATTCCATAATATAGTATTATTCAATGATCAAGGTAAGTGCCTAGAGGATGCATTCAAGGAAGGTCCATGGATCAATTGCCTTCAAGGATTGCAATAACGGTAGTTCAACTCAATGTGATCTCAAAGAAGAGGGAATGAGCCATAATAGTAGACGAGGTGATTGTTTATGCTAAGGAATAGATATTGATGATGAAGGATGGAAGAATATCCACAGAAATTGTGATGGGTAGATTCAATTGTTAAAATCAATATAATCATCTTACATGTTTAGAGGAAGTTCACCATCAACTTTTAAGAAAATGCATGTTGAGCAAAATGATGAAGGAGAAAGGAAAGGAGATATGCATATGACTAGCTCTTTACACATGATTTTTTCAAATACATTTTTTAAATATTTGATAATAATATAGAATCTGAAAGAGGAGCACCAATATCTTTTTTATTGGTTTTTATGTTCATAGCAACAAATGCAAAAGATGGATTTAAAAAATGTGTATCCAAATGATAAAATCTACCTATCGAAGGGATTTGAAGAGAAAAGAGAGATGAATTGTAGAGCGGAGAGGTGAGTTTGCAAATGTAAGGATGTGATGTCCCTTTTTAAGTTGTAGCTCCATTGGCCAATTATCAAAATACTAAGGATGTCATGTCCCTTTTTAAGTTATAGCTCCATTGGCCAATCATTAAAATGTATAATTTTTTTTTATGTATTCATTTATAGAATAAAGTTTTACCAATTATAGCTTAAGAGAAGCGTTTTCTATCTAAGTCTATTTATTGTGAATTACTTAATTGTTACATGTTAGTTCTGGTAGATGTAAATATGTTTTTAAGAAAACAAACCACACAAGTCTTGGTTGTACGTTTGCAACTCAAAATGGAGGTGCCATTCTAGAACTAATAGCTCCCTAATTTCTTAAATAGTTGAAAGTAGACCATCTATAAGCATGTTTATATTTGAATTTAATACATGTAAATTCAACACGATTATAGGCATGGATATGTGTCACACAAATAGATGTGCTTACCTACATACTCACAAGGCTCTTGTTAGTTCATAATATACCTCAGATTTTAATGCAATATTTCCGTGTTCTTAAATGTGGTCTCCATATGTCATATTTCACACAAATAATTTTTTCAACACACTTTCTTTTCTAGAAAAGTTTGCAAAAAATAGCTCTAGTTACATAATTGACTAGACAAGTTTGCAAAAACTAGCTTTGAGCCAAATATCTCTTGATGTCCTCTAATCAATATATTCAAATTAGCACATGTCTATGATGAGGAAACTCTCTAAGACTTTGCCAAGGTCCACAAATCTAGATTTTTTAAACTTTCTCCATGTGAATGGATATCCCTTTAAAACAAGATTCAAAATTTCTAGTATCCAAAAAAATCTAATAAGGTTTGCAAAAAGTTTACCACTCATCATGACTTTTCCTTATTACTATCATGATATTTTGTTATTTTAAAAAAATAAATGTGCCACATTAGTATGTTTTTACCAATCTTCTTAGATCCTTAGTTTGAGTATGTTCAAAATAGCATGTATATATGAGGTGCTTAGATGGTAGAGACAAAGGATTGCATCAAATTTGTACTAGAGACCCACTATCTACAAAGATGGGAATTTGAAGATGAAATAAAGACGTTAATTTATTCTAATATTTGATTCTAATTACCTTTAAGAAAATGAGTGGCCAATATGTCAATGTATTTTAATAATTTTTAAGAAAATAAAGGGACTTAAGATGTTATGATTAGGAGAGTTGAACATTAATTTGTCTTTTATTAAATGGGTCTCAATGATGGTCATCTAGAAATACAACTTCCACTTAGGATCGTGCCACAAAAAGTTCATGTCTAGACTTTTCCAATGTCTAGTAAGCAAAGTTAGCTCCTTTTACAGCAAGTAAAAAGCTTAAACGAGATGCCACATGCAACTCACTTTGTTTACTATACATCTAAAAAGTATAGCCAACAAAAAGTGTGACATCACCCTTGTTTTAAATGTGTCCATTCAAAAAGCTCTACGGCCTGCAATCTCATATTGATATACTTTCCAAATATCATTCCTTCTAACTTTCATGACCATTAAAGCTGAGCAACACATGGAAAGAGCTTGAAAAGCTCCAAAAGTGGCTTATCTAAGCCTACAAATTGAATATTACCTTGGCACTCCCATCCCATCTATGGACTCATGCACTTCCAAGCTCTCCACGCCCTACTCTTAGTACGTATAATCATTGTCTTACTGATTGGACTCTAATAAGAATGTGTGAACTAGCACTATCTCCATTATATAAAAACGTTACTAAGGTTATACATCACATGTTATACGGATCTCCACACACACACGCAAACTCTCTCTCTCTCTCTCTCTATCCCCATTGTTCAAAAGTATGCAAGAAGTAATGACCACAATCACATAAGTTTGACATGGTTGTTGTAGGCCCGTGAGAGATTGAAAGACGCAAGTTACTCATCTGCCTAGTAGGATAGTGAGATCAAGGTATAGCAAAATAATGAACGTGTAATAAGTTATTGGTTTGGAAAACAAATATCGCTGAAAGATGAGGCGATGTTCTCATTGCTGGACATGAGGAGCCAGCCGATTATATTTGGCCCTAGTTATGGGAGATGCGCCGGAACAATCTGGCAGGACGATCGAGGGGACGAGCTCCACTCTGCTTTCTTGCACCAGTAGTAGGCACTGTAGCACCCCTTATCATTTTGCCAGTGCGTGAGGCAGACAGATCATCAAGGCTGGATGCGGTGTGGAAGCTGGCCGAGCTGGCCGTTGCGTCGAACAGGCAGCATTCCGAGGAAGAGCTGGAACAAATCAACTGCACACATGCATGAAATACTATTTTACGATAAATCAAAGATTGAACTCAGGATATAACCTATATCCATCGACTGTGTTGAATTCAGGATGTCGATTCATGAAGTTACACATGCATGCATATTGAAGCAGCTGAATAGTTACTAATTCTTAGATGCTTACGGCGCTTGTATCGCTGCCTGCACCAGCGACCAAAGCCTGCACATCGTCAGCGCTTGATCCACAGCCGCCGATTGACAGAACCTGCGCCAGCCAGCCATGCATTGAATCAATATATAGAGAGATAAGGATTGGTTAGCTAAGAATATCCTTCATTGCAGGAGGAGGGAGACCAGAAGAAGTCGGTATGTATATTACACATATCTAATATTGTACCTGGAAATCTTCCTTTTTCGACTTCCCTGAACTGCTGCTGGTGACGGTAGCGGAGAAGTCAAGGCTGCCGGTGTCTACCAACTGTTGGCAGAGAGAGAGCACGTCGCTGGCGGACACCGTGCCACTCAGCTCTACGCCCGTGCTCCCTAAAAGAGAGGCGGCCTCTTCCTGGGCTTCCTGGATGGCAGGGTCGTTATTGTTGCCGTCACCTCCGGTGCTGCCTGGCGCACTGCCAGATGGTGGTGCCGGGGCCGGTGGCGATGGCGATGGCACCATTCTCTGGGGTGGACTTGTCGAAGATCCTACCGGTGCCATGCCAGGCTCGTCATCTGATGATCCGCCGCCCCCTTGACCTCCACCAAAGGCGAAAGGTGGAATAGCCGCGCCAAGATCTCTCTGAGGCCGCTGTCCAGCAGCGGCCGGCGACGTCGATAATATTATGCTCATCATCGACGTCATCCAAACAAAGCCCAATAATACAGGACCATAGTTGTTTCGACGCACAAGGAACACCAGATGCTTGGGCACGGCCATGTTCTCTCGATGTCTTACCCTGTTACTAGGATGTACAGCGGTGATCAGTACTGATCAATGATCATGGGCTCCTGCACGTCCTGGTTTGCAATATATCCTAAATCCCGTGTGGCGATCTGTACGTCCAGCCCTTCCAGTTGTCCTTTTATTGACGTTAAGAGATTCGTAATACCGATACAAATAATGCAGACCGGCCCCATACATGAACCTCTGCCATAGCTGTGTAGCACCATCTCAGCCGAATGAAGGGACGACCAAGGCCTAACAGGTTGTCCTACTTGGAATTATACCTGAAACACACCACTAATAGGACCTAGAGCTGCTCGAGGTTAACGTCCCTTCGATATGACGCACACCGCTAGCTGGCCGAATAGATAATGACCTTGGACCACCTCATCCCTGCGATTATCCCTTGGCTTGTATGGACAAGATTACACATAGGCCCTGCAGCTCCTCGAGATTAAACATTGGATACGAAACACTCCAATAGAATAGAATAAGGCTTTAAACCTTCCTTCATGAACGTCGCCCCTTTTAGGCAGCAGATAGGTTGATAGAGAGAAATATGTAAAAGAAGAAGAGAAAAGAAAATATGATAAATAAAATTTAGTATATTCCACCACACTTTGGATAACCTCGTTGGCATCAATAACTTGAGCACCCCGTAGTTGTCAAACAGGGTTTATTAATCTATCTTGGGATTAGTAACCAAGATCTGCAACTAAGATAGCTCCTACCATCGTGAATTACAAATCTAACAATTCACATTGCATTCTTCTTTGCTTTTTATCATTAGCATTACCCCCTCCAAGATGGGTGTAAGTCCCTTGACCCTCATCATGAAAGGTAGCATGCATCAACTTGCCCCACCTTGGAATTGAAAGTATTAGCTTCTCATTCATTAGGTTGGTCAATCTTGGTAGTCAAAGATAAATATACACTTGGATCTTGAGACAGATTCGAAGTAGTCTCAAATTTAGTGTTTCTACATTTTCCATGGAAAACACTATTAGAGGGTGGTTATTGATTTTTTCATATTTTCTTGGTTGTCTCTTGTGGATTCTTTTAGTGGATTGAGTAGTTGCATTATCTTATTGCTACTTCAAGCTCTTTTGTTTGAGCTTGGAGGACAAAGGACTGACCAACAAGTGCCTCACATTGTCACTTATTAAAATTCAATGGCTCCATCATGCCCTCCTTGGATTTGATCTTTTAAATTGAGTAGTAATACATCGATGTGGCTACTTTATTTCCTCCTCTTGGGTTTCTAACTTCCCAAGCACCAGAGTTTCTTTATGTGGTTTAGTAGCCATCTCAAGCAGGTTCTCTTCTAGAATTGCAAACTCAAGTGTCACAAGGAAGAGCTTTTTAGTCCCTAACTTGTTTGTTTTTGTTTGCTCAAGTGTTTGCTATGTGACCTAGTTCTCTATTTGAATTTCCCTCTTTGACTCCAATGGGAATCGAGCTATAGTCAATGGAGGTGGCTGTGTAGGCACTTTAGGCAACCAAATGCATTACTTTCCTACATAATACCCTTGAGCATGTAGTAACGCTTTAGAAACCCATACGGCTTGGTGCTAACTCTCCATTGTTGCTTCCAATTATATGCAATGGGTATCCTCTTCCTTTTGGATATAATTCTAGTTCTAAAAGCTTTAAAGGTTGTTGTATTGTTCCTAGTAGCCGGAGTATCTACTATCGTTCTAGGAGGATTCCTACTATGTAGTTTTCTTTTGTCCTGATGTGCCCTGAATAGTTCCATTGGAACTCTCTGGCTATCCTCACTAGGATTTTGTTTTGTCTCACACATAGATGACTTGCTCACCCTGTGGGTAAGGACAAAGTTTCCATTACTTAAATTGGTTACTATTTAATACTTGGCAAGCTCAATTGTATCTAGTGTACTATGTTAGTCCACTTCAAATTGGGTTGCATGATTGAAAGGTCTCCCAAGTATGACTTCCTTCCCCATAAGCTCTCCATTTGACAGCACATAGAAAATGATGGGCATGCCTTTAGTCTCTCTATAGTCTAAAGAATTTTGCATCTATCCTAAGAGGAAATATGGTGATCTTCAATAAGGTTTCACATTGGCATTGGTTTGGATGCTAAGCTAAGTAGACCCTTTTATTGGAATATTATGATATATGTGAGTAATGCTACATTCAATGCAACTTAGGTAAGCTTTTGTGGATTTATCAATATCCATCCCATCTACTAGTTGTGGCTTTGGCCTTTGTGTTGGTAGCTCAATCATTATGATCAGATAAATGGATGGGAACATATGCTCTTTGTTGACTTATAAGGCTTTAGGACTTTTAGACATTTTACTCTAGTGCACTATTAAGCACATCATCTGAGTATCAAGCTCTCAATAGCTAAGTCTCTCCTTGCAATTATAAGTATTGGTGTATCTGATCTTGTGAGTTTTTTCTTTCTCTCTTGAACCTGTGAGCTTATCAATTCTTCTTTGGTCTCTCAACTTTGTTTCTTGAACTTCCAACTTTGTCTCCTCAAAATCTTGACTTAGTGTCCTTCTCTTTTCTCTTGTAGTAGATGCAATTGTTTGTAGATTTTCCTGATGTGTCTTTGTCATTCAATAATAGATCTTCATGGTCTATGCCCTTGATACTCCTAGATACTTGGGTATTGTGATCCAATTAACATTGCAAGCTAGGATGTCATTGTGCTTGATCCTTGGTGGCACTAAGGTACATGAGTTGTTGGCCTTTAAACCAAAATGAACAATGAGTAACCAAGTGTATTTCTTGACATTGGTTTAAGGTCCTATGTCAATATCTTAAAATTAAGTCTCTCAAAAGATCTACTAGTCAATGAGAAAGTGAGACTAGCTGAAGGAAAATTGGACCTAATGATATGGAAAGTTTTTGGCTCAAATCTAATTCTTTGGTCTAAGTACTCTCTTTGAATGTGATGTGTAGTGACATAAATTTGTCTCAATACACATGATCAACAACCTGCTTGCACTTCCCTCACTTATGCGTAGATGCCCAATGGTGGTATGGATTACAACCTATGTGATACAGGCCTAGTGGTTGTGCCTAATGCACTTTCACTTAAATCCTAGGGGTATAAACCTATGAATATTATACCTAGGGGTAGGTGTAAGGATGTGAGGACCCTAAACGTAGATGTCATCAAGTGTGCCAAATGCAAGTAGCTAGGCCCTAAACTTAAAGGCTTGAAGTTTGCTACTAATTCTGTCTAAATATGCACACTCTATAAAGCAAGTTGCAAGTAGGCTAGGAGTGTTCTAATGTAACTGCACTTGCACACTTGTGTGCAAGAAATGTTAGTTAAAATGAAATGTGTCAAGTTCTACAAGTAAGCCCTAAAACACAATATTAGTGAGTTTGGGAATCTCCCAATTTCCATTTTTTGAATACTAAAAAGGTGGCACCCGGATAACATGCCCATAATTTTCTCAAAACCATATGATGTGACCTATCATTGGAAAGCGCTTGAAATATGAAATCTATTGAGCTATAGAGCGCTCAATTTGGAGTTATAGTGTTCAAGTTATGACAAATCCAAAGATTTTACCACGTGTCCCAAACTTATGGGAAATTCCCATATTCCCCAATATGGTGTTCTAAGGGTGAAGCTCTACCTAAATATGCAAATGCTAGTGTTATTGTATAACAAGTCTAGGACAGTTATAGTTGGATTCAAGGTCCGCATGATCCAAAGGCAAGTCTTAAGAGTTGGAAGTGCATAGAGGGTGCACCTTGCACTTAGTGCAAGGTATTGGGATCATATTGTGGTCATAGGTGGTGGATACTCCGAAATGAGAAAGGCTCTTACCCTTGTGGATTTACTTATGTGCCCTTAAGAAAAAGGAATCATATCCTTACCAAAAGGAGGATTATCCTTAAGCAAGGGGATACATGCACACAAGGATCAATTGAAAAATTTTCTACTTAGCAAAAGGAAGGTTCTTCTTAAACAAAGGGATATAGAAGCACAAGGACCAATGGAAAAATGATAGGACAAGTATGGAGTAGAGGTGTATGGGTGGGAGCTGAGATTATTATGGGAGTGCAAGTTCAAGAGTGTACTATGGAACTGTAAGGGTAGAGTGTGGAAGTCCTAGTGTGAAAATGCTAATGTGTATGAGTACTAATGTGTGAGAGCTAGTGTGCGAGTACTAGTGTACAAGTTCAAGTGTGGGAGTATAAGCATGGAAGTCCTAATGTGGGGCTAGGGGGTAGAGTGTGGTAGTAGGGTACCTACTATGGGGGAGATAGTGTAGGAGTGGGAATATAGTGTGGGAGTGTGGGTAAAAATATTGGAGTGGTAGTGTGGGATTAGAGTAGGGGGGAGTGCTAGGGTGGTGTGGGAGCATTTTGAGTGTAGCAATCCTACTATGGGATTGGGTCTAATGTGTGAATTCTTGTAGTTTGGGAGTCCTAGTGTGGGAGCAGTTCTAATGTGGGTGTGGGTGGTTCTAGTGTGAGTGTTCGTACCATGAGAGGCCTCCTAGTATAGGAGCCCTAGTGTGGGAGTGGTTCTAGTATGGGAATCTTAAGGTTCTAGTGTGGAAGTACTTGTAGTATGGGAGTCATAATGTGGAACTGGTTCTAGTGTGGAAGTGGTTCTTTAGTGAGAGTCCTAGTGTGGGACTGGTTTTAGTGCGAGAGTCCTAGTATGGGAGTGGTTCTTTAGTGAGAGTCCTAGTGTGGGAGCGGTTCTTTAGTGAGAGTCCTGGTGTGGGAGTGGTTCTTTAGTGATAGTCCTAGTGTGGGAGTGGTTCTAGTGTGAGAGTCCTAGTATATTGCCACTTCTAGTAGCCATCTCCACTATTAGCAACCATCTTGCCAATTCTGGTAGCCATCTCCACCCAGGGGGTGCACGTAATTTGTTGACCAACATTTAGACTATGTGCATTTTGTTGTAGAGGTGTGGATACTTAACTTGACGGCTCAATGCTTCTTGGGCTATGTAGGAGGTGGGTGCTAGGGAAGACTCAATGACAACATTAACTAACCTACTGCTACAAGTAACCGAAGTGGATAGGAGCATGCATCTCAATAAATCATTATTACATGTTCATGTCAAATGAACACTAAGAGTAGAAACGCACAATTAAGCATTGTAGAAGAAAGGAAGTGCATGATTAAACCTTTCTAGTATAACTTGCTATAGAATGTCAGTGATACATTGGTGGTTATCTATGTATGCCAACTCTAATAAGAATGAGCATACACTATGAGCATAGTCTCTTGAACTATCTTCATATGCATAACATGATAGCTTCAAGATACTATGAACATAGTCTCTTGATATTGACACTCATATCTTACTATCTTCAAGAGATTATGGACATAGTCTCTTGGACCACACTCATATCTTAATATGCACAATGTCATGCAAGAAGTGAGTAGTCAAATAACTACTTAGAACAATAAAATGCAATGGAGGTTTTCCTAGTGTGATTGGAAGCACAATCAACCATTGTTTTGGTGTGGTTGGAAGAAAGAGAGAGAAAAGGGATAGGAAGCCCTATGAAAAAATTACTACTAACAAATAACTAAGAAACGAGAAACATTACTACAAAAAATATATTATTATTTTTTCATTGTTAATTCTTGGATAGTTGAGTGATCTACATTTAGATGATGAATGCACTTCTCTCCTTTTCATTTAAGGCTTATACTACTAGGGAGGCAGTAGGCCTTTAAAGATCCATTTAGACCAACTTTTCAACCACGCCCATTAGGAAAAAAATGAACTCACAAATGGGCCTTTTAGCCCCCCCCTCTCCTCCTTAAAACAAGGAAAAGAAGAGAGAAGAATAGTAAAATAATCCTCCTCTCTCTCCAGTTTTGCAATCTCATTTTTCCTTTTTTATATTATCTACAAAGATATACTAAGATTCCTTCTCTCTCCTCATTCAAGAAGTCTTTTTCAACCAAATTTTATATTAAAAAATGAGTTAGTTACGAGAGTGTGGTGCTTTGTTTTCAATGCAAAATGATTAGTAGATACGAGGTAATTGATTTTTTAATCGAGAACAAGGAAAATAAAATTTTGGAAGTTCCTTTTAAGATATTTTGGGGATTTTTTATATCCTAGCTTTTGGTCAAAAAACAAACCCACTAGTTAAATTTCGTGTTTTTTGGAGATGTTTTTGGAGGCAAAATAGAAATATCTAAAATACGAAAAGTCTTGGACATCCCTACCCTTTGAGTTGTTCCTCCCCATATCTATACTCTCTCATGGCTCTATTGTGACCTCTTCTCTGTGTTTATGCAACCTTCATTAACAAAGTGTATTACTTACACCCTGCTTTCCCTTGGCACCTTTGTGTGCCTCTCTGTGCATCTCCACTCTACCTCTTGTGAGAACCAAGTAGGCTCCCCATTTCTATTAATAGTAAAATGAATACAGGAAAGAAGGAGTTGCATATTGAGGTAGAAATTGAATATGCCCCATTATTCAAAAGAACCCAATGTACCAGTGTCAACCCTCAAGTTTTGTAGAGTTAGATGCCAATTGGATTGAAACATGTGGATTTGTGGAAATATCATATTGTCTAAAGATAGTCTTATAAGGGTGCAATAAGGGGTATACTATAGTATAGATGACAAGTATCAAACTCAGAAAAATGATAACCTATTTGGAATTGGTTCAAATTGTGATGTGTTCTTCCAATATGAAAATACCAATGGAAAGATCACAAGATCATCAAAAGCAAGCTCTTCAAGAAGTATGAGGAAAAAAAACAGCCAATGTGTGGTGGATGGGTTCAAAAGATGAGGAGAAAAATAATCAGTGCCTATATGGAGTATAAGAGAGGGTTCAACTTGGATTTCAACTTGGATGGTATCAAAAATCAAAGGGATCAAGGATTTCCACATATTATTTGATGGACCTTGATATGGTAGATGTTGAAAGTATCATTGCCCTCACAAATCTCATATATAATTGTAACAATAACAAATATGAATTTGATGAAAATGATTGGAAGATCTTAAATGAATTTGTAAGGGACCATTGAGAATAGGTAAATGAACATTATTCTTTCTCTTCGTTAATATTTCTTACCATGTACAATTACTAAAATGAGAGTTTTGTCAAGCTCTTTTTTTCCATTTTTCTTGATGCTAATTTCTTGTGTTCTTGTGTTTACTTCAGGAACATGGCTAGTGCATTATAGCGATGCATCCACAAATGTGAAACCAATGATAAAATCCAACTTTGACAATTTGAGATGATGAGCAAAAGACACTTATAAGCTAGCTAAAAATCTTATATATTTACATTTTTATATAAATGTATATACTTTATAAAAGAAAATGAAATATCTTTTGTATAGATGCAAGCATAAAAAAGTATGATTTTAACTACATCATCATGCAAATAATGCTGGAGTTTTGATGAGGCCATGAAAATGCAATATATTTTTTCCTTTCAATGTATCTACCCATTTCAAATACAAATCAAGCTCATATTTATTGTGTCTTTGTTATAGCCTAATATGATTTCAATCAAGTGGTAAATTTTGAGTCTTTGTCTCTTGTTATCTCTAGATATTGTATATATATATGCGTGTATATGTGTATTACATATATACTTGATATGCTTTATAGGAATGGCTGAGAAAATAATTGAACATGAATTAGATACAAAAGATGTAATAATATAATCCACTATCATCAAATAGGACAATATCAAGATCAATATTGCAATGGAAGGGAGCCTTAAGACATTAGTATGATGGTTGAAATATGTATTCCTATATTTCTATCTCAATTTTTATGTTTAAGGGCCCATAGAAGGCTTACTCTAATATAAGCTTCAACAACTACCTTATTAGGAAGCATGCGCCATAGCTTGTGCATCATAGTTTTATTTATAAAAATTCTAAATTATACCATTGAAATTCATATAGCTTGAATATATTTTATAAATTTTCATAATGACTAATTCTAATAAATGCATTTTATGAACCCTTAAAAGCTAGTTTATGATCAATTTTGAAATCAAACTAGTATTTGGTATATATTACGTAAGGATATGTTAACTTTTTTTATTTTAAAATTATGGTAAGGAATTAATAATTTACAATAAAAAGTCACAAAAGGTCAAAAAATATAGCAAAAAAGGTTTCATATGGATATATAAAACATGCCATGAGTGCTCATAGGGACGGTTAGGTAGAGCAAAATAGAGCATATAGAGATAAAAACACGGCTAGGTAGCACACAAAGGTAGAAGAGAAAGTAACTAGCATCAAGCTCCATGCCAAAGTGAAGCACCTAAAGGAAATAATAATGTAATTTGAGGCCCTAACATTTAAGCACATGATGCACACACTACAAAAGAAAGGCCCTATAGACGCGCACTGTACACGCGAAATAGCGGGCGCGTTTATTAGCGTATCTATTCGCGCTAGTATATAGAACGCATCTATATACCCGTGTTTTTAAACGCGCCTATAGATGCGAAAAAAAACGCACATATTTTTCATTTCTCATAAAGTCCCTAAATATGACCAAACATCTTAACAGCTAGTATTTTTTTGAATACATTACCAACTTTACTTCTTTTTGAGTATTACAAATATTCATCCAATCATTCAAAGCTAATTATATATGCTACAATGAATGATCAATCTCATCTTGAATTAGATCGGCCCTTGCTAGACTATCTACCTCTAGGTCTATGTTACCAATAGGCAATGAAACAAATAAGTCTATCCCACTATCAGATGTATTGATATGCTCAATTTCTTCATCATCATCTGCAACCATATTATTATCCTCTTCTATGCTTCCTTGAACATCCTCGCGTGGATCATCTTGCACTGCATCATGTATATCATCGATCATGGCATCATTATGTGCATCATCATTGAAAGTATCATCATTGATTGTTGGATTGTCATCAACTATCTCTATGTTGGTAGCATTGCCATATATTGGTTTTGAATGATTAGATATGGGGATGACATGCCACCATCGATTATTGTTTACCATTGGGTGATACACAATTTGCATTTAAAAAACAAAAAGTAAGCAACTTAGATATTTATTGTATTTTGAGAATGTATCAAGAAGTAATATATATATAAATAAATAGCTTCTAATATACCTGCTCGCATTGTTGAGGTAGTACGAATGTGTCATTCTTGCCTTGGTGAAAATTTGTAGAGTTAATCACTACAAAAACACTTGGATGCCGTCTAATTGTGCAATGCTCACCCGTTGTTACTACTTCTTTAAACCACTTCACATCTAGTATATATATAAAAAATCGCCTAAAGTTAAGCTTCAAAATATATTGGATCAAGCCACAATAACCTTCCATGGTGCCATTGGTATCCTGGAAGTTTGCAAGGATATCACAATCCTGGGTATTTCTCTTATCATCTATACGTTGAGTTCGAAAATGTTTGCCTTCATACCAAATAGCATTGAGCAATGTGCACTAGTAGTACATTGTTGAGATCATATTAATGATTTAGTTAAAGATGAAACATGTGAAATTATTATATCCTATATAACCAAAGATAATTTAATTATAAGTATATCTCACCTTTGTATAAGCAACCTCGTGCGTATTCCCACTCCTCTTGCGATATATTCATCGCCTCCTCTTTTTTCATCTTTTCAATTTCTTCATGTAGCCAATCTATATCAATATGATGTGGAAACGCACTGAAATGTTCTGGATATGGGACATTACGTCCATGTCTAGCAAGAAATGCTTGCCTTTTGCTTACTCTTCTTGCCCTTGCTTCTTTATATAGTGTCACCCATTTGGTCATTACTTCGCTGTTAAGCACACAAAATACATTTAACTTACAAAGTTCCTCTTTCATTAGCACTTTGCTCCTTCCTTTTCCTTGAGGTATTATAGAGGTCATCCTCAAATCTTCATCATCTTTCCATAGTCGTGGTAAAGAGGGGTCCACTTTAGTAAGATATTCGGAGATTTGTACAAGGGATGATTACACTAGCCAACCCTCAGCCATGCTTCCCTTAGGCCATGCATTTTTCCTTACAAAATCTTTTACGATTTTCATAAAGCACTCTAGAAAAAACATCCACCTTGCATGAACTACCCCACAAATTGCGATCTCATCAATCAGATGTACGAGTAAGTGTACTTGAGTAGTCAAAATGGAGCGAGGAAAAGTTTTCTCCACCAAACAAACCACCTCAATGGACAATACTCGAGCCTCTTGCAATGTATTTGGATCGATTTCCTTCAAACTCACAAATCTACTAACATGCAATTGAGAATGATGATTAGTTTTATCCATCAATTCAAGCGGGTTTACTATGTGATGTACGTAATATGTAAACTAAAAAATAAGTATAAAGTATACATACCTCGCGAGCTCACCCATCTTGTAAATGATATCACACACATCTTTCGAAACACAATGGGATATGCTAGTAGGAAGGATGAATTGTATGTAAATATTCATACATTGTTAATTAGTCTACATAGTTACTCCACTAATTAATATATTTATGGCAATGAAAATCCTTACCTGAATCATTTTGTGCCAATCGTGAAACTTTAAACCAAATAGTTTCTTCATATCTCTTTTCTTTTTCTTTATGAAGGCTCCCTTGATGCATCTCATATATCCTGTGGGAGTTTGAAAGCTACATATCTACTGCTTCACCATCTTTTCTTCGGTCTTCGACAACATCCAAGGTGCACGCAGTAACTCGATCTTTCCTCTGGGTCCGATGCATGGCCAAGCTCGTCTCATACGTCCAATGCTATGTAAATCCTCCCTTACATTGATAGAATCACGAGCCCCGATTAAGTGATCCCATAATGTAGAGGCAACAGTCTTGAATATATGCATGGGGTCCAACAGGTGATTGATCTTGAGTTCAGTCCAATATGGGAGACGAAAAAATATAGAGAATCTAAGGCACAAACAATATATTATTTCTTGTTCTCATAATGGAGTGTACTTTAAAGACAAACAAAACAAGTAAACTAGTTACCGACTCATGTCGAGTGGAGGATGATCATTAGTGTGTGTCCTTGTGTCCTTCCAATCTTGAATGGTTAGAGATTGTGGAGTTCTTCCATTAGTGGGGGGTGCATATTTAGGGTGGTCAATAGGAAGAAAACGATGATGATTGTCATAGATAACCTTCTTCAAGTGTGTCGATCTAGAAGAAACTAGAGAGGGACCGCAAATTGGACATGCATGATTGTTAAACTTGTAAAAACAAGTGGGTTAATGATTACATATATTTGATTAAGGGTAAGAATGAATAAAATAGAGTATGTAACTACCTGAACACTCTCCATAGCCTGAAAAGTCATGCATGGTCCACAACAACATGCCCTTTAAATTGAAATCTCTAGAGGACAATGATGCACTCACATCTTGCACCTCAATACCTCTCCATAGCATTTCTAGCTCCTCGATCAAAGGCTCTAAGTAAATTTCCATTTTTACTTTCTGTTTTCCAGGAATCAAAAGGGACAACATTACATGTCATTTTTTTATTGACATGGACGGAGGGATATTATAGCTCACCAATATCACTGGCCATACACTATATGAGGTGCTTTTGATGCCAAATGGATTTATTCCATCTAATCCTAGACCAAATCTCAAATTTCTGGGCTCTTCTTTGAAAGTAGGCCACAAATTGTCTATGTGTTGTCAAGTTGGTGTGTCTCAAGGAAGTCTCCACTTTCCATCACTTGAATGGTGACTAGCATGCCATGACATGAGTCTCGCAATAGATTCACACTTAAACATAAGTTGAATACGTGAAATAATAAGAAAATATCGCAAAACTTTATGAGGCACATCCATTGATTTCGTCTCCTGGTTGTATCTTGGTTCACCACAAATAGGACACTGTCGTGCAGATGCATGATCCCCATGAAACAAGATACAATCATTGACACATGCATGGATTTTAAAGTAATCGAGACCTCCAAGAGATGTCAAGAAATGCCTTGCTTGCTCCCTTCTTGTTGGTAATTTTTTTCCATTTGGAAGCATTTGTGACAATAACCTGCATATATTGTGCAAACAAAGTTAACAAATCACGAATATTGTCTAGAAGCATTTATGAATTAATATCAAATGATACATGCTTCAATAATGCATTCAAGCTAGCATTACTCCATTCATAAATGGTTTGTAAGTTCAGTATCTCAAGAAATGCACGTAGAACGGAGTAGGTGCAACCTTCATACAATGGAGTTTTTGACGCTATGTGTAGTGGATCATCTGTCTCTCTAGTGGCGCCCTCCCCCCGAACCTCATGGGAAAATAAATCGTGCACCATGTTGTCCAAAATATCTTCCTCCAAAACTTTATGGGGCATTTGAAGAGGTTTGATATCATCGTCATTAGTTTCTACTCTTCTTGAGGACTCTGCCTCCTCACGTCGACACTTCTGGAGGGACCATTTGAGGATGTGGTACCGCATCCGAATCAATTAAAAAAAGGAAGTTTTTTTTAATGGTGAAGACGCAACCTAGACCAATAATATTTGTGCAAATAAAGCAATAAAAATTACTGGGTCTTTTTCTTGGTCCCACTCTCCGTACACGCTGAAGTGTGACATTGTGATTTGACGTTGTCGTATTGCTGCGCATTCAAGGTGTGAAAACCACCCAAAAGTTGTGTGTGTGATTTGATACTTTGTACATACTTAGTTGTTATGTTTGCTCTTTCATTCTATGCAAAAAATATAGTGAATAGGGTTTGGAGCAAGAGGAATTAATCAACAATGCTCTGGTTGACATGTATGCTAAATGTGACGTAGAAGAACAGGGAGTTTTTGATAGATTGGTAACTCGAGATGCAATCTCATGGGCTACACTTATTTCAAGATATGCCGATTATGGGCTTTCTGAGGAAGTACTAAATTATTTCCAAGAGATGCAAATTGAAGTACATTGGTGGATATGTATGCCAAATGTGGGAGCTTGCTTGATGTTCAATACACCTCAGAATGGTTCAATACAGCTGGTAGGAGCATCAAGACAGGCTTGATTGTGAGTGTCATTGTATCACAGTGGACTTGGGCAGCTACTATTTTGCAAAGCTCTAATGTTGCATGGGAGTATGGTGTCAGTGGCCCTTTCTGGTCTGCGAGTGGGGATATGGTGAAGGAGACCGAGTTCTATGATATCCTAGGCATAAGCTCTGATGCGAGCCCTGCTGCCATCAAGAAGGCTTACTACGACAAGGCAAGAAGGGTGCATCCGGACAAAAATCCAAATGATCCTCAAGCTGCTTCAAATTTTCAGTTGTTAGGAGAGGCATATCAAGTATTGAGTGATCCTCAACAAAGAGAAACTTATGACAGCATGTTGGACCCTACAGCTGTGTTTGGAATGCTGTTTGGCAGCGAACTCTTTGAGGAGTACATTGGCCAGCTGGCAATGGCAACTATGGCATCTCTAGATTTAGGAACAGATGATCCAGTCAGAGCTCAAGAGAAGATAAAGGAGGTACAAAAAGAGAGGGAAATGAAACTTGTGGAAATTTTGGAGAAGAAGTTAGAATTGTTCGTCAATAATAGACAAGCATTTATAGAATGGGCAAAAGAAGAGGCTCATCGTCTTTCAGAAGTAGCTTTTGGAGAGCCTATGCTGCACACAATAGGTTACATCTACAAGCGACAAGCGGCAAAAGAGCTTGGGAAAAATATATTTCTCATGGGTGTTCTTTTTTTTGCTGAATGGGACGCAGGGAATCTCGGAATGGGGAGGCTAATTAGCTGATTCAAGAGCTAATTTTGACGATGAAGGGGATCAACTGTGTAGGAAAAAGCGATGCGAATTCAACGAAAAGAGGGGAATGTTTTTCTCAGTCAGACGAAGGGGGGGTAATCGATTCAGCCATAGCGACTGTCGTTCCTGTTTTTTTTTTTGGATTCTAGTGACATATAGTCAACATGGACATGCATCGAACAGTGTTTGTCCCGAATCCTTGCGAGACAATTTAATTGATCCTTGCCTTCATCGACATATAGCAGGGCCAAAGCATCGCTTTTTTCACTTGAGAATTGCGCTATTCAGAGCACCAAGCAGTTGATTTTACATATCGGATTTCCAGTCAGGCTGACAGGTCTTAGCAAAAGCGGATTATGGTGCAATTGTTACATATATGTAGAGGAGGAAATTGATTTGGAAGTGACCAGCAAAAATGGACAGCTTCCTTCTAATTTTCTACGCTGGCTATCAACCTGTAATTTTTCTAGTGACGATTGTGTGATGAGGCTGAAGGAAGGGTACATCAGAGGAATGAGAATATTGTCATGATTATACCTCCTACGGAGCCTGTCTCTACTGGTTGTCAGTGGGAAAGATGTCTTCTGCCAGCGACGATGAATGGGATTATTTTGAGATTTCTATCAGACCCCGCAGCAATAATTCATATCCTTATCTGAAGCTATGATCAACCGCAATATGTCGCCTTGAAGTACCAACATTACTGTCACTGACCAGAGTATAGTGGCCAAGTTTTTTATCCTTAACAGCAACTGTGGGAGCTTTCACTCAACCGCCAAGACCCACGGACTGCTTATTGTTACAAGCGTTCCAAGCGAGCTCTCATGGCTGTCTCTCACCTAGCCGACGCACCATCGATCCTACAAATGCAGTGAGCTTACCTTGATGCTTGATCGAGTGCCCTCCTCTCTCTCACACTTCGGTAGCTCCACGATTCTTGATGCTAGCTCAAGCATCCTCAAGCCTCCTCCATCTCCAAGCCTCATCCTCCATAGCCATGCACGCAAGAGAAGAGAAGAAAGGAGAAGAGGAGAAGGAGAGAGGAGATGGTGGAGAGCTTCACCCTCTTGATTCCTCACTCTCTTACACACTCACTCCCTCACACTCTCACACTCCCTCTCTCAAGAGCACACACAAGCAAGAAGGAGGGAAGAAGAGAGGAAGAAGAAGACTAGTTTTGCCACACCAAAGAATGAGCTCTTCATTCACTTTTCAACTTTATATACAAAACCCTACTTCCCTTTTGGGTGGTCATTCCCTTTTTCCCTTTTTTACATGGCCGGTCATAGCCCAAGCCCTGTTTTCCATTGTTCTTTTCTCTTCCTTGCTTTCTTTTCACTACCCTTCTATATTTACAAATAGCACAAGTGAGAGCCCGGCACTCTTTTACAAGATTTTAGGGTGCGCTTTTTATGCGCCTTTCCCTTTTTGTGGTTGCCTTGGTCTTTAACGGTTGTCCTTGCGCTTTTGGGCTTTTCTCCTTCTTTTCCTTCCGTCGGGCTACCTTCTTTTCACCTTTGCCCTGCGTCTTCTCTGCTTTCTTTCGCTCTCATCATGTTGGGGTTAACAGCAACACATCATCAGAATTGGTTCTTGAACTTTGCTTCCTTGATCCTGAAGACCCAGCTATCAGCCTTTAATGAAGACACAAAGTGTATTACAGAAACTGAGCCTGTTTTGGCTTGCAAGTTACAGGACTACTTATGATACTCAAGGGAGGACACCATCGACGGAGGATCAGGAGCTGACCGCTCTCCATCTCTATCATGATGAACTGAAGATGAATATATGGAGGCAAATAATATAGATCTACCACGATTATGGAGAGTTATGAGAAATAAAATTTCCCACATATCATCAGGAAAGTATGATTGTTGGATGTTTGTTCCTTCTGCCAATAGAGTACAAAGAGCCTTACTCGACTCTCCTTATAAAACAACTTCTTGTACTTTGTGTTTCGATAGAAATACTTCATCAATCCTAGACTTTATGATCTCTTTTATAAGCACATGATGAAGTAATCAATCAGCTTAAGGTTCTTTAACAGTGACAGAAATTGACATACTAGTCTATCTTGAAGAGTAAAACCACATCCTCTCTTGAAAGTAACGACCAATAAAAGAGTTCTACCACAAAAGGCTGCAAAAAAGATTAAGGACATGTCTATTACATTTGAAGGACTCAATACAAGTGTTCTTCTAGACGTAAAGAATGGATTCAGAATTTTCAAAAACTACATGCGTCTTTTGAAGAGTTGTTGGAATGTAAATATAATCCTTTATGAAGGCTGTCACTATTGACCTTCTATCCCGAAATTAGTCAAGCTCCTCTATGGTCGCGACTTTGCTTTCGAAAACCCTTTGACATCTTTGGTGAACTCGACGTGAAAGCGTCGCAGAAATTTCAGGATGGGAGATACTTCAGCCTCTATTTCAGTCTCTTCTACAATTCCAGCTGCGTCCTCTACTTCAGCTCCATCAATGACTGCTGCGTCAAGTACTTCGACAGAGGATCTAAAGCAGATTTTTGCATAATATGTCCATGTATATGCAGCTCCAAAATCAGCAGACACAATTGTATATGCAGCAGCAACAGCAATTGCATCAACAACAGTTGTCTCAGCAAAGGCAACTCTATTCGAAGCAGGAGAATGCAAACAGCGCGACTAAGGCTATTGAAGCAGTTGAGAATGAGAAGAAGCTATTTGAAGGCCGTAATGTTTCAGTATATTTGAAGACATATGAGATCAAGATGGGGTTTTTTGGTGT
The DNA here is from genome assembly GCF_053477565.2 of Lygodium microphyllum. Classification (NCBI taxonomy): domain Eukaryota; kingdom Viridiplantae; phylum Streptophyta; class Polypodiopsida; order Schizaeales; family Lygodiaceae; genus Lygodium; species Lygodium microphyllum. The sequence goes on along the minus strand of NC_141160.1, from coordinate 126,346,018 downwards.
TCTAGCTGGACTTATGAGCAAGTACTTCCTTCGTCTTGTCACACCCGCTTTGAGGGCAAAAGTAATTGATCTTTTTATTCAAAATACACATTGGCAAGATTTTAAGAAGGCCTTGAAATAAGAATATTTCCTTGAGGACTTTGGTATGGCTACTCGGCGATCATTCCGAGAGTGGGTCTACATGCCAAACAAAGGTCTAGCTGCTTCGGAGTTGATTTGGGAATTTGAAGAAAGGTATAGTTAGCTTGATGCCATTGAACAAAGAGCATTGGATGTTGAAAAAGTTGAGATTTTCTTGCAAGCTGCAGATCCTGCTCTTCAAGAAGAATTGGGTGAGCTTCTTGAGGATCGCACAAAGCCTATGGGTCTTAAAACGGATTGGCAGGATGCTCAGGATGCAGTCTCGACTTTGACCAAGAGGAGGATATGGAAGACTCGCCTACAGAATGGTTCCATGACACCTACACCATCATCAGCTCCTATGCCTGCTTCTATCCCTGTTATTTCTTCTCCTCCTCAACCAGTTTCTTGGCCTATGCCACTGCCTACTGTTTCCACTCCACCTATTCCTCATGTTCCAAGATCGATGCCTACACCTTCTGCTCCAAAACCATCCGCTCCATCGGTGTCTACCTCTCTTGATGACATAATTAAAGGCATAACAGATTTGACACTGGAGTCAGTTAAAGCAGAGTTGGTGGAAAAATTGAAGGAGCAGTTTGCTTCGACTGCGCCTACTACTTCTTTTAGTGCTCCTACTGCACCTAGGAGAGATCGAAGATGTATTTGCTGCGATAGTACGGACCATCAGCACTGCAGGGATTGTGAATCTTTTCAGGATGCAAGGAGGAAGAATTTGGTATATTGGGGGCAAGATGGTAAGATTTGGTTGACTGAGATAGGAGCTCCACTTGCTACCAACTTTGGTAAAGGTGGAATGAAGAAGTTAGTGGATGACATGGCTGCGCGTACTTCTTATGTGACAGCTAGAGGTGATGCTTCTGCATATGGAGTCCAGATTGAGAAGGGATTAGAGACTCAGTCAGCACTATGGACTTATGCTATGGAGACTGCAAACAAGGGAAAAATTCAGCAAACTGTTTTGACTAGTGTAGGCTCTAGCATCAGATCAGAGACAGGGTGGGATTCGCCTGACAGGTACTCTATTTATGCTTATTTGGCTAAGTCTCATGGAGCAGATGTACTTGTTGAGGAGAAGCGTAAGAGGGATGAAGAAAATCCAAGTGCAGCTAAGAAGACTAGAGGGGGTGAGTTTGTTACTCCACCTACTGCTGGACCGTCTTCAAGACCAGGGCCAAATCGACATATGGAAGATGCTCAAAAGAGCGAAAAGAGGCAAGAGCCTAGAGAGAGAAAGCAGCCAGGGTTTAGATTGATGTCCGATATTGAGACATCTACAGACATGAAGAAAATCTTTAATGACAAGATACTTGGCAGTGAGGTGACTTTCACTATTTCTAAGGTTTTGGGCATCTCGAAAAGAGAGTTTCAGGATCAGTTTCAGGAGGTCCTGAAGAGGAAAAGACATGCATTGCCTACCACTCATACACAAGGAGTTTTGATTGGTGAGTTGGATGAGGATGAGGATGAGGTTATGGTTGAGAATGCTTCTGTTTTTCCGCAGGTAGAGAAGAGGGTTCAGCCTATGCATTATGCTGAAATTGATGAGCCTGTCTTGATACCGTGTAGTCACTTTTCACGGAGCCATTGGGCTAGGGCAACTACAGAGACGATGGTAAAGATTGGAGAGAAACAGGTGCCTTATGTTGCATTGGTGGATCATGGTTCAGAGATTAATCTCATAGTTCGTGGAGTTTATGAGAGTAATAGATGGCCTATGGATGTAGAGCATGGGTGGCGTATGAGAGCTGCCAATAACACTGCAGGTGATTTGTATGCTGCCTATCCTAGTGTCAGGGTTTCTATTGGTGATGTAGAGGAGGATTTTCATTTCTTTGTGCAGGATTCATGCTCTTATCCTATAATTCTTGGTCAGCCATTCATCACAGAGATGCGCATGGAAACAAAGGTAATGGATGATGGTTCTGCTTATGCACGGATTCACAGTAAAGATGACATGAGAGCAGTTCAGTTTATGACTGTATGTGTGAACCATGTTAGAAACATGGATACTCTCAGAGATGCACCCTTGCCCACTGTGAGGGATTCGGGTTTTCATTAGGTACCGCCGTTTCGCGAGACGACGGTGGTACAGAGCAGAGAAGATCGGAGTTCTCGCCTCCTGGCAGCAGTGTTTTCTCCTCCGGTTTTGTTGGGATTTCAGCAAATAGTTCGATGAGCTATCAGAAGACTTCTAGGTTGCCTAGAGTTGCCAGGCAGTATATATGCAGGAAGGAGAAAAATTTGAAAAATGCAAGAATTTTAGAGGATGATGAACACATAGATGGGATGTATGACAGTGTGATTTGTGCAGATACGATGACAGAGATGGGAGATATGCTGAAAACTGATATGCAGAATTGTCACAGTAATGTATTAGTGCAGTCCCTGGACATGTTTCATGAAATTGCAGATTTTCTGTCACAGATTGAGTCAGAGGCTGAGGTAACTTAGCAAAGAGTGTTGAGTGCTGAAAAAATTCAGCAAACAGAGTTTCCAGCTGGTTATGATCAGCTTTCAGAGACACAGAGGGCTGAAAACTTTCAGCCAACAAAGTTTACTACTGAAGTATTTCAGCATCCAGAGTTTAGGGCTGTTTCTATGCAGTCCATAGAGCAGAGGGCTGAGGATATTCAGCCATTGGAGTGCAGAATTGCTGATTTACAGCAAGATTTGAGTAATGCAGAAGAGCATAATGAAGCCAGGGTTGACACGAAATACAAAACTGTGGATAAGAAGGTGAAGCTGGTTGCTGTACCGCTTCCACCTGACAGTGATCAGTAAATAGAGAGGGCTGCTAAACAGCCAATTTTGAGGAATCTGGAGCATATTGGTCATAAATTTTCAGCAGAGACTCTTGCTGAATTGAAAATTGGAAATGGTGATTTCTTGTTACCTATAGAGAAGCAATGCTTTCAGAGATGCTTGAGCGACATGGAAGGGGATTTACTTTTTTCCCGCATGAGATTGGATGTGTGAATCCAAATATTGTTGCTCCTATGGTCATTTTTACTATTCCTCATATTCCATGGAATCTTCAACCTATTCCAGTGCCTAAAGCACACCTGCCAAAGCTGATTGATTTATTGAATGAGAAAATCAGGATGGGAATTCTTGAGCCTTCATCTACACCATACTCAAATAGGTGGTTTATAGTTCCAAAGAAGAATGGTACTCTCCGATTTATTCAGGACATGCAGCCAGTGAACAGAGTTACTATCAGGAATGTTGGTATAGGTCCAGTTGTGGATGAGTTTGCATAAGCATTTGCTGGACGTGCCATCTATTCTTTAGGTGATTTGTATTCAGGATATGATCAGTTTCAGCTGGCTTTGGAAAGCAGGGACATAATCACCATGAGAACTCCTATTGGGCTTGTCAGGATGTGTACCTTGCCTCATGGTGCCACTAATTCTGTTGTGCATATAATGAATGCCATGCATAAGGTCCTTCGTGATTATATACCTCATCTTACCATGCCTTTCTTGGATGATGTGCCCATTAAGGGGTGTGCAGAAGAAGAGGAAAATGGGAGTCTAAATGAGCAAGGATGCAGATCCTTTGTGGCTGATCATATTTCAGCATGTGAGAAGATTTTGGCCAGGTTAGAAGAAGTGAACTTGACACTTTCAGGGAAAAAATCTGTTTTTGGAGTGAATGAGGTTGTCATTGTTGGACATATGTGTGGGTATTATGGTAGGAAACCCTCACCTGATAAGGTGAATGCTATAGGCAAGATTGCGGAGCATTGTTCTACCACTTCAGAGGTATGGAGATTCATTGGAGCTTGTGTGTTTTATATGATTTGGATACCTCATTTTGCACACATAGCAGATTGTTTATATCAGCTGCTTCGAAAGGGGCAGAAATTCTATTGGGATGAGAGCCACACTAGAGCCATGTGGAAATTGAAGAAGTTATTGCAGAATGCTCCTACTCTTAGGAAAGCGGATTATAATTGTGAAAGGCCTATTGTATTGATAGTTGACACTAGTCCAATTGGCATAGGTTGGGCTGTGGGTCAAGATGATGCAGATGGAAATAGGTATGCCATTTGGTTTGGGGCGAAAGTCTTAAACGAGAGACAAAGGAGATATTCGCAAATCAAGAGGGAGTTATTGGGGATTGTTACGGCTCTCAAATGTGACAATGAGTACTTTATTGGAGCTTCAGTTGTGGTAGAGACAGATTGCTTACCATTGATTGGTATGATCACGAGTTGCTCTACTCCGGATATAGCTATGTTGAGATGGATTGCATACATCAAGTCATTAAATCCGAAATTTAAACACATAGCAGGGAAGGATAATCTAGTGGCAGATATGTTGTCTAGAGCCAGATATGATGATGAGAAGACTCTACTTGCAGAAGAGGATGATGCAGAAATTTCAGCCACCACTATGGTTGATCATGTTTGTCATGTCTATGATATTGTGGCTTTCATAGAAGAACTCTATGTTGGAGATTGGTTGCAGATTGGCAGGTACCTTAGTACACTAAGCAAAATAGATGAATGGACAGATGAAGAGTTCAAGAAGATCAGAAGGAAAGCCTATGGTTATTTTCTCAAGGATGGATTTCTTTGGAAGCATCCAAAGAAAAGAGGTGGATTACCTTTGCGGGTTGTCTACGATAGAGAGACACAGTTATTACAGGTGATGAGGGAGTTTCATGAGAGTCCTTGGGCTAGTCATAGAGGAGTGTGGGCTACTTATGAGAAAATCAAGGAGAAATATTGGTGGAAAGGCATGTACAGAGATGTTTCTCACTTTGTTGAGACTTGTAGAGACTGCCAGATGTATTCGGTAGTGCGTCATTGAGATGAGCTTCATCCGACCTATCTGCTATGCATTCATTATAAGTGGGTAGTTGATTTGGTTACTATGCCTATGGGTCTATGGCAGATGAGATACATTGTTTTGGCTAGAGAGGATCTTACCAATCATGTTGAGGGGAGATCTTTGAGAACGAAGACCACTAGTGCAGTGTGTAAGTTCTTATTGGAAGAAATTTTTTGCAGGTATGGTTGTGTGGGTAAGATCATTGCGGATCATGGTGAATTGGATGCAGATGAAGCTAGGGAGTTTTTCTCTCAGCTAGGAATCAAGTTGGCTCTAACTACAGCATATAATCCAGATGGAAATGGGAAGAGTGAAAGAGGGTATCTGCCAATAGTGAAAGCATTAGCCAAAGCATGCAGAGGACGGATTGGAGAATGGCCGAGACTTCTACCATTTGCTTTGTGGACTGATCTTACGACTCATAGTGTTACCACATGATATATGCCTGCAGAGTTGATGTATGGTTAGAAACCTGTTATGCCGACTGAAACTTGTGCTTTGACTTGGTCAGTTTTACCTTGGCAGGAGGATTTGACTAGAGAAGAGCTCTTAGCTCTTCGGATTCGACAGTTGGAGAGGAGACCTAAGGATATTCAGCTAGCTATTGACAGGTTGAAGGTTGCTAGACTAAGAAATAAGGATAGGTTTGACAGCAGGCATCGCTTGCGGCCTAGAGCAATAGAAGAGGGAGATTGGGTATTGGTCTTTGATAGCAGCCTTGAAAATCAGCATACTGCACTTCGGAAGATGGTGAAAAGATGGTTTGGGCCATACATAGTCAGACATGTCTTTGATAATGCAAAATATGAGTTGACAGAATTGGATGGGACAGTGCTTAGAGTGCCTATTGCTGGAAAAAGAATCAAGATTTTCAAGAAAAGAGATGATGAAGATTATGCATTGGAAGAATTTGCAAGAGAATAACAAGAAAAAACTCCGATAGAAGAGACAGATGATATGACAGATAATCTTATTGATATACCAGAAATGCATAATGAAGAGATTGATCTGTTTGTGGAACTTGATGATAATGATCATGGGTAGTTGGCCCATCCGGAGGATGCGCAGGATTAGAGGGGGTGGATGTCGTATTGCTGTGCATTCGAGGTGTGAAAACCACCCAAAAGTTGTGTGTGTGATTTGATACTTTGTACATACTTAGTCGTTATGTTTGCTCTTTCATTCTATGCGGAAAATATAGTGAAGAGGGTTTGGAGCAAGAGAAATTAATTAACAATGCTCTGGTTGACAACATGCTCGAAAAAAACAGCCTCAACAACGATCACACATACATTTGATTTTCTGTCATAGCCAAGCGTCTCGATTGTGAAGATGCAATATCTATCTTCACTAGAGGATGTACTATTTGTTGACTCAGCATGTCCCATACTAGTAGAAGATGACGACATAATTACATTTGAATCATAAGGACATATATGATTTCATTTGGTATGTATGTCATTTGGTATATATTTCATTTGGTATATAAATGCATTGATACTTACAACATGGAGGAAAACATTTTGATATTCAAAGATTAGGAAAGTCATGTTGATCCAAAAACAACCAAAAGCTAGCATCTAATCAGTTTAATTGTAACTGCGCATCTATCAACGCGTGTAATATATCTTATTTGCGCATATACACGCGCAATTATATGTGCTTACAGACGTGCCACACAAATATTTAAAAAAAAATTAAAAAGTTGTGGCTTTCTTTTCAAACGAGTGCTTTCCTGCGTTTTTTGCGCGTTTTTTGTAGTTCGAGCTCGACATCACTATTCATGTCTATCTAAAACTTCATGAAGACAATGAGGGAAGGAAATAAGAGTAAAAAGAAGACAGGAGGAAGGAAAAGCAAAAGAGTAAAGAATAAGAACCAAACAGCAAGGAAGAGAAGAAGATTCAAGCAACTTACCAAGGGAAGGGAGAAGGAGGACAAGGAGCTTGCAACCTAGCCGCCACCCGTCGGAACAAGCAAAGAAGGTGAGTTCTTCTTCTGTCTCTCAATCTTTTTTGCTTTCTCTGTTTGTTTGTCTCTCTCTCTCTCTTTACATGCTATAGACTATCATCTATGGAGGTTTTCTTGCGCGTTTCTTATAACAGTTTGCAAAATATGGTCCGATTGTGCACGTCTCTCAACACGTCTAGATGGTAGTGTAAACGCAGGTATAGACGCAAGAATAGATGCGCTAGCAGACGTGCACAAAGATATAGATATAGATGGAGCATGTAATATGTTTTATCTACACAGGGTAGTAATGGATTTTTGCTTGTGTAGATGTGGAATCCTAGATCTTCTAGCACTGATCTTGAGTTGGAACGCATGAACAACACCTTAATGGCGTTTTCTAGAGGTGTTAGTAGCTTTTTTGGAGGTTTTCCGAACAAGGAGCAATTCATGGGGGAGATGACCAATTATCTTGGTCGCCCTCCCACTACAGAGGAGGTTTTCAGTGTCATGTCTAGGACACCTATCACATCTTTTCCTAGGACTGCCACACAAACACCAAACCTTGGCAAACCAGACCTTGGTACACCTCTACTCACAAGTACTCCACGCACTATGCATACACACAAATCAGCTGATGCACAAGGATCAGCTGAAGTACATGGATCGGCTGAAGCACATGCATCTGCAGAAGCACGTGCATCGAATGAGGTAGAGAGTAGTGTGCGTCGAGAGAGGAGGGAGAGTCGTGTAAGAGGACGAGGAGGTTGAGGGCTTTGTGGGGGTTGCCTAGGAGGTGGCTCTCAATCACCCTCACCGGTAAATGAGAAAGGTGAGGCTCCACAAATGTACTACTCTATCACTGATATTGGTGGTATCTTGCATAACCCTGAGGGGAGGGAAGTGATTGTTAGATATGATCAATGCCCCACCCTCATTAGGTACTACCAATGATCCATGGTGCTCAAAGTTGTAAGGCCCCCATTATGAGGAGAAGCCAAATGTGAGCCCGGACATTGGTTGAGTCCTGACTTGTATATCAGATGAGGTCTATGTGACCGGATGGCAAAAAGGTGACTGTTGTGGGTCTAATCTTTGGGTTAGACGGAGTGGTTAAGCTGGTAGCAACTCGAGGCACATTGCATTGAGTTGCGTGGTAAGGGAGTTAAAAGGGGCCCCTATTGTGGGGTCCGGGGGCCGCGGAAGCGGCCCCTGGCTGGGGGGTCCCAGGGGGGCCAGCGGCCCCCCTGGCGGGGGTCCGGGGGCAGCGCCCCCGGCCCGATGGTAAAGGGAATATTCCCTGGAATATTCCCTGGCCGACTAGTGGAGGCTCATATGGTAGGTCGGTCAGCAGGCCGACCTAACGACCTTCGCGGGCTATAAAAGCTAAACCCCTTCGCAGCCATCTCACACTCATCTTTCACCCAGTCAGAGTTGTTGTTCCAGCTAGCCTTAAGCTCTTCACCTATCTTCTGTCTAGATCGCCATCTAAGCTTCACACAGTGGAAGCGCACGGGTGGACAGAGCCATCTTTGTATCAGTTGTTTGGAGTTAAAGAATTTTACTGATTCTCCTCTTATCTGTTGTGTACTCTCTATCTCTTTCTCAGATTCTGTTCGCTGCGCCGTGTAATATTTTACATGGTATCAGAGCCCAGGGGGCTCTAGAGATCGGAGAGCGTGCAAGAGGCAAAGGCTTCAACAGCAAAGAGAAACGATGTCGACTCCGGGAAGCAGTTCTGGCGCATCAGGAAGCGGTGCAGGAGGTGGTGCTGCTGTACCGGCTATTCAAACACTGAGGATTCGTCCACCAACCTTCAGCGAAGGCAAGTTAGATGGTACAAACTACACCTTGTGGAAGTTCAAAATTACAACTATCCTTGATTCTTATGAGCTTCTGGAGACTGTGCTGGGGACTGACGCAGAACCACAGCCTATCCCCGACCCATCAAATCCTAGTGTGATGATTCCTCCGAATGCAGATCTTCTACGAGCTTGGAAACGAAGGAATGCAGATGCATTGTGTGCCTTAGTTACAAGCTGTTCTGACAGTGTTTTGACTCTGATTCAGCATACAACCAAAGCGTCAGAGGCTTGGAATGTACTAAGGAGTCAGTATGAAACACGAAACCAAACAAGGATTCAAAACTTGGAGAATCAACTAGCAGCGGAGAAGTTTGCTGAAGGAGAGACGGTTGAAGCATTCATCACTCGGATTAAGAATCTGCGCGACCAGATGGCTGGCGCTGGGATACAAAAGACTAGCGAAGAGCTAGCTCGGAGGTGTCTTCGGATTTGTCCACAAAAGTTTGATGGACTAGTAACTGCCCTTAATACTCAGGTGAGACCTCAAGCTTTGACTTTTGAGGAGTTTTGTGCATTATTAATGGAGGAGGAGTTGAGGCTGAAAGCCCGAGAAGGAAGCAACAATGGAGATGCTGCATTCTCTGCCAATGCAAAAGGCAAAGGTGTTTCCTCCACCAAAAATGATGGTGACAAAAAGAAAAAGGGCGGCAAGAAGAGGTTTCAAGGAGAGTGCTTCTACTGTAAGAAGAAAGGACATGCAATTGCAGATTGTCGTGTCAAGAAGGCAGATGAAAAGAATGGTACCCTTAAAACTAAAGGGAAAGAGACAGCCAATACGGCTGAAGCAGAGTTGGAATTATTCATGGCGACCATTGAGGAAGTGTGCTCCTCGGCGCAAGAAGAATCTACCACTGACTCTTGGGTGTTGGATAGTGGGGCCTCCCGTCACATGACCAACAAGAAAGGTCTATACAGTTCTATGCAGCCTCTACAAGAATCCATCACTGTGACGGTTGGAAATGATGCTAAATGCCCTGCTGCGGGCACAGGTACTATTTCTTTTGTTGCTGCAAATGGTGAAGTCAAAAAGCTTTCAAATGTGTTGTATGTTCCCGAAATCAGGAGAAATCTCTTATCAGTTGCTGCCATAACTGATCTTGGTCATGAAGTGAGGTTCAAGAAGACAGGTGCAGAAATTATTGATAGTGCTGGCACAATTGTTGGCAAAGGAGAAAGAAGGAACAACCTGTATGAGCTAAGTGCTCTTACAGCCACCGCTGGAGTGGGCACAAGTAAGCTTTGGCATGAAAGGTTTGGACACATCGGATTTGCAGTATTGAAGGAGATGCAAAAGCAAGGTATGGTTGCTCACCTACCTACAATAACTGAATTGAAGGAACCATGTGAAGCTTGTATGATGGGCAAGCAACAGAGAAAGGCATTTCCACAAGAAAGCAAGAATAGAGCACATGCTCCTCTAGAGTTGGTGCATGCTGACTTGTGTGGTAAGATGCCTACACAGGCCTTGGGGGGATCTTCTTATTTTATGTTGATTGTCGACGACTACAGTAGGAAGATGTGGGTGTACTTCCTTCGTGATAAGGCTCAAGCTTTTGGTAAGTTTAAAGAATGGCTAATACTTGTTGAGAATGAAACAGGGAAAAGTGTGAAGAAATTTAGAACAGATGGTGGTGGTGAGTTCAACTCAAAGGAGTTTGAAGGCTTTTGCAAGAGCAAAGGGATCAAGCGTCAATTGACGACGCCTCACACACCTCAGCAGAATGGTGTTGTGGAACGCAGGAATCGTACCATTGTGGAGATGGCAAGATGCATGCTAAAGGGCAAGGGATTGCCTAACCATTTTTGGGCTGAAGCTGTTAATACTGCAGTCTACATTCTAAATCGGAGCTACACAAAGGCTCTCAAGGGAAAAACACCTCATGAGGCTTACACTGGTAAGAAACCATCTGTTTCACATTTCAGAATTTTTGGATGTGAATGTTATGCACATGTTCCAGATGAGAAGAGAAACAAGTTACAACCAAAAAGCAGAAAATGTATCTTCTTGGGTTATAGTGATGAGCAGAAGGCTTACAAGTTATATGACCAAGAGGCAAAGAAGATCATCGCGAGCCGTGATGTGGTGTTCAAGGAGGAGCCGCATACAGTGGAGGAGGAGAAGGCAAGGTCTTCCACTTTATCATCAAGCGAAGAAGTAGTCCACTATGAACCTGTCCCGAGAGCTATCCCTATCCTTAAGGAGGAGGAAGCATCATCTTCAGATGATGAGGAAAAAGTTCACCAACCTGACATCACCCCACCGGAAAAGCCATTGCCGCGCTGGGTGAAGCAGCTCTATGACCACAATAATCCTATGCCTGCATCTGTTGAGGAGAAGGCAGACGGACCAAGGAGGTCTCAGAGAATAGAGGAGCAAAGGAGGGCTTCTGCTCACATAGTCAACATGGCCTTGATGGTTGAGATTATGAGAGAAGTAAAGGAGCCAACTGACTTAGAAGAAGCACTTGCAGATCCATCATGGAAGGCTGCTATGCAGGCGGAGTATGACAGCATAATGAAGAATGACACTTGGGAGCTAGTGGATCGGCCAACAAAGCGGAAGATTATTGGCACCAAGTGGATCTGGAAGGTAAAGTACAAGGCTGATGGTACCTTAGAAAAGTACAAAGCTAGACTGGTTGCCCAAGGATTTTCACAAGTTGAAGGGTTTGATTTTCAAGAGTCATTTGCCCCAACTGCCAGAATGACCACTATTCGCACGGTACTTGCAGTGGCTGCCCACAAGAAGTGGCCAGTGTACCAAATGGATGTTAAGTCAGCGTTCTTAAATGGTGACCTCAAGGAGGAGGTGTACGTGGCTCAGCCACCAGGGTTTGAGGCCCCCCATTCTGAGAACAAAGTGTGTAAACTGAAGAAGGCATTGTATGGGCTGAAACAAGCCCCTAGAGCATGGTACCAGCGGATAGATAGGTTCTTTTTAAACCTAAACTTCAAAAGATGTGCCTCAGATGCTAACTTGTATGTTTACAGGGATGGTAAAAAGTCTGTAGTGATTGTCCTATATGTGGACGACCTTCTTATTACAGGTGACTATGAAGATATGATCAACCAAACTCGAAAGGCTTTGAGTTTTGAGTTTGAAATGACAGACTTGGGCTTGCTGCACTATTGTTTGGGGATTGAAGTCTGGCAAGAGCCAGGAAAGATCTTCATCTCTCAGAAGAAGTATGCATGGGAGATCTTGAAGGCATTTGGCATGACCGAGTGCAAGGAGATAGCTACACCTATGGAGGTGAATGTAAAGTTATCCGTTGAGGATACATCAGCACTAGCAGACATTGGGAGGTATAGGAGGTTGGTCGGCAGTCTAATCTACTTGTGTAACACCAGACCAGATATCAGTTTTGCTGTTGGTGTTTTGAGCAGGTTCTCAAACAAACCTCATGAGAGTCATTGGAAGGCTGGGATGCGGGTGCTCAGATACTTGAAGAAAACTCTTGACTATGGTATCACATACAGTTTCGGAACTTCTCTTGTGGGGAACTGTGACTCAGATTGGGCAGGAGACATTGATTCCAGGAAGTCAGTTTCTGGTTATTGTTTCTCTTTGGGTTCAGGAATTTTCTCTTGGATTAGTAAGAAACAACCAACAGTGGCATTGTCTTCTACCGAAGCAGAGTACAAGGCAGCTTGTTTTGCTGCATGTGAGGCCGTATGGTTGAGAAGGATTCTATGGCATATGGGAGTGCAGGATGAAGAACCAACTGTGCTGAGATGTGACAATCAGAGTTGCATCGCCATTGCCAAAAATCCAGTGTTTCATGCACGCACCAAACATATAGAGATCCAGTATCACTATGTGCGTGATTTGATGGAGGATGGGATAGTGGAATTGGTCTACTGTCCAACAGAGGAGAATGGAGCAGATATCTTCACCAAAGCACTTACGAAGGATCTGCTTCAAGTTCATCTTCAGAGACTCGGCATTGGGCCGAGGAGATAGTTCACCTATGGGTGGACATTGAGGGGGGGTGTTAGATATGATCAATGCCCCACCCTCATTAGGTACTACCAATGATCCATGGTGCTCAAAGTTGTAAGGCCCCCATTATGAGGAGAAGCCAAATGTGAGCCCGGACATTGGTTGAGTCCTGACTTGTATATCAGATGAGGTCTATGTGACCGGATGGCAAAAAGGTGACTGTTGTGGGTCTAATCTTTGGGTTAGACGGAGTGGTTAAGCTGGTAGCAACTCGAGGCACATTGCATTGAGTTGCGTGGTAAGGGAGTTAAAAGGGGCCCCTATTGTGGGGTCCGGGGGCCGCGGAAGCGGCCCCTGGCTGGGGGGTCCCAGGGGGGCCAGCGGCCCCCCTGGCGGGGGTCCGGGGGCAGCGCCCCCGGCCCGATGGTAAAGGGAATATTCCCTGGAATATTCCCTGGCCGACTAGTGGAGGCTCATATGGTAGGTCGGTCAGCAGGCCGACCTAACGACCTTCGCGGGCTATAAAAGCTAAACCCCTTCGCAGCCATCTCACACTCATCTTTCACCCAGTCAGAGTTGTTGTTCCAGCTAGCCTTAAGCTCTTCACCTATCTTCTGTCTAGATCGCCATCTAAGCTTCACACAGTGGAAGCGCACGGGTGGACAGAGCCATCTTTGTATCAGTTGTTTGGAGTTAAAGAATTTTACTGATTCTCCTCTTATCTGTTGTGTACTCTCTATCTCTTTCTCAGATTCTGTTCGCTGCGCCGTGTAATATTTTACAGTGATAGCCTACTTGAGAAGTGTCGTGCATGCCACATACAAAGATTGTATGATTCCCTTCAAGCACCAAAAAAATGGTTTGTGGCAAGAGGTGCTACGGGCAGTACATAGAAGGTACCCTAATCCTGAGAATTCACGATTCTCTGATGATTGGGAATAGTCAAAGGTGAGAGACGCACTTCATAACAAGAGGTCTCACCTTATGACGCGTGCCATGGAGTCACTGTGGAGACAAAAGCAAGGGCACCCTGGATATGGACAACCACCCAATTGCCACCGCAGGGAGTGGAAAGAGGCCAAGAAGAGAGTAGCAGAGAAAAGAACAAGTCGCTAGCACGCAGAGGCGTGACGTATCCAGATGACAACCATGGGATCGTCGCATTATGGATCGGGTGGTAGGGAGTCATGGGAGGCTAAGTTTGTAAGTATTATTTGATTTCTTTTTTTAATTAAATTTTGTAATTTGTTTCAATTCATTATGTAGTGTGCTCTAATACATTGTATGTTCAAATTGTTTTATAGTATCATATCGTTGGTAGGATGCCTACTCCTAGAGAGGTAGGCTACCATTGAGGTCATAATTAGGCATCCACTTGGCAGCATTTCTATGAGGAGGGACTCATCACGGAGGAGCAATATAATCGTGCCATGAGGATTCCACAACCAGAAGAGGTATGTTTTATTTTTTACATGAAAAGTATAGGTAACTCTAATTTATTGTTTGTAATGGTATTTATATACCTTAATCCTTTGTGTAGGCGAACCTTGATGCAGTTGTTGAGGATAGCGAAGGGGGGACTAGCAGTAGCAGTGGTGGCACCGGCACTGGCACCGGCAGGGATGGTGGTAGCGACGATGATGCCTCTTCTGAGGAGATGTAGAGGAGCCCATGCATGCATGCCTCCCCATGGCTTGTAGTTTTCATTTTTTATATGTATTACTTTCAGCTAGTGCTTGCGACCATGACCTGCTTGAGGTCACAAGCACTACAACTCATCATCTAAAAACATTTCATCTATATATATGAAATTTCGTGTTCTACATACATTGTTTTGTTTTCAGTACAAAAATCTTTGAAATAATCTTTCTCTGTTTTCCCTAAGCATACAATTTGATGTTGATGGGAGGAAAAAAACCTCTGGTTTTTTTTTTCATACCTCTATTTTGCGCATCTATCAATGCGTCTAAATTGTAGGAAAAATGCGTGTCTATTATCCTAAAAATTTTATAGAGTACACGCCTTTTTAGACACACAGTTACACGCGTGTATAGACACAGAATATGAATATATCTAATTTTTTATAAGTATGATTATATATTTATAGAGTGCGTCAATATGCACGTCTATATGCGCGTGTAAGTTTCACTATAAGCGCGCTTTTAGATGCGAAATTTTAGACGTGGCATTAGACGCGATAATAAATGCGCCCGATATTTTTTAACACAGTTCAAATATTGTGTCTACAAGCGCGTCTATGGAGCCTTTTTATTGTAGTGACATCTACTCCCTCCAAGATGTTACGGGCTATCAAGATGAACAATTCAAACCTCGACTCGAGAGCTCACAGTATTTACTTTGGAGTACAAATTGCTCTAGTGAACTGTACAAATGGGTGCCTATTACTTGGAAATCCTAGTGGGAAAACTTTACGCTCACCAAATCCTGCAACCTCTATTTTGGGCCCTCATGGATCTCTAACTTTAGTACAATAGCCTCCATTATTTCCTACTGCTAAAACTCCCTTCAACTCCTCCTCTGACCCATGCCTCGTTTGACTCTACCCCTTGCATCTAGAACTCTCTATTCCACCCACTCCACTAGATACTCAATCCAACCCCACACTCGTACCCCTGATCTAGCATAAGATTCAGAGCTCTGAAAGATGAAGGATACATTGAAGAATGACTCATGTGGGAAATGCATGCAATCTAGGAGAAGAGAATGAATCCCATAAGCATAGTGGTGGAAAGTGCTACCAACCACCCCATAAAACTATAAAGCAGTGTACTTGCCTATCATTTAAATGTAATGTCATAGTATTTTTGTTCTTTTAGTCACGTTTCATTGTCCACTTACATGAGATTGTGTTTATGAGTCAAAGCTTCAATCTTGGAACCTAATTCACTTGTGTAATAGTCAGTTGTCATATCTATGTCTTCATGAGTCTTGTTTTTATCTTCCATCCTCCATAGCCATACTCTAAATCCATGCTTTAGTCAACATGGTATCAAAGCCATGGTGAGCATGCCTCAACTTAGCAAACTTCTCTCTCAGGTGCTCTTCACCTTTGGTTAGCTCATGAGCTCATTCCTTACTCCCACTCCACTTTTCCTTTCATGGCGACCATAGTTAGCTTCTGCCCTACCTCCTTTGAGCTTCTAGATCTCTCAAACTAGAGCATATCTTCAAGTTATTTCTTCTATGGATTTGGTCCTTAGCTCAAGGGACTCCTCTATGTCACATCATGGTCTGACATTGGGCACTATCCAGCACAACATTTTGGAAAATCTTCGTCATTGCCGTGAAGTGCGCTTGTGGTGGTCATATAGTCTGCACTGCATCTCTATTCTGTGATTGATCCTATGGTCATATGGCTTTTAAAGCCCACTCTATAGGCTCACTCATAACTAAGCAACTCATTGAACAATCTATAGCCCACCCAAAAAGGAGATGTTATGGATGAATTGGTTAAAACCTTATATGACCTCCACTTAAATATGACATACCTTAACTTGAAGGTTGTAAAATTGGATGAGAAAGTGGAAGAGAAGGGGGGGAGGCGGGGTAGCAATTTAAAGGCCTACTAGAAAAGGGTTTAAGAGACTATGTATATGGTGTGATAGCTTGCAACATGAAAAGGGCTCTCTGTGTCAATTATCCCATTTGCAGCATCAAAAGCCTCTGCAATAATTGCTAGACAATAATCTTCCCTGAGATTAAAAAGTTTTTGAATATCTGACAGTAAAATGTACTCCTTGTCCTTGAAAGGTATAGATGGTAGAGAAGGAACAATATGGTGAGAACTCTCATCAGTTGGAGGGTTTGTATCTCCTTGGCTCTCCTCAATGATAGTCTCAGCTTTGAAGTGAGCAACATCCAAATTCTCAGCAATAGAAGCCTCAAAATCTGCATCTACAACCTCCTCTGTTTCCTTTTCATCTACCAGATCATCTAACATGCAAAAGCTGGCAGACTTTGCTCCTTCCAACTGTTGCTCGTCAGCTTTCACAGGGTATTTGACAAGGGTGAAAACAATAAAAGCAGCAAATTTTCTCATCATCTTGCAGTTTTTGGAATGAGTGGAGCAAAATATGTCTCTTGCATAAAACCTCTCCAGAGAGTGGGCACCACACTTCTTAGTAAATACTGACTTTTCATTTCCTATTGACCCAATGGGAACATTGACATATTCAATTGTGCCAACTTCAACAGAAGGATCTGCAAGATTTTCAAACTCCAAAAAGTCCTCCAAAATATATTTTTCACAAGATTTCAGAACACTGTCAAGGTCCCACAATCAGGATTAAAGACATTTTTCACAACTCCATAGAATGAGAGATCCATTCCATTCTGAAGGATAAAATCAAGTAGCCTCTCTGATGGAGTGATATCAGTAAGCTCTGATACTCCTTGACCTCTCATTACCGACGTTTGCTTCCCTGGAGATGTACTTGGCATTCTCATACTGGTGGCAGAGCACGGAGAAGAAAAAGAACGCATAGGCTCATCACATGTTGATGCCCTTGAGCCTTTTGAAAGCCTTCTTCTTTTACCAATTCCTGGAGAAACCTTGGAGCCTAGGAATTCTGTGGGTTCAGACATGTTTATAGCTTTTGCCGATACGGCGCGATAAGAGTGAAACGATTCAAACGGATGTGCCCCCTCGCGCCGTATTGGTGATTCCAGCAAGAACCTTAACGAAAGAGCCACAACGGTGGTCACACGAGCTTGGGCACTATGAGCTTGGGAGGAAAGCTGAAGGAAGACTCTACAGAACCTCCAAAACGACGCGAACAGACGAAAGCAAAGAAGGCAAACACTCGCTCTCGCACTGTATTAGGATAAGAGACAGAGGTCCAGAAAAAACTGAAAAAAGCCGTACGGATTAGGGACACACCCTTATGTAAGCGCGGAATTATGCCACCTGGCTCTATCCGTTGGTCTTCGACACGTGGCAGTAGCCATTGGCCAACACGTGGCCGATAACCACGTGGCAAACACGTGGACCGGTCGTTAGTTCACACGTAGCACATGCACGATATGTGCAGACACTTGGCACAATCAGCGTCGGACACGTGTCCGACATGTGTCATGATTGACGTGGGTATATAACGGGTTATTTTTCCTACGTGTACACTTTACATTTCTTGAGCTCTCCCGCCTTGCTTGACGATACGGTGCGATATATGCAAGTCTTGCGTCTTCTGTGTTTCTAATCTCTCGCGTTGTATCGGTGGTCTTTTTGCTGAGTCCTTTACTTCGCTAGTCAAAACAAGGTGTGCCGATACGGAGCGAGTACGTTCGTTCGAGGCTTTCGTAACCTCCCCCTCGCGTCATATCGGCCTTGTGTCATTTCCAATACGGAGCGAGGGCATCTTTACGCTGTCTTCGTTTCCTCCATATCGCACCGTATCAGCATTGTCATCTCCAATATGGAGCGAGGGAGTGGTTCCGCCGTCTACGCATTCCTCCTATCGCACCATTTCAGAATTTCTCCTCTTGTATTCTCCAATACGGAGCGAGGGCGCGGTTCCATTCTCATCATTTTGGTCATATCGCGCCGTATCGGAATTTCTCATTTCGTCCCTTCTCGCGTTGATTAGCCTGTTGGGTTTACAGATTTTGGCTATTTCAGTTATTGTCCTTCTAGTTGTTGTATTTGCTTTTCTGGATGGCAAGGACAAAGCAAACTGTAAGAAGAGTGTATCTGGATGGGAAGGACAGTGGGGGTAGAAGAAAGTTACAATTTGATGAGTCTGAGGAGGAGCCCTCTTCAAAGTTTCCTGAAGCTGGGCCATCACAGGCCCTAGAGCATTTTACCATAGAAATCCCCCCTACACCAGGTGTTGGCCTAACATCTTCCATGGAGTTAAAGAATTTGAGTGCAGTGAATGTTTCTTCTCCTGAAGTTGAGGAAGCAAAGGGTGAGGCTTGCCCTGTGAAAGATTCATCCTCTACAATTGCACCTGAGCCTACATCTGCTGAAGCCACTGAACCTCCCAAGCCACAAAAGAGAAAGAGGAAGTCCAAGTTCTTCTATATGCAGAGATGTTTCAGTGAGATCAGGAAAGCCCAGAGAGCTACACAACATGTCATTCCAAAGGCTGCTTTTATAAGAGTTATTAAAGAGATCTTTGATAGATTGTCTCAAGTGGCAACTGTCTCTGGTCTAAATAAGAAGTGGCAACTCTCAGCCATTCTTGCCCTACAAGAGGCTGTAGAAGATTTTGTTATTGATTTCATGAACGATGCTTAAATTGCTGCCACCCATGCTCATAGAATCACCCTTATGAATAAAGATTTCAGCATCATCAGCAGAATCAGGTATAGGTTTGACAAAGTGCTAAGGCCCTTGCCTTCCAATGATCAAAAAGCCCTTGAAATCCTTAACATTCCCCCAAAATTGTCCAGGAAAGAGAAAAAGCTAAAGGTTGAGGATGTAACTCACCTTTACTCTACAAGGGGTGCCACCCAACAGGAGTCTTTCTTGAGTGAAAAAAATCAGGAGGTGTTTGAAACTGAAGACGAAGTTTACAAGAGGAAAGCCGCATCACTTGCTCCCGTCAACAGCGAGAGGATGGGCAAAGTGTATGGGCAGATTCTTGTGAATGTTTCTGCGGAACCTGAGGAGGAATATCTTAGTATATCTCCCGAGGACAAGCCCATGTTGGAAAAAAGGGATGTCCAACTATCTGACTCAGTTGTTTTTTGTTGCATAAGGTAAGGCTTATATATATATATATATTTTTTTGCGTAAGTAAAGTCTTATAGGTTCAAGTATATTTTGGATGAAATTTGTATTGAATAGCTTTTGCTATTGACTGCAGGGCATTGGTCTCCTCTCTCACTCTCAATATCTGTAGAACCATATATATTGTTGATCCACTTCTCTCTGTGGAACTATTTCCAAAATTTGGTTCTAATATTTCACCGTTTTTTCGTAGCTTCGATAGTATGACAAATTACCACATCTTTTTCCCTTATGTAGAAAGGTATTTTTCATTTTCTGTAGAGGAAAATTTATATTCATTTGCTTTCACCCTTCTACTCACCTCTTTTATGAATTTGCAGAGGGCATTGGAGTCTCATCTACATTAATTGTCTTTCAAGAGAAATTATCTTTATGAATTCTCTCAACGGTGTTCATGGTCAAGCACGAATGTATGTTGAAAGAAAATTACTTACTTTGATTTTATTTATAAAAAATATTTTGAACTTACAAAGCTTCCTTTTGCAATGCTGGTAGACTCGTTTCTACATTTTTGGATACAACATACGAGGATCTTGCTGATCCTTAAAGGCCTTATACTTTTCTTCTACAAGAAATTCCATTGCAAAGCGATGCGCATTCTTGTGGATGGAGAGTTATCTCAAATATTTGCAGAATAGTGGATTCAAAGTTGTTACAAATAGAAGGAGTGAATGTAAGTTAATTTCATTTGATGTTTGTGTAACCCTTGTCATGATTTCTTTTCACTAACTTATAACATTTATTCTTATAGTGTAGAGACTATTCTGATTCATATGTTTGGTGGATAAGGGAGAGATGCATTGAGCTGATTCTGGACAGGGCAATCACACCATATGATCCTGACTCCCCTCTTCCTCCCAAAACTTCAATGGCCAAGGGCACAAGCAAGGGAAAGGGCAAGGGAAAGGGTAAGGACAATGGCAATGGTAAAGGCAAGGGCAAGGGCAAAGGCAATGGGACCACTACTGCAGAGTCTAAAAAAAAGGAATACCAATGCTCTCTCCTCTGAAATTTGATCCATCCCCTCTTAAGCCCCAAGAAAAGAGACTACCTGTAAAGGTGAAATTTTTTCAACAATCAAAGAAAGGCCTTGTGAGAAAAAATATCTTTGAAGAAATCGATAAAGAATCAAAATAGCAAACATAAGCATATACGAGCCTTATTATTTTGGCTTTGTACATTTATATGAAATTTTTGTACCTCATGGTGTAATGAAAATTTTCACTTATAAATCGAATGTAATGTACATTTTATTTGTATACATTCGCAAGGCAACTTGCTTCATGATAGCTTATGAGTTCCCACTAAAAAATATCTTAAGGACAGTCTATTAAGATAAATTCCTGCAAAGTTTTCATTCTCAAGGCTCAAAACTCACAATTGTGGGAGACAAACAACTCGTACAAGAGAAAGAGCGCTCGGCTCTTTTACCAATTGTTATGCCATTCACTTTGAACTTATATCTAGGGGATGTATTGTCTAGCAATTCCAAGGTATCCCTCACATCTTTCAGACTCCAATTGGAAGTAACATTCACCTTCTTTACTTCTTCATGCGGCAAAACATGCACCACAAGTTTATATGGTGTGTAATCTGTATCGGAATCCAAGGGAACCCAAATACCCAATCTTAGTTTGTATC
The DNA here is from genome assembly GCF_053477565.2 of Lygodium microphyllum. Lineage (NCBI taxonomy): Eukaryota > Viridiplantae > Streptophyta > Polypodiopsida > Schizaeales > Lygodiaceae > Lygodium > Lygodium microphyllum. The sequence continues at coordinate 126,324,883 of NC_141160.1, read as the reverse complement.
TCCTGTAATCAAAGCCCAAAGCAAGAGTTTGGCGAGGGATACTGTAAGCCAAAGCCAAGGATTGAGGGCATGCACTGCACCTCAAGATATCACCCTTATGGTCGCACTCTCTAGATTTCCAATGCGTCCCTATAGAGTTGTCCAAATCCTCTTCCGAAAAGTTTCTACTTAGCTAGGATACCTTCGTTCTTTGTAAATTTGCTGTTTTGAAGCAAGCCACGAAGATATGGAGGGGTACAAACCATGATAAACGTATTCTTCTTGAGATCCTTCGAGCTGTCATGGACTTTTTAATATCCTGAGATATTTTGAATTTGAAACTCTGCACCGTTACCTTGTCAGGAATCTCCCAGTTTAGAGATGAAAGACTTGGCAATGGCAAATCTTCGATATTCCCATACCTATCCGCTTTAGAGGGAACCACATACTGTGCATAATATATAAAAACCTTGCATTCACTAAAAAAAGACACAGTTTGATCGGCATAAATAATGTCTGCCAATACCTTATGAATGGCATGGAAAGTCCCACTTAAGCTTTCCACAGGTTGCCATTCAATACTTGTTGACGGAAAGATATCTACAATGACGAACCGTTTGTTAGAACTTGCATAAATGGAAAAGAATTATATACGTTATTCAACTAATAACTTACAATGTGTTTGTTGGGGAACACGTTCGTTTGGAGGCAGGTGCATATCCTTGGCCATGTAAACATGTTGCACCTTGACAAATCAGCCTTCAGGCATAATTTTGAAGGCAATGATATGCCCCTTCCAGTGATGTTTTATATCATCTCGTTTTCTTCTTTTCACCTTATGAGAGCCCTTGCAAGATGGCAGCATGGTAACCCAATCGTTTACAGCAAAGGTTTTGGGCTCAAAATTTCCATCTTCTCCCTGGCTATAGACTGTGCAAGAGTGTATTAAATGAGAAGGGTGCCTGGAGGAAGCCATGAAAAGAATGAAAGCGCAGAGAAAGAAGCTCAAAGAGGGGTGAATGAACTAAAAAGTAGCGCCAAGAATACAAATGTGTATGTATTGTGCTCCAAAAACAATATTGAAAGATCTCCCGACTTTCAAAAAACTCATTATTAATTTCATCACATCTCTGTCACGTATTTTGTTAGATTTGTAAGTAAATAACGTCTTCGGGACTCCAAAACATATCAGACTTTAGGGGTTTTGGCTAAAAAAGAAGAGAGAATCACGAAATGGACTCCACTATCTCTAAAAAAGAGGAGACAAGAATACCATATTTTTGCACACGTGACGAACTCTCTTTGTCCCTTTCCTTAATCCTGTGATTAACAAAAGTGCATTTTTTGAAGCGTTTTTGGCCCTAATGTCATGCATCTCCTTTAGAGAGCAAATGTCCTCTGTATGGTTCTTTCGCAAACAGTAGGAATAGAAGGCTCCAGGAATGGTTGGTTTTCGTGTACATTCAGTGGCTAAATGGCCTGCTTGATGACACTTACCACACCAAGTATTTGACCGCATCACATCTCTTCCTGCTCCTGCAACGTTGGATATGCTAGCGGTATTCACTTTCAGCGTCTGTAGTTGCTCTGTAATCACATCCATCAACTCCTTTTTGATATTTGCAACTGAGTTGGATAAGTAATCCTTCAAGCTTTCTCCTCCTGAGGCACTGGCAGGAGGATTTTGAGGAGTCTCTGTAATCACTACATAAACAGGTTGGGTTGGTGCAGAGGGATCTCTGTTCTGATTCTGATTCAGAGCTCCTGTTTGAACTGTTGGCTGTTGGCTCCAATTGGTAGGGTTCCACTGTTGCTGCTGATTTGGCATTGGGAAAATTGGTTGGGACTATTGTTGTTGTGGTTGAACCATCATTTGAGGCATTGATTGTGGCCACTGTGGATTTGATGCACTGTACTGTGATACTGGGGGCATCTGTTGGTAGGGGTAGGGGACAGTCCCTCGGACTGCATTTGGTGGGTACATCATTCCTGGCATCAGAGGAGGTAGGACTCCTCTTCCTGGATTCATCGCCAATCTAGCTTCCACTTCATCGTACAATCTTGCACCTTCTATTGCAGCTTGCAGTGTGGCTGGTCTTTGCAGCTCCACAAACTTACGGACTTCTGGTTGTAATCCTCTGAGAAACACCCCCTTCTGAATGCCATCATCTAGATTATGGTTAGTCCATCTCTTCAGGATGGATTCCATTCGTGAGACATAAGCTTCTACTCTTTCTCTAGAGGACTGACTTAGGTTCATAAATTCCTCTCGCATCCGCTCTTCAAAACCTTCACGCCTGAATTTAGTGAGGAAGGCCAACTTCACGTCGTCCCATGTGCCGAAAGTTCCTGCTGCTTGTCTCTCATACCACTGAAACGCCGCACCCTTGAAAGTGGCGGGGAATATTGCTAGCCAATGCTCAGGGGTTCTGGCATTGTTAGCCACACATGCTACCATAAACTCTGCTACATGAAGATCGGGGTCTTCATTGTACTCTCCCTTAGAAACTGGCAATGGAACTACATTCGCTGGCCTGTCATCAATATTTCTAGGACGGATCTGGCTTGGAAGTGGATCTCTAGCAGGAGGAGGAAGGGCTTGATGTGCCATTGGGACTTCTGTAAAGAGTTCCGCAAGGGCGTCAAAGGCGGCTTCTGCTGCGAGCTCGTTCTCAGCCCTGATTTTTTCTTTCTCTCTTCTCACATACCTCTGGACTCGTTCTAACGCTTGCCGCTTTATTGCGTCATTCATCAAGGGGTTGGCTCCACTATGTTGCTAGTGCTCCACAGAGGCTTAACAGAAGGCTTCAGTCTTTGGAGGACTCTCTTGCCAACATTTCTTCTACTTCTTCCTTTTCAACGTCTCTGAATTCTGCTTTCATGCCACTGCACAGAGGAAGGTATTCGGTTCTGAAGGTGCCAAAATGCATCCGTCTAAGCATTGTGGTGGTGCCATCATCATAGTAATGCCAACTTCTGATGGTTTCAACAGTGTATGTTGTAAAGAACACTCTGTCTACCAACTTCCACTGGGTTGCTAATTGAACAAATAGAAGATTATCAGTGCACCAAGCATCCCATGTATCTTGCTATTGAGCATCCACGAACAAATTCCAACTCTTTTCCTTCTTGTCTTTGTGAACCTCCACAGACCAAGTCTCTTGAAGCTTCTTAACAATCTCCCACTTGATGATGTCTCGAAACTTCTCAATGAATGCCAAATCTTCCATGTATGGTCATTCTCTCTGTTTCTGCTCTTCAGTTTATTCCCAAACAGTTTGCCACCAAGATGCAAGTTTCTGCTGCTTCAACAGGAAGAGGAAACTGTCCACCACATAGAGCATGCATCATGATGGTGATGTGTTTCCGCCATTGTGGAATGAACTTCTTGTGGAAAGTTACTTTGATTATGAGAAACTCCAACTCTTCAGTGGAAGAAGGAACTTTACAAACATCCATTGAATTCTTCTCTTCTTGGCAATGCCATTTCCTTCATTTTCAGCCTCTTCTGGTGCTTGTTGATGGCAAGTATTCCCCGGCTGCGCACCAAAAACATGGAGCCCCAAGAGGAAAACCAAGGAAAAGGGAATTCTCTTGCAAGAAAATCTATCTTGTAACATCAACAAGCTTGTTTATTATGTTTCATATGATCACAATGAAGAAAAGAACACCAGGCACAACAAATCTTCATGCAGTATCATATAGATCTCCCACGGATTTGATAGAATCAACCATATTCTTCAATATCTTCACAAAATCCATCAATAGAACAAAGAAAGCAAAGGAATACACCATCTTTGAATGGAAATACATCACATAGTATTCATCTTCAATATCTTCATAGTCTTCTCTCTCAATCTCTCATATACAATCACTCTGTTTTAGTAGAATTGGCTATCTCTGACTCTCTCTCTCTCTCTCTCCATCAATAATACATCATATCCTCACTACAATCTCTCAAAAATCACTCTCAATAATCCTTCTTAGGTCGTGGATACCCCTCCCAAGAGGTATGTTGATATGAAGAGTCACCAGAGCCACTACAGTGTCCTTTCATAGCTCACTACTGTCACTTCACTTCAGTCTTCACTTGAGTCTTCAGCAGCTACTTCTTTCACTTCTTTCAGCTCCTTTGCACTTGTATTCACCTCTTTCCAAGGCTAGAAAACTTTCCCAAGATACACTCTCATCCAACAGAACACATACAGAAGCATACAAAACAATCACAGTACAGTACCAGAACAGCTACAGTACAGAACAGAACAGAGACTGAAGCTCTACTAAAGACCTACAGAAGGTTACAGAAGGTCATCAAAACCACATAACTCATACTCAAACCATTCCAAACTCTCAAAAACCATTCAATAAGCTTTCACAATATCTCAATCTTCATCAATCATCAATTCATCCCTCCTTACAGAAGACAATCAGAACAAAACAGAACAAAACAGAAGCTATACAGAAGGTATACAGAACCAATCAGAACCTATCAGAACATCACAGAACCACTGATAAACATCATAAACTTCCAAAACACAATCAATATCATCCAAAACACTCTCAAACCACTTCCAAACCAATCAAACATCTCATAAAATCAACCATTCAGCTCTCAAAAACAACAAAAATCAGCCAAAAAACAAGTCATTTCAACACTCAACAGAACTACGGGTTCTCCTTTCTTGGCTTGCATTATTGTAGCCACTTTCAATTCCACCAAATTGGACGCAGGTTCTTGGGTCTTCTATTGGGTATTAGAAGTAGATTTCACAGGGGGTGGATTTGGACAATGTTTTGTAGTATGGCCTTCCCTTTTGCATCAATTGCCTAAGGGCTTGTAATCCACAGATCTTCTAGGGTTTGGAGAATTCGGTGAGATAAGACCCTTTTCTCCGCATCTGTAATATTCCACCTCTAATCTTTGACCACCGCCAGACTGTCATCCTCTCAAAATTTGAGAGGGAAACCTCCTTGGAACGGAACTAGGACCAAACTCCCTAGGCTTTGGACCAATGTCGTGCCTTGACATTTTGGATTCCAACAGTTGAATCTTGTGTCTTCTTCTTTCTTTCTTTCTTTGTGCATCTCTTTCAAAGAGCAGATATCCTTTATATAGTTCTTCCTCAAATAGTATGAACAGAAGGCTCCAAGAATGGTTGGTTTTTGTGTACATTTAGTGGCTAAATGTCCCGCTTGATGGCACTTTTCCCACCATGTATTAGAATGCATCACATCTCTCCCACCTCCTGTAGGAATGGATATATTGGCGGTATTCATCTTGAACGTCTGTAACTGCTTTGTAATCACATCCATAAGCTCTTTCTTGATACTTGCCACTGAATTGGACAGATAGTTCTTTAGATTTTCACATCCTAAAGTACTTGTAGTAGGGTTTTGGGAAGCTTCTGTAATTACTACATATATGGGTTGGGTTGATCCAGAGGGTTCTATGTTCTTGTTCTGATTCAAAGCTCCTATTGAGACTTGGGGTTGTTGATTCTAGCTATTAGGGTTGCACTATTGTTGAGTCACCATTGGAGGAATTGTTTGAGACCACTATTATTGTGGTTGAACCATCATTTGAGGCATTTTCATTTGCGGCCACTGTGGATTACGTGCATTATACTACAACACTGTTTGCATCTAGGGATAGGGATAAGGAACTATCCTGGAACTACATTTGGTGGGTATACCATTCCTGGCATGCGAGAAGGTAAGACTTCTCTTCTTGGAGTCATTGACAGCCTTGCTTCAACTTCTTCATACAGTCTTGCGCCTTCCACTATAGCTTGCAGATTGATTGGTTTCCTCAATTCCATGAACTTGCGAACTTTTGGTATTGTAGGCCTTTGAGGAACACTCATTTCTGGATGCCTTCATCCAAATGATGGTTGGTCCATCTCTTTAGGATGGATTCCATTTGCGAGACATAAGCTTCTACTCTTCCTCCAGAGTCTGACTTAGGTTCATGAACTCCTCTTGCATCCACTCTTAAAAACCTTCACGATTGAATTTAGTAAGGAAGACCAACTTCAGGTCATCCCATGTGCCAAAAGTGCCTACTGCTTGTCTCTCATACAATTGAAATGCCATGCCCTTGAAAGTGGAAAGGAATATTGCTAACCAATGCTCGGAAGTTCTGGCATTGTTAGCCACACATGCTACCATAAACTCTGCTACATGAAGATTGGGGTCTTCATTGTACTCTCCCTCAAAAATTGGCAATGGGACTATATTTGCTATCTTGTCACTAATATTTCCAGTATGAATCTGACTAGGAAGGGGACCTTGAGTCTCCATGGGGACTTGTGTAAAGAGTGCTTTTTAGGCATCAAAGGAGACTTCTGTTGCAAGCTTGTTCTCGACCTTGATTCTTACATTCTCTCTTCTCACATAACTCTGGACTCCTTTTAGTGCTTGCCTCTTGATTGTGTCATTCATTAGGGGGTTGGCTCCAATCAATTGTCTGTACTCAACATAACAGAATCAGAGGGAGGGACTTCAGTCTCTAGAGGACTCTCTTGCCAACATTTCTTCTACCTCGTTCTTTTCAACGTCTCTGAATTCAGCTTTCAAACCACTACAGAGGGGGAGATATTCCATTCCAAAAGTATCAAGACTCATTCTTCTGAAGATCTTGTTGTGCCATCATCATAATAATACAAGTCTACCAACTTCTAGTGGGTTGCGAGTTGGACAAACAGAAAATTGTCAAAACACCAAGCATCCCACGTATCTTGATGTTGGGCATCTACAAACAAATTCCAACTCTTTTCTTTCTTGTTTTCGTGAACCTCCACTAACCACGACTCCTGAAACTTCTTCACAATATCCCACTTGATGATGTCTAGAAACTTCTAAATGAATGCCAAATCTTCCATGGATGGTCATTCTCTCTGTTTCTACTCTTCAATTTGTTCCCAAGCAATTGGTCACCAAGATGCACATCTCTATTGCTTCAACAGGAAGAGGAAATAGTCCATCACATAGAGCTTGCATCATGATGGTAATATGTTTCCACCATTGTGGGATGAACTTCTTGTAGAAAGTGGCTTTGGAAATAAGAATCTCCAACTCTTCAGTGGAAGAAGGAACTTTGCAAGCATCCATTAAATTTTCTCTTCTTGGCAATGCCATTTCATTCATTTACAGTCTCTTCTGATACTTGTTGATGGCAAGCTTCCCCAGTTGCACACCAAACATAGGGAGCCCCAAGAAAGACACCAAGAAAAAGGGGTTTCTACTGCAAGAATATCTACCTTGTAACATCAACAAGCTTTTGTTTCATTCTTTAGAGAACCATAACAAGGAAAAGAATAAATTTTCACGTAGGCGCATCATAATAGATATCTCCCACAGATTTGATAGAATCAACCATAATCTTCAATATATTCATAGAACACATCAATAGAATAAGAAACACAAAATAATAAACCAATTTTTAATGGAAATAATCACATATTATTCATCTTCATTGTCTTCATAGTTCTCTCTCTCAATCTCTCATAGAAGGATACATTGTTTTGATAGAGTTGGCTATCTGTGACTCTCTCTTTCTCTCTCAATCAATAGTACATCATCTCCTTAATAAAATGCTCAGTAATGACTCATAATAATACTCTCTTGATCATGGATGCACCTCCCAAGAGGTGTGGGAGGTATGAAAGGGTACGAGAGCCACTACAGTGATTCTTCATAGCTCACTACTGTCACTTCACTTCAGTTTTCTCTTCAGTCTTCAACAGTTGCTTATTCCATTTGTTTTAGCTCTTTTGAACTTAGATTCATCCTTTCTAGAAGTTAGAAATATTTCCCAAAGTCCATCCTCATATCACAAAACACATACAGAAGATCTACAGAGAATTTACATCATAGAAAAGCATGAACAGAGGCTCTATAGAGGGTTATAGAAGGTCAACTGAAAAAATCAGAACTTCGTAACTCATTCTAAAACCATTCCAAACTATTAAAAAATATTCAATAAGATTTCAAAAGACCTCAACCTTCATCAATCATCAATCAATGCTTCATGCAGAAGAAAATCATAACAAAACAGAAGCTAAATAAAATGTATCATAACCAATAATCGGAACCTCAACAGAACCTATTAGAACATCACAGAGCCTCATATTTCTACTAAAAACAATCATGAGCTTTCAAAAAATAATAAATATAATCCAAAACACTCTCAAAAACTTCCAAAACAAGTAAACATCACTCAAAATCCATCAAAAATCAACCATTCAGACCTCAAAAACAACAAAAATTACAAAAAAAACTAGTTATTTCAGCATTCAACAATCATGCATGCCTGAAACCTCTTCATTTGATAATCTAGCTAAAAGAGAAAATTTGAATTCTTACACTTGCTAGAATTTTTTTTAAAAAATCAATACATATCCTCCTCTTCCATAGAGCATATATCTCTAAATAGCTCGTACTTACATATTTCCAAAAGCATTTTGAAATCCAATTTACTCATATTGCCTTCAACATTCGTTTTTCACCTTGAGGTTGTGAAATGAGGATGAAATTAAGTTAGGATAGTAAATATATAGAGTGGTTAATAGTCAATAGACTACTTAGTCCATATAGCAATAATGTAGTGTACATGGAACATAGGTACTCTTACAAAGAAGAAAGTCTACTAGTGTGCCACAATAGTTATAGTTTTTCCATGTCTCTTTCATAAGACTCATCCATTGGATTCTCCATAATACTCCTATTAGGTTACAAGTGTTTAAATACAAATGGTTGAATGAATAACATATTGCATAGTAATACAAGAGACACTTTGTATCTCTCTATACGACAAAACTATATAGTATCCTGCAATGCCAAACCAAGAGGGTGTGGGACATAGATACCATGCTTAGTGTGATCATTTATATTTGCATAGATGATTCAACAACTCATTATTTTGCATGGTAGATCAATTTCAATCTCTATAGATGACAAAAAGCACAACACTAAATATATTGTCTTATAGTTCCAAGCCAAAAAAACTTGGGACATAGACACCATGTTTAGTGCAATCCCTCATATTGGCATAGAACATTTAGCAAATCCTTGACTTAGACGATACATCATTTGCTAGATGTCTTGATTAAAACAAAAAGATACCATGTATACATTTGCCTTTATATTCATATTAAAAATCACATTAATAGATCCTTAACTCATATGATAGATCACTTACTAGATGTCTTGATTAAAACAAAAAGATTAAACATATTCATTTTCCTTCATTATGACATTAGCAAATCATTAACTCACATGATAGATCACTTGCTAGATGTCTTGATTAAAATGAAAACATTGCACATATACATTTGCCTTCATTATGACATTAATAAATCCTTAACTCACATTAGGGGCTTGCCTAACCATCCATGTCCCAACCACCCATGTATCTCTACCTCAATTATACTTTTCCTTGAGCCCTAACTTGGTCATTGTTCATTTGGGACGTGGTTGCACAGTTGGTCTAAATGGATCTTTAAAGGCCTACCACCTCCCTAATAGTATAACCCTTGAATAAAAAGGAGAGAAGTGCATTCATCATCTAGATCTAGATCACTCAACTATCCAAGAATTAATAATGGACAAAAAATAATATAATTTTTGTAGTAATGTTTCCCCTTTCTTAGTTATCTGTTTGTAGTAATTTTTGCATAGGGCTTCGTATGCCTTTTCTCTCTCTTTCTTCCAACCACACCAAAACAAGGGTTGATTGTGCTTCCAATCACACTAGGAAAGCCTCCATTGCATTTTATTTTTCTAAGTAGTTCTTTGACTACTCACTTCTTGCATGTTGTGCATACTAAGATATGAGTGCAGGCCAAGAGACTATGTCCATAGTCTCTTGAAGACATTAAGATATGAGTGTCCATATCAAGAGACTATGTTCATAGTCTCTTGAAGCTATCATGTTGTGCATATGAAGATACTTCAAGAGACTATGCCCATAGTGTATGCTCATCATTCTTATTAGAGTTGGCATACATATATAACCACCAATGTATCACTTAGCACATTATCATTCTATACCAAGTTATATTAAAAAATTTCTTCATGTACTTCTTTTCTTCTACAATGCTTAATTGTGCATGTCTACTCTTAGTGTTCATTTGACATGAACATGTAATAATGATTTATTGAGATGCATGCTCCTATCCACTTTGGTTGCTTGCATCATTAGGTTAGTTATTGTTGTCATGGAGTCTTGCGTAGCAACCACCTCCTACATATCCTAAGAAGCATTGAGCCTTCAAGTTAAGTATCCACACTTCTATAGCAAAATGCACATAGTCGAAGTGTTGGTCAACAAATTATGCACAACCTAGGTGGAGATGGATACCAAAATTGGCAATATGGTTGCTAATAGTGGAGTTGGCTCTACTAGAAGTGGCATCACAGATAAAGACATGAACATTATCATTTGGCTTTGGCTTCGACATGACAAGGGGACTACTCCATAGGTTATGAGATTAATAATGCAAGGTTTTGTGATGAGTGTTATAGCACCATAGCATCTTGGAAGGAAAAAACATTTTGTATACATGGACACATTGGAATATTTACATATATATAATATCCCATGCGGGGTGTACTGAATTCAAATAATTAAGTCAAGTTGTTTTGTTCTGTTTCTTGAAACACATAACTCTTAATTTTTGTTTACCATATATACACATCAAAAGTAGTAATATGTACCGATATGAGTTACATTATTACCTATGCACAATTACAAGTGTAGTACTATGCATTGACATAATAAAACTAGATTATGTTAATTATGCAAATGCGTCATTCACGTATCACACATTATCATCACACTTACATGAACCACACATTTATTCAATAAATATTTACTTACAGGGACAAAGTAAAATATCTTCTACTCATCAAGAAAAATACATGTGATGGCTGATAGTGATGGCTAATACAAAAAGCGGATAGCCAATAAGAACTCTAATTCGTTCCTTGGCTTTTTGATCGGTGGAGAGGAGGGGCTAGCTTTTGATGAAAACACAAGTTTCTTCTTTGCTTCAAAAATGACACAATCCCCCTTCAGCTCTTTCTCTAGGAAAAGTGAATCTGACACTTTAGCAATGTTACCTAATGTAGCAAGCACACACACTGTGTTACCATGTGTTCTGTCAAACAAGTAAAGAAGCTTTGATTGCTTGACTAGCACCACCTTCTCCAAGCTAGATGTCACATGCATCACTTGAAAAGTTCTTGGTCAAAGCCCAAATTTTCATGATTGTTTCTTGCCCTTGTGGCGAGCACTTCTTATGGAAGACCATAAAGTCTACAACAAGGTTTCCAATGTACTCCTTCAAAGCTAAATCCTTTCATCGATCGACAAACCGAGCTCCTCGTTGCCTGGATGCACACTCATCTATATAGTATGTCATGAAGAATGTCAAAGTCAAATCAAACAATATAATTAGCAACTAACATAAAGTTATCATAAAGTCACAAAACCTTGACAGTAGGGTGCATCCTGTTCCCAGGAGTGTACCAGTGAGATCTTGGTAAAAAATGATGCGTGCAGTTACCCTCTTTGAAGTTCATCGAACTCAAAAATTAGTATTTAGATTTATACAAGGTGCAATCAGCAATAAAATCATAATGCAAATTCAAGTATCGTCATTGGTGATGGTGGGTGGCGACGAGCCCAAGAAGAGGATAGCATTTGATTCGATGGTGATGTGATTGATCAATCCAACAATATTTTTGTTTCTTTTTTTAATTGAAAGACTAAGGTTATAATACGTTTAGTAAACCCCCCCTCCTTCCCCTGAGTTTCCCTTCATATGAAGGCAGGGGTGAAGGCTGAGATACTACGTCCTCTTCCCCTTAGGGAAGTTGAGATGTCCTCGTCTCAAAAGAAACTAGGAATGTTTCTTACATGGGTGTACTGTTCTCCCTGTTACATGTTAGTTGCAGAGATAGTAACAAAGACAGAGCCAGAGATAGAGATAGAAGCAGAAAGAGACACACAGGTGGAGGATATGTTCTTCTCCTACGGAGCCTGTACAAAAGTAGAGACAGAGCCTCCAGAGGAAGCGGATGAAAATGATGAAGAAGAAAACAAAGTAGGATATGAAAGTGCAGATGAAGAATTTCCTTTGATAGCGGACGATCTTGTTGATGTCCCTACAGAGATCTCAGAGGCTGAAGATCTTGGGGTGTTGGAGGGAATGACTATGGTTCCGTTTGGGTTGACCAATGGACCACAAAGTATGAAGAATCTGCATAAGCAATGGATTAAAGGCATAAAAATTAAGTTCACCAGCGGCTCCTGTTGCCCTAACCATTCATTCTGGAGAAAAAATGATGATGATGCCTCTTGTCAATAGAAGCCATAGCCATTAGAGCCACGGCTTCTAGAAGGTCTGTGCTATGTGACATTCCTAGACACATCCTCTGAAGATGAATCCCTAAGTCCAGAAGAAATCACCACTCACACAAAAGCAAACAAAGCTCTGATACCCTTCCAGCAATCTCAACAGAAAAATAAGTCCTCTATTCAGAAGGAGGACACTGGTTCTAGTGGAGCATTAGACGATGACACTACTCCCTTGAGAGAGTCAGGCCTCTATCCAAAAGCAATCTGTGGGACATTTATCCGTGAAGTGGAAGGTGAAAGACAAGTGACGTTCCTGGGTATTGACGGTACTGTACTTCACCTAAAAGTGGGTCTTAATCTTCTAGAAGAAGAACTAGTGGTCCTGTGCGACTTACTAAAGGAGAACTTAGATGTGTTTGCTTGGTCATATAAAGATCTAAAGGGGATTGATCCCATAATATGCCAACATCATATTGACCTAGAGCCTGATGCCAAATCGGTAAGGCAAAGACAAAGGCATATGAATCCTAATTATTTTGCTCTGGTGAAGGCTGAATTATTGAAACTTCTTGAAGCCGAGTTCATTTATCCCATGGCTAAGAGTGAGTGGGTTTTGCCCATTGTGGTAGGACCTAAGAAGGACGGGAAACTTTGAATATGTGTGGACTTTCAAAAGTTGAACTCGAAGATGAAGAAGGATCATTTCCCTATCCTTTTTATAGACCAACTGTTGGACACAATGGTAGGCCATGAGCTGTATTCCCTCTTGGATGGATTCAACGGATATAACCCAGTCTAAGTCGCAAAAGAGGACCAATCAAAAATAAACTTCACCACAGAATGGGGGATCTATGCCTATAGAGTGATACCATTTGGGCTCTATAATGCTCCTGCCACCTTCCAACGAGTAATAATGACTGCTTTCCAAAATCATCTACATGATTTCATTGAGGTGTATCTTGATGACTTCTATGTCTATAGATTAATCCATAAGCACTCGGGACACCTAGAGCAGTGTTTTGATAGATGTCGAGAATATGGGATTTCTCTCAACCTCGAAAAATGTGTCTTTGGCATCTCATCGAGAGTTATTTTGGGCCATATTGTCTCTCCACAAGGGATTGCAACAGACCTGACGAAGATTGAGAAGATTGCCACCTTGACAGCACCAACAAACCTCAAGCAATTGAGAGGATTTCTTGGCCATGTGGGCTACTATAGAAGATTCACATTTTGCAACCAAGGCATCCTCTCTACACAAGCTCCTAAGGAAAGATGCGGATTTCCTTTGGACTAATGATTGCAAAGAAGCCTTTAATACCCTAAAACAATGCCTTATCCAAGCACCTATTTTGTAGATGCATAAGTTGAAGGGTTAGGTGCTGTCCTATGTAAAAAGGGCCCCTCTAAATTAGGTCAACCAATACATTATGTAAGTCAGAAAGTAACCGACAGTGAGCGGAACTACACGGTGATTGAGCTTGAGTGCTTAGCAATGGTATTTGCACTAGAGAAGTTTTGACACTATCTACTGTCAATGCATTTCAAGTTCTACATGGATCATGAAGCCATGTCCTTCCTGATGAATAAAGCACATGTCAAAGGACAACTGATGAGATGGTTGCTCCTATTCCATGAGTTTGATTTTGAAGTGGTCACTAAGCCTGGCCATTCCCATGTCCTAGCTGATCATCTGCCACAAATCCCTCAACCTGCAGAAGAGGAATAGGATGGTCCTAACCTTCCTGATGCTTCTTTGTTTCTAGTTGAATGAGTTACTCCCTGGTATGCAGACATAGCTAACCTCCTAGCAACTCAACAGTATCCTCCTAGCATCTCAAGCCGTGAGAAGAAGAAGCTTCTATTAGAATCAGTCCCCTACACTTTGCTAGGCAGTGCACTATACAAGAGAGACAAATATAAAGTATTGCAAAGATGTGTTGCAGGAGATGAAATCAGCATAGTATTAAGGGCATGCCATGCCAAACCATGTGATGGACACTTAGCAGGAGAAGAAATAGCTAGGAAGGCTCTGTTAGCAGGATACTAGTGGCGGACCCTCCACAAGGATGCATATGACTACTGCAAGAGATGTGATGCTTGTTAGCGAATGGGAAAATCCACCGAAACAAGTGCGATAAACTACAACCTAGTCTTCTCCTAAAGCCATTTGAGAAGTGGGGATTGATTTTGTGGATCCCATTGATCCACCCACCAAATAGAAGCAGAATAGATACATCTTAGTATGTACGGATTATGTCACAAAGTGGTGTGAAGCTAAATCTCTAAAGTGGAACGATGGTAATAGCGTAGCTTTGTTTATGTACAAAAATATTATCACCTATTTTGATAGTCCCCTTGAGCTAGTAAGTGACAGAGGTACTCATTTCCTAAACAAAATCATGGAGAAGCTGACAGAGTTGTATAAGATCCGCCATCGCAAATCCACTCCTTACTACCCCAGAGCCAGTGGCCAAGTTGAAGTCACCAATCGCATCCTTTGCTCGATCTTGACAAGAACGATTGCCACACATCGTTGTGACTGGGATGATCAACTTATAGAGGCCCTTTGGGCATATAGAACCTCCCATAAGGCAGCTACAGGACATACCCTTTTTCAATTAGTGTATGGTACAGAAGTCCTCTTCCCCGTTGAACTGGAATTGCCCTCTTTGCGAGTAGCAGTTTAAGAACACTTGGGAGATGATGAGTCATTGAAACGTCGCCGCCTACACTTGGAATGTTTGGATGAGATCCAGACGATAACTCTATAGTGCATGGAAACCACTCAAGCGTGACACAAGGCCTATCATGACAGCTTCATCAAATATAAGGAGTTCAAAGAAGGTGATATTGTTCTGGCTTATGATTTGAGATTTGGAAAGTTTCCTGGCAAGCTTCAACAACAGTGGATGGGCCCTTACAAGGTACTTACTGTCAATCCTAATGGCTCTGTCCATGTGCAAGCTGTCGACACTTCTGAGGACCCCTTTTTGATAAATGGCTAACGCCTGAAGAATTATTTCCCTCCCTGGGGATCTTGACAATCACATTGACCCACCCTTTCCCTTTTGGGGGTCACACTGTCCTTCTCTTTGTGCTTTTGATAGCCCTTATGATTTTCCTCATGAGACAGTCTCATTATGCTAGCCCCTCATAAGTACCTCTCAACCCTACCTTGTTCTCTTCTCTTCTGATTCAAAAACGGTGGCGAGGTTGGTTTTAAAAAAAATAAAACAGATAAAAACTGTTATGGGAGAAAAGGAAGAAATTCCCTGTCATAGCAGGCCTTGTTCCAAGAAAAGGTGGAAACACACTTGGGCAGGAAGCTGACTGTAGAAAGGGTGGTAACACCCTGCAGTTCAGGATAGCTGAGACTGTGGAAAGGGTGGTAACACCCCGCAGTTCAAGATAGCTAACTTACCAGTAGAACCTTTCCAGTGAGTAATTTGAAGCCACCTCTCTTGGTGTGTTGTCTCTGCAATATCAGTCCGTCTGCCCTTCTTAATAGACGACCATTCGTAGAAATCATTGAAGTACCAACCTTGTTGGCTGCCTCCCTCGGTATGCCTCATCTTCAATATCCTCATAGCAAAAATGGCCGATACAATCTTCATCACCAACCCCTTGAGTGATGTGAGCTTTCATCCTAATAGGATGGGAAGGTGTGTATAGGCTGCCCTTTGTATCTATCAATGAGCGTGAGACAGAGGGTGGGCTAAGTGACTAGTCTTTCCCTTCAAATAAAATGAGAGGTGAGATGTGTGAATGGAGTGTTGCACGCACGGGTTGGGCCTCTCAATGCACAACGCACGATCTGTTCCTATGCAGTGCACCATAAGACTCCCTGGCCTTCCTTCTTGCACTGTATGTCGGCATAGGGTGGGATGCACAGTTGCACCATCAAATACACACAAGGCATACAACCTCTACACAAGTGACAGTGAGGATTACCTCAATGGGTTTTAGAAATGGGATGCCCTCTGTATCTTTCAACCAAAGCGTGAGAGAGAGGGTGGGTTGAGTGTGACAGATGTTTCTTCAATCAAGTATTGAGAGGTGTGGATTGAGGGTTGTTACGACAATTGGCGTCATGTACGTTTCTATTTCCCTATGCACCCATGGGATGGGTCTTTGCCATCAACAGAGGATACATCACTCTGTTTTGTACACAGTACTGCAAGGTTCCCCTGGCCTTTCTGCTTGCACCTATGCCAGATGGGGTTGGACTCACTGATGCACCATCAATTGTGCACCCTAGCATACTCCCTCTGCTCCATTCCCTTATTGTCGATTCGTAACCCAGGTATGAAATCTGGGTTTCATCATTATTAACTCAAGTGATATAAGTTATGGGGCGAGTGATGTCAAGATTGTGGGAGAGAAGGAAGGAGTCTCACTTGTAGCTTTCTTGCTTGCACAATGGGGGAATATACACAAAGGTGGAGGCTGAAAACAGTTTTCCTCTTCTTAGTTGTGTAAGCCAAAAGAACTCTCATACAAAGAAATAGAAGAACCCTATATATGGCTCTCAAACCAAAGACAACTAACTAAGGTGGCATACTAACTGAGCCACGAACTAGAGTAGATAAAGATAGCTGTCATCTAGCTATTATTCATGGGCGGTGTACCAACCGCATCTACAACTGACAAGCCGGTGACATAAATACACAACGGTCACCCTGGCATATCATGAGTGGAGCTCGATATCTCAACAAGTGACTGTTCTCTCATCCCATTTGAGTGCCACTGAGCTGAGTGACTATCCTTCGTCAATGACACCTCCCCTGGTGGTGGGTTTCATCAGCCAGTTACGTCCCTGGGTACTGTTGCATGGTCCCTGCCATGCTAGTTGAACGCTGAAGCAAGCCGTGGTACCTCCTGCAGCCGACTCCAACCCTTGTGTAGGAGTGACGGTTCCTTCGACCATACACAAAACAAGCCAAGTCTTTCTAACCCTATTCTTATGATTGCAAGTATATGTTATGTTTTAAGTGTGGGGATGCCAGAGTCCAATCTGTGACAAGTCCTAGGTTGTGTTGTTGCATTTAACCTTGTCCGTTAAGGTTTTAAGTGTGGGGACGCGTCTCTGTGCATCTATGATGCATAGCCCCTTCATATGCCTCACTTTAATCCTATATATATGCAATAATCCAATTTTACCATGATGGGGTCCCTTCCCCACCCACCTGTCCATGTTCAACCCACCCTTGGGGTCATTCCTTCCCTATTTTCCTTTCTCCCTTGTTTTGATATTTTTCCATGCGAACGCATTCTACATTCACCGAGACCCCCATCCAACCTTACAATCCTATTTGTCCCTTCGACTTGACCATTTTTCCTTTTTACCAACCCTTCTTTCGGCTGACGGCTCTTGAGTTATTAACTTTTGAAGTATTTCTCGTAAATTGGCTGGTTTTCTATGTGAACGCACCTTTATTGTTCTTGAACAAGAATTTGGCATGACAACCATGTCCTACATCTTCCCCCTGACATTTTTCCTTTTTGCTCCCTGTCCTTCTAATGCACGGTGTCAAAGAGTTCACTATTCATAATATAAATCATGGGATTCTTATGAACATAGAAGAGCTTCACTGGAAGTTATATGAGAAAATTTGCATACAAAATTTAGACATTGTTATCCAATAACCACCTTAGTTATACAAGTTCTTTTGTATTTATCATATAATTTTCAGTTATACCATGTATATTTATGAAGAATAAGTCTATGGAAACCTACAACTTGGTCATCTGGAAGGAATTGACAGTCTGCAGGATAAATCACATTAATTCAGGTATAAAACTATGGTCAGAACCCAACAAAGATGCCAAAAACTGCCAAAAGTCCACTAGGTCCACATGGGACCAGGAGTAACAGACTTAAGTGACTAGCAAGTGACCTAGGCTGGTCAAAAAGTGACCAGGGATTGAGTAGGGAGCAGCCCGCGTTTTTCGGCGCAAAATGTGGGCTGCACTGTCTGAGGCAAACAGGAGAGAGCTGGAGCTATGGTGCATGAAATGGAGCATGCAAACTGAAGATCAACAGGCCCAACTGAAGATGTAAACATTGTGAGAGCTCCACTTCTCTGCCTCTTTGGTCTGACAAAAATGCATGCTGAGACAGTCTATAAAAGAGGGAAATTTGAGAGAAGAGTATTCAGCTTGTTCTTATGCACAACTTCTCTCATTTTGTCTACCATATTCTTGGTCCAATGAAGCCCGACTTGTACCCAAGTACTTGAGTGACTTTGGGGCAAGCAAAGGGTGAGGATATTGAAGACATACGGGCTGTTATGGGCTGAAATAACAAGTCATAAACAGGGCAGCCCACTGTTATGGTCCATTTTTATGAGCAAAAATGGGATTTTTATGGTTGTAATGAAAGGAAATGACCTCTTTTCTTCAGGACATTGTTCATGAATGATTAGAAGTGCTTCCTCTTGAGTTTATGCACTCATTTTGAACTTGATTATGGGCTGGAATTTTCTGTTTTAAAACAGGGTTGAAGATAAAATTATACTTTTTCAATTCATTTCATGTATCTTTGGCCCAAATCTTGGATGCATTTGAATCTATCAATAATATACTTGAACCAAAGGGTTGAAATCCATCTATGTACTTGAAATAAATGCCATTAGAGCTTGCATTTGACATTCATAAATGAATTGAGAATCTGAAAATATCCTTTATGATATGATGTATGTACCCAGAGGCATTTGATGTAATCAAGTTAGTCTTATTCCTTCTGTTCATGTATGCTAAGTACATAGTGAAAAGGCTTGAACTCTTCTTCCATACCTAAATCATTTCTAAATCCCGAATCTTATTAAACCCCAATCCATTTTTCCTTCCCGAATCTTGAATCCTAAACTCTTTTTCTGCACAAAAAGCCCCGGTGGTAGACCTTCAACTCTTAACGCGACAACAACGGTTCATCCGATATTAATTTTTGCGTGTTTTCGAGCCATTTTCATGCTTATTTTTAACATTTTTCCTTCTGAACATGCCCTATTTTCACCAAAATTCTAGTTTCATTTGACTGTTGTGTCCTGCCAACCTTTTCCCACATTTTTCCTTTTTTTCTCCACCCTATTTTGACTACTGTATTTTTCATTATTAAATTTTCAATATATTTTCAGTTTTATTTTTTGTGTTTTTTGCATGTGAACCCCTTCTAACTTCACTGAAAGTGAGTTTTGACATGATAGCCATGTGCATCCCCTTCCCGCGGATATTTTTTCTTTTTATTACCCTTTATTTTGTTGCTCAATTCTTTCCGTATTTATCTTTGAGCCCATTTTCGAGTTCTTTTTTTGGGTTTTTTCCATGTGAACGCATCCTCTCTCGGTCGAAACCGTGTTTTGACCTGATAAGTTTGTTGGGCACGTTATTTCGCACAATTTTCCATCTTTCTATCCCATGTTTTGATGTGCTGATTTTCCAATATTAATCCCCGTATGTATTTTTGGAGTCGTTTTTCGTGTGTTTCCCAAGGGAATGCCCTGTTTTGATCCCAACCACCCCATTGTACTTTTTCGCAGTCTCCTTCTTACCTTTCGACCAAGTTTTCCTTTTTATCGCATTGCGTTCCGACGAATGGCTTGCGAGTTATTAATTTTTCGTTGTTTTTCCATGTCCCCGTGCGCCTTGTCTTGCGCGTGAATGCGCGCGTTTTTGAATTTACACGGCTTGACATTCCCTGTTCTCTTCACGCCCTTTCGTACCAAAGTCCTAGCCCCTGTTGCTTCCCATCCTTGTAAAATTTTTTATCCCTGCCCCGTGCATGCGCGCGGGACGGGATCGGCTCCCCATTCTTTCTTTTTCTTTATTTTAACAAACACATCAAAACAAACAAAAGAACATTTTTAAAAAAACAAAAAACAAAAAAAAAACAACCAAACCAAAAAATAAATAAATACATCAAACTCCAACAAAACCATTACCACACCCAAACCCATTTTAAAAAAAACAAACAAAACACACAAAAAAACACACACACACACACACATACACAAAAACAAAACAAAACAAAAAAAAGAACAATAAAAAACAAACAAAGAAAAACAAAAAAAGAAAATTAATAATAATAATAATAATAATAATACTCCGGCCCCCTCCCCATCCGACGGTTTTTTCCTTTTTATTCTCTCTCTCTTCTTCCTTCTTTCTCCTTCTCTTTCTCTCTTCCCGTCTTCTTCCCTCCTCCTCCCTCCCTTCTCTCCTTCTTCTCCCTCCCTCCCTCTTCTTACCTCCTCCTCTTCCCCTGCTCTTCTCCCTCCCTCCCTCTTCTTCCCTTCTCCTCCTCCCCTTTTCCTTCCCCCTTCCTCTTCTTCTCCCGCCTCCCTCGCTTCCTCTTCCTTCTCTTCTTCTTCTTCCTCCCCTTTCCCTCCCTACTATCGCCTGCGCCCACCGTCCTCGCCGT
The DNA here is from genome assembly GCF_053477565.2 of Lygodium microphyllum. NCBI lineage: Eukaryota > Viridiplantae > Streptophyta > Polypodiopsida > Schizaeales > Lygodiaceae > Lygodium > Lygodium microphyllum. The sequence continues at coordinate 126,304,121 of NC_141160.1, read as the reverse complement.
CCTCCTCCACAACTTTCTCCTCTCCCATGCCGCCTTCTCCCCCTTCTCCTCCTCCTCCACCACCCTTCTCCTTCTCCTTTGCACCCCCTTCTCCTCCTCTTCTCCTCCTCCTCCACCACCACCCAACCTGCCCACCCCCTACCCAAAACCCATTTCCCTCCTTGCCCACCCCCCAATTACCCCTCCCCTAATTTGACCCCCCCTCTAAGTTTACACCCTCCCCAAATTTACCTATCCTCTTCTCTCAATTTACCTCACACCCTACCTAAGCCCCCTATCCCACCCCCCTCCCTCTGCCCTTTACTCCTCAACCCTTGTTTGGCCCCCTTCACGCGCTGCGGTCGACGTTTTGGTGTCGGTGGTTGTTCACGTGCGTTCACGCGTGAGAATGCGCGTCCGACTTGTTTGTGCGGTAGGATCTTGCAGCCATTCATACACAGTCGCAGTCATTAGCAATTGTTCATATGCAGTCACAGTACTTCAAATCCAGAAATCTCTAAAAACACAAACAATATTCAAATATTCAATAAAATTCATTAAAATCCAAAAAATTTACAAAAAATATCTTGAAAAATCTCTAATAATTTTGCAAACAATTGAAATATTTTTCAAACTGAAAATATTAGCAAAAATTTGTAGAAAATTTGAAATTTGAAAATTCTTTTAAAAAACATTAAAAAACTTACCAAAATTCATTAAAATTTGATAAAAATAGTGACATAACTTTGAAATTTTTTAAGAAAATTCTACCTTCATGGTCTCTTTTTTCAATCATTTCTCAATTGAAAATGCTTTCCTAATTGGCCAAAGTATTATTTGAAGAGAAAACCCTAATTTTAACCCAAATTCATGCAAAATTCATTTTCAATCTCAACAATGAGCTGGAAAATGTGAATTAAGTCTAATTACCTTATTGACACTTGATGATCATGTTTGATTTTCTAAAATAAATCCATATAATTTTCAAAAATAAATCCACAGTGCATGCATACACACTGTACATACACAATTTATTTGTAACTAAAATGAACCCCCGCCGTCACGCATGCATGCGCTTTGTGCCATAGATCACGTAAATTGTAACAATGAATTGCATTTTTAGAGACCCCCAGTCAGTCAAGTCAATCTAAGTAGGGGTTGGGATTGCAGAATCGACCCACTATGCATTAATAGTTAATTAATAACGAATTGCAATCTAATTTGTATATGGCTAAAATGAATTCGATAGTGTTCACCCATCCACGTTCACTGCACCATAGGTTCACACAATGTGTTTACGAGGATTGGGATTTGTTAAATCCAGGATATCGGTCTTGTTTATCTCTCTTTATTCTACTAGTCCAAGTCTTGGATTCAGTCATTGTCTAGGGTATGGTGTGTTTGCATTTTTATTATTGATTGCTTGATTACGCGGGGTCTTGGGTGCCTGCTTGTTGCATAGCATGAATCTTTTGGTTGCACGAGTGCGTAGGTTATGTTAAATTTTTTTCCATAGGATGTAGATTGTTTGGGGAAGTCTGGTCCAGTCTTGTCTGGTCGTCTGTCCTTTGTTTTGATATTCTTCTCAGTGTTGATTTGTTTGGGTTTTGCAAGAAATTTTTCATCTTTTTCCTTGGTTGTGTGTTTGGGTATTTTGTGTAGTATGAATGGAATCTACCTCTATTCCTCCTATTGTCATCCAGCATGTGCCGTTGTCGGTGCATGACTATGTTCTTCTCTTGGAGGCGGATTGCATTCGCCGTCCTGGTCTTCATCCTTTTGTGGCTTTGAAGTTTCCACTAGTGGACAACATTATTTGCTACTCCTTCCTGGCATCCTACAAGAACCAATCTGGCTTGGTTTATAACCGACGCTTTTGCTTATCCATAGCCAATATCAGTGATGCCTTGTGTTTGCCTATTTCAACGTCTTTCGTCCCTAGTGGAAATCAATTATTGACAGTAAGGAGATCCTTTCTCTCTTGCAGAAAGAAACCTCTACTCCTTGGGTCTCCAGCAAAGTTATCACCAGTTCTGGGGTTTCTGTAGCTCACATCTCCTCCCCGGTATGGAAATAACTTTGCCAATTTCTACAAGATAGGTTCATGATAGGGAAGCCTACTTCCAAATGTCTCTCCAAGGAGCTGTTGACTACTTCTGTTAGGATCCTGGAGGGAGCCAAGCTCAATTGGGCAGCATTCATGCTCGCGAAGATGGATCATCATTTTCAGAGAGTTCAAAAAGGTCAGGGCAGTAATGTCTCCTACGGTGTTTTTCTTCAGAAGATTATCTCCCTTGTACCTCTTGTTGGTGGTGTGCCAGTTCCCTAATCATGCTCCTCTTCTGAAGCAGCTGCCATATTCTATTCCAACTCCTCCTCCATTACATCCCAATTCTGATTCGGAGGATGAGGCCCCTGCCAGATTCTCTCGCAATAAAAGATTACGTACTAAAGGGCCCCTTAGTCCTATTTCTATTTCAGTTTCTGATTCTCCTACACAGGACTCCATTCCTCCTATTTCTACCAGTTCCCTTCCTTCATTCTTGTCATGTCCTAATCTATTTGCAGTACAAAGGGATAGGCAATTGGATAAACAGATCCCTGCTTCCTTACAAACAATGTTAGTTGGACCTTTGCTTCCTTAGCTAGTTTCTGGTGTCCAAGCTACATTGGAGACTTCACTGATGACTTGTCTTCAGTCCATTTACACAAGGGTGTATACTTCCTTGAAGGACAAAGTGGATTCCCTGACTAGTCAATTGAGTAAGACTTTGGAGGATCTAGTATTTGAGAAACCCATTCTCACGGATATTCATAAACAAATGACTGAAGCTACTACCCTGATGGATTCCTAGAAGGCCACCATTCACCCTAGAAGTAGAGAATGTGTATTTGACTAAAGAGAAGAATTTTGCCCTTAAGGAGATGATCGACTTAGCCAGTAGGCTGGGTACTTGTCAAGGTCAGCTATAGTCTTCTCAGGAAATTGTTGAGTCACAGAAGAAGATGATTGCAGAGCTTAATCAGAAGATTGTTACTCTTTCTATTCATCCACCTCGTGTGGTTTCTTTTGTAGTATCTTCCAATGAGGAGCTTGACTAGTTACAACAGAAGGCGAAATTGTGTAATGGTTTTTCTGCTAAGGTCGAATGCCTTTAACAACGTATGAATTATGTGTAGGATGATTTTACTAGTTATGTTGAGCTGGTGTCACCCCCACCATTTTTCTGGATCAAGTATAATCAACAACATTTTTCCTTATATATCTCTTTGAGCAATGTGGATTTAGAACCTCCACAGGATGGGTGGTAGAATTCGTGGTCTGTAGATTTGCTGAAATCTGTGTTTGACATATTTGTTGATGAGCTGATTTCACATGAAGTACAGTTGATGTCCTTCATGTATCTTACTGTGCATTTGTAGATTCCTGATGAGGAGGATTTGAATATTTATGTGGGAGATGTGATTTTACAAGCAGTGATGTATGTGCACTCAGCTGAGCTCCTGCTAGCAGATAGTTTGAAGCATTATCATGAGCAAATGTCTTGGTGTAGAGGAAATGCTTGGCATCTACCTTTGGAGGATATTGCTTTGGAGCCTTGTTGTCTCACAGGTGTATTCCACAAATCTGAAATCCAACCTTTGCAAACTCAATTGTTGCGTCATATTGCTGATTATCCATTATTTAGTGATTCTTTTTTCCAAGATCTTGCTTATCGTTGTTATTTTTATCCATTAGATCCCACTGATCTTTTGTCTTATTCTCTTATGTCCTATCGTTTTCTGTTGTATATTTCCCTCTTCACTTCCAACCTTGATATTATTCCTCTATTGTCTTTTACTCCTAATTCCCCTCACATTCCTATCTTTACTTTTTGTCCTTTCATTGCCGATCCGACATTATCGCCTACGCCTTCTGAACCTCCTCCTGTAGTTTCTCCTGTTCCTTCTGTTTTCTCAGCAGATTCCCTTCATAAGTTTTTGCTGAATTTTCCATCTTTTCCATCTTCCTTATCTCTTCATTTCACTTCTTTTTATGATTTATCCTATCCTCCTTTACAATGCTCTCCTCTTATTCCATTCCCCTCTCCTTCCAATTACATTAACCTTCCTCCTCAATCTGTAATGGAGGGGAAATACTTAGGTCAAGTTGACCTAAGGATAAAAGGTGTAAGGGACATTGCATAGGCACCATTTTGATGAATATACATCTGTCCTTTCACCTTCTTCACCTTCTTCCATGTCCTTCCATGACTGCTAGCCATTTCTCTCTCCTCTTCTTGTCTTTCTCTCTCTTCAGCTAGTCTTTCTCTCTCTTCTTCTCTCATCTTCTTCCTCTTTCTCTCTCCTCTCTCCTAGGTCCCCTTCATTACATTTGGTATCAGAGCTTAGTTTTTAGATTCTTTCTTTTCTCTCTACTAATTTTCAAAACTAGTCTCCTTTTAGTCAAAAACCCTAGTTACTCAGACACACAGGTACATAGGGAGTACTGTACGCAAAGATGGCAGCCTTTCTTGGAGTCTTAAATGGAGCTTGGACCAAAAAAATGGAGGCAAAAAGACAAAAATGGCAGGTCGTTTTTCAACATTAAGGTAAAAATTCTAGGGTTTTAGTGGAGGAGAACACTGCAGCACTTAGAGGGAGCACTGGAGTGACCAGTGGGCATTCCCAAGAAAAAGACAGGCAGCATTGAAGACTTTTCAGAAGAAGACATGCAGCATTGATCCTTTCTTTCTCTCTCCTCCTTCCTCAACCCTTGCACTAGTTTTGTTGGGTCAGAGTCAAAGTAATGGCTCACATCTGTGAGTGATATCTCTGAAGAGTCCAGATTCTGGAATGTAGCATCCGCAATGGCAAGTTGAGAGCTTTGACACCAATGATAATGTGAAGACCAAGATCCAGAAGGAAAGTACCCTTCACCTGGTGCTGCGTTTGCGTGGAGGGCAATGAATTGCAAGGGGTGGTGCTTGCAGGTCTTTTGCCTCTTCTCCCATCAGCTTGGCAGACGTTCCTCATGTCTGCTCTGTGATAGAGAATAGCTGGGGGGGAGCCTTGAGCATAGGTGCTTGATCATGCTAGGAGAAAGCCTGAGAAAATTATCGGCATGAGAAATAGGAGACCGTGTCAGGACAGACAACCAGATGTACAATGGAATCGGCCAGACATCAAGGCGCGGAGGTTCCATTGTTGAACGAGGAGCTTTCCATAAGGATCGGGCCTGAGAATCTGGAAGGGTGGATGCCTTGGTTTCCTTGTTGCCAGCATCCGTCGTCGAAATTCATGGCATAGCTAAGGGCGTCATAGTGAAAACCCGAACGCGCAGGCTTGGAGCAGTTCATCTTTCGCGTTTCAGCCCTGAGCTTTCTGAAGAAGAGCCTCCACCGCAAGGGCTTGCTGTAGAACTGGTTGTCGACATCGTCGGCCCACCAGCCAGCCGGGGAGCTGGACACAACGGCCACGTTGGGGTTCATCCTTCGCCTGCCGAGGAGCCGCCAGCTGTCGTGCCACCATGCGTGGCCCGATTGGAACCTCTATGGGGAAGGGGGATCGTCCTTGGTAAAGGAGGTAGAAGGAAAGTGACAGAGGAAGGTATCGAAGTGCAGTAGTAAGGCATGGTGCTTGTGGGTCTTTCTTACAGTTGTATTGTCCGGAACAATAGGCTGAGATTGCTCCACCTGTCAAAAAGACCATCACCGTCGAAGTCCCGTAGCACTGCAGTTCAAACTAAAATTCCCATTATTTCCATTGCTGCTTCCACTCTGGCCATTGACCACTTCAGACGCCATGTTTGATGATCCACCCAAAGGAGCTCATATTCCAACATTCGTGACAGTTTGGTCTTCATGCTGTGGCATTTGAGGTCTCTGTAGAGATGCATGCTGGTTAGAGGGCTCGTTCGGCGCAACCACAGTAGTTCCAGACTCCGGCCTTAGCTCCAAGCTGCCATATCCATCATATCCAAGCTCATCAAGATAATCAATACTCCTGCTCTCTGTAGAGGTAGCAGCAAACTTAGGAAATGAGGCTTGAAGGAGAGCCAACAGTGTGTCGTTATTAGCAGGATCAAACAAAGCAAGCCCTTCTTCCTTCAGCCTCTTCTCCATCCTTTCATCCAGCCAAGCCATGAAGGCGTCCTGCCATCATGCACATTGGTACGGAGGGTGTGTCGTTAGCCTTTCCGATTGTTTTGATGGCTTGCTCATATGTCTCATGATCTGAGAATGGTAGGTCAATTGTAGTGAGGACGTGCATCCAATCCCACTCATCCTCTGGGCATGGGATATACTTGTTCAAGGGCCCATAGGGTTTCTTGACCTGGGCATTACCCTTGAGCATAGTGGAGATGGCATCGAAGTCGACTGGTGAGGTCTTCCAGGTGTCCATCTCTACTCTCACGGTGTCCATCCTATTGCCAAGAAAGATCAAGCCGTTACCCCAATCTTCAATGACTCTAGCATTTCGCATCCAGGATCGGCCTAATAGGATGTCGTAGTCCACTCCCTTCATGACTATAAAGTCAACGGAGAACTGGACACCTACGATCTTCACTGGCCAATTCTTAAGCACCCCGAATGGCTTGACTCTCATACCGTTTGCTAGTGTGACATTAAACCTAGCAGTCTCAACAGGTGGGTTTCCCCAAGTCTGAAGCACTGCGTGGCTAAGCACACTAACCCCAGCTCCCGTGTCCACGATTCCCTTCCTCGTGTTGTGTCACCTAGGGCTAAAATCGGCAAGACCGCATGCATCTCGGAACCTTCCCAGAAGGCATTGACCTGTAAGGATTTAGGCATAGATTGCAGCATCAAACTCGGTATTTGCATCTCTGTATCATGGTCATGAGGGTCTGTCGTGACTTGCTCTCGTGACCCTTCAACCCAATACTTAAGATCTTGTCACAGGGTGGGATGCTACCTAAGCAGATCTCCCAGGCTAAGTGTTACAAGGGTAGTCACCAACATGGCTAGGAGATCATTGGGTGTTCGTCTTTCTTCTAACTTGGATCGTCCTGACAAGTGGCTGTGACTGAACCACGGCCCTGTAGCGCTGAGGCTTGGCCTTAGCGGCACTGCTTGTGGTGCAGTTGCTTCCCTCGACTTTGGTTGTGGAGGTGAGGTTGACGTACTTATGCTGGAGAGGTCATCGATTTCGTCCTCTAGGATGGGCTCAGCGTCTTTTAGATGCTCTTGAGCCTCCTTCACCCATTCCTTCACTTTTTCTACAGCCTCTAACTATTGCCTCGGATGCGGGTATTCCCCTACCTTAACGCTTCCCTTTTCGATCGTCTTAGGGGTTGAAGTCTCTGCCTCTACATCAAAGACCTTCTTTCGAGCAGGCAGAGTTGTAGCACTCTCCATTTTTAGTGTGATTTTAGCTTTTGACCCCTTCCTCCTCTGTCTACGGCTCTTCTTTCCTATCGAGGCTGCATCAAGATTGCTAGGTCCTGGTAGAGAGATGCCGGCCTGCTTCGTTTGGGCACGGTTCATGACCCGTAGGCATGGCCTCCTCATTAAGGTTCTCGACACCAAACAGCCCCAATGGGACAGATGGCACATTGGCTGAACTTGAAGATGGCTTCCGCTTTGGGCAATCAACAAAGAGATGAGTGATTCTGCACTCTGCACATCTTTGGTCAATTTTGCTGCTCCCCTTCAGGGTAGCGTGACGAGACATGTCCTGGGTGACCATAAGTCCAACAAATGATTGGATCTTGCATCTGCCCTCCTAGGTCTCTACCTCGCCCTCTTCCCAACGCCATCACTGGCACTGGTCGATAATCCATGAGGACTGCATTACCCTTGTCATCATGCGAGACGTAAGGGTATATGTAGGTCTCTTCGTCAGTTGGTTTTTCCACGTAGTGGACATGAATGCCACTCGGTGGATGGACTAAGGACCAGGCAATCTAGGAATGCCTGTAGGATTTATTTCCATCCTAGGAACAGCCAGATTAATGCCGTTAGGCGCAGGGAGGGCCAATGGGGCTCCCCTTCTGAAAAATGGCTGCGGCCTATTCGCTAGGTAAGGCTGGCCATATGGTTGTGAGTATGGAGTTCTTCTTGAAAATCTGCAATGCGCGATGTCATGTCCGAACCTACCATAGTTAGCGCAAGGTCTTGACCTACGGTCTTGACACTCGGCTAGCAAGTGGTTTCCGTCACAATACACACATTGGACGTGTGGGTGCGTTGGTCGTCTCAACATGCCTTGCAACTTGGCTAATTCCATCTTAATGCCAGCCAAGTCTCTTGGTGGTTTTTCCCTTATCCTGGGATGATGGGGTTGATCGTTCACTCGAGGCTGACACTCTCTCTGAATTTCACGAGTTGGTTTGCTCAGAGTTCGAGCTTCTAGAGCTTTTTTCCTTCAGCTAATCGTTAACTCGGATGGCTTCCTCAAAGACCCTAGCTAGCGCGTCTCGCTACAAGCTCGAGTTGCCTGCCAAAGCCTTATATAGTTCCTCATTCCGAATCCCCTGATGAATACAATTGATACTACTCTTTCAGTCGAACGATCTTCAGTAGGGATTCTCTTGAAGAGACTCCTCACGTGGGTCACATAATCGCGAATGTCCTCCTTCTCTTTCTGCTTGATGTTTATCAAGTGTACTAGTAGATTATCAGAGTATCCAGGCTCCGCAAATCTCTTAATGAAGAGATCCTTGAGGTCATCAAAGTTGGCTCACTCTACGGTATCTAAGCTTGTATACCACGTCCTACCCTTGTCGCCCAAGCAAAGCCCGAATGCTTGAGAGCATTGAGTTAGGTCGTTGAGGCCGTTGGCTTCACAAACTTGCTCAAACTGCTCAACAAAGCTATATGGATCGTCATGGGGTTGGTACTTATCAAGTTGCTTGCCAAGAATAGGGATTTTAAACTAGCTCTTTGAGCCCTGGTTTGCTCCTAATCCTGGGAGTAGTGATGTCCCTAGAGTCGTGGCACTTTGCTCTGCAGCCGTGTTATCGAGCAGTTGCTTCATGAGAAGCTCACTCAGTGTTAAGTCTCCTTCTAGTGCTCTCTCATGGTCCGTTCGATTTCTGCCAGAGCCAGGTTCAGCACCCGCTGCACCTCTCGCAAATCCATGCTTTGCCTTTGGCTCCCATCCTACTGATCCCTATTGTATTCAGCCATGCTTTGCAATGCTTTGCGGGCTAGCTTTCTCTCCTCTTCTAGATCTGCGATGATAGCGTCTGCTGTCGTGCCGCGGTGCTCATACCGGGCATGAGCATCGTAACTACTGACTAGCTGCTCTGCTGAATAGCATATGGAAAGACTCCTAAGTCGAAATCCTCGTTAGATCTGTGGTCTAAAATTTCTTCTGCCATTGTCGAGTTCTCGTGCTCCACCAAGCTATCGATCAGGTTCAGTAGACTTGTCAAATCCACTTCGTCGGCACCCCCTGCTTGGTCCTACTTTGCGCGTTGATGGTTCGTCTATGTCTTGGGTCCTTTCCTACTGGTGGGTTCCTTGAGTGGTTTATCTGGACGAGTTCCTTCAGTTATTGAATACAATCCTCAATTTATGGCAACTCAATGTGTGTGTCTTTTCTTGTGCACTTGTGCTCAATCAGGCTTTCAGTTTCCTGAAGTGTACTTCAACTGCGGAAATTTAGGGTGAGTGCAGCAACCAATTTCTAGGCGTCTTACGCACTCTCGCGTTGGTTCGGGCCTAATAGGCTTGTTGATAAAATTTTTGGCCATCTTGGTAGGGTTTAGGGTTTCCCTAATATGTTGCCTTGTTTGTTTTTTGTCCAATCAGGCTTTACAACTCAGCAGTTTTCGTCTAGGTCTCTGGGTCTCGCAACTTCCTACTTCTAGCTGCTAAGCGGCTGCGCCCTAGGATTTTGCCTATTCCATGTGCCAGAATCAAGTTCTGAGTGTCCAAAGGGCTTTTGACAATTTGCGCTGCTGAGTTCTAGTCGGGTTAGGTCAAATTTTTGAAAATTTGATAAAAAATCTACACTCGGTCCAACTGGTCTGAATTGCAGGGTCCGAGAGGGTCACTCGGATGGGCCGAGGCGCATGGGCCAAGGGCCGAATTTGGGACTTGGACAGGGTGGGCTCGAACGGGCTGAGGAGTGGACTCGGACGAGCCGAGTGGTCAACTTGGACGAGGTCGCTCAGACGGGCTGAGGCAATTGGGCCGAGGGTCGAGTTTGACATGTGGCAGAGGGCCAAATTGGTCGACGGTCGGAATGGTAGAGTAGGTTTGGGCTAGTGGGCCGATTAGGGTTTGGGCCGAGTGGGCCGAGCGAAATAGAGTTGAGGGCCGATTCGGAGATTCGGCCCAGAAGTGACTGTTCGGACGGGCCGACCGTGGCGCATGTCGACAGCGCGAGTTTGATTTTGATCGTTCCTTGTGATTTACTCAATCTTATCAGGCACAAACCTCCAGATCCTACCTAAGGGGGTAAGGGAAGGGATTCATATACCTGGATAGAGTGGTGGGCTTGTCGTTGGTGCAATCGGATCAAATCGGACAATAGCTCTCTCTCTCTCTCTCTCTCTCTCTCTCACTGAAATGGTCACAAATGAGCTCTCCCTTGGCCTCTTGGTTCTTATACTCCTTTCCGGGTATGGTGCTGGTGCTCCCACTCACTCACTTAACGATCTTAGGTATCACAAGCGATCTTTTTGCCAATTTTTGCATGATTTTTGCCCTGTTTTTCCCTGTTTTGCAATAGTAAACCCTACCCTTCTCCGGTGCGATTTCCTAATTTTAACCTACTCTAAATGAAACAAGAATCGAAAGCAAGACACAGAAATGATTTCTCCATGTTTCCCAATCATCAAACAAACAAAATAACCCAAAATACTTACTTTTTTTGAAGATCAAAACACCCAAACTTCCTACCTATCTCAAGCTTCATTTCGGGGATGAATCCCTTACTTCGATACTCGATATGAGGCGCGCAAGTGCTCAAGCTTGAATCCGTTGGTTTAGGCAACGGAACCAAAATGTGGGAGCTTTTGCTCAACCGCCAAGACCCACGGACCGCTTATTGCTTCAAGCGTTCCAAGCGAGCTCTAATGGCTATCACTCACCTAGCCGATGCGCTGTCGATCTTATGAGTGTAGTGAGCTTACCTTGATGCCGATATGAGTTGCCTCCTCTCTCTCACACTCCAGTAGCTCCATGATCCTAGATGCAAGCTCAAGCATCCTCAAGTCTCCTCCACCTCCAAGCTCCATCCTCCATAGCCGCGCACACAAGAAGAGAGAAGAGAGGAGAAGAAGAGAAGAGGAGATGGTGAAGAGCTTCACCCTCTCGATCCCTCACTCTCACACGCTCACTCCCTTACACTTTTACACTCCCTCTCTCAAGAGCACACACAAGCAAAGAGATGAGAAGGAGAGAAGAAGAAGAGGACTCTTGTTGTCACACACTAAAAGAATGAGCTCTCATTCACTTTTTGAACTTTATATATACAAACCCTAAACTCCCATGGGCACCCATCCTTTTTTACATGACCGGCCATTGTGGCAAGGTCCTTTTTCCATTTCCTTCTTCTAGCCTTATGCCTCTAGCTTACACCCATCTAGTATTTTACAATTGGCACAGGAGGGAGCCTAACGCTCTTTTACAAGAGTTTTCCGAGTTTTTTGAGGCGTCCTTCATTTAAAATTGCGTTTTTTTGCCGTGGCTTGGTTTTGGAGGTCGCCTGCGTGTCTTTGCTATTTTTCCATGTTTATTTGCTTTTTTTCTTCCTCTTTTCGCCATCTCGACCTGGGGCCATCTCAATTTGGGGTTAACAAGGAGAAAGGAAAGGATATAATAGAGGAAAGAGAGCAAGAGAAGAAGGAAGATAGAAGAGGAAGAGAGGTAGTAAGAGAAGAGAAGAGAAGGATAAAACCGTCATCATTAACAAGCACTACGTGTAAAAGCACACCACTTCGAGCTTGTAGAAACTTTGTCCACTCTCTTGCCTCTAGCATTCATGGAATGGTTCCTTCTTTCTATAAGGTTTCCTTCTCTAAGAATTCCACCTAGCCACTCAAGGTTTCCAATCATATCTTGAAGTTTGACAAAGCTCAGAATGCTAGCATATGAGGACCTTATTCACAATGGTTCCAAAGAGAGTATACTTAGAAGGAGTTGGGAGCGTGGGAGGTACAAATGTACTTATGAGTGTGCACAACACACAAATGTATGCAACACCATCCCAAGTTCCTTTAGTGACATATAAACAAAGTGCATCAAATATATTAAAATTTTCATTCAAAAAGATCCATTAAAAAACCATGATAATTAATTTTAATAAGAATTAGGAATCAAGAAATCGCATCAAGAATATTTTCATTGGCATTTATGAATCATGAAAATATAGAGAAAAGTAAATTTAGATATTTAAAAGCAGATCATTAAATTCATTAACTAAAGTATCCTCTTTAATAGAGAAGATCACAATGTTATAAGTTAGGTCAAAATTATTAAATTACATACATAGCCATTAGAAATTATTGAATTGCAACCTAGGACATTCCAATCGACTCTCTTTTCCAACATAAAAGTGAAGTACAAACCCTAGTTTTTGAAACAACCAAAAAATCCGATAGGATCCACTTTTGAGAAGATAAAAGCATGAAATTTTTAGGGAAAATAAACTCTAAGGTTTTCAACATAGTTCCATAAGTTAAGACAAATCTTAACCATATCTTAACACATAGAAGTATAGAAAAAAATAGTCAAGACTTACAATAAGATCAATCAATCAACCTTCAACAAAGGTTTAGGTCAAGAAATCTTACATGCAAATATAAAAAAAAGTTATAAAAAATTAAAACCAAGGAAAAATCCAACAAAGAATATTAATAAGAACTATGATTTCAAAGGAAACCTAGAGAAATCCAAAAGGAAAACTAGGGAAAAATCCAAGAAGGAGACAAGTGTTGAGATGACAAGCTTAACACATGCGGACATTGATGATGGACCGCCTGGTTAGATGGATCCACACGTCTACACTTAGCACGTCGGTGGTCATTATGACTCACACATGGCCACTGACTCGTTACTTATTATATTCAGGTTGTTACACCTATTTACAACTGGCATAGTTATAGCACCAGTCGACTAGTGTAGTCGGTTATGCATTGTTTGACTTAATAGGCCACTTTCCTTTATGTTGTATCTTATCTATACTTTGTGTACATTGTAAAGGGTGTGGAAGAAGAAGAAGAAATCAGTAAGAAAACGTTTTGGCCTCCATCTCTCTTCTTGTCTCTTGAGTGAGCTTCTCCTTGTGCATTCTGTGTGTGTTCGGCACATCATCTCGAGCAAGTCTCCCCACCATGCGATTCTTGACATGGTATCAGAGCCGTGCCACTGAGAGAGGCTGATTTCGAAGGCTGAAGCGAAGGAGAAGAAGCAAGGTTCAAGCAATCAAGCCACGGATAAGAAGCTCTCCCATTCTTCCGCTCTTTCTCTTGGATAGTGCTTGTGGAGGCACCGGAAGTAGGGTCGAGCAAAAATCTCAGATTGTAGTGAGATTTGGTGTGTGCGAAGAGCACTGTATATTTTGCAGCAAAGGCCTATAGGGCCTATCCGCAGTTATTTTGGGCATCTGAGGCCGTTTCAAGGCCCGTTTTAGAGCCGCAAGGTTGTGGGCAGTAGTTTCAGGGTACACTGTGACTTCGATTGTATTGACCGAAAGTGGGTGCACAAGTTACAGATTTCAGATCTGTAAGTTCAAAGGTGTTTACAAGTGAGTAAACATAAGGTTTATCTACAAGCAGGTTGGAGATTGCATGTATTGTTGAGCAGACAGTGAAAAAGACTGTCTGGTGTATTGCTGTGCACTACAGGTTGAGGGTTGCAGAAGATTTGCTTGCTGTTGGTATTAATTTTTTGATAATGGCAGAGAATAATGGAAGCCCCATCATTGAGAAGCTCGACAAGAACAACTACCCATCATGGAAGTTCCGTGTCATGAACTTCCTTATTGGAAAAGGCCTCTACAAGTTTGTTTCAGGTGAAGAAAAGGAGCCGAAGGTGAGTGATCCTCCAACTGCAGAAGAGACAAAGACACGAAAGGAATGGAATGCAAAAGATAAGAAGGTCATGTATTGGCTGTCTGTAGTAATTGATAATAATATGCTGGGACATATTAGAAATGCAGAGAATTCATATGCAGCTTGGACCATACTTGAAAGTATGTTTTCTGTAAATACAAAGGCACAAAAGATTCAACTCAAGCAAGAGTTGAATACATTGAAGAAAGGGAAGATGTCTATCAATGAGTATGCGCTGAAGGTAAGAAGCATTGTAGATGCATTGGCAGCGATTGATGCAATGCCCGATGATGATGATTTGGTGTCGTCTACCTTGGGTGGACTTAACAATGAAAAGGCTTGGAAGTCTTTTGTAACTTCCGTATATGTCAAAAAGCCATTTCCAGATTTCGATGAGTTGGTCTCCCTTATGATCACTGAAGAGATCAACATGCAGAGTGAGACATCTGAAAGAAGCGGTGAATAGGTCCAAGCTTTCTACTCCAGTTCAGGAAGGGGATGTGGCAGATTCTCTTCAAGAGGCCGTGGTACAGGACATGGTAGTGACAACCAGCAAAACAGATTGAATCAACAATTTGGCAATATGCAGGTTTCAGGCGGTCGTGGTAAGTTTAGAGGCAGGGGGAGCTTTAGAGGAAGAGGTGAATGGCAGAACACAGGCTCTAACAACTCTGGTATTGTGTGTCACTACTGTGGCAAAACTGGTCATATTGCAGCCCAATGTTATGCTAAGAAAGATGATATTCGCAGTGGTAAGTTGCAGCAAGGAAACTATGCGTCGTCTTCACGACAGAATGAAGACAAAAATGAACATATGTTTGTTATGCAGCATATGCTGAATGTTATTACAGGAAAGGGAACGCATGACGATGTTTGGTATGTTGATTCAGGTGCATCCAATCATATGACCAGCCATGCAGAATGGTTTGGAGAGATGCAGGATTTGCAAAATGCAGGTTATGTGCAGACGGATGATGATTCATGTCACCGAATTTCACACATTGGAAAAGTTCCCTTGTCCTTGCATGATGGTGAGACAAAGAGTCTTTCAGATGTATTACATGTGCCATCTATTACAAAGAACTTGGTGTCAGTCGTAGAGCAAGGGCTACAAGTCAGATTTAATGCAAAGGGCTGCTTTGTAGAAGACTTCAATGACAAGTGCAGGTTGGTAGCAAAGGGAAGTAGAGTTGGACGTATGTTTACTCTAGATGCTGGAATTCTTACTATGAATGTTGCTATGTATGCTAAAGGAAAAGTTGTTGTTGCAGATATTGAAATTTGGCACAAACACATTGGACATGCAAATGTACAAAGACATAAATTAATGTAGTCCAAAGGGTTGGTTATAGTTTTGCCTACATTTAGAGTTGCAGAATTTCATAAGGTATGTGAAGCATGTGAGTTTGGTAAGCAGGCAAGACAACCCTTCTCACATGACAGAGATGTAAGCAGAAATATCCTTGATGTTGTGCATATTGACATTTGGGGGCCTACACAAAATGTATCTCTTGGAGGCAGTTCATACTTTGTCACATTCATTGATGATTGTTCTAGAAAGCTGTGGGTATATTTTATGAAGGAAAAGAGTGAAGCGTTTGAGCACTTTAGAACTTTCAAGGCTGCAGTTGAAAGAGAAACAGGCTTGAAAGTAAAGTGCTTGAGGTCAAATGGAGGGGGAGAGTACCTCTCGAATGAGTTCAATGATTTTCTGAGGTCTCATGGGATAAAGAGACAGTTCACATGCAGGTATACCCCACAGCAAAATGGGGTTGCAGAAAGGAAAAGCATGCATATTGCAGAAGTTGCACGCGCCTTGATGGTGGTGGCTGAAAAGAATATGCCTAAGCATTTTTGGTCTGAGACTGTTCATACTGCTATTTATATTATGAACAAAACTCCCACAGCTGCAGTTCATGGTATGACCCCCGAAGAATGTTTTACAGGTAAGAAGCCTGATGTTTCACACTTGAAAGTGTTTGGATGCATTGCATATGTTCATATGCCAAATGAGTTGCGGAAGAAACTGGATCCAAAGGCTAAAAAGTGTGTCTTTATTGGATACTCTTTAGAGCAAAAAGGGTATCGTTGTTATAACCCTGCCACATGTAAGTTCAGAGTGAGCATGGATATCATCTTTGATGAAATGAGCAGTTGGTATGCATCTAGTGGTGACGCATTGGATGATGATGATGATCATGACACTCATGTGTAGACTGAAAAGCAAGAATCATGAACTCTTAGTGGACCAGAGACATCATCTAGTAGTCCTTGGTCTAGGAGACTAAGGAGTACCTCTACATCTTCAGGTGCATCTAGTAGCACTATAAGTAAAGACAAAGGAAATAATAAAGTGTCAGATGGCATTGATGCAGTTCTTGATGGAGACTCCAGTGGCTCAGAGAGCTTAGATGATGAGCTTGGTATTCCTTTTGTCAAGACACCAGGTGTACAGAGAGCTCATAATAATGTAAAGGCTCCATTCAGTGATCCAGTGGTATGCAGGTCTAGCAGGGTGAGATACCCTATTAAAAGATTTAGTTTTGAAGGTTATGTAGCTCACCATTATGCTTATATGGTGAAACTAGTTGAGGATTTTGAGCCCACATGTTTTGAGGAGGTTGTTGGTCATGCTCATTGGGATGCAGCAATGGATGAGGAGATGGTTGCATTAGAGGCCAATAAGACTTGGGATCTAGTATCATTGCCGAAGGGCAAGAAAGATATTGGATGTAAGTGGATTTACAAGATTAAGCACAATGCAGATGGTTCTAGCAGGTACAAAGCTAGGCTGGTTGCAAAAGGCTATGCCTAGACATATGGCATAGATTATGATGAAACCTTCAGTCCAATTGCTAGGATGGCAACTGTCAGATATGTGGTTGCTTTGGCAGCAGCCAAAGGTTGGAGGTTGCAACAAATGGATGTGAAGAATTCCTTCTTGCATGGTGATTTGCAGGAAGAAGTGTATATGGATCAGCCAGCAGGTTATGAAGATTTAGAGCATCCCACATATGTGTGCAGGTTGAAGAAGGCACTCTATGGGCTCAAGCAAGCACCTAGAGCATGGTCTGACAAGATCAGAGAGTATATTGTCAATATTGGCTTTTATGTTTCTGATGCTGATCACTCACTTTATGTGAGAAAGGGAGATGCAAGTTTGATCATCATAGTCATCTATGTGGATGACTTGATTATTACAGGTGATAGTGATAGTGGGATTGCTGAAGTCAAGGGCTGTTTGAAGAAGAAGTTTGAGATGAAGGATTTAGGTGAGCTAAGGTACTTCCTTGGCATTGAGGTGATGTGATGATGGTATATGGCTGTCCCAAAGACAGTATGGCTTGGATATACTGTCCAAGTATGGTGTGACTGCATGCAAACCACTTTCAGTCCCGTTGAAGCAGAATGTAAAGTTGAGTATTGATGTTGGGGATGAGATAGAAGACCCTACTATGTTCAGGAGGATAGTGGGGAGTTTGATCTACATGACCATTAGAAGGCCAGACTTGAGCTATGCCGTTGGTCTTGTGAGTCAATTTATGCAAGTACCTAGAAAGCCACATTTGGATGCAGTCAGACGCATATTGAGATATGTGAAGTCCACATTACATTATGGACTTTTCTATGAGGCAGGTATAGATGTACAGATGTTTGGATACATAGATGCAAATTGGGCTGGTAGTATGTCTGATAGAAGATCTACCAGCGGATACATGTTCTCTCTTGGTAGTGCAGCAGTTGCATAGAGCAGCAAAAAGCAATCTACAGTTGCTTTGTCGAGTACAGAGGCTGAGTATGGAGGTGCTGCTGTTACAGCATGTGAGGTAGTATGGCTGCAAAAGCTATTGGCTGATTTGGATGTGCAGGTGGAAGGTCCAGTTGTCATTTATTGTGACAACATGAGCAGTATACAGTTGGCTAGAAACCATGTGTTCCATGCCAGGACAAAACATATTGAGGTACACTACCACTTTGTGAGAGAGAAGGTACTAGCAGGTGAGATTGACTTGGTGCATGTCAGCACACAGGATCAGATAGATGACATCTTCACGAAGGCATTGGGTACAGAGAAGCTTCAAAAGTTTCGAAGCTTACTTGGAGTTGCAGAGATATAGTTGAGCTTGAGGGGGAGTGTTGAGATGACAAGCTCAACACATGCAGACATTGATGATGGACCGCCTGGTTAGATGGGTCCACACGTCTACACTTAGCACGTCGGTGGTCATTATGACTCACACATGGCCACTGACTCGTTACTTATTATATTCAGGTTGTTACACGTATTTACAGCTGGCATAGTTATAGTGCCAGTCGACTAGTGTAGTCGGTTATGCATTGTTTGACTTAGTAGGCCACTTTCCTTTATGTTGTATCTTATCTATACTTTATGTACATTGTAAAGAGTATGGAAGAAGAAGAAGAAATCAGCAAGAAAACGTTTTGGCCTCCATCTCTCTTCTTGTCTCTTGAGTGAGCTTCTCCTTGTGCATTCTGTGTGTGTTCGGGCATCATCTCAAGCAAGTCCCCCCACCACGCGATTCTTGACAACAAGAACAAGCTAGAAAGATTTGCCACTAAGTTAAAAAATCTTACTCTAATTGCTTCCTTGTTTGTGTAGAAATATTGTTTCGAAGGAATTGCTTGTGCTTGCAATGGTGCATACTGTTACAACTATATATATCATCTCTCACTTGACTTGGGTCTCACCTATATATACTAACTCTACATCAATATGAATCATTCTTTGGGAGCATATCTTGTGTATCTCTCTCGTACTCTCTCTCTCTCTCAACATGGTATCAGAGCTATGGATGCGTAGCAACAACAAGGAAGATAAGTTGTTTCATTGTTTATACTTGATTAAATTCTTTGCACAAGTGATGATTTGATACATGAACTTGTTCAAATTAGAAGTATTAGTTAATTTTGTCTTTAAAAACAAAACCAAGTTTGATGCGTAGCTCTCGTCGTGTTCTCGAATCTTATCAAAATCGCTTGTCAATTAGAGTTCTGGATCAAAAGTTATGATAGTTCAGGATTCAAGATAGTAGTTCTGCTCGAATCTGCAATTCTTTGTTTAAAACTGTAATTCTAATTACAGTTCGTTAATCCCCAATTATAGTTCGTTAATCGCTTGTCTTCGTTAATGACGTTCATTACGACAAGCAAACATCTTACTATTTTTAGCAATGTTTTATTATCGTTCATGTTCTTTGCTCGACCAAAATAGCACTTTTCTTATATGCATCATCTTTTCTTGCATGTTACGTCTCTCTATTTCGGGCTTTCTTTTTAGTCACTCAATACTTTTCGTCGTTCTTATATGCATCTCCCTATTTTGATTGTCATGCATCTCAACTATGCTCGTCTTGATCATGGTTTGCAGATTCTGCGATCTCATCTTATTTGTTTTCTCTCGACATACATGCATGCACTACAAGGATTTGAGCTAGTAGCGACGCCGATTAGCGACGGCAGGTAGCGGCGTCGCTATTGGTGTCACTATTTGCATCGCATTTGTGTCGCAAATGCGACACAAATAGTGATGCTCCACAGGGAAAAAAAGCGGGCCGAAACCGAACACGGTTTCATTTTGCATTTGCGGCTTGTGTATTTTGAGAGTGAGAGTGAGGGAGAGAGCGACCATCGTAAGAGAAGGAGAGGAAGAAGACTTGCTGCCGCCGCCGCCGTTGTTCACGAAGGAGAGGAGGAGCCTTCATCGCAAAGAGGAGCCGCCCCACACTTGCCATATCTCATCGGCGAGTCTCCCTCTCTCTTTCTTTTGCTTGTTTAAGGTTTAAATCACCTTCTCTTTTGCTTGTTTAGGAGAGGAAATGAGAGAGAAAGAGAGGGAGAGAGAGAGAGGGAGAGAAAGAGAAAGAGAGGGAGAGTGAGAGGGAGAGGGAGAGTGCATTCTCTCTCTCCCTCTCCCTTTTTCTTGTTTAAGGTTTAAATCACTTTCTTTTTTGCTTGTTTAGAAGAGGAAATGTGAGAGAAATAAAGAAAAGAGAAAGAGAGGGAGAGGGAGATAAAGAGAAAGAGAGGGAGAGGGAGGGGGAGGGGGAGGAAATGAGAGAGGGAGAGAAAGAGAAAGAGAGGGAGAGGGAGAGGGAGGGAGAGTGCATTCTCTCTCTCCCTCTCCCTTTTGCTTGTTTAATGTTTAAATCACTTTCTTTTTTGCTTGTTTAGGAGAGGAAATGAGAGAGAAAGAGAGAAAGAGAGGGAGAGGGAGAGAGAGGGAGAGAAAGAGAGGGAGAGGGAGAGGGAGGGGAAGGAAATGAGAGAGGGAGAGAAAGAGAAAGAGAGGGAGAGGGAGAGGGAGAGGGAGAGGGAGAGGGAGAGGGAGAGGGAGGGAGAGTGCATTCTCTCTCTCCCTCTCCCTTTTGCTTGTTTAATGTTTAAATCACTTTCTTTTTTGCTTGTTTAGGAGAGGAAATGAGAGAGAAAGAGAGGGAGAGGGAGAGAGAGGGAGAGAAAGAGAGGGAGAGGAAGAGGGAGGGGAAGGAAATGAGAGAGGGAGAGAAAGAGAAAGAGAGCAAGAGGGAGAGGGAGAGGGAGGGAGAGAAAGAGAAAGAGAGCAAGAGGGAGAGGGAGAGGGAGGGAGAGTGCATTCTCTCTCTCCCTCTCTCTTTTTCTTATTAAAGGTTTAAATCACTTTCTTTTTTTCTTGTTTAGGAGAGGAAATGAGAGAGAAGGAGAGAAAGAGAGGGAGAGGGAGAGGGAGAGAGAGGGAGAGAGAGAGAAAGAGAGGGAGAGAGAGAGAAAGAGAGGGAGAGGGAGGAAATGAGAGAGGGAGAGAAAGAGAAAGAGAGGGAGAAGGAGAGGGAGAGGGAGAGGGAGAGGGAGAGGGAGAGGGAGAGGGAGGGAGAGTGCATTCTCTCTCTCCCTCTCCCTTTTGCTTTTGGAGAGTGTTAAGATATATTGTGAGAGGGAGAGGAAATGCGAGAGAAAGAGAAAGAGAGGGAGGGAGAGGGAGAGAAAGAGAAAGAGAAAGAGAAAGAGAAAGATAACATTTATTGGAATGATAGCATATCCATGATTATGGTAATGGTATCCACTTTGCTTTTTTTATGGGTACCATTACATCGACTCCTTAAGAGGGCTAAAAATTAGTCATACACTTTATAACGTCTAATTAGGAGATTTAAGATGCACGATAATAGACTTATCGATAATGGTATGCAATGTGCTTTGCCATGGGCCACATACATTGGTGACTCTTTAAGATGGCTTAAAATTGGTCATGTCCTTCATAATGTCCAAGTAGGGGATCTAATTGTGATATGCATAATTCATTGTTTTTGTATTAACTTTATAGGCATAACAAATTAGAAATCATACCAACTAGTCAATGGAAAGACTAAAAGAAAATGATACCCTAGCTAATGGTCATTACGGTACTTCATCAAAATGAACCCAAAAGTATTGTTATAGAAGAAGAATCCCTTAAATTGAGTATAGGATATTTTCTCTCAGGTCTTATGACTATGTGTAGAATTGATTGAAACAATTTTTATTACTATAGTTGATAAATTTCATAGATGGCATTAATTTTAATATGCGATCCTAAGACAAAAAAATCACATTTCTAAGATGCTTTTTATTGAGACTAATTTATTATTAGACTAAGAGATCCTCAATGATGCTCATAAATGGATTACTTATACTCAAAGCCCTCTAGTACAGTTTTTTACAATAACGAATAATTATCTACTGGGACAAACAAATCCTTGAACATGATATAGGGCCGAGATATAACATCAATAAATCTCTCAACTACTATGTACAATGCAAGATTTATGGTCAACTTTCAACTTGACATACATCTCCATAAAGCTATCCATTTAAGCCTCGTTTGCTGTAATGTAGATAAGATGGAAAATGAAGAAGGTCTTATTGTTCAAGATCGCGAGGCGTATCTTAATCAACGTGTCCCATGTCCTTGCTCTCAATGCAAGTTGGTAATTAGACGAAAACGCCGATTGTCTATAGAACACGTATGATGATTTGGGGAGTTTCAATCTGAGATCATTGATCAGGCGATTGCGGATTTTCAGCAAACGGTAATTTGAAGTTAATATTAATCATGCATTGTACTCGCAAGCTAATTGAAAACCATACACAATAAGATTGGGTCTTGTTGGCAAATTTTCTATCCAGGGGGGTGATGTCTCGACCCAAGGGGGAGTGCACCCTTTGCGGCCAATTAGAAGAGTTCGTGGATGTGCGATGGATGGATTGCAAGAGCCAATCCACCACTCGCAAGGCATCGATACATTGATTCCCATGGATGTCAAGACATCTGATCCGCTTAGAGAGGAAGCATCCATACCATTATATGATGGGTGCCGAGTATCTCGGTTGAAGGCATTACTTGCACTCTTAAGTGTGCAAGCAAAATACGGGTGGAGCGATACGAGTGTGACCGAGTTATTCAGGTACCTTGAACATAGGCTTCATTGATTTTTTTTTGACACTATTATTACAAACATTTGTGCTTTTTCAAGGTGTTTTATGATTTTTTTCAGGTTATTGAAATATCATATATTACCACCTACAAATACCATGCCTGAGTCTCGTGATGATGCACGACATATTTTACGGAAGCTTGGCATGGACTACAATAACATCCATGCATGTATCAACGACTGCATACTGTTTCGAGATGAATACGAGACTATGGAGACATGTCCAAAGTGTGGTGCTCACAGGTATCGACAGGACTTGCAAGGGCAACCATCCCTCAAAAAGTTCTCAGACACTTTCCGCTCATCCCCCGCATAAACCACATGTTTCGCACGTCCGGCATGGCAAGCTTGACAACATGGCATGTGCAGAATAGGTCCACGGATGGAGTTCAACGAATATCAGCGGATTCGCGCACATGGAGCCACATTGACTCTACCTTCCCAGGCTTTGCGCGAGAGCCAAGGAATCTTCGGCTCGGTCTCGCAATGGATGGTGTGAATCCATTCGGTCTGCGCTCAACTTCTTATAGTGTGTGGCCTATAGTGCTTGTCAACTATAACATCCCTCCATGGCTTTCTACGAAGAAAGGACATCTCATCCTTAGCTTGCTCGTCCCAGGCCGCTACAAAGTAAAAAATATGGACGTGTATCTTCGTCCATTAGTCGATGAGCTTAAGATTTTGTGGGAGGAGGGGGTCACTGTGCAAGATATGAGCAGGCGCGATGGTTGGCGGTCAGCCAACATTCGAGCCATTCTCATGTGGACGATGCATGACTTTCCGGGATTGGGAGAGTGCTCAGGTGAGCAAACCTCCATTCTCGCTGGTAATATCTATATTTTATCTCATTCAATCAAGTATTCACTAGGTCGTGGCTCGCCTTACACGTCTGGTTACCTCACGTTATCATGCATGTCCGTTGTGTGGGCCACAGTTATACTCCCGAAGGTCACGAAGCATGAAGAAGATGGTATATCAAGGACACGCCGCTTTCTTGCCAGAGGATCATGAACTCAGGGAAGGTTTTCTTGGACGACCTCCAACCAGTATGAACGTCGCAAGCTGGTACGAGCTGAAAATGGTAAACCCGAAATCACATCCAAATGGAATGCGATGGTTCTCTGTTTTCTAGGAGTTGCCATATTAGACCCACTTACAGGTCAACCACTTGTTGGATCCCATGCATATTTCCAAGAATGTGGGTAGCTTGCTATGGGACCACATCACAGGAAAGAGAGATATTATAGGGTCACGAATGGATTTGAAGGAGGTAGGTAAGATTGAGGTGCTTTGGCCGCAGTCGAGTGCTGATGGTGGAGTGCAGCTTCTTCGCACTCCTTGGGTTTTGTCCACCAAAGAAGAGCGCATTGTGAAGCAAGTAATCAAGTCTATCCGTACTCCGATGGGTATGATGCATTCTCTCAGGTCCCCATTTTCTAAAGATGACCAATTGTCGGGGCTAAAATCCCATAATTGGGATAAGATATGTCAGGTTTGTGAACATAATGGATTGTAATTAGCATGGGCATTTTGCAATTTGAAAAGTGGCCATTATTCATAATGCTTTCTCATTTGTGGCAGTTTGTCCTACCGATCGCGATCGCAGGATGCCTTACTCCAGAAATTCACGGGGCCATTTACAAGTTGTCGACTTTGGTGCAATGGATCTCACAGAAAGAGATTAAGACGTCCTCTATTGAATCCGCGAGGCGGGGAACAGTGGAGATGGTCTATCTCTTTGAGAAATACTTGCCCACTAGCATGCTCACGATACAAGTCCACCTTCTTCTGCATCTTGTGGACGAAGTGGAGATTGCTGGACCTGTCCATATGTGATGGATGTTCTTCCTGGAGCGCTTCATGAAAACCCTGAAAGGCTTTGTGCAATAACGAGCTTGGCCAGAAGGTAGCATGGTCGAAGGTTGGTTAGTGTCAGAGGCGTTAGTGCATATCTCACAATGGCTACCAACGGTGGAACTAGACAATGAAATGCTATGGACGCTGAAGGATGATGATAGACTGACTGGAGATGTGGTGGTTGGAAATGGGGTAGAAAAAAGAACGGATGCCTCAATGGAAGAGAAGGTGAATCTCTTTTATATGTTACACGATGCCTCCATGGAGACGTGGCTCGCCAAGTACAAGATTGCAAGGCAAGATCAAGAGGAAGCGCGAGCTGAATTCCGACGCAGTACACATCATCGACCGATTCGATATCCCGAAGGCATGGAGGAGATGCTGCGGTTTGTGTCAACACGATGGTTGCATGGAGCCTTGACCGCAGCATCTAGCGAAGGGACAGAGGTCTCAATGGAGGAGTGGAAATTCTTGAGGGGATGTAGTCCAAAGGTGATGAGGGGTTTAGAATATGTCGTATCTAAATTTTATATGCGACATCTAATTTGAGTGTTTCAATGTACAATACAAAATATATAGTGCAGCGTGGTCGCACGGACGACATTTTCACGTGGAGCATATTGACAAAATGCGCTCCACAATGGACTGTGGTGTCATGGCAAGGTTTGAGCAAGAGAGCCGGCAACGAGCAACGGATTCGAACACGGTTGTGGATGAGATGGAGTATTTTGGGAACTTGTAAAGTATTATTACGATGGATTACTGTAGCTTCTCCATGATACTATTCGATGTGCAGTGGTTCAAAGTGGTACTTGGAGGAGCTGGAGCAACAGTTTGACGAGGTCCATCTGGATTTCTTGAAATAGATTCCGAAAAAAAATGGACGGATTTGCGCGACACCTTTGTGTTGCCGGCCCATTGTGAACAGGTGCATAGAGTCATTTTCTTGCTAATTGTAATACGACATGGTTTATGTCACAATGGTTTGAACTCACTTTGTACGTGTTTGTGAATAGGTAATCTTCTATCCAAACCCCCAACAACCTCGATGGTGGTATGTTATACCTTCAACTTCTTGAAGTGCGAGAGTATATTATCAAAGCGATGTTCCGGGCATAGATGAAGATAATATGCAAATAGAGGGGTCGATATTACAAGGGGTGGAGGCCACCGTAAGCTTGGAGCCCGCATCGGCTAACAATGATGGAAATACAGGAGTCCAAGAATTTTTTGAGAACGAGGCAGACTCATTCTTTTGTGGTGACATGTTTATCGACCTTCTAGTGTATGCAGAGTTGTGTCAGGAGATTAACATGGGACCATAGGATACTTCATTCTTGGAGAATTGTATTACTCAATTCGTTGTTTAGATCTCTTATAAAGGTACATAAGATATGCATTTTAAGAGGGATTTTTTAAAAATGATTTATATTACTGTGCATTGTATAGTTTAAATTGATTATTCTAATACTATTCTTTATCTGTGCAAGTGACATTTTCAGGATGAGTCGAGGGATGAGCGGTGAGGAGTTTCAGGACATGATGTCACGCATGTCTCCAGACCAGCTCACGAGATTCAGAGAGATGGCAGACCAGGAGCTGTCTCGTTCTTCGTCAGGGCACCCTGCTAGATCTGCTTCAGTGCGATCAGATGCTTCAGCTTTGAGCAGACGATCTCGACGCTTACGACTTGGGCTAGAGGGAGGGACTGCATCGGGATCAGGGGGATGCTGCTGTGGAGACACGGATGTGGTGTCTCCGTCTCGTCGTTCAGCTGGAGCTGCGTCACCTCCAGGATTTGTCACACCTGTGGGAACGTCTACTCCAATTACTCCGGCTTTTGCGCAGCCGTCAGCAGGTGGCACCCCTTTGAGTGCCACTCCAAGAGAGGTTACCCCCGTCGGTACACCGGATGTAGAGGGGTCTCCTGGATATGCCATGAAGCGTGGACGGAGATGGGAGAGGACCCATCTTAGGCAGACTCCTAGGGGTTATGGATATCTCGTTGATAGTAGGTCAGGAGCCATCATCATAAATGATGAGGGGAGGAGGGTGATGGCTCGCATGAGAGAGTTGTGCCAACAAGTTTTTCGCCACAATGTCCTGGATCATTAGAAGAATATACTGGAGGGGAGCAAGGACTACATAGTAGCATCCTTGCACGAGGAGTTTTCGGTGCCAGCCACAGTAGATAGATTCTCTACAGGCTGGATGATGGATTGCATGCGTGCATACATGTCACATAGACGATCCGATACACGCAAGGCAATCAAGAGTGGGGCTGCAAAGCCCGAGTGGTTAGATGCAGACGATTGGCGCCGATTGAGGGAGGAGACTACAGATTCGCCAGGACGTTGGAGTCAGCAGAGTGGGAGGCGACGAGGGCACGACTCGAGGACGGAGTGGTCCATCATCTTGGGAGTGGCGGTCACTGGACATATTTGGAGGACTTTGTAAATTTCTCTTTTGTTTTGCTTGTTTGTTTTTTTGAAATATTCTTTGTACTGACAATCATGTTTCTAACAGTTAGCATTTTGTTTTCTTTGCAGCACTCCATTAGAAATCGCGATCTGCAAGGCCTTGAGACTCGATATGCAGAGAGGCACGGTCTCAATGCATTGATCGACCGATTGTATAGACGTGGAGGCCCTGTAAGTCACTCATCTTTCTTGTCCGTAGTTACCATGAGATATTTGAATGCATTATTGTATGGTGGATTGATGTGTTGTTTCTTTTTCTGCAGAATCCGTTCGATGCTCCTTTGCGGCGGGACGAGCTTTCGGGGGACGAGGATTTGTAGCTCGCCCTTGGATCCTTGGAGCTCACACACCTTTATTTTTTAGTCGCCTGATCTATATAGACATTTTCTATGTATTAGTGATATCCTGTCATGATTGTACCAATCGCTTTTTATGCGATCATGTATTTATTTCATGTATCAGTTTTATGATTTCAGTATACATTCTTTTTGTTTGCAAGCGCTTTGTATACAGTAGTGCAGAAACTATTTTGTATGGCTCTCATACAACACACAGTGCTATATGTGGCAGCCACAAATTTTTTTTCCCCTGTTATCGTCGCTATTTGTGTCGCAAATTTACTGGTTGCGTCACTATTGGCATCGTTATGTGTGTCGCAAATTTACTGGTTGCGTCGCTATATGCGTCGCATTTGCGATGCATATAGTGACGCATATAGCGACGCCAATAGCGACGTTTCTATGGCGTCGTAAATAATGACGCTTTTTGCGATGACGGGGGCAAATTTTGTTGTTTGTATTTTCGTCACTTTAAACATCAGTATAAGGTCTATATCTTGTAGTGATGGCCAATTGTGTAATTGTTAATGGATATCCGTCTGGCCAACGTTCGGTTCCCTTCTTCCAAGGACAAGGCTTTCGTGGGTGGAAAGCAAAGATGATGCTAATTCTTGAAGGTGACGAATTATTTGATATTGTTTTGGGCAACCTGTCTTGCCCAGTTCAACCTATTGATGTGATGAATAACAATTCTGTGATTACTGATGGCCCATTATTTGAACAATGGAAAATTGATCATACTGATTGGATTCGTCGTGACAAAGCGGCTCGTCGTTATATATTGTCTGCACTTCCTGACTCACTTATGTTGGATGTCTTTCATTTGGAAACCTCTCATGCTTTTTGGGAGTATCTTATCTCAACGTTTGAGAAGAAATCGGTCACCGAAAATTTATATATCCAAACTTGTTTGAAGAATCTTCAATATAAGGTTGGTACTTCTATGCACTCTCATATCGAGGCTTTTAAAGACATTATCAATCAGCTTGGTGCTGCTGGCGCTCTTGTTGCTAAAAATCAAATTGTTACTCAACTTTTTCATACTATCAAAGATCCTTTATATGACAATATCATCACTATTTTGTCTAACAAGGATGATATCCACTTTGACAAATCATGTATATCTCTTATTGAATATTCTCAACGTCATGAGCATCATTTGGAAAAATCTGATGCTGTTTTGGTCACTCGCAAACAAAGGAATTTTGATGCTGCTTTTGTTGCTCGCAAGCATCCCGCTTCACGTTTTCAGCAGGGTGGACGCCCTAATCAAGGTAGTAAATCTTCTTGTCTTGCTTATCCTAACAAACATTGTTCTTATTGTGATAAGATAGGCCATGTGGCTTCTGATGGCTGGGCACGTCAATATGATGAGGAGCATGGAGTTACTACAAAGCAACCTCGCTCATCCAAGTGTTTTCCTCCTTGTGATTATTGTGCACATACAGATCATCCATCTCATCGTTGTTATAAACATAGATATGATGAAGAACATTCTTGAGCTTATATTGTTCAACAAACTACAACTGATGATGATCATACTCATTAGGAGCTCAATTTTGTCCATCATGATATCTCTCCAAAAAAGGTACTTCATGTTCATGCTGGTTCTCTATTTATCGTTGATTCAGGTGCCACTGGAAACATGACATACCGATCGGCTTCACAATTATCATTCTCTTCATGTCAAGAAGTTTGTTTACCTTGCAGATGATACACCTTGTCAAGTCAAAGGAGTGGGTGATTTATATCTGGGGACTGTTTCATCCACTAGAATATTAAGAGGAGTTCTTCATGTTCTAGATTTGCAATTATATTTGAGCTATCATTGAACGATACAGTTGCAAATGTTGTTATTGCCCCTAGAGATGCAGATTGCAAATTCTGGCATCAACGATTTGCACACTCCGATTTTGCCAAAATTCTTGATCTTCATCGTCATGGTCTTGTGCAAGGTATGGATCTTAAATCTCATCCACGTATGGGAATATGTGAGTACTGTGCACTTGGAAAACACCATCGTTCGCCTTTCCACACTTCTACTTCATCACATTCCTGTGCTCTCTTGGATTTGGTTCATACTGATATTTGCGGTCCTTTTCCTGCGTCAAAGTCTCAATATCGATATTTTATAACTTTCATTGATGATTTCTCACGGTACACACATGTCTATCTTCTTCAACATAAGTCCGAGGCTTTATCTATATTTAAACAATACAAGATAAGTGTGGAGCTTCAAACTAGATTCTCTATAAAGACGCTTCGCAGTGACAATGGCGATGAATATGTATCCAATCTATTTGATGACTTCTGTAAGGATCAAGGTATTCATCATGAGTTTATAGTTCCTTATTCTCCTCAACAAAATGGTGTTGCTAAGCGCAAAAATCGAACTATTCTTAATGCTATACATTGCATGCTTATACACTCTGGTTTATCTCGAAAGTTTTGGACTGAAGCACTTCTAACAGCCGTTTTTATTCAAAATCATCTTCCAACTACTGCACCTGGCTGGTAAAATTCCTATAAAATTTTGGACAGGGAAGACACCTTCAGTCTCTCACTTTCGCACATTTGGCTGCATTGCTTATATTCATGTGCCCAAGGACACTCGGATCCTCCAGGTTTGAAGGTTATTTTTCTTGGTTATCCAGATCATTCCAAAGGTTACAAATTTTATGATCCTTCTGCTCAAAAGGTTATCATTAGTCGTGATGCTATATTTGATGAGAACACTATGGGTTGCACATGGTCGTCAGATGTTTCAGATGATACATAGTCTTTGCTTAGTGCATTTCCTTACTTGCTTTGTGAGTCTACTAATTCTGATGATCATAAACCTCCTTCACCTCCAAAGAAGATTGATGAAAATTTGGAGATCTATGTCAATCTTCCTATTGAGATAGAGCATGGATTCTATTCTATTGAATATGATGTCTTTGATGATGCTATGTCTGTCCAAGAGGATCCAATATCGTATATGGAAGCTATCAATTCGTCTCAAAGGGATCAATGGTAAGAAGCTATGCAAGCTGAGTACGATTCTTTAATATCCAAAGGTACATAGATTCTTACTGAACTCCCCCAAATCGTGTCCCTATCAAATGTAAATGGGTTTATAAAACCAAGACCAAAGCTGGTGGCTCGTTTGATAAGTTCAAAGCACGACTTGTTGCAAAAGGTTACTTACAGATTGCAGGAGTAGATTATCAAGAAACATTTTCTCCCGTTGTGCGCTCCACAACTGTTCGTATGATTTTGGCTTTTGCAACACTATTTGATTTAGAAATTCACCAAATGGATGTTAAAATGGCTTTTCTCAATAGAGATCTTGAAGAAGAAATCTATATGGAGCAACCTGAAGGTTTTATGATTGCAGGAAAGGAGCATCTTGTATGCCAGTTTCATCGTGCATTATATGGATTGAAGCAAGCCTCTCGTGCTTGGTATATTAAGATTGATCAGTTCCTCACATCTAAAGGTTTTGTTGCATGTTTTGCTGACCCAAATCTTTTCATCAAAATGGAGGACATGTTTTATTATTCTTGCTCTATATATTGATGATACTATTCTTGTGTGAATTAATATTGCTTTCTTGGATGCTATGAAGAAGCTTTTATTGACTGTATTTGAAATGGTGGATCTTGGTGAGATACATTCTTGTTTGGGTATTCAAGTTCAACAACACCGAAAATAAGGCATTCTTCTTCTTTGCCAGACAAAGTTTATTAATGATATTGTTAAGAAGTTTGGGTTGACAAATGCGCACTCTGCCAACACTCCCATTCTTTTGAGCTCTACCAAGGGTACATCTACAACACGCAATGAAGAATCAGCCATTCATCAACCTTTTGCTAATCTTCCCCAAGGGTTTTTTCACTCGCAGCCAGAGACCTTTGTTTGAGTGGGGATGTTACAACTATATATATCATCTCTCACTTGACTTGGGTCTCACCTATATATACTAACTCTACATCAATATGAATCATTCTTTGGGAGCATGTCTTGTGTATCTCTCTCGTACTCTCTCTCTCTCTCAACACATACAAGTTTACTTGATGCACTTAGAAAGTTTGATTGTACTACTCAAAAGCCTAATGTATCAAAGCTACAATAGGATAAACGAAAAGCATATTGAGGTGGCAAAAACCAATCCCCCTTAGTGAAGGGATCTGTAGGTAGCCTTGGTACCTAAGAGGTTGGTCTTCAAGCATTTTCTTGTGCTAGATTTTCCAAACTAAAGCCAACCTATATTACACTTTATTCAAGGAGAGTGAGAAATGAGGGAGAGTATATGTATCAACCCCTCTTCCCATAGGGTAAAGTATTCCTCTATTCCCCTAAAATGGTACGGAGTCAAGGTGGTGAGTGATTCTATGAGGTCAATGTTTCCTATACTATAACCCATTGAAATGAAGAGAAGTCAAGTTACTGAACCACCTTGCCTTAGAGCGGAATAGTTAGGAATCTTGCCCTCCTATTTCTCTTGGTTGGATAGCCTTAGTTATCTATTTACCTAGCATATTCAAGTCCATTCTTTTGAAAATGGCTAAGACATTCCATTGTAAAGTGGACTTGAGAGAATTAGGTAGCAAACCTCATATTATTTGAAAAAGCATCGACCAGCATTGCCTAGAAAAACATCTCAATGGACCACTAAATCATGCCACTGAGGATGTCTGAGAGTGGACACATCTCAGATATATATTGCAAATATGGCCTAATTTTAAAATTACAAAAAGTGTTTAAGAACCTCTCTATTTGACATGTAGCTTCATGAAATTTATTAATTCTAGGGATTTTCCAACATGGACATGGTAAGTAAGCATTTAGTTGTTATGTATGAATGCTTTTAGGGGCTCGATTTGAGATGCATTCTATGCTCACAATGGGTGTAGAAAGAAAGCATTGAAATTTCATGAATGAATTAGAGAATTTATATCTAGACACTATCGCATTAGCTTGTATGTTTGGTAACCCTCAGACAAACAAGGTGGGAAATCTGAAGCAGAAGACAAGACTAAAGCAAAAGTGGAATGGAAGATGGAGGCGGCCCAAGAAAAATTGAGAAATACAAGAAGTGCAAGAAAGCCCTAAATTAAGGAGAGAGGTGCACAAGATAAATCTCAAGTCAATACTTTCGTAAAAGAGTGCAAGGCAAACCATGATTTATTTTAAGAGCATTAGGCTCTCACCCATGCAAATTATAAAGATAGATGGGTAGTAGGAAGGAAGTTAGAAAGATAGGAGGACAATGGGAGAAAGGGCCTAGGCCATGTAAAAAGGGGAATAAGGGGATAACTGCCCAAAAGGGATTTAGGGTTTTGTATATAAAGTTCAAAAAGTGAATAAGAGCTCATTCTTTGGTGTGTGACAAAGTGGGCTCTTCTTCTTCTCTTATTCTCTTCTCTTGCTTACTTGTGAGTGCTTGAGGGAGAGAGTAAGAGTGAGTGAGGGAGTGAGGGTGTGAGGGTGAGGGATCTTGGAGGTGAAGCCGTCCTCCATCTCCTCTTTTCTTCTTCTTCTCTTCTCTTCTCTCATGTCGGGTGTGACTATGGAGGGTGGAGCTTGAAGGAAGAGGCTTGAGGATGCTTGAGCTTGTATCACGAATCATGGAGCTATCGGAGTGCTTGAGAGAGGGAGCAAGTCAATCCAACATCAGGTAAGCTCACTACACTTGTAGAGAGGGATAGCGCATCGGCTATGTGAGAGGTAGCCATTAGTGCTCGCTTGAAATGCTTGAACAATAAGCGGTCCGTGGGTCTTGGTTGTTGAGCTTGAGCTCACCTCTATATTTTGACAGATTCAAGCTTAAGCACTTGCACGCTTCAAATCAAGCACTGAAGTAAGGGTTTCATCCCCAAATCAGAGCTTGAGATAGATAGGAGGTTTTGGGTTTCAACCCATGCTACAAGTAAGTATTTTTGGTTTTTGGTGATTGCTTGAGTAGCAAAAATCAATTTAGTAATTTACTGTTGATCTTTATCGCATTTAGAGTAGGATAGGAAGGAGAAATCAGAATGGGAAGCTTGAAGTTAAGTGCTATAAAACAGTCTTGAACATGGTAATAACAAGGAAAAATGGGAGAAAAAGAGGGCCCAAATTTCTCAAAGTCATAGTGGACTGATTGGAAAGACTGAGGTGCTAGCCAACAAGGGTTTAAGGTCCTGGGTGACTATGGAAAACCTCATTTCTAGTGCTAGCTTTGTGTGAGAGAGATAAAGAGAGCTTGCAAGTCCAGGCCTACATCAAATCAATCGGAGCATATCAAGACTTTCTATGAGATCCAAGTATAGGATGCCCTTGGTCTACACTCTTTCTTGATTCTTGGAGGTCCTTCTAGGTGCTAGTAACTTTTAAGTAAGGAATTTTGGCAAAAACGTGATCGACACGCACTTCGACCGACGGAATTGGATGCTTCCAACAGTGTCCGATTTTGAGAATCAGACCAAAAGACCTGTTCGATT
This sequence comes from Lygodium microphyllum, assembly GCF_053477565.2. Taxonomy (NCBI): domain Eukaryota; kingdom Viridiplantae; phylum Streptophyta; class Polypodiopsida; order Schizaeales; family Lygodiaceae; genus Lygodium; species Lygodium microphyllum. Next base: position 126,270,521 of record NC_141160.1, on the reverse strand, counting down.
CCCAGAATCAGACTTGAACAAACCCACCTAGCCCAGTCGCACGTGCCTGTCCGATTTTGAAAATCTGACCAACTCCAAATCGGACACACAACTTGTCCAATCGGAGTCCGATTCTGAGAATTAGACATGTTTCAATCGGATGAGTTACTTGAGCTATCTGATTGGACACACACACGGGTGCACAGAGTGAGGGTAAGTTGAGGACTGGTTGTGATTAACAAGGAATACAACCAGACTTAAGAACTTGAAGGAACCCACTAGTAAGAGAAGACCCAAAGACATAGAAAGGTGATTGAAACCCCAAAAGTAGAACCAAGCAGACTAGAACACAACTAAATTCTGAATGCAACAAGGACCAACGATACCGTGGAAGTGGATCTACCCGACCTTATTGACGTAATCAATATCTTGGCAGAAAATGATGCCATAAACATGGAAGAGGGTAGCTCAAGCCATGGAAGCAATGAGGGGCTTAACCTAGGAGACTTTCCTAAGGTTGTCCAGCAGTTAGTGAGCAAATACAATGCTCAAACCTAGCAAAAGTATCGCGGTAGACCCATAGGGGACATCATAGCAGATCTCAAGGAGGAGTGAAAGCAGGCATGTAGGGCTTTGCAAGGCTTAGAACACAATATTAGTGATTTTGGGAATCTCCCAATTCCCATTTTTTGAATACTAAAAAGGTGGCACCCGGATAACATGCCCATAAGTTTCTCAAAACCATATGATATGAACTATCATTGGAAAGCACTTGAGAAATGGAATCTATTGAGCTATAGAGCACTGGATTTGGAGTTATAATTTTCAAGTTATGACAAATCTAAAGATTTGACCACGTGTCCTAAACTTATGAGAAATTTTCATGTTTCCCAATATGGTGTTTTAGTCACATACAACCAAGACCAGCAAACTAGGAGTTTGCACCGAAGCTTAGAAATGTGAGAGATCCAGAGAGTGCTAGCCTTGGTAGGTAGAAATTGTTCAGAGAGTGAGAGAGCACTAGAAGGAGACCTCATGATAAGTCAGCTCTTGACAAAGCAGCTACTAGATAACACAGCCCCAGAACAAAGCGCTACAACATTGGCAACCTCACTATTGACAGGGTTGGGAGTTAACCAAGGCTCTAAGAGCCAATCAAAAATCCCCGTGGTAGCAAAAAAACTAAACAAATACCAAGCAATCGACAACAAATACAGCTTTGTGGAGCAGTTTGAGTAGGTCTGCAAGGCCAACGGCGTCATTGATCCTACTCAATGCTCCCAAGCCTTCAAATTGTGCTTATGCAACAAGAATCAGACCTCGTACAGAAGTCTAGATGTTGCGGAGCGTGCCAAATTCAATGGCTTGAAAAATCTTTTCATTAAGAGATTTTCCAAACCGGGGTACTCTGATAACTTGCTGGTGCAACTCATGAACGTCAAGAGAAAGAGGACATTCGAGAATATGTAACCCATGTGAGGAGCCTCTTCAAGAGAACCCCAATGGGTGAGAGACCATTTGAAAGAGTAGTATCCACAATATTCATTAGCGGTATACAAAGGGAAGAGCTCTACAAAGCCTTGACTGGCAACTCAAGCCTGCAGCGAGATGCGTTTGCAAGGGTCTTTGAGGAAGCTATTTGAGTTGATGACCAGCTCAAGGAAAGAATCTCTAAAGGCTCAAATCGAGAAGAGTCTAGCACTAGGGGTTTCAAGAGGGCCTCAATATGGAGTGAGAGATTAGGCTGGATCATGTAGGACAAAGGGAAGGGCACCAACTCAAGACAAGAGCTAGCAGAGATTAGGATGGACATAACCAAATTGCAAGAGATGATGAGATGACCAATGCGCCCATACATCCAATGTTTGCATTGTTGCGGGAACCACTTGCCAGTCGAGTGCAAGGACCCTGGGTCATGAACGTGTGCTAATTGTGGTAGGTTTGGCCATGACACCATGCATTGTAGACTACCTCGGAGACTTTCACACTCGCAGCCCTATGGTCAACCCTACTTTGAGAACGGGCCACCAAACTTTCTTGGAAGCGGAGACCCATTGCCTCTCCCGACACCTAATGATGCTAAGACGCCCATCCCTAAGATAAAAATAAATCCTAGAGATATCCCTAGACCACTTAGACCCTATGTGACCCACCCCCTTATGAAACACAAAAACAAACAAGGATTCAAAACTTGGAGAATCAACTAGCAGCGGAGAAGTTTGCTGAAGGAGAGACGGTTGAAGCATTCATCACTCGGATTAAGAATCTGCGCGACCAGATGGCTGGCGCTGGGATACAAAAGACTAGCGAAGAGCTAGCTCGGAGGTGTCTTCGGATTTGTCCACAAAAGTTTGATGGACTAGTAACTGCCCTTAATACTTAGGTGAGACCTCAAGCTTTGACTTTTGAGGAGTTTTGTGCATTATTAATGGAGGAGGAGTTGAGGCTGAAAGTCCGAGAAGGAAGCAACAATGGAGATGCTGCATTCTCTGCCAATGCAAAAGGCAAAGGTGTTTCCTCCACCAAAAATGATGGTGATAAAAAGAAGAAGGGCGGCAAGAAGAAGTTTCAAGGAGAGTGCTTCTACTGTAAGAAGAAAGGACATGCAATTGCAGATTGTCGTGTCAAGAAGGCAGATGAAAAGAATGGTACCCTTAAAAGTAAAGGGAAAGAGATAGCCGATATGGCTGAAGCAGAGTTGGAATTATTCATGGCGACCATTGAGGAAGTGTGCTCCTCGGCGCAAGAAGAATCTACCACTGACTCTTGGGTGTTGGATAGTGGGGCCTCCCGTCACATGACCAACAAGAAAGGTCTATACAGTTCTATGCAGCCTCTACAAGAATCCATCACTGTGACGGTTGGAAATGATGCTAAATGCCCTGCTGCGGGCACAGGTACTATTTCTTTTGTTGCTGCAAATGGTGAAGTCAAAAAGCTTTCAAATGTGTTGTATGTTCCCGAAATCAGGATAAATCTCTTATCAGTTGCTGCCATAACTGATCTTGGTCATGAAGTGAGGTTCAAGAAGACAGGTGCAGAAATTATTGATAGTGCTGGCACAATTGTTGGTAAAGGAGAAAGAAGGAACAACTTGTATGAGCTAAGTGCTCTTACAGCCACCGCTGGAGTGGGCACAAGTAAGCTTTGGCATGAAAGGTTTGGACACATCGGATTTGCAGTATTGAAGGAGATGCAAAAGCAAGGTATGGTTGCTCACCTACCTACAATAACTGAATTGAAGGAACCATGTGAAGCTTGTATGATGGGCAAGCAACAAAGAAAGGCATTTCCACAAGAAAGCAAGAATAGAGCATAGGCTTCTCTAGAGTTGGTGCATACTGACTTGTGTGGTAAGATGCCTACACAGGCCTTGGGGGGATCTTCTTATTTTGTGTTGATTGTCGACGACTACAGTAGGAAGATATGGGTGTACTTCCTTCGTGATAAGGCTCAAGCTTTTGGTAAGTTTAAAGAATGGCTAATACTTGTTGAGAATGAAACAGGGAAAAGTGTGAAGAAATTTAGAACAGATGGTGGTGGTGAGTTCAACTCAAAGGAGTTTGAAGGCTTTTGCAAGAGCAAAGGGATCAAGCGTCAATTGACGACGCCTCACACACCTCAGCAGAACGGTGTTGTGGAACGCAGGAATCGCACCATTGTGGAGATGGCAAGATGCATGCTAAAGGGCAAGGGATTGCCTAACCATTTTTGGGCTGAAGCTGTTAATACTGTAGTCTACATTCTAAATCGGAGCTATACAAAGGCTCTCAAGGGAAAAACACCTCATGAGGCTTACACTGGTAAGAAACCATCTGTTTCACATTTCAGAATTTTTGGATGTGAATGTTATGCACATGTTCCAGATGAGAAGAGAAACAAATTACAACCAAAAAGCAGAAAATGTATCTTCTTGGGTTATAGTGATGAGCAGAAGGCTTACAAGTTATATGACCAAGAGGCAAAGAAGATCATCGTGAGTCGTGATGTGGTGTTCAAGGAGGAGCTGCATACAGTGGAGGAGGAGAAGGCAAGTTCTTCCACTTTATCATCAAGCGAAGAAGTAGTCCATTATGAACCTGTCTCGAGAGCTATCCCTATCCTTAAGGAGGAGGAAGCATCATCTTCAGATGATGAGGAAGCATCATCTTCAGATGATGAGGAAAAAGTTCACCAACCTGACATCACCCCACCGGAAAAGCCATTGCCGCGCTGGGTGAAGCAGCTCTATGACCACAATAATCCTATGCCTGCATCTGTTGAGGAGAAGGCAGACGGACCAAGGAGGTCTCGGAGAATAGAGGAGCAAAGGAGGGCTTCTGCTCACATAGCCAATATGGCCGTGATGGTTGAGATTATGAGAGAAGTAAAGGAGCCAACTGACTTAGAAGAAGCACTTACAGATCCATCATGGAAGGATGCTATGCAGGCGGAGTATGACAACATAATGAAGAATGACACTTGGGAGCTAGTGGATCGACTAGCAAAGCGGAAGGTTATTGGCACCAAGTGGATCTGGAAGGTAAAGTACAAGGCTGATGGTACCTTAGAAAAGTACAAAGCTAGACTGGTTGCCCAAGGATTTTCACAAGTTGAAGGGTTTGATTTTCAAGAGTCATTTGCCCCAACTGCCAGAATGACCACTATTCGCACAGTACTTGCAGTGGCTGCCCACAAGAAGTGGCCAGTGTACCAAATGGATGTTAAGTCAGCGTTCTTAAATGGTGACCTCAAGGAGGAGGTGTATGTGGCTCAGCCACCAGGGTGTGAGGCCCCCCATTCTGAGAACAAAGTGTGTAAACTAAAGAAGGCATTGTATGGGCTGAAACAAGCCCCCAGAGCATGGTACCAGCGGATAGATAGGTTCTTTTTAAACCTAAACTTCAAAAGATGTGCCTCAGATGCTAACTTGTATGTTTACAGGGATGGTAAAAAGTCTGTAGTGATTGTCCTATATGTGGACGACCTTCTTATTACAGGTGACTATGAAGATATGATCAACCAAACTCGAAAGGCTTTGAGTTCTGAGTTTGAAATGATAGACTTGGGCTTGCTACACTATTGTTTGGGGATTGAAGTCTGGCAAGAGCTAGGAAAGATCTTCATCTCTCAGAAGAAGTATGGATGGGAGATCTTGAAGGCATTTGGCATGACCGAGTGCAAGGAGATAGCTACACCTATGGAGGTGAATGCAAAGTTATCCATCGAGGATACATCAGCATTAGCAGACATTGGGAGGTATAGGAGGTTGGTCGGCAGTCTGATCTACTTGTGTAACACCAGACCAGATATCAGTTTTTTTGTTGGTGTTTTGAGCAGGTTCTCAAACAAACCTCATGAGAGTCATTGGAAGGCTGGATGCGGGTGCTCAGATACTTGAAGAAAACTCTTGACTATGGTATCACATACAGTTTCGGAACTTCTCTTGTGGGGAACTGTGACTCAGATTGGGCAGGAGACATTGATTCCAGGAAGTCAGTTTCTGGTTATTGTTTCTCTTTGGGTTCAGGAATTTTCTCTTGGATTAGTAAGAAGCAACCAACAATGGAATTGTCTTCTACCGAAGCAGAGTACAAGGCAGCTTGTTTTGCTGCATGTGAGGCCGTATGGTTGAGAAGGATTCTATGGCATATGGGAGTGCAGGATGAAGAACCAACTGTGCTAAGATGTGACAATCAGAGTTGCATCGCCATTGCCAAAAATCCAGTGTTTCATGCACGCACCAAACATATAGAGATCCAGTAATAGAGATCCAATATCACTATGTGTGTGATTTGAGGGAGGATGGGATAGTGGAATTGGTCTACTGTCCAACAGAGGAGAATGGAGCAGATATCTTCACCAAAGCACTTATGAAGAATCTGCTTCAAGTTCATCTTCAGAGACTCGGCATTGGGCCGAGGAGATAGTTCACCTATGGGTGGACATTGAGGGGGGGTGTTAGATATGATCAATGCCCCACCCTCTTTAGGTGCTACCAATGATCCATGGTGCTCAAAGTTGTAAGGCCCCCATTATGAGGAGAAGCCAAATGTGAGCCCGGACATTGGTTGAGTCCTGACTTGTATATCAGATGAGGTCTATGTGACCGGATGGCAAAAAGGTGACTGTTGTGGGTCTAATCTTTGGGTTAGACGGAGTGGTTAAGCTGGTAGCAACTCGAGGCACATTGCATTGAGTTGCGTGGTAAGGGAGTTAAAAGGGGCCCCTATTGTGGGGTCCGGGGGCCGCGGAAGCGGCCCCTGGCTGGGGGGTCCCTAGAATATTCCCTGGAATATTCCCGATGGTAAAGGGAATATTCCCTGGCCGACTAGTGGAGGCTCATATGGTAGGTTGGTCAGCAGGCCGACCTAACAACCTTCGCGGGCTATAAAAGCTAAACCCCTTCACAGCCATCACTCACTCATCTTTCACCGAGTCAGAGTTGTTGTTCCAGCTAGCCTTAAACTCTTCACCTATCTTCTGTCTAGATCGCCATCTAAGCTTCACACAGTGGAAGCGCACGGGTGGACAGAGCCATCTTTGTATCAGTTGTTTGAAGTTAAAGAATTTACTGATTCTCCTCTTATCTGTTGTGTACTCTCTATCTCTTTCTCAGATTCTGTTCGTTGCGCCGTGTAATATTTTACATGACCATATGTCTCGTATCCTCATGAGAGAAGCGGCTAAACAACGCATTATGGATGAGCTTCCAAACATGTATTTATTCCACTTATCTAGCAAAAACTATTTGTTTGGAGTTGACATGATGATGTATTGGGCAGATGACATAGTTTAAGTGCTTGATCGTGGACTACCTTGAAATTCCTCGTACCAAGCCTCAAGATAGCCCTTCAAGAAAGATGGGATGGGAAGGGGGCATGGACGGAACACTTCATTGAATTCAAATGCTTAATGAAAACCTAGCTTCTAGCCACCCATTCACTCATATGCAAGAAGGAAAGATGCAAACGTTGGTTTGACAAGCATGTCAAGCACATCGTAGCTTCGAATAGGGAGACTTAGTACTTCTATACTTAGTCAAAGGACACAAGCAAAAACTGAAGTTTCGAGGGCTAGGACCTTTTAAGGTTCAAACCATTAGCCGAGTTGGCAACAGAGAACTCAAAACTCGAAAGGGTGAAGGCATGGGCTTCTTCAATGGCAGCCGAATAAAGAATTATTTCCCTCCCTCGCACCCATTGTATGAGTCCGCAGTGCTAGCACCCCCTGTCCATGTATGAGTAGCCCTATCAATGAGGTGGATGGTGATGATGAGGAAGCAGTACCACTAGCTTACCTAGGCATAACGGTCACTACTAAGCACACATGCACCATCAATGCCTTGATCGATGAGGGAGCTGATTTTAATGTCCTAACCCATGACCATTGGGCCCAATTGGTAAACCACAGTTGCAGCCCACTAATGGCAAGCTTGCCCCTTATGGAGGCCAACCCTACACACTTCTCGAAAAGTGCAAGGTTTAGGGTTTCTATGTGTTTCAAGAAGTAAGCTCGTTCCACTATTGACTATGAGCCGCAATGTATCCACCTAGCCATGGGCAATGTTTGCATTGTTACAGCTTTCAACAAGGAGAGCATGACTCTTTCCAAGTCTGCAGGGCCACTGATAGAGAAACCCATAGTCACATCTAAGGAGGAAGGTCATGACTCACCACAACCTACCAAGCCTCGATGTAAGCAACCCATTGAGGCCAACACTGAAGCCCATGAACCCCACTTCAAATGGGTACCTAAACAAAGAGCACAACCTAGGCATAGAACCCATGGCCTCACAAGCCTAATGATTCGCACTCAAAACCTAGGAAGCCAAGATGAAGCTATAAACATTGATGTACAGTCGATGGGTCCCCAAGGCCTTATTGCAAGTGCAAGGCTATTATGTGGGTAACACCTGGATTTGGCTGCCTAAAGCCAAAACAACCAATGGCCCTACTCAAAAACCACCCTCAACCTTGACCACATGCAACATCATGCCAGAGACACTCAAACCACAAGAGAATCAAACCACTAAGTCCATAGAACCTCCAAAGGCTAGCTTAGCAGGAATTGAACCACTCTATCGCCCAAAACCACAACATGCTACTAAGAAACTACCCAAATCTAACCCTGATGATACCCCTCAAATCTTAGAGACATCTAGTAGTAGGACAATCACAATCACAATCCAACCCATCGACCATGAGGCCAAGATACAACCTAAGGAGCAAAGCATGCTACAACCATTAGCTGCTGTTGAGCTCTTTAGTACCGTCAGGCCTCAACCACCCACCGGCCTTCGACCCTCTTATCAATGGCTATCAATTCTAACCCTAAGCCACAGAATTAGCTAAAAATATGGGGGATGACTTGGTTTATTGCCTTCAACTCTTGGATGCAACTTTCATGTCACTTGATAAAAGCTATGATTGCTTAGACTTGGGGGTCATGGAGGAACCTTTGGCGATGGAAATAAAAACAGTCCCTTGTTCTTGGAAAGAATCAGAATTTGTGTTTGTCAAAGCTTCTCAAGGAGCTATAGAGGTGCTCGCCACCGAGGTCTTCTGCGAGGAAGTGCATCGACAACGCCTCATCACTACATATGACAAATGCGCAGCCTATGCCAACGACCAAGAAATCAATGACTTGAAACAACTTTTTGCCAACAAATCCCCTTTCTTGAAAAAATGATACACTCTTCGCCTCCAATGGAAGCTCGAGGGATGTCAAGTCATGACAAATTCTGAGCAATAACGCGCAATCAAAAAATTAGAGTATGACCCAACTTATGTTGCTCCAACATCTTATAGGGTATTGACAATTAGTTGTGACCGACCCATGGAAGAACATGTTCAGGGAAACCCCTACTTGGATCGCATCTTGACCAAGGGGGAACTCCACATTGCTAACCACATGGGCTCCGATGACTTCTTGCCATTGTCCTTACCTATATCAATCACCTCGGCATCCGACCTTTCGATATGGATAGCTATACTAAATTAGAATATCATTCGAATTTCTACACCTAGTTCATGTAAAAGTAAAACACTAAGATTGTGCATTGAAGGCCCTTCATCCTCTAATCCTTTAATCCTAGGAAGGATTCTTTTCATTTCCAAATGGGGAGGGGGTAAGTTGAGTCAAACCAATCACATAAGAAAAACAGTAAAGGAAAAGCACATATTGCAAGGGTAGAAGGCAACAACTTGTGATTGGGAAAAATATCAATAAAATTTAAAATCAATAAACTACTTGGAAGAAAACTTCTACTTCTACGCTCAAGCATTTCAATTAACAAGTATGTAATCGTTCCCTTTTGTGTATGATTATTTTGAATAAAACTAATGGCGAACATGGTTTCATGATATGCACCCATCATGGCAGGCCAAGAAAAGGCTAGAAAATTGCATTTTTCAGAAGAGGAACATGCAAAATATGAAATTTCGGTGGAGACACGAGCCTTCAACCATTTCAAGTTTCAGCATATTTTCAACCTATAAGATGTGGTCATTGAAGAGCGAGCCGTGAGGCAAATCATCGAGCAATGCAATCTATAGAAATACATGGAAACAATAATCCAGGGGGTGGACTACTTCCATTATGTAGAGTTCCTAAGGACTTTCCACAGCAATTGCGGCACCATAACGGTGCATGAGGGAGAGGGAACTCATCAGGTACAAATTGAATTGACCCTACAACTGGTGGAAAATGTGTTGGGCTTGGCAAACAAAGTAGAGAGGAAGTCGAAAAGAGATGTATATGCCTTGCTAGGAATGGACAAGGTAAAGGTCCACACCAATGACGACGACATTAGCTCAGCAAACATTGTTTTCGGGTCAAAGATACAACACCATCATGAGTCACATCAACATCCCCCTGCTAGAGAGCATCGCATCAAGATCATTGGACAAGGTTAACATTAATGGTTTTCTTAGGAAGACCATTGAGACCTCATTAAAAGCCTTGGCAATAGGAGGACAGACTGTCAGAGGGGAGTCTTGCACCACCAATGCTGCAAGGAAAGCTTTGTCTTCAAAGGTTGCAGACATTGGATTTGGTGGGGTCCTCATTGCAATCATCAAGGAATCCTTCGGACAAGGGCAGGAAGAAGGAGAACAAGGGGTGGATGAAACACCAAGCAGGTCACCACCTAACCAAGAACAAGAGGCACAGTCCGGTGAAAGGATATTGAGTGAGGAAGAAGAAGATAGGGAACAACAAGAGCAAGCTAGTGGAGGAAAGACTAGGAAGACGAAGAAGAAAATTGCACAAGAACATTAGGAAGAGGAGAGGAGGAAACAAGAAAAGATAGATTTGTAAAATGCCCATTGAGAGTCTAAAAAGGCAGAGGAGAAAAGAAGGAGAAAGCATCATGAAAAGGACGAGGAGTTGAGAAACAAGGTGGAGGAAGACATAGCCCTCACCATGCATAGGTCCATTGAACAATAGTCCAAGCATGAAGAGCCGAAACCCGCGAGCCCAATTAGAGACGAAGGGCCGAGCTCGAGTGCCCATGTGCCAAATTTCGAGCCACCAGTAGTGTAAGAAGGTATGGGCAAGGACCCAATTACCCCCATTCCCACACTTGTGATGCCCACCACCACTAGTGCTATCTCCACTCCTAGCTCTACGACCCAGGTGGACACGGGCAATCTAATTGCTTGGGTCCAATTTTGTGAATAAAGAAATGGGCCAAGGAACAAGAGAAGGAACCCCCCTGGTGGGAACCAAAAGGCTGGCCATAACAGACACCAAGTCATGGTAGGAGGACCAAAAGAGGTAGAAGGTGGTAGGCTCCATAACCTCCATCCCCAAAACAAAGAGGCCGCTTGAAGACTATGACGAGTATGTCAAGGAGCTTCTCTCTCAATTAGAGAAAGCCAAGGAGTAGAGGAGAATCAAGGTGGCAGAGCTAGAAGCAGAAAAAGAGGCCATGGTTGCATCCCAGTTGGAGAAAGCATGCCAAATAGCCAGGGCCAAAAGGGAGGTCAATAAGTTGCAAGAGCAACTAAAAGCTAAGGAAGAGACAAAGGTAGGATGGCGGGAGCACTTGAATGAAGATTGTAGGGTTCTACAACAGCACCATGAGGAGATTGTAGGGCTCTACAAGGATTTCCAAGCTGAAATGGAGAAAATCACTAAAGCCACAATGCCAGAATCTAGGCCAAGGGTCTACATGCATGTTTTTCCAAAAAAATTTAATTTAGGCTCTTGGGCACCTAATGAGTGCACCTGTGAAGTTTCCTTGCATTCAGGTACAATTTAGTATTTTAAAAATTATCCCACACCAAAATTATGGATGGATTGATAATTGAGAAATCAACATTGCGAGACTACTAGCCCTTAGAAACTTTGCACCACATAGACTATACATAGGCATCGGGAGTAAAGTCTCTAACAAGAAATGGCAAATTTTTCCATGTTCTTCCTAGCACAACATCGATAAATTCTTGCATATCTTCATTATTAAATACCATCTTGTGAAGTAAGGGAGCCAATTTGTTAAGACTTATCCAAACCTAAGCTTGTTTCAACCTTGTTTTTCCTCAATTACTTCGAGCAAGAATTGCAAAATTCAACTTTTTCTACCCATCGTAGTGCTACAACCTATGAATCATGACATTACCTTCCTCATTGATGGGTGCTGAGAGAAACTTCCCAGCCTTTGCTCCTCCACAGCAAGGCGTTTTTGGCAAGTTACCAAATTTTCTTGATCTCTTATCATATTTTTCAATCGTCACTTGATGGCTTTTGTAGCCCAATTTCTAATAGCACTCACTCCACATTCCTACACGTTGTAATGGCTTCTTTTTCTTGTTGCATCCTATAAGAAAAGTAAATGTATTCATATACAAGTTTCTCCATGATTTTGACAAAAGCATGCAATGAAAAAATGTGAATATGATCCAATGGAATGTTAAAGACAGGCTTCCAAGTGGGTTCTTCTCTATTGCGTGTTGGTGCAGAACTTATCACCCTTTGCAAGTTCTTCTTTCCATCCTTTCCTTCCACCTTCTCTGTCAAGCAATATAGGCATGGATTCTCTATATTTGCACCATTGGAGATTCCACATATGCATTTTAAAGTTTTCAAGTCTCTTGCAAGATGCCATTCAACCAAGTACCTGACCATACCCTTCAATCGAGAGCATCTCACCATATTTTTTATGATCAAATATGTTTGGAATACTTGTGTGTGTAAAGAATAGTTGTAGAACCTCAAATGTTTCCTTAGGAGCTTCAAATGCAGCGAGCCACCACACATGGTGCGTGAATTGAACACTAAATTTCCTTGGATTGTTCTTGTGGAACTCTAAAATTCTATTCATCAAAGTTACACTAACTCTTTCAAGCTTTACTCCTTTGACGACCTCACTTTTATCCAATTTCCTAAATAACTACAATTTACCATTACATTCCTCAACAGACATATTGTAGTACATTACCATTTCCGACTGCAGCTTGTACAAATCTAAATAGTAATTATTGAGTTCAGTGAACTTCACCTCATATGCATTTTTTGTCCCAACCTTAAGTGTATCCATGCATTGAACATGCATGGGATCTCCTATCAGCTCTAAAACCTTTGTATTAAGTTGCTATCAGGCCTCTATTAAGTTTGAAGGTTGAGGAAGAGGCATGATTCTATTTCTCTTCAACACATGACCAAACCCAGCCTTCACACCTTTGAATATCTTTGAGTAAGTCGTTGTGCTAATACATGCACTATCACAAATGGATTGTGTATCCACAATCGAGAACTCATTTGGCACATCTTTTAATGTGCACGCAATCACCTTTTTCTTCACAACCTTAAACTTAAGATTTCTCAAAGTGTTTTCCAATGTACTTGCCTTCAGCAATCTACTAATACTACATGATCAAACCTCACCCTCACCTAGGTTCTCATTTTGAGATATCTTGCATGCTTTAATATGTTACGTCTACTAGCTACTATTCACAATTAACTCTTTGATTGGATTGTTATTTCCTTAGCGCTCTTGTGTTAGCTTATTGTTGACCTTTCTCAGGTCATCCAATTGTGCCGTTCAATTGTGCCTTTGCCTCCTCATATGAGATACCAATGTTATGAATTGTGACTTGCATTGAAATAATTTGATTGTTTTATTTAATTATAGTGTCACTCGGCTGTACCACTTGTCCTTTGAGTTGTTGTATATGAAGTTGATGTGCAACGATCACATCATGACAAATTTTTATGGTTTCTTGGTAAGTTGTAAATACTTTGAACGCCTGATCATTGAGCCACCTAATGTAACAACCAAGCAATCCATTTTCACCCTCGCACACATACTTCAATAAATTTATGATTCCTGAGAAAGTTGGAGGTCTATTTTTTAAGGGGTCAATTGGGTAGATTCCCCCATCAACCCACAAGTCCACATATTTCAATACCATTTGCCTATAACTCTACAGAACCTGAGGGTTGACACTGGTACGTTGGGTTCTTTTGAATAATGGGGCGTATTTAATCTCTACCTCAATATATAGCTCATTATTTCTTGTATTCATTTTACTATTAATAGAAACACGGAGCCTACTTGTTGTCACAGGAGGTAGAGTGGAGGTGCATAGAGAGATACACAAAGGTGCCAAGGGAAAGGAGGGTATAAGTAATTCACTATGTTAATGAAGGTTGCATAAATACAGAGAAGAGGTCATAATAGAGCCATGAGAGAGTATGAATATGGGGGGAAAAAGCTCAGAGAGTAGGGTTGTCTAAGACTTTTTGTATTTTAGAAATTTCTATTTTACCTCCAAAAACATTTCCAAAAAACATGAAATTTGACTAATTGGTTTTTTTAAAACCAAAAGCTATAATACAAAATATCCCCAAAATATGTTAAAAGGAACTTTCAAAATTTCATTTTCCTTGTTCTCGATTAAAAAATCTATTATCTTGTATCTACCAATCATTTTGCATTGAAAATGAAGCACCACACTCTCGTAACTAACTCATTTTTTAATATAAAATTTTGTTGAAAAATACTTTTTGAATGAGGATAGAGAATGAATTTGAGTATCTCTTTGTCAATAACATAAAAAAGGCAAAATAAGATTGCAAAAGTGGAGAGAGAAAATGATTATTTTACTCTTCTTCTCTCCTCTTTTCCTTTTTAAAGGAGGAGAGGGGGGGATAAAAGGCCAATTTGTGAGTTCATTTTTTTCCTAATGCAAGTTTCTACTAGATGATGTGTTTTTAGTGTGTTTTATCACTATGGATGTGTGAGTAAGATTAGTGTAGATAAAGGAGAATTGCATGCTAATGAGGTTAGAGATTTCTTTTCTCAATGGGATTAAAACTTGCATTGATATTATCTTATAATTTATAGGGGAATGAAAATAGTGAAAGAGTGCATCCTCCAATTTGCAAGGCCTTAGAAAATGCATGCAATGATAAAATTCAAGTGTGGTCATGACTTCTTCCATATGCATTATGGGTTGATTGCACTACTCATAGTACTATGACAGGATATCTAACAAGAAATCTAATGTATGGGTATAAACGGATCATGTCAATTGAAGAAGTGGCTACTACATGAAATTTCTGGCCATGGAAGGAGGAAATGAGTACGTAAGAACTATTAGCTCTTAGGATTGGTCAATTGTAAGGATGACTAGAAAACAAGAGCCTATAGTGAAGAGAGTAAAAGAAGCTATATTGTTCAACAAAGATAAGTTTGATGGAAGAGACAAAAGCTAAAGCGAAGAGCTATAGAAGAGGAGAGACTGGGTACTTTTGTATGATAATAACTTGGACAATCAGTATGGTACTATGAGGAAAGTCTTCAAGAGATGGTTTGGTCCATATGTTATGAGGCATGTTCATGATAATGTCACATACTCTTTGCATGAGTTAGATAGCACGAAGTTGAGAACACCTATTGTAGGGGAATTGACCAAATTATCAAGAGACTAGAGTTTGATGATTATATCATGGGGCATGGCTTCATGGATTAACTAGATCAAGGCAAGGTCATCTTCGTGACAACTCGAGATGGTTGTTAGATGGAGGTGCTTTGGCTTGAGTAGTATTACTTCTTGTTAATCAAAAGCTTATTCTCCCTTCTTATGTGCCAACTAGGATCTTCTTGATAAATCATTTTATTTGCATTGTTGGCATCTTGGTTGTTAGGTGATGACAAATTCAAACCTAGATAAGAAGGTACTCTAGTGGGATTGTGTTCAATTTAGGATGTGGGTTATCATAAAGTATTCTAGCTTTTTGTGATCTATGTGCATGATAGCTTTATGGGCTACACCTCTAGAAGATGATGCCAAGTATCAAAGGCATCTACAATGGCAAGGAATTCTTTATCATGGATCTCCTAGTTTATCTATGGAGGGGAGAAATTTCTTGAGTGGAATGCCACTAGATGCATATGACCATCACCTCCATGTTGGGACAAGATCCTAAGGCATAGCCTAATGCATCAGTCTCCAAGAAAAGTGGCTTGGTAGGATCTTGATGAACTAGAATTGTGGCAATGGTGAAAGCGGTCTTCAAGTTTTGGAGGCCTTCTCAGCTTTTGGGCCCATGAGAACTTTGAGTTTCGTGTGAGTGGGGTGAGTGGTGTGACTATCTTTGAGTAATCCTTGATAAATATCACGTAGAAGTTGGAAAAACCAGGATATTATGGATACATGTGGGTGTCTCCTAATAAAAAATAGTCTTGATCTTCTTGGGGTCCATGAAGATTCCTCTATGGGAGACATTATATTCCCAGAATTCCAGTTCTGTTAGATGGAAAAAACAATTTTTACATATGGTCCTTTTTCTGGGAGCTTTTCCAAAACTAACTTTACATGGTGCTCATGCTCCTCTGGATCTTTTAAGAATATCAAGATATCATCCAATCATATAACTACAAAATCATTTAGATGCTCTTGAAAGATATCATTCATCGTATATTGAAACACTACAGGAGCATTGCTGAGACTAAATGGCATAACAACATACTCGAAGTGACCATATCTTGTGCATAAGGTTGTCTTCCATTTGTCTTATTCTCTAATCCGTACAAGATTGTAAGCCCCTCGTGGATCAATCTTTGCAAAGATCTTGGCTTTTCCAAGGTGTCCCATGAGCTCTGGTATCAACAATAAAGGGTATCCATTCTTGATTATTATCTTATTGAGTCCTTGATAAGCCACACACATTCAAAGTGATCAATCTTTGTTCTTCACGAACAGAATTGGGGCTCCAACAAGAGACTTTATCTTATGAATCTCTTGGCTACATTCTCATCAAATTTTTTGCATAGTTCAGCTAGTTCATCAAGGGATAGCCTATAGATGGGTCCAAAAGATGGCTGAGCATCCTCATGGAGCTCGATAGCACAATCATATTGTTTGTGTTTTGGCAAGAGATTTGCATTCTTTTTTTCAAAGACATCTTGGAATTATTGATACTAGCTTGGTAGCTTGAGTGACTCATCCTTACTAGGTTCTTGAGTTGGTATATGATATATCATGTAGGTCGGTTCTTGCCTTGTTGTGTGCATAAAGGCTTTGGCTCCTAGATATACCAATTTTCCTTGATTTTCATGACGTGTAATCTTTTTCTTAATCCAATAAATTTCTAGGTTGTGTTTTTTTAGCCAAGGCATCTCAAGGATGATTGGATTTGTGGGACAGGAAATATCATTGAAGCATACACAAGATTTGTGATTGTTAAGAGTTACCATGAATGGTCATGTTTCCTTAGTCATATCAAGGTAATATCTCCATATGCTATAGGTCTTCCAACCATGACTTCAACTGGTGTAGGATTTCTCTTTTGGAGTACTAGAATTTGGTATCTACTCACAAAGCCATCATCAATGAAACATGCAGAGGCCCTGAAGTTGACCAGGATTTTGAGAGAAAGGGTATTTCTTGGCAAGATCATATGGATTGTGACAAGGAATGTTTCCACAGGTGTGGCTTGGATCAACAGACCGTTTCTTATATCAAGGTCCAGTTTTATGGTCTCATTTACAACCAGACATCCTTGTTTTCTTGCTTGAGGATGGTTACAACAACGCTTGGGTTCTTGCCTTCTTATTTGGAAAATTTAGGGTGATGTGTCTAGGGTTACCATAATGTAGGCATAGATGATTCTTCCTTTGTCTCTTCTTTCCTTCTGGGATCAAGGACTAGAATTTGGTATTATTTATTTGCATTGGTTTGGGCTTGGTTTCTTATCTTATTGGGACTGGGTTCCATTGTTAATGCCTTCTTCTTGCTTTTCTTGCTTCCTCTTGAACAATGTATTATCATACTAGAAAGCTTGCATAATATAATCATTGAGTGTTTTCGCCTCAGTAGGCATAGTGAGCATAAGGTCCTTGATGTCATCTCAAAGACCCCATTTGAATTGGTTGATGCAATACTCATAATGTAAAGTGAGTTCATAGATTAATTGCCTAAATTTAGATGCATAAGTAGAGGCAGGACAGTTACCTTGTCATAGCTTCTAAAGTTTCATTTTTGCTACTCGACCAGTGTCTGCATCTCCAAATGTGGAATCGAGCTTGCAAAGAAATGCGTTATAGTTATGAAGTAGTGGCATATTCTTCTCCAAGATTGGGAGGAACCATGATAAAGCTTGACCACAAAGTAAAGTCCCAATGAGTCCCACCTTGGAAGCATCATCTAGATACCTATCCGGTTGTATGTGGATATAGAGATTTATTTGTTGTAGGAATCCCCAAACCTTCGAATGGTTAGCATTGAACTTCTCTAGCATGCTGATCTTGGGTTGTTTTGTCGAGGGTTGTAAACACACCGAATCCTAAAATCACCTCCTCTATTGTTCTCTAAGTCTCCAATCTGGTCTTTCATCTCTTGAAGTGCAGGGCTCGATGCATAGGGTGTTCTATTTGAAGTTGTGCCTATCATTTATTGAAGTCGTGAATTTGTTGTTGGAGGTTTGAAGGGAGGCCATGAATCTTTCAAGAGTTGCCTCCATAGTGCTTAGTAGGGCTAGAAAGTAGTCTTGCCAAACTGTTATGGGAGCACTAGACTGTGCTCGAGAGACTAGACTAGATGCAAGATTTGTTACAAGCATTCTAATTTCAAGATAATATGATGTAGGGGCACAAGGTATAATGATAACTTAAGAAGATACGAAAAATCTCACAACCTCGGACAGTAGGTATAGACAATAGGACTTAATAGGATATGAAGGATCCCACAACCCACAACTCTAGGTATGGATAAAAGATATCAGTATTAGAAGATCTCCCTCAATGGGAATGAACAAGATACAAGGCAATACTAGACAAGATATCATACTACAAGATTACAAGGTGACAAGACAACATGAGTATAATGGAAGACAAGACAAGACTAGATACCATGACTAGATGAGAACTAGAACTGGAACTCAAAGTTACTTACTTGGAAGCCTCGACTCCTTGAGCTCCCAAGACTGGCATTGGTAAGATTGAGGAGCTCGATGGAAAGTCCCTTCTTTTATAGTTGTTGGAGGGCAACTAAAGAAGTTCTAGAATGTTCCATGATATCATCAATGATGTAAGCAATGACATGGCATATATTCTAGAAGGTTCTATGATGACATGGCAAGGGTAGGTTCACATGGTTGGCTTGAGGATGCCATGTTAAGGGTGCATGTGCATGGGCTGTGGATTCACATGGCATGAGCAAGAATTAATCCATACACTTGATCATAGCATGTCCGTGACATACAATGTGTTTTCTTGGAGATTCACTTGCATGTTTTGTGGAAGGAGTTTAGGTGAACATGTGAGATTGGAAGTTGGCCAATCGATTGCATCGAACAGCCATTGTGATTTTGGATCCTTGGCTAGTTATTATTGAATATTGATTATAGATTGTACTAGGAAATGTCATAGTAAGGAGGTGTTTATGATTGGAAAATGTTCAGGTAAAAATTAGGGACAAAATTTAGCCCAAAGGCTATATTTTAGAGGTCTTCTTGGTCATTAGGCTAAATTTTTGGGCTTGAAAACTCAAAAAATTTCATATATCCAAAAATTTATATAATTTGATTTGAAATTCACCCAAAAATCATGCTTTCTCACAACATCCACCCAATTTTCCAAACTTTTCACCTTTGATCAACTATTGCCCACCATCTATTGCAAACTAAATAAATGCTTCTTGTCTTGGATGGTGGCAACATGTCTATTGGCTCTAGGTTCATTGTGAATTCGATACTTTACAAGATGAACTTGGAAAAGCAAGGGATATGTATTAAGAGGGAAAAAGCAAAGTGGAGAATTACATTTATGAAGGAAGCAATAGCTTGCAACATCCTCTATTGTGGTTACTTTATTGTGAATCAATTGGCTTTATTAGGTTTCAACATAACCATTCCATTTGCATAATTTAAGGAAACATATAATATAGGAAACATGTACATTTTAAAAGTGTGATACCTTGTGGACTATGACAATGTGAAGAAAGAACTTGAAGAAGTTGTATAATGTCATGTTTCTATTTCCTTTTATGAAGAAAAATATGTCATGTAAACAAGGAAAAGAAAAGATTACATGTACTCCTCTCTCATATAATATGAAAATTTGAAATGCAATTAACATCCTACATCAAGATCTTTGAGACCCATCTGTATGAGGATTGCTTGGAGTAGAAGAGTTTCAATGAACAATTCATGATGTAATTGAAACCTTTTAATTTTGTCTTGCAACTTGTGATTGAGATAAACAACAATATCTTGAGATCTGTATCGTGTAGGAGGAAAGATGAAGATAAAAACATGTCTCTGTGAGAATGATCAAGGTATTGAGCATCAATCAACTTTACTTGGATCTCGGTAGTCTATAGTGCTTTTATCATGATTGAATCATGCTTAACATATGACTACTTTTGTTGTTGTTGATGTTGGTACTACAAATACATCGTAGAAGTGTGAATGAAGTGTCTCAAATTATTGGTACAACTTGTAGCATACCCCATACTACACAAATTTTCATTTGGCCTTTCATGTTTGGATCACCAAAAATATTACAAGATAGTAAGCACATATAGCTGAAAGTTGCCAAGACTCAAGTAAGAAGAGCTGAAAGTGTAGAGAGAAAAATTTTCATAAAAGAAAAAGGTAAGAAACAATAGAATTCCAATAACGGTAGAAATTTCTATTATAGAATAAAATTTTGACTTATATAAGCACCTTTGGGCAATTGATTCAATCCAATACCAAAGCAAGGGAACCAACAATGTTGACACAAATGCTCAATGATGGTACACTAAATGGACTCTTATTTTTGAAGAGTTTAATCACTCATTGAAATGACCATCTCTCATACAATTAGTTGACCTTCCACTCTCTAAGACATTTTCTCTCTCCTCACAATTCTAATGCAAGCAATAAAACAAAATAGCTTAATAGCTTGCAATCAAGTAACCTTTGCATATTATAATCATCCATACGCCTTCAAAGACTTATCAATGGTCTCATGATTCAAGGCTCAACCTTCAAATTTCTCCCACCACTTCACTCAATTTGATTTGATCCACAAGTTCTCCATGAGAAAGAGGAGAACTAGGGCAGTCTGAGCCACATACTCTAGTCTAGATCCTCCAAGCTATGGAAGAAGAAAGGGAAGAAGAGAAGAGAGCTTCACTCTCGAGCTCCTCCACTTGCAATCTCACTCTTAGTCTCTCACTCTTTCTCACTCTCAATAAGGTACACAAGAATATGAGACTGAAGAAAGAAGAAGGGTTTCTCTCAAAGTTTCAAAACAAGAATGAGCTCTTCTATTCACTTTTTGGTTTCTATACATTGGGGTTAGTGTTAGGGTTAGGATTTCCTCCTACAAGTTGGGAAATCAACACACTTTCTAGGCCTTTTATTTGTCCATCTTAAGTTAATTGGAACTTTTCTAAATCCAAAGTGAATAAAAGTTGTTTTGTGTCCATTCTCACATTTATTGTGAGTCTTTTTAATTATGAAAGATGTCACAATTCGCATGGGAGTGAGTCTAGCTCCCAAATAATATTACACAACAATAATGCAATCTAAATAATTTGAATAGATTATAACTTTACATTGTAGATAATAGAACATAGCATGATATAATTTTTTTTAAAAAATCTCTTCCAAATCAATTCTAGTGCTTTCACTTGCATGCTTCCACTTTGATTTTTCATCCTTTATTAACACATGGACCAAATGCTATTTTGCTTGTTTGGTGCCTAATTTGAAAAACTAAATATTTCCAAGATCAAGAATTATCATATGATAATATGAGGAGCTATATCATCAATGGGAAAGCCATACACATAGGAGGTATATGATTAATGGAAAATCCACACATATAACAGAATGCATTCCAAATTTATCAAATGGGTTTGGCCTTCTCAATGATATATCTCAACACATGTGTTCACCATGGATATCTTTCAACTCTAATTTCTTTTGGCTCAGAAATTTTGACTAAAGGTGCCTTCAAGAAAGCAAATTTAAATGAAGGAACCAAAATAACATGCAACGAGCTAATCAAATAACAAAGTTATCATATTCAAAATGTTCATTCAAGTATGTAAGATGATTTTCAAAAAATTTGCATGATGTGCTGCATGTAACAAACATAATTAACAACCTGGTTTCTATTGATCAAATGTTACAATAGGGATTGCAACGTTGGTTTATAATTGATGGTTTCTACGTGCATGATGGATTGCAAAAGGTATGTCTATTGATAGGTTTCTGTTTACCCTTGATGTAGATCTACATGAGAAGAATGCTCTTATGTTTGCACAATGTTCAAATGTGATGGTTGACATTGAAATTTGGCATTATCAAATTATTCATATAATTGTGGAGCATCTTAGAAATATGCACTCAAAGTAAATTATGGATGGCTTGCCAAGTTTAGAGTTGATGGGATGCCTTATCCATGTTAATAAACATGTAAATTTTGAAATTAGCATAGGCTAGACATGGAGTGTTGACTTGGCAACATGTGCAAGTGGGGTAGCAACTAGGTGATGATAGATAGAGAGCACCTTGTAAGTAGGTGAGCCCCATTGAGGCCTTTAACTCTCATAAGGAAAATGACAAGTTTTGTAGATGGCGAGGTGGGGAAGCCACATGATAAGGATGTGGCATCATAGACATAGAAAGTAGGTACGTTATGGGTCCACATTGGTGAATGGACATGACAAGTGTTAAAAGCTCAAGGACCTAGATTCACATGCCACATGTAGTGCATGAAATAGGGAAACTTTGGAAAGGCAACTTGATAGTGTTGGTGTTGATGACAGGGGCTATAGAGGTGGCATTCACAATTAATGCTAAGGTGGTGCAATTGCCATATATCACTCTTATGGATGGTTCTTGGGGTATTTGTGTCAAGCCCCATGTGCACTAGATGGGAGAGAGTGCATGGATGTCAAATAAGTAGGGATGAGTGAAATAGTGGTTGGAGGCATGTGGAAGGCTATTGCAGAAAGCACCAAGTGGAGTAGTTAGCATATCATCAAGGAGTACTAGCAAAGTCACTTAGGAACCATAGGGTGCCATGGGAGAAATGGGAGGGTGGGAGATTTACACCTTTCCACGGACAAGACATTGCATGGAGGTGGAAAGGATTCTAGAAATGGCTACATGGTCATAAAGTAGCATGGGGTGGGAAGTTGCAATTCCTAGTAATGCGATAGATCCCATCAGCACTCATACTCATACTATCACTGTGTGTACTTTGATGAAGAGTGGATGGTGTTATGGAGATAAGAAGAGGGTCCCATGGGGCCTCTTGAGGAGGATTATTTGAAGGCCTCCAAAAAAACCATATGAGCTCATCCTAATAATGAAGATTGTTGGTAGTCAAAGAAGGACCATTTAACACCATACTAGAGAATTTGGGAGTTTTCCAAGTGCCAATTTCAAACAAGTGATAAATATTTGACCATGTAGCTAAATCTTGATTCATCTTTAAAAGTGGGATTTGAAAAGGTATCTTATATAGTATTTAGGGTAGACTCCACCTTTAAGTAAGAGAACAAGATTTGACCATGTGGTCAAATAATAAAGGTATTGGGGGTTCTGAAAGTGCATGGAAACTCCCAAATTCCATAATATAGTATTATTTTATGATCAAGGTGTAATAAGAGAGATACACACTGACTAGGGTTTAGACATCCCATCACATTGACCGGGTATTTAAGGTATAAAAGCCCCAGATTAGGGCAACCAACTATTATCAAGATCAGACTCTTCACCTTCATCTCTAGCTTCCATGGCTTCCTCCTTCCTTCTCTCCTCTTTTTTCTCTTTCTCTCTCTTCTTCTAGTCTTCTTCCTTATTCTTCTTGCTCACTCTCTCTCTCTCCAACTCTTCTTCTCTCTCCTCTCAGCTTCTTTCATTACAAGTGGTATCAGAGCTTCAGGCTTTGGTCCTTTTCTCCTTTCCCCTTTTCTTCCTTCTCAAATCCCTAGTTACTCAGCTTACAGGTACATGTACAGCAAGAAGGACTACAGTTAACTTCATCTTTTTGGAGCAAGCAGGAGCTATGGTTGGATACTCAGATATATTTGGAGGTAAAACGGTTAAAATAGCAGGTCGTTACTTCTTTTCATGCAAAGTTTAAGGGTTCTGCCAAGTTGAGGGTCCCAAGAGTTGGAAGATGCAAAACCTGAGTTACTTTTTGCTCTAGCCCCCTTTCTTTCTCCTCCCAGGCAAGCTACCATAGCCATACAGCATAGAGAACTTCTCTTTTTCCCTGGAGCAGCCATGGGAGGGAAAAACTGAAGCCCCAGGAGCCTTTCCCACTTCCCCCTGACCACAAGCCATACCTTGAGAAGGGTGACAGGTCAGGAGAGACCCCAAGGAACATTCCGCAATTTGCGGTGCATTTTGCGCTCCTATTTCCTACCCCTCCTGCCTCCCCTCTCTACCCTAGCTGTCCTTCGCTGCTACCCTCTGCCATTCAAGGCCCTAAATCAACAAAGTGACCTCCTCCTCCTTTATACTCTTGCTCCTGGGATTCATCCCACAAGGTGGACAACATTTGGATTGTTTGAAACAGTTTGGGGCAGCCATGGATTCTTCAAGCTAAACCATCTCTGACCCTGAGAGCTCATACCCCACAAGCCCTTCAGTCTGTGAATAATTTCTTTTGTGCGGATGAAGATATTGAATTTAGCATGCATGGGAGCTTTATGGGCAGCCATGAAAGCTTCACTTGAAGCTTCCCATTATTGAAGCTCAAGCTTGGGTGGGGAAAAGCATTGGAGCCTTCTTCATCACCAGGAGTATTCGAATGTTGAAGTATTCTTCCACGGATGCCCAATCAACAACCAGACTTAATCAATGGAGCAATCAGGCACCATGATGACTTATGCTTCAACAGTCTTCCCAAGAATTAAAGAGGTATGCCAATCTGATCTTAATCTCTCAATTTAGCCACTTGCTGAGCTTAATCCGTTGTTGGAGAGATTCGAGATTGCATAGGTTTAATCGTTCAATCCTCTGCATCATACCTCTTCCTGAAATTTATTGTAATGGCTCACATTAACCCCCATTTGGTCTTGTGATCCTGGATGAGTCCCAAATGAATAATATCCTTTGTAATTTTGGTAAGTAGCAGCCAATGAGTCATTGGATTGCCAAGGTAACCCCTACCCCAACCTTTGTCATTCCTTGCATCTCATGAAAATGCCAAATGTCTTCTTTCCAATGCATTTAATGCTGATTGCTAATAAAAATGTCTGCCATGTATACTCGGGCTGAGGAAAAAGGCCGATGCCAGGCGAGGTGGTATGACAAAAGAGAGGTGACTCTCCCTTACCACCTAAGACCTTGAAGGGGTGGACAACTCGGCCGAGGAGGGACTTTGCCCAACTCCCGGTGATCCGAAGCCGATACTTGTATGCAAGTGCAAGTACTCCCATGAGCTCCACTTCCCTAGCCCAATGATCCCTCTTGAATACGTCACAATGCTAATGGCACCCATGTATGACACTTGAAGTAGATGCAGTCAAATGAGATGTATGACAGTGAATGTACTTATGCATTAATGGTAGAGCTGATGCGTATGCAATGGTGCTTGGGATTATGATCAGTATGCTCAAGATGCTGAGGGCTGAAATGATGAACGGGTTGCCTCTTACCCATCCAACCTCCAATCCTCACTAAGAGAACTAAAGAGGAGCACCACCTAGCCAAAGGGAGGATGGGCTAGGACATCCCTTTTCTCAAAGAGAATCAAGAGAACCAAGACACAAATTTACAAGAGAGAATATATGCACTAGACACCATATTAGAATATGAGAGAGATAGAGATGAGAGGAGAGGGAGACAAGAGGTGAAGAGGTAGAGAAAACTTGCCATTATGCTACATGGAATGAGAAGATGAGAAGAGAGGGAGATAATAGAAGAAGAGGTAGAGCAAGCTTTCCATTATGCTACATAATAAAAGAACTCACTCATAGCTCACCTCAAAGAGATGAGAGTATTCTAGAGTGCTCTCATGGGCTTGTCATTGTCCTCCTCTCCTTTCTTCATTCTCCATGGGCTCTTTATATAGCCTCCATGAGGGATTAGATTAAGCTAATCTTCTTGATTAACATAATCCTAAATGATGTATGGCATCTTTGAAAATATGGAGAATAGTGGATGGGACAAGTCCCCACCTTGGTCATCATGCAAGAAGCCAAGGGTGGTGGTAGACAAAATAGAGAAATGGAGCTAGATTACAAGAGGTGGGTGCCCAAAGCACATTATTATAATATATTTACAAGAAGGATAGAGTGGAAAGTTGGTGTGGTGAAAGAGAGGAGCAAATTGCATATAGCCAGCAGTCTGCGCCTTCTAACTTCAAATCCATGAAGAATCTGAAAAAATTTCTTCTGCAACTTTGTAGACCAGGTCGAAACCGATCGGGCAATGCAGGAATTTTCTTGAAATTCGCTTTTTCTTGGGGGTTATTGAGATGATTAAAAATGGCTTCCAAAAGCTGCTTTGACTTTAGTGTCCCATATATATATAAATACATATAAGCATGTGATAAAAGGGGTCCATGCTTGTAAGCTTTTGTGCAAGATCCAAGTGACACCATGATATGGATATTGACTTGTGTGCTAGTGTGAGGTGTCCTCTAATGATGGTGATAGATTCCAAATCTTAGTGATGTAGATGGAGCCCATGTGTAGTTGGAGGCTAGTCCTTTGAAAAAGTATATGCACTCACTCAACTCCTAGGTGTAATCCATTTTCATCTTCACTAAGATAACCATCCCTTTTACCCTTTACATTGACATGCCTCCTAAGAACTTGTTTCCCCCATTTGCTAGAGTTATCATAATCAAGAAGCAATGTAGCATCCCTAGTGCTTGAAGAGCAAACCCAAAGTGATATGGTAAGGTCTTGATAGGGGCTTTGGCCAAATTTTGTGGTAGTAATCCGGGTTGTAAAAAACCCAAATCATTAGCCCTCCCCTCAGGCTAGAGGTATTCATGCCTCTAGCTTGATAATGATGGTTCAATAGAGCAAGGAGGACTGGTGGCTCTTCATTGAATGACTGCTCCAAAGTTTTCATATTTCTTTGAAAATAAGGCTTCAGTCGCCATCCATTTACCCTTGTCTTGTGAACCTTCCCATCCATGTCACCTAGCTTATAGCTGCCATTTGGATATCTCCTTATGACCATGAATGGCCCTTCCCACTTGAACACAAGTTTAGCATCCTTTCTGTTATCAAAGCGGTTATCATAACGTAGCACAAGTGATCCTTCCCTTATGTGTTTACTAGCCAGCTTCTTATTAAATGTCTTCCTTCTCTCCTCAGCCTGCATGGAATAGTGTTGGACTGCTGCTTCTCTGTCTAACTCCAGCCTTTCTAGATCCAAGATCCTATCCTCTAACTTCTTATCTTGATTCTTCTCTCGATTGGCTACTAAAACACGCAAACTGGCTAGTTCCACCTCTATAGGAAGCAAAGCCCCTTGGCCATAGATGAGGTGAAATGGAGTATAGCCAAGTGAGGTTCTAAATGAAGTCCTGTAGGCCCAAAGAGCCGCACTCAATTTTTTATCCCAATGATTGGGGTGCATGTGTACTTGCTTGGTAATTATCTTACAAATCAGCCCATTCACTTTTCGACCAAACCATTACACTGTGGGTAGTAGGGAGTAGAATGCATGTGCTTGATTTTTAGCCTTTCCATTAGCTCCCCTACTAGGTTCACCCTAAAACCAGGACCCCGATCAGAGATAATTTCCAACGGTGTGCCAAACCTGCAACAAATATTTTCAAACACAAATTTTCCCACATCTTGGGATGTGATCCTACTAGTTGCTGAAGCCTCTGCCCACCTCGTCATGTAGTCCACACCCATTATGATGTATTCCTTGCCAGATTGAGTTCAAGGGAGTGGCCCTATTGCATCAATCCCCCATTTCTCAAATGGGCCATATGTAGTTATGGGATTTTATTCCTCATGCACTAGCTTCCTTGGTCCGGCCTTTTGGCAATTGTCACAAGTGCGACACCAATGTTGCACATCTTGATGTAGACTAGGCCACACAAAACCGGCTTGGAGAATCTTCTTGCTGGTTATTTCTTGAGGAAAATGTCTGCCACAAACCCCCTCATGGAAGCTCTTAATCACATCCATAATCTCCTTTGATGTTGGCACCCTTCTAAGCACTGCATCCTTTCCTTTGCAATACAACACATCATTTATCAAGCGGTATTTAGTGGCCTTAGTATAGCCAGCCACCTTCTCTCACTCTTACTCATATGTGTAGGTGCCTCACCATGCTCAAGAAAATAAAGCACATCTTGTAGTTGAAACTTACCCTGAAACAAGGGAAGCTTTACTACAATGATGCCCACCATTACCTCTTTCAATTTTTCAGCTGCTAGAGCATCTGCGTCGCCATTTGTGTGCCTTGGCACAAAATAGATTTGGGCTTTCTGTAGCTTTCTCATGAGAATTTTAGCTTCTCTCATTTTCATTGCTAAGTTATCATTTTTACAAGCCCAGATTCCTTTCATTTGCTCAACAATTAGCATAGAATCCCCAAAAACATTAAGTCGAGTGACACCATGTGAGAGTCACCACCTCAAACCTAAAAGCAAGGCTTGATATTCTGCCTCATTGTTAGAATGGACATCCTCCAAGCTGATACCTTCTCCATAAATTTTGTCACCTTTGGGACTGAACACCACTATTCCTCCTGCCGCTCTATCTTTAATACGCTTGTAGGCCCCATCGAAGTAGAGGGCATGGGCATTCTCCACCCGTGGCGGCTCCTCAAGAGGAGATGTCTCCTCTTTTACCTTTCCCTTCTCTTTTTCCTTCTTTTGATGGCATTTATGGGTCAACAAATCAGCTAGGCAAGCTTGAGTAGAATCCTCCACCTTGAAGGTGTAGTCAAACTCTTGGAGTTGTATCACCACTTAGTGATTCTGGCTGAAACATCCATGTGCTGTAAGGCATAGGGAAAATGCTCTTCCGTCGTGATCACTATGAATGGCCTAGGGAGAAGATAAGGATGAAACTTTCTTATAGCAAACATTAGAGACAAAACCATCACCTCGACCATCTTGTACCCTCATTTTGATGCTGTCATTACTCCACTAAAAAAGTAAACCGGTCTCATTAGGCCAGTTTTAGCATCCTTTTGTATTAGTGGTACCCCTAGAGCATCTTCCCCAAAACTCGGGTTGACAAAAAACTCTTGCTCCCAACAAGATTGTAAAATTATAGGAAGGGTGCTAAGAGGACATATGTGGATGGAGGTGCAGAGATTTGTGTCATGACAAAAAATTTGATGCATCGTTTGGGATTAGAGGTAAATGAAACTACTAAATTTGGGGCCAAAATGGCTAACAATGTAGTAGTAAATTGTTTGGGAGTTATAAAGAAAGTCAAGGTAAAGGTGTGTGGAGTGCAATTGCAGCTTGACATGTATGTGATGCCAGTGAAGGGGGACGGCTATCCGCTCATTCTTGGGCAACCATGCCTAATGGGAATGAAAGCCAGACAAGATTGGGAGACAGGGGCTTTAGAGCTAAGGCCACAAAAGGGGCTGCAGAAAATATGGAAGAGCACTATCTACAATATGAAGGAGGGCCGATAGGAGGATCTTGTGTTAGAGACCATCGCTGATGAATGGAGTTCCAGCGAGGATTCTGGTCATCTATGATAGAGGGAGAGTCTTCTAATGAGGAGGAAGAAAGCTCTCTAGAAGTGATGGGGATTACATTAAAAGGGCTTTCTAGTAGTGAAATTCCACAGCAGCTTCCAAAGGTCGAGAAGGAGGGGTTAGAAAAAATGTTGGCTAAGGATCTATCAGTTGAGGAGAAGGCAGCCTACATGGAAGTGGTGATAAAACACTCTACACTTTTTATTTCTGATTATGAACACATCACAGGCATGACAGCAGTACAACATCACATTAATCTAAAAGAGGGAGCAAGGCCGGTGGTGTAGCGACTACGACGGTTGGGAGTAGTTCAACAAAACGCTCTACTCACACTGAGGTGCAACGACTTTTGAAGGCAGGCTTCATCTATCCAATAGGGGACTCAGAGTGGGTTTCATCTGTGGTGGTGATACCCAAGAAGAATGGAAAATGGAGGATTTGTGTGGATTACAAGCCGCTAAATGATGCAACTAAGAGAGATCACTTTCCTCTTCCCTTTTAGGATGAAATACTCAACGAGGTGACCGGGCATGAGAGATACACTGTTTGTGATGGATATTCAGGTTATTTCCAGATTCGAATAGCTGAGGAGGATCAACAGAAGACCACCTTCATTACACCTTGGGGTTGTTTTGCTTACAAAGTAATGCCATTTGGATTAACAAATGCCCCAGCTACCTTCCAACGATTCATGAATTATGTCTTCCAACCATATTTTGGAAAATCCATCAGGGTCTTTATTGATGATTTTTGTATTTATAGTTCTAAGGCTCTACATCTAGGGAAGGTGGATGAAGCTTTCAACCGCCTCGCACAAATGGGGGGGCAGTTAAACCATGAGAAGTGTTGCATTGGTGAAAGCAGTGTAACTTTGTTAGGGCATGTCGTAAGTGAGAGGGGCATTGAAGCTAATCCAAACAAAGTTAAGGCCCTATTAGCGGTGCCATCACCATCTTCTGTGAAGCAACTAACCTCTTTCATTCAGAAGGTGCAATATATGGGGCGGCTCATTCATCTCCTCTCCCAATTAATATTTCCACTACAACAGTTAACCCACTCTAAGGAGCTCCTGTGGAGTGATGAAAGCGAAAGGTGCTTTCACGAGGTGAAACAAATCATAAGCTCTAGTACCTTTACCTAGGGAAAAATCATCTGGCTCAATGTGTCGGTGTGAGCGAGCCCTCCTCTTTTTACTGTTCCGTGTCTTTGCAGCATGCTGGAGAACTTGAACTGGTAGTGGGGGCCCTGGATTCGGTGGAACAAACCTTTTCCTAGGTGGTGTCACTTGTTGTCCCCTCCTTCTTGGTTGGAACCCATTTCCTGGAAAATGCCTAGGATGAGGGAAAAAGTACATACTATGTCCAGTCTCCCCACAATTATAGCAAACATACTCTCTTTCTTGTCTCCTTGGACCTCGATTGCCTTCATTTATGAGGGGAGGGGGTCGTAATCCTTGCATCAAATTTAACGAAACACTTTCTAGTTGATTAGTAATGCGTTGTAGGAGCTCTTGCTATATGGCATCTCCGGTTCAGGTGGGGCCTCTGCTATTTCTCTAGGCCTTGGCATGGTTAGTAAAACCTGCATGGGCTCAACTCCCCCCTTCAACTAGGCTTGATACTTCAATTTTCTATCTTTCTCCCTCGCATAAGTGATCGATTCTTCATAGGATGTGGGAAACTTTCCTTTGACCTTCTCCCTTAGTAGAGGATGGAGTCCGACTAGAAAACAATCTTTCTTAAGGCAACCAGGTACTCTTTCTCCCTTGGCTAAGGAGGTTTTCCATTTATCCCACAATTTTATAAACGTGCCTTCATATGCTTGGTACTCCCCTGGTAAGTTTTGACGAAGATCTAAGAGTTGTCTCCAAATATCTTCAGGTGGCTCTGTATCTTGGTACTTGTGCATGAATGCGGTCTTGAGATCCTCCCAATTACCTCTTGTAGCCTCCGAGAGAGCTTGATACCACACTCGAGCATCACCCTTTAGAACTAAAGGGAAGGCCGGTACTTTGGTTGCTTCATCATCCCGTCCTGTGACTAGGAAGGCCATTTCTAAGTCATCTAAAAAGTCTAGAGCTTTCTCCCCTTTGTACCCAAAAAAACTTGGAAATGCCATGTTACCTTAGTAGAGTACGAAGATGAAAACCTCTAGAATTAAGTTGTATTTTATGAGGGGAAGGATGAATGGGTTCACAGATGCATTGATTTCAGCAAGACGTCTAGGCCCCAATATGCTTCTAATAATGCCTTGGAATCTAAGCTTTGTGCTGGCTACAATATGCACAGTTTGCATAGCAAGTGGACGGATAGGTCCATACAACTCGTGGTGATTCATGAGAAACTATTATAATAAGATAAATACATGTACATTGAAGGATGCATTGTAGTCTAGCATTGGGAAGATTATAGGTTCTCATGATACAAGAATCTCCCTTAATCTTTTAGCCCCAAAGTACATGACAAGACGATACTGGAAGAAAATCTTCCTACTGATGCATACATTAACTCGGATGTTTTGTACAGAGTGGAATGTGTAGAAATTCGGGCTATTATTATTATTCATGAGTGAAGACTACTTAAGGGAGTAGAGGGAATGCACTTTCTTGAATTATGAAGGATTTTCCCCAGAGTGTTTCTTTCTGGAACCCACCAACTTTGCTATACAGAGAATTTGCTCACCAGTGATTGTTCTTGCCTTAGTGTGCCCATCCTCGACGACATATTTTTCATAAGGTATGATGGCCACCTTTTCAACCACACCCAACCTTCGAGCTAACAACAATTGAAGGTAGTCTCCATACTTTGCACTTCTACAAAACTCCACACCGTTCATACATAGTTGTCCTCCTTTGATGTGGACTAGGCCAGAGAGAGAGAGGGATTTGATGATTTGGAGATGAGGACCTCTCAGAAGGGCCTTCACTTTTTTTGCAAAACACTCAACACAATTATGAGAACCTAGCAATTGATGGCAACATGATTTTTTCCGTTGTGAGAGAATGGAATTTCTAAGGTGAACACCTTTTACCCGCATACGTGCCATTATCCGATAGGCATACTTTCTTTCTTGGGCTTCCCTGGGAGACCATTGTGGGAGTCGTGGAATTAGATCAGCTTCAAAAAAATTTGGTAAAGGCGTTAGAAAAGTGTAACTTGGGGCACTTGTTGTAGAGGATGCACCATCATGTATTGTATCGTCCCACATAAGGAGGTAGAGAATTGTGGTTGAGAATGTCCTCAGCGGGGGCACAAAAAATGAGGGTTGAAATGATGAACGGGTTGCCTCTTACCCATCCAACCTCCAATCCTCACTAAGATAACTAAAGAGGGGCACCACCTAGCCAAAGGGAGGATGGGCTAGGACATCCCTTTTCTCAAAGAGAGTCAAGAGAACTAAGACACAAATTTACAAGAGAGAATATATGTACTAGAAACCATATTAGAATATGAGAGAGAGAGAGATAAGAGGAGAGGGAGACAAGAGGAGAAGAGGTAGAGGAAACTTGCCATTATGCTACATGGAATGAGAAGATGAGAAGAGAGGGAGATAATAGGCGAAGAGGTAGAGGAAGCTTGCCATTATGCTACAAGGAATGAGAAGATGAGAAGAGAGGGAGATACTAGGACAAGAGATAGAGGAAGCTTGCCATTATGCTACATAATAAAAGAACTCACTCATAGCTCACCTCAAAGAGATGAGGGTATTCTAGAGTGCTCTCATGGGCTTGTCATTGTCCTCCTCTTCTTTCTTCATTCTCCATGGGCTCTTTATATAGCCTCCATGAGAAATTAGATTAAGCTAATCTTCTTGATTAACATAATCCTAGATGATGTATGGTATCTTTGAAAATATGGAGAATAGTGGATGGGACAAGTCCCCACCTTGGTCATCATGCAAGAAGCCAAGGGTGGTGGTACACAAAATAGAGAAATGGAGCTAGATTACAAGAGATGGGTGCCCAAAGCACATTATTATAATATATTTACAAGAATGATAGAGTGGAAAGTTGGTATGGTGAAAGAGAGGAGCAATTTGCATATAACCAGCGGTCTGCGCCTTCGTAACTTCAAATCCGTGAAGAATCTAAAAAATTTTCTTTTGCAACTTTGTAGACCAGGTCCAAACCAATCGGGCAACGCGGAATTTTCTTGAAATTTGCTTTTTCTTGGGGGTTATTGAGATGATAAAAAACGGCTTCCAAAAGCTGCTTTGACTTTAGTGCACCATATATATATAAATACATATAAGCATGTGACAAAAGGGGTCCATGCTTGTAAGCTTTTGTGCAAGATCCAAGTGACACCATGGTGTGGATATTGACTTGTGTGCTACGGTGAGGTGTCCTCTAATGATGGTGATAGATTCCAAATCTTAGTGATACAGATGGAGCCCATGTGTAGTTGGAGGCTAGTCCTTTGAAAAAATATATGCACTCACTCAACCCCTAGGTGTAATCCATTTTCATCTTCACTAAGATAACCATCCCTTTTACCCTTTACATTGACATGCCTCCTAAGAACTTGTTCCCCCCATTTGCTAGATTTATCATAATCGAGAAGCAATGTAGCATACCTAGTGCTTGAAGAGTAAACCCAAAGTGATATAGTAAGCTCTTGGTAGGGGCTTTGGCCAAATTTTGTGATAGTAATCTGGGTTGTAAAAAACCCAGATCAATGCTATTGATGTGACTAATCAGGCCCCTTGAACTATGCTCTATCCATGTAAGACCTTAGTACTAAGGGACATGCAGTGTTTTGGGTCACAATCCTATAGGACTCTCACAAAGATCCCATTGTAGAAAATTCTATTCTGAATTTGAGGGTGAACCCTATAGCTCACCTCAAAGAGGGCTTTGTCCCCTCCGGTTTGAATCAAACATATCTCCAATCGGAGCTAAATTGTGAAAGTTATGCCCATTTTTGTACACTAGGGTCACTATGGATAGAATGCAGATCGCTCCAAGATAGGCACAGTAAACCCATTACAAAAAATTATAATAATTTTCTATCACAAAGGTTAATAGCTCATATGAAAGAGGACGTTGTCCCCTCCGACTTAAGCCCAAAACCTCATCAATCCGAGTTTCCTACAAAGAGTTACGCCCCTTTTACTGACTATAGGTCTTGTGGAATGCTTCCAGATGGCTGGCCAGAAAGGCAAAAGCAAGGCCCAAGAGGAACTCGAGAGGGAGATTAGAGACTCATGAACCTCCATGAATGAGGAAAAAATATTGGCGCAGGATTACCATGGTGACATATAGGAGGAAATGCCTAAAACGGACCTGTATACCATTCTCAGTCACACCCTTTGCCAACATGAGCTCCGTCATATGGAACGGCACAATGATATGGTCACTAACCACTACCAAATGATGTCCAAGTTTGATGAAGTGATCAAGCACATGGCTATCTCAAACTAGAAGATTCAACATACCTTAGAGTAGTTCACTGCTCTTGTTGCTCAATTAGCGATCGCTTCATCCCAAGAGAAGACCAATGACTCTAGGCATGAGTCTAGATGTCCTCCACATCAGGAACCATCGCATGGTCCACAGGGTATACTTGGCGCTAAGGGAATTTTCCCTTCTACCTATGAGATTAGGGAACCTTCTCATATGCATGATGAGCCCTTATTGAATTTCCCTGTCCACCATGCTGACAACATCCATTTGATGCCTTCTCCCACCTTGGGTCGAATTTCACCCGCTCTACCTAGGAGCCTCCATGCACCCCATATGAATAAGCCCCATCAAGGACAATATGGTACAAATGGCCAGCATGGCAATCATGGACAGCATGTTTATAATGGACAACATGGGCTTAATGCACCACAAGGGATGTATGGACAACAAGGCATGTATGGCCACCATGGGTTGTATGGACAACAAGGATTTCATGGGCAGCATGGCCCCTATGATTTGCGTGACAAGATCATCCTAACAAAGTACAATGGGCAATCCCCCTCACCATCTGACTTGGAGGAATGGATGTCCAAGTTGGAGTCCGCATCTACCCTCGCAGCACTGATGATCAAAAAATACTTTTTGCCTCTCTCCACTTGGAAGGGTTTGCCCACACATGGTGGCGCTGTCGTATTGCTGCGCATTCGAGGTGTGAAAACCACCCAAAAGTTGTGTGTGTGATTCGATACTTTGTGCATACTTAGTTGTTGTGATTACATTTATTCTCTATGTATGAGTATAGTAGCGAGTATGAAGGGTTGCTTTCAGTCTATGTTGAACAGGGTCAAGGAGAGAAGACATTACAATTATTCAAACAAATGCATGAGGAGGATATCTCTTTGGATAGTATCACACTTGTCTGTGCTTTAAAAGCTTGTGACAACATGGTGGTTGTTGATAAAGGCCAGGAAGTCCATATGGAAATTGTAATGAAACATCTTGAAAATGACATTTTTATTGGCAACACTTTGGTTGACACATATGCCAAATGTGATTCCCTTTCCGAGGCGTTAAACATTTTTGACAGTCTGCCAGTCCAAGATGTTGCATCTTTTAATGCAATGATAAAAGGACGTGGCACAAATTTAGATGGTAACCAAGCCATAGATCTCTTCAAGTGTATGCAAGAAAAGGGATGTTGTCATGTTCACATGCTTGTTGGGTGCATGCAGTCATGCGAATTTGGCATGTGAGGGCCGAAATATTTTCAAGTTGACGACAAATAATTACGGCATTACACTCATAGTAGATCACTATACTTGTTTGGTTGAACTTCAGAGGGAATTCTGGAAATGATGTCTTCCTCACCTTCTAAAGATATGTGGATAGGGGCTTTTTCTGGAAAAGGGGAAAGGAGCCGTGCTTTGGGGGGAAAAGAGGAGTTTTTATGTTTTTGAATCAAGCTTGGAGGATTTTCCCGGGGGATTGATGGATCTAGCATACGATTTTTTTGGAGAGGAATTAGAAGGCAAAAAGGGAGGACGATCCTCTGCGCTGAATATGGATTTGGGGAGGACGATCCTCTGTGGAGAATAGGGAGAAGGAAACGACGAAAAAGCTGGTAAAAAAGCTCGGAAGGTAGACAGAGTGTGGAAGCCTTAAGTAGGACAGAGGAGGACGCCGATGAAGGAAAATCAGGGGAGCTTCGGTGAATTTTGGGAAGATTGCAATGGGGTAACAAAGGATCAGGACCAGGCTGTGAGGAGGAAGATGATGATAGTAACAACGAAGGGAGGAAGAAAGAAGATGATCATGAGGTGACAATGCGGAGGCGAACAAAGTGAAACAACAGTGTCATCAACATTGTCGGCTTGCAGACAAAGGTAGAGGAATCTGAAGACAATGACGAGGAGAACAGGGAGAAGAAAAACATTGCTGTGATAGAGGAGTTGAATAGTTTGACATTGAGAAGAGGGCATATCAAGTTGAGGTAATCGTGATACATAAAGATGGAAGACGATTAAGGGAAAGAATAAACAGAGCAGGGGAGCTCAACGAAAAGGAGGAGATGGCAATTCTCTTTTCTGCAGGAATGTGCTTCAGAACGAGTGCCAAGGACGAATCGTGTTAACGATGTTGGTTCTTCAAAGCTACGATGAACGAAATAGTGGCGGCTCTTCAGAAGACAAAACAGAAGTCGTAGCTAAAGAAGACGTTGAAGCCCATGTTGTAGAAAAGACTACTGCTGTGACAGAATCTGTCGCGAGGCGTTTGCAATGAAGAGATCTTCAAATTAATTTTCTAGGGAAAAAAGCAGAATTCGTAATTCCATGAACGATCAGAAATAAACGATTAACATCAAGGATAAAAACTAGATCTTGGAGAATGGGCTTCGCATTCTTCTGCAATAGCTCATAGGTGCAACTGTAATAACTGGAGAGTTTGTTATGCCTTATGGCAATTCAATCGATGAAGAAGATGATCGCAGGCACATAACCAGGCTCTATATGACAGTGCAAAAAGCAAAGAGAAGACCATACGAGTTTATAAAGGGATGATGCACTCTCTTCTGCAAGGGAAGTCTGATGACAATGTGACCATCATATTGAATGATATCTCATCGTGGTTGGATGACAGAATAAGGTCCCAGTCCGTTCATGACTGAAGATTTCCATCTTTATATGTACTAAATTATTGTTACCTTAGGGGAGACTTACCGAGTATTGATGTTTTGTATTAAGGAGTGATTTTGCTGGTTTTTCTCCTATGCCAAGAACAGATTTGTGACTTCAAATTCCTTATAGTATTGGACATTATTATGATCTGTACTAAAACTGTTTTCTAAACCTCTTGTATATACCTCTGCGGATCTTCTGTACTCGTCCTTTATTGCTGCTGTAACTATTCTGAAGAAATATAAATATGATTCTTTGTGGAGGCCGCCACTATTGACGATCTATCCTTCTATCCTGAAATCATTCAAAGTCCTCAGTGGTCGCGACTTGGCTTTCGAAAACCCTTCGACAGCGCTATATCAACTGGAAGAATCAATAGCTCATTGACTGGGAAGATTTTAAAATGCATATGGTCCAAGTTTTTGTGTCCCCTGTGGAAAAAGAATGGTTGGCAAGACAATGGTACACTCTTGACCAACGTAACTTCACTGTACATGAATACGCAAATCAATTCATGAACTTGACCATGCATGTGGAGAGTATTAGTGATGATGCTAAATTGCACAAGTACATCTATGGGTTGGAATCGAGTCTATCAGCGGATGTCATGGCCCAAAAACCTACCACACTATTTGATGCAATCAAATTGGTTGAGAGATATGTAAGAAAGTACCGTAAGAATGAGCTTTTTCAGCAAGGTGCTGGACATCCCCGCATTCCTTCACAATTAGCTCCATATAGAGGTGGTTTTCGAGGCACTTTTATGCCTAATAACAGCCCCAAAGTACCCATTTGCCCCGCCTTCCATGCTGAAAGAAAAATGGGCACTTTTGGGACAACATCGGGCTCTAATGCTGAAAATAGGCATGCTGAAAATAAACAATCCACTGCATCACCTTCCCATGGATCCAATAGTCAACGGTTCATCTCCCCAAATGTTGTGAAGGAACAAAAAAAGAGAGCCTATGCTTTAAGTGTGGAGATAAGTAAATTGCTGATCATGCCTCCAAATGTCCGTACAAGAGAGCTAAGGTCAAAGTTCATAGCATGTATGTCATGGAAGATTGGCACACTGAGGTGGATGACTTGCCCATTGACCCCAGGCTGAGCCTATAGAAGATGTTGATCATGAAAAGTTCTATGACCCCGAGGATGGGTTTCCCTTTGACCCGGCGGTGCTCCATCACAGATACTTAATTTAACATCCCACCCACCTCCCACTTCCCTTTTCTCAATCTCTTGGATGCTTGGACGGCTTCCCGCAGCACCAGTACCCTTCTCATTGAAGGCAGTATCAATGGAAAGCATGTTTTTATCCTTGTGGATAGTGGAAGAACTCACATATTTGTCAATAAATCAGCCATTGATTGATTGAAATGTATCCCTATGGCATTATACCACCCCTTGAAGGTCCAAGTAGCAAATGGAAAAGAAGAAATCATCACACATGTAGGTCCTGCAGTTCCCTTAAGCCTGGCTGAAAATTATGTGGCACTGGTTGATTTGATTGCCATAGATATGGGCCCAATTGATGTTGTCTTAGGTTGTGATTGACTGAAACAATTGGGGAAAATTGCTATGGACTTCTCTCAGCTTTACATAGAGTTTATGATGCATGGACAGCCTATCCACCTAGAGGGAATTCCAGATCATGTTGATTTTCAACTCATTACAGCAAAGCAACTCAAACAGGAGTTTGAAAAATGCTTATAAATCTTTGTTTTGCAATTAAATAAGGGCAATTATGATCATCCCTTCGCAATATCTCATGATTCAGCCTTGCAAGCCTTACTTGAGGAATACAATGATTTATTTCAGATGCCTACATCCCTCCCTCTCAAGACACAAGTGGACAACCCACTTGACCTAGAGCCCCATTCCAAGCCAGTGAATAAACCCCCCTGTAGACTCTCCAAGTGTAAGTGTGAAGAGGTTGCAAAGAAAATCAAGGAGTTTTTGGAGATGGGTTTTATTGAACTGAGTTCTTCCCCCTATGCATCCCCTCTCCTCTTAGTAAAAAAGAAAGATGGCTTCTTTCGCATGTGCATTGACTATAGAGATTTGAACAAAATTACACTGAAGCCACCACCCCATCCCATGGATTGATGATTTGTTGGATGAGCTAAAAGGGGCATGCTTTTTCACTAAGATTGACTTGCACTCTAGCTACCATGAGATTGGTATGCGGGAAGGAGATGAGGTCAAAACGGCCTTCAAGACTGATTGTGGACTTTATCATTTTCTTGGGATGCCTTTTGGGTTCACTAACGCCCCTGTCACCTTTCAAAGCCTCATGAAAAAAATCCTACAACCCTTTCTGTTCAAGTTCTTGCTTGTTTTCTTTGATGACATCCTCATTTACAGCAAGTCATCTATGGAGCACTTTCGGAGGGTGTTTGACACATTGAGAGAGTATCGACTCTTTGCTAAGGAGAGCAAATGCATATTCATGCAGACATATGTGGAGTACTTGGGACACATTGTGAGAAAAAATGGTATATAGGCTGACCCGAAGAAGGTGCAATGTGTTAGAGATTGGCCCACTCCTTCCACCACCACTTCTTTGCATGGCTTTCTTGGTCTCTCTTCATTCTACAGATGCTTCATTAAGCACTATGCCACCATTGCAGCACCTTTGATTGATCGCTTAAACAAAGAGTCATTCTTTTGGGATGCAACTGCAGATCATATCTTCAAAAAGTTAAAGGATGCGTTACTTCAGCCCCCATCCTTATTTGCCCTGACTTCTCTAAGCTATTTACCATCCATTGTGATGCCAGTGGTGCTGGGCTACTGGGGCAATATTGTTGCAAGATCATGGTGTGATTGCCTTTGAAAGCCACTGATGAGAAGGAGATGCAACTAAATGTATATGACTAAGAGATATTGGCCATCCTCCATGCCATCAAGAAATGGCACCACTATTTGTATGGCACCTGCTTCCAAGTAAAAAGCGACCACTGAGTCCTCCAGTACTTCTTGACTCAGTCTACTTTGACTCCTAAGAAAAGGCAATGGGTGCCAACCTTACATAACTATGACTTTGATATTTCACACACTTGAGGCAAGGATAATATTGTGGCTGATTCACTCTCTCGAATGTGGGCATGCAGAGTGTCCTCTATCTCAGAATTGCACAGTGATTAGGTTGAAGTGCTCCAAGAGGCTTACTTGTTAGATGATCACTTCAGCCACACATTTTAGAAATTACAGCATGGGGTTATGGCTGAAAACTCCTAATATTAGCTCAAGCATGGCCTTATTTGGTCCCATGGCAAGATTGTCATCCGGCACACTTCCCCCTTCATGTAGAAGATTATGAAAGTTTTGAGATATCGAGCTCCACTCGTGATATGCCAGGGTGACCGTTGTGCATTTATGTCACCGACTTGTTAGCTACAGATGCGGTTGGTACACTGCCTATGAATAATAGCTAAATGACAGCTATCCTTATCTACTCTAGTTTGTGGCTCAGTTAGTATGCCACCTTAGTTAGTTGAGTTTGGTTTGAGACCCACATATAGGGTTTTTCTATTTCTTTTGTACTTGAGTTCTTTTGGCTTACACAACTAAGAAGAGGAAAACTGTTTTCAGCCTCCACCTGTGTGTGTATTCCTCCATTGTGCAAGCAAGAAAGCTACAAGTGAGACTCCTTCCTTCTCTCCCACAATCTTAACATGATATCAGAGCTTGGTTCGTGGTAAGGAGCTCAAGAAAGCAAACCAAGTTCGCGGCGTTCTCGTAAGAGGACCAGTGTTGCTTTCATTTTTTGAGTTTTGGGAGCAAGTCTCTACAAGTAGCACATTTGGAAAGTGCAAGAGTGCATTGTCTCAGATTGAGATGCCCTTCGCGGTGTAGCAAGAGGGCAGTATATACTGCGGGTGGGGCTTTAGCCCTTGGTTGCCCTGTTTTTTTGATTCGAGGCCATTTCGGGGCCTTTGTTGGAGGTGGAAGTTTTCCGCATGCACTCAGGAAAAGGCCTTGTTTTTTGCTGTGCGACCACTGTTCTACACGTCGGTGAAAAGTTACTATAGAAATTGCATCGTATGCCTGTGCACAGAGACATTGGGAGTTACAGAATCATCCTTGTTGCCTATTGATGCAAAATCGTCACTAGGAAGTGACTGTGTGGTCAAATACCACTTTCGTCAATTTTGCAGATTTGCAGTGTTTTTTGCAGTGACAGAATTTTTTACAGTCTTCTGTAATGGCGTCTGATTCTCTTTCACAGATTGTCACCACTGAAAAGCTTGACAAGAATAACTTCCAAGCATGGAAGTTTAGAATGACGAATTTTCTTATGGAAAAAGGATATTGGGAATTCGTTGCAGGAAATGAAGAAGAACCAGTTCTTCCTGATGTTCCCAATCAACAACAAATGCAGGCATTTAAAGGATGGCA
Organism: Lygodium microphyllum; assembly: GCF_053477565.2. Classification (NCBI taxonomy): domain Eukaryota; kingdom Viridiplantae; phylum Streptophyta; class Polypodiopsida; order Schizaeales; family Lygodiaceae; genus Lygodium; species Lygodium microphyllum. The sequence continues at coordinate 126,228,923 of NC_141160.1, read as the reverse complement.
TGAGAGAGCCAGAATAGTTATGTACTAGCTGTCTATCAGTATTTTAGACTCTATGATTGTGCGTATTCAGGATGCAAGTACGCCAAGGAGGCATGGGATACTTTGTCAAAAATGTATAGCACAAATACACAAGCTAGGAAAATGTAGCTCAAGCTACGAAAATGCAGCTCAAGCAAGAGTTGCACAATGTGCAAAGAGAAAGTATGAGCATCAATGACTACCACATGAAGGTGAAGAAGATTGTAGATGCACTTTCTTCCATTGGATCACCAGTGGAAGATGATGATTTAGTTTCTGTGACCTTGAATGGTCTAGGAAAGGATTATGCACAATTCCAAACATCCATTTCCATCCGTGAAAGATTTCCTGATTTTGAGGAGTTGATTGCTCTTCTAATTTCTGAGGAGCAGAGAAATGGTGGTGCATCTTCTTCAGGAGGAACTTCAAAAGAAGCTGTCTTCTACTCAAATGCTGGAAAAGGTAGAGGTAGAGGTAGAGGAGACCGATCTGGAGGCCGTGGTAGAAATCAAAATATGCAGCAAACTCAAGAAAACCAGTCCTATGGAGGAGGACGTGGTAACTCTAGAGGCAAGGGGAGCCAAAGAGGTCGTGGTGGATGGCAAAGAGGCCAAAATGCAAACAGCAATGTTGAATGCTACTAATGTGGTAAAATGGGTCATATGGCTAAAGACTGCTATAAAAAGCAGAATGACATCATGAATGGAAAATTGGAACTTTCTTCAACTTTTCCTAAGTAACGGATCCTTCTGCGATCCCTTGATCTCTGCACCATTGTTTCCACCAAAGGCTGGATTCGTCGGTGAGCTTCAGCTGGAGAGCATAGCCTAGTTGGCGGGTGCAGTACCGGCTACTTCAAAGTAATCCTCCATAGACTCTATCCAAATTTTAGCATCCGCTTGGATAGTCCTACCTTTCCCATCAATTTCGGGCGGCTTAATTTGCTTGAGAAGAAACTTCTTCTCCTGGATTACATCAGTACTTGATGTAGGAGGCGAACTGGGAATCTGTACTAGGGGTTGTGCCTGGATAAAGGTTTCCTAACGTTATTGCTCGCTAATCATTAGGATTTATGTTACATACCCAAATTCAGCTATCAACCAAGAATCCTAGCCACTTAACTTTTTATCAATTCTCATGGACAAGACAGAAATTGATAAAAAAAGTATTATTGCATTTATATGAATATAGCCCTTTTGGAGTACAACCTTTCCAGAGATGAGAGAGCATCTGTTTACATTTAGTTTGGGGAGAATAATGTTGTATTACATTTATCTACGGGAACTGGATAATAGTATGGTTTTGTGTCATGAATCTTTAGGAATCGGTAAGTCATCAGAAGATTAGGGTATCCTTTCCTTTGGAATCTATTTCTCTCATAGCGCCCCAACACCTTGATCCTGTCGGCGGGGATTACACCGGTCACTTCCTCATATACATATGAGTTCAGCTCAACCCTCCGACCTCGAATATGTAAAGTTGAGTTTATGTGAGTCTCCACAAAAATGAACAGCTTCACGATCTTCAGGTCTTCCAACCACTTGATCCTCTTTAGGTTGGTTTGAAGGTATGCAAACCGGTGGGCAATTATATAGTAGATTCATGAGTCACCCATCCATCTTCCTTCCATATACAAAGGCGATGGATTATAGATACGATCTAGGATGTTCATCATCTCAACCCTTTGTCGATAAACCGGGGAATGCATCATAGTCATAAACATGACTCAAAACGCTAAGAACCTATTCCATGCTTCATAATTCTGCAAGACAACATCGAAAGTAAGGAAATGTTCAGAACAACAACATTTGCTTTACCTCTTCTTATTAAGATTTCTTAGAAACAAATCCTTCATTGGTTGGATCTGATACCAATTGTAACGTGTCCACCTGTTCTCTTCAGGAGACGTCTTAGCAGTCCATCGGAAAGGACGTCTACAAAGCTCTGCCCGGCACTCCCATGGAATATCACAAGGTTTGCGATCTAGGACTTTCCGCGTCTGCCATGTAGCGGAAGTATTCTGGCCGTTCCCACTTAGGATCAACCTAAATCAGGGTTTTTTCCAATGGTCATTTCCTAAAAGGCAACTAGCATCGAACCCCGAGCGAACTACTTTACATAGAAACACTAGGGTCGAAGCGGATTCACGCTGCTCTTGGTTCAAGGAGAAAGGGAAATGAGAGGGATGCAAGGCTCTACCTCTCTGCCATAAGGCATAGTCCTATTCCATTCCCCTAAAACAGCGTAAATCAGGATTATTGTAACTTAGACTCTAGGTCAGTGCCCTTGCTGTTCGTGTCCTTTGAAATGATCTTCTTGCTGTCATCATGATTGAGAAAAGTTTCCAGCCAACTAGGACCACCCATCTGTAGGACGGACCCATGGCCACATCCATGCACTTTTCTTAGGTTGTTTTAGTTGTCTAATTACCTACCACATTTAGTTGGACATGCATCAAACAGCTTCATTAATTAGCCCGTTAGGCACGGATTCCTTCACGTAATCTTAGTACTTGACATAGGAAAACAGTGTCAAACATGTTCCTTTGTAACAGTTTATCATATTTATCTTTGGAATACATTCATAAGTCCAGCCCGTAGGCTTATCCATAATCTGCCCGAAGGCTATCCAGCAATCCACAGGGATTATTAATCCAAGATTTTTCCCATAGACTAGTATGCGAGCCTTGAGATCCAATCCTAAGTCACGTTGGCCTCTTGTGCAGGGCCCGAAAGGCAAGGGATTTACGATGGCTAGAGACCCCCCTCGCAGCCAAGCGTCCTCATGCTCCAAGTAGCACTCAATGGAGAGACCTCTTGAGGTGAGTTTGGTCCACCTTCCAGCGCGGTTAACAACCCCCTTGGTTAGGGTCATGCAGAGAGTCCGGGTAACTGAGGCTACCTCTCCCTTCAGGCCTTCAACTTGAAGCATTAGATATCTTTTCATCCTTTAATTCCTTGAACAAACAAAGCAAAACAATGCTCTTTAAACTGTTACAAGCACAATCATTTCCAGTGGTTGTTATTTTTTGCCAACTGCTAAGGAGTGAATCTTAGGGTAATCGAAGGATATAAGGGTTAACAAACAAACCCTTGGGAATCTTGCCAAGTCGTAATTGATTCCGGATCGAATGCTGAATGCATTTGGAAAGAAGGATTCACTTCTTAGCAGTTGGCAAAAAATAACGACCACTGGAAATGATTGTGCTTGTAACAGTTTAAAGAGCATTGTTTTGCTTTGTTTGTTCAAGGAATTAAAGGATGAAAAGATATCTAATGCTTCAGATTGAAGGCTTGAAGGGAGAGGTAGCCTCAGTTACCCCCAACTGTTTGCCTGACCCTAACCAAGGGGGTTGTTAACCGTGCCGGAAGGTGGACCAAACTCACCGTGAGAGGTCTCTCCGTTGAGCGCTACTTGGAGCAGGAGGACGCTTGGCTGCCAGGAGAGTCTCTTGCCCTCGTAAATCCCTCGCCTTTCGGGCCCTGCACAAGAGGCCAATGTGACTTAGGATTGGATCTCGAGGCTCGCATACTAATCTACAGGCGAAATCTTGAATTAGTAATCCCTGTGGATTGCTGGATAGCCTTCGGGCGGATTATGGATAAGCCTACGGGTTGGACTTATGAATGTATTCCAAAGATAAATATGATAAACTATTACAAAGGAACTTGTTTGACACTGTTTTCCTATGTCAAGTACTAAGATTACGTGAAGGAATCCGTGCCTAACGGGCTAATTAGGGAAGCTGTTTGATGCATGTCCAACTAAATGTGGTAGGTAATTAGACAACTAAAACAACCTAAGAAAAGTGCGTGGATGTGGCCATGGGTCCATCCTACAGATGGGTGGTCCTGGTTGGCTGGAAACTTTTCTCAATCATGATGACAGCAAGAAGATCGTTTCAAAGGACACGAACAGCAAGGGCGCTGACCTAGAGTCTAAGTTACAATAATCCCGATTTACGCTGTTTTAGGGGAATGGAATAGGACTATGCCTTATGGCAGAGAGGTAGAGCCTTGCATCCCTCTCATTTCCCTTTCTCCTTGAACCAAGTGCAACGTGAATCCGCTTCAAAGCTGGTGTTTCTGCGTAAAGTAGTTCGCTCGGGGTTCGATGCTAGTTGCCGTTTAGGAAATGACCATTGGGAAAAACCCTGATTCAGGTTGATCCTAAGTGGGAACGGCTAGAATACTTCCACTACCTGGAAGACGCGGAAAGTCCTAGATCGCAAACCTTGTGATATTCCATGGGAGTGCCGGGCGGAGCTTTGTAGACTTCCTTTCTAATGGACTGCTAAGACGTCTCCTGAAGAGAACAGGTGGACACGTTACAATTGGTATCAGAGCCAATCAATGAAGGATTTGTTTCTAAGAAATCTTAATAAGAAGAGGTAAAGCAAATGTTGTTGTTCTGAACATTTCCTTACTTTCGATGCTGTCTTGTAGAATTATGAAGCATGGAATAGGTTCTTAGTGTTTTGAGTCATGTTTATGACTGTGATGCATTCCCCGGTTTATCACAAAGGGTTGAGATGATGAACATCCTAGATCGTATCTATAATCCATCGCCTTTGTATATGGAAGGAAGATGGACGGGTGACTCATGAATCTACTATATAACTGCCCACCGGTTTGCATACCTTCAAACCAACCTAAAGAGGATCAAGTGGTTGGAAGACTTGAAGATCGTGAAGCTATTCATTTTTGTGGAGGCTCACGTAAACTCAACTTTACATATTCGAGGTCGGAGGGTTGAGCTGAACTCATATGTATATGAGGAAGTGACCCGTGTAATCCCCGCCGACAGGATCAAGGTGTTGGGGCGCTATGAGAGGAATGGGTTCCAAAGGAAAAGATACCCTAATCTTTTGATGACTTATCGATTCCTGAAGATTCATGATGCAAAACCATACTATTATCCAGTTCCCATAGATAAATGTAATACAACATTATTCTCCCCAAACTAAATGTAAACAGATGCTCTCTCATCTCTAGAAAGGTTGTACTCCAAAAGGGCTATATTCATATAAATGTAATAATACTTTCTTTATCAATGTCTGTCTTGTCCATGAGAATTGATAAAAAGTTAAGTGGCTAGGATTCTTGGCTGATAGCTGAATTTGGGTATGTAATATAAATCCTAACGATTAGCGAGCAATAACATTAGGAAACCTTTATCTAGGCACAACCCCAGGTACAAATTCCCAGTTCGCCTCCTACATCAAGTACTGCTGTAATCCAGGAGAAGAAGTTTCTTCTCAAGCAGATTAAGCCACCCGAAATTGACAGTTAGGACGCACTCATTCGAGTTGCGCCTATAATTCAGGAGGTGCAGGCTAGACCAAGAGGTAACAAAACTTGGTCTTATAATGACCCGAACAAAGGAGCATATAGGCCTCAAATGAAGAGAGTTCAAGGTCAGAATCGGAGACAAAGAAAGAAAGCAAGGACTAATAATGCCAACAGCTTTGTCCCTACCCAAAGCAATGGCCGGAACTTTCGTTTTTTCCACTCCAACGAGCTAGGACATTTCAACAGGCAATGTCCCAAGCTTGGAGGAGGACATCGCCAAGCACCTTTCCAAGGAATTGGCCGTGGTGGCCAGGGAGCTGCTACCTGAGGCAGAGGAAGAACCGCCTATGTTGCCAATAGGGAAATGTGCGAAGAAGAAGATCCGACCATGGAAGCAGAGTTTGAAAGGGCGATAGTCCATGCCACTCTTCACAAGAAAGGGCCGAATCGCTAGTTCTCAGTGATTCAGACACCATTGGACTATCAAGGTAAAGGTTTCAAAACCTTGATTGATTGTGGCAGTACACATTCCTTTATCTCACCAGCTTGTGCAAGAAGATTAGGAATAGCCATAGTAGAAGCACCTATCTTGCTTGTGGAATTGGAAAATGGTCGTGAGGTCACTTGTACCAGGAAAAATGCTAAGGAGGAATTCTTTCTGGGAGGAAAGACGACTTCAGTCAAATTCAGAGTCATGAACTTAGACATCCATGAGTGTCTACTCGGAATGGATTGGCTTAAACCTAATGACGCCCACATTCATTGTGGAAAGGGCCAAATTTCCTTTCAGAACTCTGAAGGGGATTTAGTCACAACTCAAGGTGAGGCTGGAAAGCCCAAAATTCAATTGGCCAAAGCATCTTGGATTATAAAGGGAGTTAGAAAGGGATTATAAAGGGAGTTATAAAGGGATTATAAAGGGAGTTACAAAGGGACTACCTGTCTACTTAATTAAGCTCAATAAGTTAGATCAGAAACAAGAGTCTAGTGAAGAACCTTCATGGCTAAAGGAATACATGGACGTATTTCGTGAAGAGTTGACAGAACTCCCACTTCAAAGAGAAGTGGATCATGAGATCAAGCTAGTGCTAGGAGCTACGCCAATTGCAAAGAGACCTTATAGAATGTGCATCCCAGAAGCAATTGAGTTGGAGGAACAACTCAAGCAACTGCTAGATCAGGGCTACATCCGTCCTAGCAGTTCACCCTGGGGAGCTGTAGTACTGTTCCAGAAAAAGAAAGATCGAATGCTTCGAGTGTGTATTGATTAAAGATGAGCTTCTTGATCGTCTTCAAGGTGCGAAGATCTTTTCCAAGATTGATCTCAGATCTGGTTACTATCAGATAAGAATCAAGGAAGAAGATATCCCAAAGATAGCCCTCAACACAAGATATGGACACTTTGAGTTTCTAATTATGTCATTTGCGCTTAGGAATGCACCTGCCACCCTCAATAGGTTAATGCAGGATATCTTTAGGCCATATCTTGATGACTTCGTACTCGTCTTCTTTGACGACACTTTAGTCTATTCCAAACAGAAAGAAGATCATAACCCACAACTTCGGATCGTCCTTGAGACAATGAGAGCGCATATGCTGTATGCTAAGATGAAGAAATGTGCATTCTTCAAATGCCAGATTGAATATCTGGGACTCATCGTATCAGCAGAAGGAATCTCAGTGGATCTGGCCAAAGTTAGAGATATTCTAGAATGCCCAATACCAACAACTCTCAAAGAAATACACAATTTTCTTGGATTGATAGGATGGTATAGGGTCTTCATAAAAAACTATGCTTTGATAGCAGCACCTCTGACGGACTTATTGAAGAAGAAATCATCCATTGCATGGTCAATTGCTGAACAAACCAGCTTTGATAGATTGAAGCAAAGTTTGGTATCAGCACCTATCCTAAAACTTCCAGACCTCAGTAAAGGAGTTCAAGGTAGTAACTGATGCTAACACGCTTGCCTTAGGATGTGTGCTCATGCAGGAAGGTCACCCTGTAGCTTACTCTTCAAGGAAACTGAAGAGCCATAAGAAGAATTATGCTACCCATGATCTAGAACTGTTAGCTCTCATCCATGCTCTAAAGCTTTGGAGACACTACCTGTTGGGTAAAAAGTTTACTCTAGTGAACTGATCATAAAAGTCTCAAGTGGATCTTTACCCAGAACGAGCTCAATATGAGACAACATTGGATTGAAGTGTTGGAGGAGTATGACTTTGAAATCAAGTACCGACCGGGAAAGGAGAATGTAGTGGCTGATGCAGTCAGTCGCAAGGCATTTCTTAACTCATTAATCTTGCAAAATCCATCAACAGCTAGATCCCTAGCCACAAAGGTGTCCATGCCAAACAACCCAATACTTGAGCTAACTAGAGAGAAAGCATGCCATGATCCATCCTATCAAAAGATGCTAAGGGAAATCCCTATCAAGGACCAGGACCAAAAGCTATAGGCTAAGTATCATGAATTCTCTATCAATAGTGGACTTGTCTACTATAGAACGAGATTATGTATACCAGCAAGCCAGTCACTTAAGCAAAAGATATTGTGGGAAGCTCATGATTCCCCTTTCTCATAACATTCTGGCTATGCCAAGACTCTCAATGCAACTAGGAAGAGCTACTATTGGGAGAGGCTTAAAGGTGACGTTCTCAAATATATCATTGAGTGTTCATCTTGTGAACATATAAAAGCCGAACATGTCAAAATGCCAAGAAAGTTACAACCACTCGATATTCCCCAAATGAAATGGGAATTCATCAGTATGGACTTTGTTGTTGGCCTACCGCAAGTTCAGGGAGGATACAACTCCATCATGGTTGTGGTTGACATGCTTACTAAGGTTGCATACCTTATTCCTATAAAGACAAACTATAAAGCCTTAGATATTGCAAGATTGTTTATCAAGGAGATTTTCAAGCTACATGGGCTACCTAGAAGAATCATTAGTGATCGTGATTCTCTCTTCACATCACACTTCTGGAGAGCTATCTTTGAAGCCATTGGGACTCAACTCTGTTTTAGTATAGCTTATCATCCCCAAACCGATGGCCAAATAGAGCGAGTCAATCAAGTCATTGAGGATATGCTAAGGGCACACTGCTGTCGTGAGCCAAAAAGGTGGATTCAATACTTACCTTTGGTTGAATTTGCCAACAATGCTTCTTACCAACAAAGAATTCAGATGGCCCCTTTTCAAGCATTGTATGGTCATGACTGTCGAAGTTCCCTAAACTTCTCAGATCCAACCTTGAGGGTTGAAGCTTCATGGCAGATGTTGGAAGAGATGGATGAGTAAGTAAAGTCAATAAGATAGGACATCCAAACTGCCAAGGATAGACAGAAGACATAAGCAGATTTGAAGCGTCAAGATAAAATCTTCAAGGAAGGAGACATGGTCTTCATTCGTGTACGCCCTAAGAAGAGTTCCCTATCCTTAGGAGAGTGCAAGAAGCTAAGTCCAAGGTATTGTGGACCATACAAGATCCTCAAGTGCCTAGGACCTAATGCTTTTAGATTGCAACTCCCTGAGAACCTAAAGGTTCTGGGGAAAAGTGACCAAGATAAGGGAATTAGATAATTTCTTGGAAGCAAAAGACCAATCAGTAAATTGGAATAACATATTTATTGCTAATAGAAGTTAAGGTATTGGTTAAGTTGGGTTAATAGGGTACGGCCCTAACCCAAGGATATAAGGATTAACAAACAAATTCACTAACCCTTACATTGTCGGTCCTAGGGTTCCAAATTCAAACCAAGTTTCATCTTTTTAGCGAGTGATCCTTAGGTAAAAACCCTAGATCGTCCCTTGCAAGTACATCCTATTGTCCCTACATTCCGTGAATGTGGGCAAGTCTTTAGGGTATAAGAGTTTCAGCTTTAGCAATAAGAGCGATTAGGTCACGTCCTCAACGTGCTAAATCTTAGTTAGCACTTGGGATAAGTTGCATCGCTTAACCATTCCTAAACGAGTCCCTCGCAGTTTAGGTATTTTAGGGTAAACCAATTTACTTGTCTATTCTTGAAGATATTTACGATACCATTCTCATAATCACATGATTCATTGCCTACGTATGATTAGATTTACAAACCCTAGCTGTACTAGCTAAGCTCCAAGCGCATGTTAAGTTACGACACAATTTCTATTGATCCTTCTAGAACCTGCATTCAAGATTCTAGCTACTAAGTTTTAGGGTTTGATGCTAAAATGAATCATGCAGCATTTTTCTAATTTTCATTTATGAATGAATTATTCATATGCTGAATGAGCATTACACAACCATTTTGTAACTACTTACATAATTGATTTGAGTTTTATGCCAATTTCCAGGCGATTAATCTACTTCATGCAGCCCTAGAATCATTTCCATGCCTTTTAAATTTACTTCTCTAATGAATCATTTCGAAGAAAAGATATCTAATAATGCGACTGCAATTTATTCTTTCCATGCATAATCGAAGTGTACTACCATATTTTTGACTTTATAAATATGGTGATTAGTTGATCTAAATTTGTTACTTTGCAATGCATAAAAACCACTTGCTAGGAATGCATAGAAATCTTATGCTCTTTTTTCATTTGTTTATTTGAAAAATACAAATGACCAATTCTTTGATCGTAAGCTATTTCCTTTAATTTAGCCAAATTATTTCAATCAAAAAAGTGCATCCTATTTCCATAAATGATCCATGCACAATTGAAATATTACGACGTAAATCAAAATTAGGAAGAAAACCTGGACTTATAGTGAAATGTCTACATGGATGTTAGGAGATGATCCTCCTACGGTTGCGCCTTGTGCCTTTTTAGGGGCCATCGCGTATTCGACCTTCTTGCCTTGGCCCCGCAGACTTATGATCTTGGCCCGTCTCCCTCGCATGCGTAATTTATTTTTGAGATTCGGCTTCCTTGGCCAATTTCACCGTCTTTCAGAAGCGGGCTTTAGAAATGGAAAATTATGAACTCCCCTTCTTTTTGTAGGAGTTCTGGAAATACAAGTGTTCTTCACGGAAAGGTGCTTAACCGTCTAGTGTGGGAATCCACGGGAAGGAGAAAAATAGCTTTGTAGTATGCAAGGGGGGAAAGGTTGCTTAAATTCCGGGGGTTATAAAGACCCCTTTGGAAAGGGTTTATAAAAGTCCCCAGGAAGGGTTTTTAAGAGAACTTGTGAGGGGGAAAATCCACGGAAGGGTTTGAAAACGGCTTTGTGGAATTTCTAAGGGGAGAGCTTTGAAAAACTTGGCTATGGTGTCTTTTGGGGAAACCAAGGGGGAAAAAAGGTTTTAATTCTTGAAGTCGAACTTAAAGGGAACTTGGGTGGAAATTGTAAGGAGAAAGGGGACTTGGGTGGAAATTGTGAGGGAATGGGTTTAAATCCCAGGGAGAGGGTTATAAAACCCACTTGGAAGGGGCTTATGAAAGCCCACAAGAAGGGGGGCTTCCTAAGGGCCTTTAGAAGCTTCCCAAGAAGCTTCTGGGAAGCTTCTCTAGGCGTGATTTCTACACGTGGAGGAGAGGAGATGATTTATAGTGGTGGCTTGTTGGCGAGCAGAGCCAAAATGATGGCCGTGGCGGATCTTTGGTGGAAATCTTCCCTCCCTCACAGTGCACTTAGAGCTTCAGGCGGCGACAGCGAATGCAGCACGTAATTCCCTCCTCCCTCCCTCAACCTCACGACTACACGGCTCATTTTTTTTCCTCTCTCGCGATCTGTCATCACGGCCTGGTAACTGCAGCGTTAGACTCAGCTTCCCTTCTCACGACCACCTCTCCCCTCCACTCCTTTGAGGTGGTATTTATAGGAAGAGGGGGTAAGGCCTCCCTCCCCCACGTGGTGCCCGCATGGCTCCTCTTCCTCCACCTCTCCTATTTCCAATCATAGCCCCCATCCTCTTCCCTCAACCATGCTTTGGCTGGGGGGAAGAGGATTAAAAATTTTTGCATTTAATCTAATATTATCCTCTTGACCTCCTCCCAAGAGGAGTTTCTCATGAAAATATGCGGGTTTCATTAAACCATGTCCCATTTGGCCAGTGGAGAGTGTATTATTAAAGACCGAACCATGCGTAACCACAATGCCGGCATTGACATTTTCCTGGGACTTCACATAGCCTCATAATATTTTCAATAAAAATATTACAATAGGGGTGCCACCTACCGACGACTTAGAAAAAGCTAGAGTGATTAGAGTAGATGTCCCTACAGGTGTGACTGATCCCATAGGTGACACAACTCCAGCAGAACAACGAGAAGGAGACACTGTTCGGTACCTCCACAACAACCACCTGAGCCACCCTCTCTCAAACCTGCACGAGAGCGAGAAGTAGCACGTGTATCCCAAGGCGGCCGTGGGCTCACTACATCTACGTCTCCGCAACATCCCCTTGAACCACTCCCTCCATCTGGCCCAAGTCTAGAGCATCGATCTCATCTACTAGAAACTAAAGCATCAAAGTGCACGCAAGTAGAACTAATAGAACGGCCTGATAATGTCCAAGACAGCTCGTGGTCCGCCGTATCTCTGAATCCAACTATTTGATGTGGAGACATAAGTGTCAAGTTACCCTGTAGCTTCTCATTGCTCATCCCTCGACTCATTGTGCTAATCTAAATATGCACAAAGGTAACTTGCACAGACAAAAATTGATGTTAGCATAATCAATATAAATCAAGCAAAGCACAATAATATAAATCTTTAAAAAATGATCTTACTTAAAATGCATATCTTGTATACCCTTATAAGTGATTTGTCAACGAATTGAGTAGGTGGATGCTCCAAGTATGAAGTACCCTATAGTCCCATTTCAATCTCTTGACACAAATTTGCATATGCTGGAAGGTTAATAGACAAGTCACCACCACAAAAGGATGAGTACACCTCAATCTTTAAGAATTCTTGGACTCATGTATTTTCATCATCGTTACCCAATTCTTGCTCCTCTACATGCTCGAAGCTTTCGGCGGCCTCCACCCCTTGAAATATCAACCCCTCTATTTGCATATTGTCCTTATCTACGCTGGGAACATTGCTTTGATCATATACTCTCGCACTTTAGGGAGCTGAATGTATAACATAGCACCATCGAGGTTGTTGGGGATTTGGATAGAGAATTACCTATTCAAAATCACGTACAAGAGAGATTTAACTTTTGTGACATGTACCATGTCGTAATAAAATAAAAAAAAAAGAATTCATGAACCTATTTACAATGGATCGGGAACACAAACGTGTCGCACAAATCCGTCCATCTTTTTTTCGAATCTATTTTGAAAAATCCAGATGGACCTCGTCAAACAGTTGCTCCAACTCCTTTAAGTACCACTTTGAACCACTACACATCGATCTCAAAATACTGTAATCCACCGTGATAAAACTTTGCAAGTTCCCAAAATACTCAATCTCATCTATAACGGTGTTTGGATCTATTGCTCGTTGTTGGCTCTCTTCCTCAAACATTTTCATGATACCACAATCTATCTCCTCTGGTATTGATGGTATAGATTGGGTAGTACCTTCCAAGTGGTGGATTGGCTTAGGCACTCCATCCATCACACACCCACAAACTCTTCTAACTGGCCGTAAAGGGTGCACTCCTCCTTAGGATGAGACGTCACCTCCCCGTAATGAATTTGTCGGCCACACCCAATGTTATTGTATATGATATTCAATTAGTTTGTGAATACAATGCATGATTGATATACACTTTTCTTACCATTTGCTCAAAATATGAGATCGCCTGATCAATGATCTCTGATTGAAACTTACCGAAGCATCGTACGTGTTAAATAGACAATCGACATTTTCATCTAATTGCGAGCTTACATTGAGAGCAAGGACATGGGACACGCTGATTAAGATACGCCTTGCGATCTTGAACATCACGACCTTCATCGTTTTCCATTTGGTCTACGTTACAACAAACAAATTGTTTTTGTTATCATTCTTTTTTTCTTTCTTAAATTGTTTGAGATGGGATTTCTTCTCTTATAACTCAAAAAAATTAATGTATGTAAAGTCACCCACAAATAATATATGTCAAAGTGTTTCCTGTCTCGTGGTATTGCACCGGACCTAACTGGACCTTGCCACCACCACCAACACTACCACTATTACTACTACTACAAACAAGAAAAGAAGAAGTTAAAGAACAAGATCTTACCCTCTCTTTGTTTTTTATCCATTCATTCTCTTTTCTCCCTCCCTCTCTCTTTATTTATTATGTTGTATGTTTATTCTCTCTCTCTCTCTCGTTCCTTCTTTCTTTCTCTCTCTCTCTCTCTCTCTCTCTCTCTCTCTCTCTTCTACTACTACTACTACTACTACTACTACTACTACTACTACTACTAACAACAAGAAAAGAAGAAAAAACAACAACAACAACAACAACAAACAAGACTACTACTACTACTACTACTACTACTACTACTAACAACAAGAAAAGAAGAAAAAACAACAAACAAGACTACTACTACAAAAAAAAAAAACAAGAAAAGAATAAATTAAAGGATTACTACTACCACTACTACTACTATTAACAAGAATAAGAAATTAAAGAACTACTACTACTATTACCACCACTACTACTACTACCACTACAAATAAGAAAAGAAGAAATTAAATAACTGCTACTACTACTACTAAGAAGAAAAAACAACAACAACAACAAACAAGACTACTACTACTACAAAAAAAAAACAAGAAAAGAATAAATTAAAGGATTACTACTACCACTACTACTACTATTAACAAGAATAAGAAATTAAAGAACTACTACTACTATTACCACCACTACTACTATTACCACTACAAATAAGAAAAGAAGAAATTAAATAACTGCTACTACTACTACTACTACTATAGACAAGACATGAAGAAATTAAAGAACATGATCTTACCCTCTCTTTGTTTTTTATTCATTCATTCTCCTGTCTCCCTCCCTCTTTCTCTGTTTCTCTCTTTCTTTATTATTTTTAATATTTTATCCCTCTCTCTCTCGTTCCTTCTTTCATTTTCTCTCTTCCTCTCCCTCTCTCATTTCCTCTCTTTCTCTCTCAGTACACATCATTTTTAACAAAAACAAGGAAAAAAAAAGAGAAAAAACAAAAACAAACCAAGAGGGAACAATGCACTCACCGCAAAGGCTCCAGGCGGCGTCTCCTCTTCGCGACGGTGGCTCATCTTCACCCTTCGTACACTTCCTCCTCTTCTTCGCAAATGGCAGCGGTGGTGGTGAGAAGCTCTCATTCTCCCTCTTTCTCTCTTTCTCTCCCTCTCCCTCTTAAATGCAAGATGCAATTCACTCTCTATTTTGCTCCCTCTTTCATTCGTTTGCGCAAAATGCCGCGCTCGAGTTTTGGCCCACTTTTTTTCACCTGAGTACCGTTGCTATTTGCAAATAGTGACACAGCTAATTTGCATTGGAAATCGCCGTCGCTATACTCCTATATCCTTATAGTGCATGCATTATGGAATCAAGGATGGAATCTAAGGTGATAGATGATGATTCTTCTTACGATTGTGTGTTAAGCAAAGATAGCAAAAGGGCATCTCAATTTGTAACTATATGTGTTAATCATCCCCATAATTGGATTACATTTAGAGATTATCCGATTTCATCTAATGCTAGAGAACTCAAGGGTTTTTAGATAGCATTATTATAAATGGTGGCTATGGCATTGCTACTTGGAAAATGTTTTTACCTCCAAGAAAAGAAAAAAATATATTTGTGGTTGGTTTTCAAGAATGGACAACAAGCAATGTAGGTAGATTCAAGGGTATTGTAGCCATTTGCAAAGCTGAAAAGGGTTATGTACATCATGCTGAAAAAGAGTTGAAGAAATATGGTATTTTGGTTGTTTGCAGATGACTATATTTTTGGGATATTTGCAAATTTTATTTTTATTAATAAATTGGTTGAAATCATTGTAGTAATTAATGCTGAAAATAGGGTTGACAAGCATGTAATTCATGTATGCACTTTGGAGATGTTTGATGTCATAAGTGAATTTATTGGACAAGAATCTAAAAGGCTGCAAAAGAGGATTGAAGCATTGGTGGAAAAAAAATGTAAAATGGTTGACAAAAGGTTATGCTTGTGGCTTTGCGTTTATCCCTGACCATCATGGGGCTGAATGAGATAGTGTCTAAACAACCAAGTCTTCATGATATCCGAATAGTGTAGGGTGTAAATTTGCTGCAAAAACATTGAAAGAGTTGAAGCTTGGATATAATGGATTTATCTTTCCAAAAAAAAGAGATTTTTAAATGTAGATATTATCAAAGCATGAAAAGGATTTTGCATTTTAGCCTGTTGACATTTGGCTCCAATGGTGAACTTTATAGTGCTACATGTTCCATGGAATCTCAAAACCGATTCTTGTGCCTGATGTATACTTTCCCAAGATGATTAAGCTCTTAAATGAGAAAATTTGAATGAATATTTTGGACCATATTTAGCTCCATACTCTAATCATTGTTTACATGCCCAAAGAATAATTAGGCATTGTGGTCTCTCTATACAGGATATGCAATGAGTCAACAACGTGACAATAAGGAATGTAGGTGCCGGGTCTATTGTAGATGAATTTGCAGAGGCCTTTGTTTACAAGGCTATTTATTCCATGGGGGATTCATACTCTTGCTACAATCAATTTCAGTTTGCATTAGAGAGCTAAGATATCACTACTATGAAAACAACACTTGGCTTAGTATGCATGTGTACCCTTCCATAGGGGGCAATTGACTCAATTATCCATATGATGAATGTGATGCATAAGGTCTTGAGAGACTATATCCCTAGAGCTCATGATGCCCTTTCTTGATGGTGCCCCTATTAAGGGCTAGGAGGTGCAAGAAAAGAACAAGGAATTGGATGACAGGGGTTGCAAGATGTTTATTCCTAACCACATAATTGATTGCAAGAAGATTTTGAATCGATTAGAGGAAGTGCATATCACTTTGTTTCATGCAAAATCCGTCTTTGGTATTGAGGAGGTGCTAATTGTAGGTCACATGTGTGGCCCCTATGGATAGGATTCTTCAGTAGTTAAGATTGATAGCAATGCTCTAATATATTAAAAGTGCATGCATCTTCTATTTGATATGGATCGCTCATCTTGTGATGTGGATGAAAGCCTTTATTAGTTATTTAATATATAGGGTGTAATATACCCTATACAACCATATTACATGCACATGATGTAGAGGATGTGCATACAGTAACTTCCCCGAGATTTCAAATGGGTAGTGGATTTGGTCACTATCCCTACAGGTTTATGGTAGATACGGTACCTCGGGCTTATGTGTGAAGACCTAATAAATCAAGCAGAAGGAAAAACACTTAGGACAAAGACTACTTAGGTAGTGCGTACATTTCTCTTGAAAGAGATTTTGTGTTGGTGTGCATGTTTTGGAAAAACTATAGCAAATAGGGGTGAATTGGATGTAGATGAAGTATGAGAGTTCTTTCTCTCGGTTAGTGATAAAGCTGGTTCTTAAAACTGAGCTGGCAAAAGTGAACATGGACATCCATCTATCATTAAGGCCTTAGCAAAGTCATGTGGAGGGAATATGAAAGAGTGGCAAAAATGAATTCTCCGAAATGCTTTATGGGTTGATAGAACAAGTCCATATATCCCTCTAAGATACGAAAAAAAGGAGATCACATGTCACCATCTATTATTCTCCCCCATTAGTTGAAAGATACCATATTGAAGCATAAATAGAAACAATTATTATTATGATAGTGCAAACAATTATGGTCATGGTAAGAGAGAGCAAGAGGATAATCATGGTAGAGGAGACAAAGATTATAATAGATGATAATGCAAAACAATGATGATCATGGTAAGAGAGAGCTAGAGGATGATCATGGTAGAGAATACATACATAATCATAATGCTATCACACATCATGAGCACAATCATGTAGACATGAATCTTGCATAACTCAAATTTTAATTTATTTTTTATTAAATCACTACAAGAGAGCGGAAATATTGATATGATTGGACATGCTTTCATGAATTCTTCTACAATCATATTCATAGGGGTATATTTAGAAATGTGTTTAACCTATATATTTAATGTGCTCATAAATGTGCATAGAAGCATAACATAAATAAGAAAAATACATTAAAATGCAAACATGACTCATTATAATTTTCTAACTATTATCAAGAGAGAGAAGGGAAAAGAGTCAAGTGATAGAGGAGACATGATAGGACACATGTAGAGCTATCATGGAGATAATGTACATTTTAATCATCTTCTTCTCAATGCAAGAAACATTATCCACAAATAATTCTTGTCAATAACAAGGTAAAATTTCCTTTTCTTATTTTTATAATTCTATTTCTTCTTAGGAACACAAAGCCCCTATTTATTTTTTGTGTTCTTCTTTTCATAAACAAGACCATTCAAGAGCAAAAACATTGCTCAAGAAACTTTCTTTTTGACAACAAATAAGGTAGGACTTCTTCTTATTATTATTCTTTTTGTGAAGATCATATAGTCCTAATCTATCTCTTGTGCTTTTCTTCTCAAGAGCACAACTGTCAAGAGAGAAAGGATCATTCATGTGAAAGGAAATTGCAATGAATCCCAAGAAAAAAATATTTTCATTTCTAGTATCTTTCATTATTTTTACAATGTGCACTACAAGGATATGGAGGTATAGTGACAGCGGTTTCCGATGTAAAATAGCGGCATTGCTATTTGCATCGCTATTAGTGTCGCAAATGTAACGCTAATAGCGACACAAATAGCGATGGTACTCAGACGAAAAAAATGCGGGCCAAAACTCGAGCGCGTTATAAATTTGAACACATATACGAAAGAGAGAGCGAAAGGGAGAGCGAATATCTTGCATTTGAGAGGGAGAGGGAGAGAAAGAGATAAAGATGGAGAAAGAAGGCTTCTCCCCACCGCCGCTGCAGTTTGTGAAGCAGAGGAGGAGGTGTACGGAGGGCGAAGAGGAGCCACCGTTGCAAAGAGGAGCCGCCAAACCCTTCTTCGAGCCTTTATGGTGAGGGCATTGTTCATTCTTACTTTGCTTTTGTGTTTTCTCTCTCTCTCTCTTACTTGTTTTTATTAAAATTTGTGTGTATTGAGAGAGGGAGAGGAAATGAGCGAGAAAGAGAGGGAGAGAGGAAATGAGAGCGGGAGAGGGAGAGAGAGAGGGAGAGGGAGGGCGAGGGAGGGAGAGGAAATGAGAGAGGGAGAGGGAAACATTAAACATAATACGAAAAGAGAGAAAGAGAGGGAGAGGGAGAGGGAGGGAGAGGAAATGAGAGAGGGAGAGGAAGAGAGAAAAAACATTAAATATAATAGGGAAAGGGAGAAAGAGAGGGAGAGGGAGAGGAAGAGAGAAAAGGAAATGAGAGAGGGAGAGGAGAGAGAAAAAACATTAAACATAATAGGAAAAGAGATGGAGAGGGTGAGTGAGGGAAAAGAAATGAGGAATGGAGAGGAAATGAGAGAGGGAGAGGAAAGAGAAAAAGAAATGAGAGAGAGAGGAGAGAGACAGAGAGAAAAAAAATTAAACATAATAGGAAAAGAGAGAAATAGAGGGAGAGGGTGAGGGAAGGAGAGGAAATGAGAGAGGGAGAGGAAGAGAAGAAAGGTAATGAGAGAGGGAGAGGAGAGAGAAACAACATTAAACATAATAGGGAAAGAGAGAAAGAGAGGGAGAGGGAGAGGGAGGGAGGGAGGGAGAGAAAATGAGAGAGGGAGAGGAAGAGAGAAAAGGAAATGAGAGAGAGAGAGGAGATAAGAGAAAAAACATTAAACATAATAGGGAAAGAGAGAAAGAGAGAGAGAGGAAGAGAGAAAAGGAAATGAGAAAGGGAGGAGAGAGAAAAACATTAAACATAATAAGGAAAGTGAGAGAGAGAGGGAGAGGGTGAGGGAGGGAGAGGAAATGAGAGAGGGAGAGGAGATAAGAGAAAAAACATTAAACATAATAGGGAAAGAGGGAGGAGGGAGAGAAAATGAGAGAGGGAGAGGAGAGAGAAAAAACATTAAACATAATAGAGAAATGGAGAAAGAGAGAGAGGGAGAAGAAATTAGAGAGGGAGAGGAAGAGAAAAGGAAATGAGAGAGGAAGAGGAGAGAGAAAAATAGAGAAAAAACATTAAACATAATAGGAAAAGAGAGAAAGAGAGGGTGAGAGTGAGGGAGGGAGAGGAAATGAGAGACGACGAGGAAGAGAGAAAAGGAAATGAGAGAGGGAGAAGAGAGAAAAACATTAAACATAATAGGGAAAGAGAGAAAGAGAGGGAGAGGGAGAGGGAGGGAGACGAAATGAGATAAGGAGAGGAAGAGAGAAAAGGAAATGAGAGAGGGAGAGGAGAGAGAAAAAACATTAAACATACTAGGAAAAGAGAGAAAGAGAGGGAGAGAGTGAAGGTGAGGGAGGGCGAGGAAGTGAGAGACGGAGAGAAAGAGAGAAGATGAAATGAGAGAGGGAGAGAAGAGAGAGAAAACATTAAACATAATAGGGAAAGAGAGAAAGAGAGGGTGAGGGTGAGGGAGGGAGAGGAAATGAGAGAGTGAGAGTAAGAGAGAAAAGGAAATGAGAGAGGGAGAGGAGATAAGAGAAAAAACATTAAACATAATAGGGAAAGAGAGGGAGAGGAAGGGAGAGGAAATGAGAGAGGGAAAGGAAGAGAGAAAATGAAAGAAAGAATGAGAGAGAGAGGAATAAAACATTAAACATAACAAGGAAAGAGAGAAAGAGAGGGAGAGGGAGAGGGAGGGAGAGAGAGGAGGGAGAGGTTGTTGTTTTCATGTTTGTAGTAGTAGTAGTAGTAGTAGTAGCAGTTTTTTTTTTTTCTTGTTTATTGTTGTTTAGTTTTCTTGTTTTTTGTTATTGTAGTAGTAGTAGTAGTAGTAGTTTTTTCTTCTTGTTTTTTTGTTTATTGTAGTAGTAGTAGTTGTTGTTGTTTTTTTTTTTCATCTTCTTTTCTTATTTATTATAGTGATAGTGATAGTCATAGTCGTGGTCGTGGTTGTGGTGATGGTAGTAGTAGTAGTTGTTGTTGTTGTTGTTGTTTTTTTTTTCTTCTTCTTTTCTTGTTTATTATACTGGTCCTGGTAGTGATATTCGTGGTCGTGGTCATGGTCGTAGTTGTGCTCATAGTCATGGTCATGGTCGTGGTCATAGTCATGGTCGTGGTCGTGGTCGTGGTCGTGGTCGTGGTCATAGTCGTAATCGTAGTCATAGTCATAGTTGTGGTCATAGTCGTAGTCATGGTTGTGGTAGTAGTAGTGGTTTTCTTGTTTGTTGTTGTTGTTGTTGTAGTAATGGTTCTTTTTGTTTTCTTGTTTATTGTTGTCTAGTTTTATTATTTGTTGTTGTTGTAGTAGTAGTGGTAATAGTAGTTTTTTTTCTTTTCTTGTTTGTTGTTGTTGTTGTTGTAGTAGAGAGAGATATATATTTTGTTAAAGAAAATGAGAGAGGGGGAGGAAGAGAAAAAAGAAGAAGGAATGAGAGAGATGGAATAAACATACAACATAATAGAGAAAGAGAAAAAGAGAGAGAGATGGAAGAAGAGGAGATAATGAATGGATAAAAAACAAAGAGAGAGTGGTGGCAAGGTGTGGTGAGGTTTGGTGCAACACCATGAGACGGGAAACACTCTGACATATATAGATTAATTTGTGGGTGTGTGGGTGGAGACTTTACATATGTTAATTTTTGTTGAGTTACAAGAGAATAAATCCCTTTTCAAACAATTTAAGAAAGAAAAAAGAATGATAACAAAAACAAATTGTTTGTTGTAATGTAGACAAAATGGAAAACAATAAAGGTCTTGATGTTCAAGATCGCGAGGTGTATCTTAATCAGCGTGTCCCATGTCCTTGCTCTCAATGCAAGCTGGAAATTAGAGGAAAATGTCGATTGTCTATAGAACACATACGATGCTTCGACCAGTTTCAATCTGAGATCATTGATCAGGCGATCTTGGATTTTCAGCAAACGTTAAGAAAAGTTAATATCAATCATGCATTGTACTCGCAAGCTAATTGAATACCATATACAAAAAGATTGGGTCTGACTGGAAAATTTTTGATCCAGGGAGGTGACGTCTCATCCCAAGGAGGAGTGCACCCTTTGCAGCAAATTAGAAGAGTTTGTGGGCGTGCAATGAATGGAGTGCGTGAGCCAATCAACCACTTGGAAGGTAGTACCCAATCTATACCGTCAATACCAGAGGAGACAACAACCTTCCAAACTTACCTACAATCTTAGAGCCTGAGATGGAGGCAATGATCGATGCATTGATTCCCATGGATGTCAAGACTTCTAATCCGCTTAGAGAGAAAGCATCCATACCATTATATGATGGGTGCTGAGTATCTCGCCTGAAAACACTGCTTGCACTCCTAAGTGCGCAAGCAAAATACGGGTGGAGCGATGCGAGTGTGACCGAGTTGTTCAGGTACCTTGTACGTACATTTCCTTGATTTATTTTCGGCACTATCAATTAAAACATTTGTGCTTTTTCAAGGTGTTTTATGATTTTTTTCAAGTTACTAAAATATCATATATTACCACTTGCAAATACCATGCTTGAGTCTCATGATGATGCATGACATGTTCTACGAAAGCTTGGCATGGACTACAACAGCATCCATGCATGTATCAACAATTACATGTTGTTTTGAGGAGAATACAAGACTATGGAGATATGTCCAAAGTGTGGTGCTCACAGGTATTGTCAGGACTTCCAAGGGCAAACCATCCCTCAAAAAGTTCTTAGACACTTTTCGCTTATCCCCCACATAAACCACATGTTTCGCACATCCGACATGGTGAGCTCTATGGGGGCACGAATGGATTTGAAGGAGGTAGGCAAGATAGAGGCGCTTTGGCCACAGTCGAGTACTGATGGCGAGTGCATTGTGAAGCAAATAGTCAAGTCTATCTGCACTCGGACAGGTATAATGCATTTTCTCAGGTCTGCATTTTCTAAAGACGATCAATTATCAAGGCTAAAATCCCATGATTGGCATAAGACATGTCAAGTTTGTACTACAAATGGATTGTAATTGGCGTGTGAATTTTGCTATTTGGAGTGTATTCATTGTTCATAATGCTTTCTCATTTGTGGCAATTTGTACTACTGATCATGATCGTAGGATGCCTTACTCCAAAAATACGCGGGGCCATTTACACGTTTTCGACTTTAGTGCAATGGATCTCACAGAAGGAGATTAAGACGTCCTCTATTGAATCCGTGAGACGGGGAGCAGTGGAGATGGTCTATCTCTTTGAGAAATACATGCCTACCAGCATGCTCACGATACAAATCCACCTTCTTGTGCATCTTGTAGATGAAGTGAAGATTGCTGGACCCATCCATACACGATGGATGTTCTTATTAGAGCACTTCATGAAAACCATGAAAGGCTTTGCGTGACAACGAGCTCAGCTAGAAGGTAGCATGGCTGAAGGTTGGTTGGTGTCTGAGGCGCTAGTGCATATTTCATAATGGCTACCAATGGTGGATCCAGACAATGATGTGGTGTCTGAAGGACGATGATAGACTGACCAAAGATGTGGTGGTTGGAAATGGGTTAGAAAAAAGAATGGATGCTACAATGGAGGTGAAGGTGAATCACTTTTATATATTGCACCATGCCTCTATGGAGACGTGGCTCGCTAGGTATGAGCAAGCTAGGCAAGATCGAGAGGAAGGGCGATTTGAATTTTGATGTAATACGCGCCATTGACCGATTCGATATCTCGAGGGCATGGAGGAGATGCCGCGGTTCGTGTCAACGGGATGGTTGCATGGAGCTTTGACCGTAACGTCTCGCGAAGGGGCGAAGGTCTCAACCATGGAGTGGAAATTCTCGAGGGGATGTAGTCCAAAGGTGATGACGTGTTTAGGATTTTTTGTATCTATATTTTATATGCGATAACTAATTTGAGTATTTCAATGTATAGTACAAAATATATAGTGAAACATGGTCACCCGGACGGTATTTTCTCGTGGAATGTATTAACAAAATGCACTCCACAACAGAATGTGGTATCATGGCAAGGTTCGAGCAAGAGAGCCGACGACGAGCAACGGATCCAAACACGATTATAGATTAGATGTAGTATTTTGGAAACTGGCAAAGTATTGTTACGGTGGATTACCATAGCTTCTCCATGATATTATTCAATGTGCAGTGGTTCAAAGTGGTACTTGAAGGAGCTGGAGCAACAGTTTGACGAGGTCCATCTGGATTTCTCGAAATAGATTCTGAAAAAAAATAGATGGATTTGCACGACACCTTTGTGTTGCTGGCCCATTGTGAACAAATGCATGAACTCATTTGTTTGTTAATTGTATTATGACATGGTACATGTCATAATAGTTTAATCTCTCTTATACGTGTTTGTGAACAAGTAATCTTCTATCCAAACCCCCGACAACCTCAATGGTGGTATGTTATACCTTCAGCTCCCCGAAGTGCCAGAGTATATGATCAAAGAGATGTTCCGAACATAGATGAGGACAATATGTAAATAGAGGGGTTGATATTGCAAGGGGTGGAGGCCACCAAAAGCTTGGAGCATGTAGAGGAGCCAACATGGGGTAACAATGATGGGAATACAAGAGTCCAAGAATTCTTTGAGAACGAGGTGGACTCATCCTTTTGTGGTGACATGTCTATTGACCTTCTAGTTTATGCCAAGTTGTGTCAAGAGATTGACATGGGACCATAGGATACGTCATACTTGGAGCATCCACTTACTCAATTCGTTGACTAATCTCTTATAAGGGTACATAAGATATGCATTTTAAGTGAGATCATTTTTTTAAGATTTATATTACCGTGCTTTGTATGATTTAAATTGACTATGCTAACATCATTTTTTGTATGTTCAGGTGACCTTTGTGGATACTTAGATCATCAGGATGAGTCGAGGGATGAGCGATGAGGAGTTGTAGGATATCTTCATCCACATGTCTCCAGATGAGATGGCGAGATTCAGAGACATGGCGGACCAGGAGCTGTCTCGGACATTGTCAGTCTGCTCTATTAGATCTACTTCGGCGCGATCAAATGCTTTAGCTTCGAGCAATCGAGGTCGATGCTCTAGACTTGGGCCAGAGGGAGGGAGTGCTTCAGGGTCAGGGGGATGCTGTAGAGATATGGAGGCAGTGAGCCCACGGTCGACTTGGGATACAAGTACTACTTCTTCCTTTCGTGGTGGTTCTAGAGAGCCTAGCTCAAGTGGTTGCTGTGGAGGCACATACACGATTTCTCGGTCTTGTCGTTCTGCTAGAGTTGTATCACCTCCAGGATTTGTCACACCTGTGGGGATGTCTACTAAAGTTACTCCAGCTTTTTCTCAGCCATCCGCAAGTGGCACCCCTATGGGTGCTACACCGATAGATACTACCCCAGTTGATACACCATATGTACAGGGGTCTCCTGGATATGCCCAAGAGCGTGGTTGCAGGTGGGAGAGAACCTATCTTAGGTATACCCTAGAGGGGTATGCCTATCTTGTCGATGATAGGTCAGGAGCCATCATCATGAATGATGAGGGGAGGAGGGTGATGGCTCACATGAGAGAGTTGTGCCAACAAGTTTTTCGGCACAACGTCTTAGATCATTGAAAAAACATATCGGAGGGGAGCAAGGACTACATGGTAGCATCCTTGCATGAGGAGTTTCCGGTTTGAACCACAACAGATAGGTTTTCTACGGGCTAGATGATGGAGTGCATGCGTGCATATATGTCACACAAATGATCAGACGCACGCAAGGCACTCAAGAGTGGGGCTGCAAAGCCCAAGTGGCTAGATGCGGACGACTGGTGCCCACTAAGGGAGGAGGCTACAGATTCTTCAGGATGTTGGAGTGAGTAGCGCGAGGCAGCGAGGGCGCAACTAGAGGCCGGAGTGGTCCATCATCTTAGGATGGCGGCCATAGGACATATCTGGAGAACTTTGTAAGTTTTTCTTTTGTTTTGCTTGCTTATTTTTTTTACAATATCCTTTGTACTAAAAATCATGTTTCTAACCATTAGTATTTTGTTTCTTTTGCAGCACTCCATTACAAATCGCGATCCGATCGGCCTTGAGACTCGATATATAGAGAGGCACGGTTGCACTGCATTGATTGACCGATTGTATAGACGCGACAGCCCTGTAAGTCACTCATCTTTCTTGTTCATAGTTACCATGTGTAATTAGAATTCATTATTGTATGGTGGACTGATGTGCAGTTGTTTCTTTTTTTGCAAAGTCCGTTCGATGCTCCTTTGCGGCGGGACGAACTTTCGGATGGCGAGGATGTATAGCTTACCCTTGGATCCCTCGAGCTTACACACCCTTCTTTTTTAGTCACTTGATTTGTGTACACATTTTCTATGTAGTAGTGATATCTTGCCATTATTGTACCAGTCACTTTCATTATGAGATCATGTATTTATTTCATGTATCAGTGTTATGATTTAAGTACACTTTGTCTTTATTTACACAAGCATTGACACTGCCACAAATTTTTTTTCCATGTTACCGTCACTATTAGCATCGCAAATTTACTGCAATCATCGTTATTGGCGTCCTTATTAGTGTCGCAAAGCGTCGTTATCAACATCGTTCTTTGCATCGGTATCAGCATCACAAATGTGACGCTCATACCGACGCAAATGTGATGCTGATACCGACACAAATAGGGACGTTGATAACGACGGTAATACCGATTGTTCTATGGTGTCGCCAATAATGACACTTTTTGTGACGATGGGGCAAATTTCTTTATTTACATTTTCGTCGCTTTTAACGTCGATATCAGGCATATATCTTGTAGTGGTGTAGAATTTCTTTTAATAGTGCATTAAATCTTTTCTTTTTTATAGCATGTAATATTTTATTCTTAGTGTAGTTCTTTGGTAGAGCATTCTACATTAATGCATTTAGAGAAGCATGTCAAAGTGTGGTTATAGTGTAGTTAGTTACACTAATAAACACCTTGCAAACATAATTATCAACTTCTATATTATGTAGTTAGACTAGAAATTGCATTCCATAGTTATACTTGTTTTTACTTGAGATTTTTATGTATCATTTGTCTTAAAATGTACCATTCAACCTCAGGGAAGTTACTATATCTATATCCTCTAGATCATGTGCATTCAAGACCTATTCATAAATATCCTTATTTGTGAATTTTTCTTGAATAAAACATCAACCTTTTTAATTCAATTTGTAAATTATCCCTTTATATTATACCCTTCTTGATGTAAAAAATATATAAAAATTATATTTTTAAAATACTTTATTTTGAACCTACGTGATGCACACATATTGATCCGGGTTTTTTACAACCTAGATTACTACCACAAAATTTGGCCAAAGCCCCTATCAAGAGCTTACCATATCACTTTGGGTTTACTCTTCAAGCACTAGGTATGATACATTGCTTCTCGATTATGATAACTTTAGCAAATGGGGGGAACAAGTTCTTAGGAGGCATGCCAATATAAAGGGTAAAAGGAATGGTTATCTTAGTGAAGATGAAAATGGATTACACCTAGGAGTTGAGTGAGTGCATAGATTTTTCAAAGGACTAGCCTCCAACTACACATGGGCTCCGCCTGCATCACTAAGATTTGAAATCTATCACCATCATTAGAGGACACCTCATCCTAGCACACAAGTCAATATCCACATCATGGTGTCACTTGGATCTTGCACAAAAGCTTACAAGCATGGACCCCTTTTGTCATATGCTTATATGTATTTATATATATATAGGGGACTAAAGTCAAAGAAGCTTTTGAAAGCCATTTTTTATAATCTCAATAACCCCCAAGAAAAAGATAATTTCAAGAAAATTCTCGCGCTGCCCGATCGGTTTCGACTTGGTCTACAAAGTTGTAGAAGAAACTTTTTTCAGATTCTTTACGAATTTGAAGTTACAAAGGCGCAGATTGCTGGCTATATGCAATTTTCTTCTCTCTTTCACCACACCAACTTTCTACTCTATCCTTCTTATAAATATATTATAACAATATGCTTTGGGCACCCATCTCTTGTAATCTAGCTCCATTTCTCTATTTTGTCTACCACCACCCTTGGCTTCTTGCATGATGACCAAGGTGGAGACTTGTCCCATCCACTATTCTCTATATTTTCAAAGATGCCATACATAATCTAGGATTATGTTAATCAAGAAGATTAGCTTAATCTAATCCCTCATGGAGGCTATATAAAGAGCCCATGGAGAATGAAGAAAAGGAGGGAGGACAATGAAGGGCCCATGAGAGCACTCTAGAATACCCTCATCTCTTTGAGGTGAGCTATGAGTGAGTTCTTTTATTATGTAGCATAATGGCAAGCTTCCTCTACCTCTTCTCCTATTATCTCCCTCTCTTGTCATCTTCTCATTCCATGTAGCATAATGGGAAGCTTCCTCTATCTCTTCTCCTATTATCTCCCTCTCCTCTCATCTCTCTCTCATATTCTAATATGGTGTTAGACCAGTTATTCTAATATGGTATCTTCATAGGGATAAGGAAATCAAATGATATCACATAAATATTATGAATTGTCGGTCTTCTACTCAAAGCGTCAGCTACAACATTCTCTTTTCTTGGTTGATATTGTATAAGGGGATGAAAACTTTGAATAAAAGTGACACATTTAATGTGTCGGTCAGATATTTGTGGTTGACTAAGGAGATGTCTAATGCTTTGTTGGTGGCCAGTTTTGATCATAAATTCAGATCTCATTAAATAATGTTTCCATTGACGTAAGGCTTGTACTATGGCTAGCAATTTTTTATCATATGTAGAATATTTAAGTTCAGATGGTTTGAGTTTACAGCTAGAGTAGGCTATGGGATGATTATCTTACTTAAGGACGGCTCCTATTCCAGATCCACTAGCGTGAGTAATAACTACTAGAAAGAATGGTCTATTGAAGTTAGGTAGTTGTAATACAGGAGCATGAGTTAAAGCATGTTTCAATAAATCAATGGATTTTTGTTGATTGTCAGACCAGTTATACATAATACCTTTCTTTAAAAGTTTTGTCAAAGGTAATGCAAGTAATGAAAAATTCCTCACAAACTTTTTGTAAAAGCTAGCAAGACCTAGAAAAGAACGTAACTCATGCACATTTTTGGGTATGGCCAATTTAAAATTGCTTTTATCTTTTTAGGGTCGACTTTAATACTTTCTGATGAAATCATATGTCCTAGATATTCAATTTTTGTTTGGAAGAATTCACTCTTTTCTGGATTAGTATATAATTGATTGTCTTTTAACAACTTAAAAACTAAAGACAAGTGTTCATAATGCTCATTCTCATTTTTACTAAATACTAATATGTCATCAAAGAATACTATGACACAATGCTGATGTTTCAGAAATAAGCGATTCATCATACGACTAAATGTGGCTGGTGCATTAGTTAGACCGAAAGGCATAACTAGAATTTCATAGTGTCCAAATTGTGTTCTAAATGCAGTTTTGAATATATCAGATTTATCCAATCTTACTTGATGATAACCAGATTTAAGATCTATCTGACTGAATATGGCAGATCCTTGTAACTTATCCATAAGATCATCTACCCTAGGAATCGGATATCTATTCTTAACAGTAATTTTATTTAGGTCACAATAATCAATGCACATGCGGTAAGTATTATTTTTCTTCTTCACTAATAAAACAGGTGCACCAAATGGAGAACTACTAGGTCTAATTAATCCTCTGTTAAGCAATTCCTCTATTTGATTTTGAATTTCTTTCTGTTCAATTTGGTTATGTCTATATGGTGATTTACATGGTGGTTATGTTCCAGGAATTAAATCTATTTTATGATCTTCAGGATGTGAAGGTTGTAGTCTAGGTGGTAAATCAACAAAACAATCTTGAAATTGGGCAAGAAATTGTGTATGCCTAGGATGCATTTGTTTTTCTTTAGCTTGAATTTCATTCACCCATATTAAATAAGATTTGCTACTTTTACGTAATACACGTTTAGCTTGAGCATGAGTAAGCAGTGGAAAATTATTAGAAGCATGCATACCATGCAATGTGATTTGTTTTCCTTGAAAATAAATTTTAATTGAATGCGTAGAATAATCTATGTCAGGATTGTATTGATGACGCCAAGGCATTCCTAAGATAATGTCACTAAACTGCAAAGGTACGACTAGGAAACTTCTTCGTTCAGTACATCCACCAATTTTAATTTCTAAATTATGCACCTCTTGTGTTCCATTATATCTTGTGCCTAGGAATGCAGCCTTAATGCGATAATGTGTAGAAACAATTTGTAAACTCGATTCTTTGACTAACTTTGCAGAAATAAAGTCATGTGTGCTTCCATCATCATGTAAAATAGTCTTTTCTTTACCATGCACAAAACATTTCATTGTTAACAAAGAATGGGGAGTTGGCATACCTGGCAAAGTATCCGAAGTAGTACTAATGTCATCATCATCTTCCGTAAAGTCAGGCATTTCCTCATGTTCTTCTTCTTCGATTGCTCCAAGATCATTGATATGGATAGGTGGCTTTTTGGTTTGACAATTGGCTGCTAGATGTCCAAGTTGATGGAATTTGTAACAAACTATGGGTTTGGCTTTAGATACATTATTGGTAATGGCACGAAGTTTAGGAATGTTGGAATTTGACTATGAGGATGGCTTAGGGTTTGGATTGGTGTTTGATGGCAAAGCAGGTGGTCGTATCCAAGGTTTACGAAATGAAGATGGAAGAAAATGACTTTGATTGAATCTTCAAAAATTTGAATTGAATTGTTTGGAACCATAGTTACCATTAGTTGGAAATTGTTGTGGTCGCTTGTCTCTTCCGCGAATCTTGTCTTCAGTGTCATGAGCCAAGGAAATTGCATCTTCAAGAGTTGTTTGCTTGAACATATTGACTTCAGCATGGAAATGTCCAAGTAGGCCAGACATAAACTTGCGCTTATGAGTCGCTTCAAGTACATCTTCGAAAATGCGTAGTTGCAGTAGGGCATTCTAGAAACGTTCAATGTATTGGGAAATAAATTCTCAATCCCTTTGTTGTAGAAGATCCCATTTCTTGATGGATTTTTCATGGAATTGAGGAGGAAGGAAATTCTGCAAAAATTTCTTTTGGAAAGTCTCCCATGTAGTGGGACAATCAATGCTCTTGCGGACCACAGTCCACCATAAAGATGCTCGGTCAACTAAGTGGTTAGTGAAACATTTAATTCTGTCTTTCTCAGCATATGTTTATTCATGGAAGTAATCATCAAATTGACTAATAAAAGCAAGTATAGTCTTTCCATCGCGTGATCCATTGAAAGTATGAAATTTAAAGTTTCTTTTACTTATCTTTGTTTCTTTGCGGATGGATTGGGCTCCAAGTGTTGCATCGATGGTTCGTTGTATAAGATCTTCGGGTTGCGATCCATCTTGGTCGGTGGTAGATCATTGCAGATTGGCCAATTGAACTTGCAAAGCTTGTCAGGCTCTTTGTTCTTCTTCGAGCTGCATCATAATCAAATCCAACTTTTGCTCCATTGTTGGTTCGGATAGATCACCTTCAGCCATAAAATCGTCCATGTTTTGTTCAGTCATCCTGCAAAATCCAAAAGACCTTACACTCTCGAAATCTTATTAGCGGGATGAGCGTAGCTCAAAGGCGGGTATACAAGGCTTGTAAATTTTGTTTGGCTTTTGTAGTCTTTCTCTTTTACATTTGTGGTATTCGTTGTCACAACCATCTTCCAATAGAATAGTGTTGCGTAGAACTGCGTACGAACTCCGTATGACCTATGTATGAACTTCTGTTCTTGCTGAAACTGGTTCACCAAGTGTGCAAGTGTGAACAGGGTCTACCATAGAGCAATAGACTGATTTTGTGCTTCTACGTGTGAATTGTCTCTATGATAGTTGTTGAGCAAGTCTTTAGTGACCTCTCTGACTTGCAGGAGTAAGAAGACTTAGAGGACTTAAGAGCTTAAGGTTTTTTTTAAATCAAGCGTGGATTTTTAGGACATGAATATGTCCTCTCCAGTGTCGAAGGCGGGCAGTACATACTGCCACCGCAGGCATAGAATTTCGTGGTAGAAAGCTTTTAATTAAGCTTATTATAAAGCTTAATAAGCTTTGTGTTAAATCTTTGAAAGCTTTTGGCTATGGAGGAAAAATTTGCTTATCTGTATATCACGACTTCTTGATGGAGATATCCACGTGGTCCTCCATCTACAGAGGCTGGTCCTTCGCGATCAGAGGGTGTAGAAGGGGGTTCTTAACCACTAGGAGCATGCTGGTATCGACTATTCGCGACGAAACTAACTATAGAGCTTGATCATTCCAAGAGCTTTGCCTTCATGTAAGATAGTAAGCAATTGGAAGCTCTCGATCTCCGCTTCGCTCAGATACCACTGGTGCACAGATCGATTGTCATATGCGTGCGTAGTGAGTGTCAGAAGGTCCCCAAGAACAAAAGAACTCTACTTTTTGCACACAAATCAATGTAGAAAGCTTGTATGACATGAACAAGAGACTAATTGGGTGCAATCTCCCCCCATGCCTTGTGTGAGTGCTCCACAAAGCATGTATTTCATATATTATTCATCTTCAAGCTCAAATAATAGCCCAAATTACAAAATAGCACGCTTTAGCTTTTGAGTTTTCTTTTGTGCCAATAAAGAATTAAAGCTAATGGGCGCCCAAGAAGTCAGGCTGTACCCAAATACAATGTCCAATACAAGTATTTAAATCGTGCGTCCATGCGCATACAAAAATAATAAATATCAAGCGCTTTTATAAATAAGCGCGACAAAATATAGGTGCCATGCCTAAGATACATGCCCATCAAAATATTGATGATAACTCGAATACACAGTATCCTTCAATGCTTCCACTGCCACCACTACTTGCTCTACACATCAACTGAAGCATTCACAATTGTTAGAAAAATAATACAATTAAACTAACAAAAGTGAATACCTAGCAGTCTTCAACTACATAAATAAATTGGTTAGAAATCTATCCTAACCTTAATTTATTACGAGTGCGCACTCTAAACTCATAAACGTTTGTTAATTTAAATATGTATTTTACGGAATCACCTCCTATGGAATCACCCACTTACACATTAAATTAACAAAACGCTTGAAAAGGATAGGCGTCCCCATCAACTTCTTGCACAAAGAATCCACTTTGTGTATGAGCCCCGGTAATAAAATTTTATGGAATCCATCGCAAAACCTCACGGACTCCACCGTGGCACAGAATCCACCGTGGAATATGCCTCCGGCATCATTCTCTCTCTCTCTCTCTCTCTCTCTCTCTCTCTCTCTCTCTCCCCTTAGCTCACAAAAGGCAAGAATATTCATATTCATTCTTTTTATAGAAAAATTTAGGGTTAGGTTTTCCCCTTTTCTCTTGGACACCCTACCCGCCTTTTGGCCAAAAGACCGGTCTTGTCAACCTTGCACACCTTAAACCATATTTATAAGCCACATTCATGTCCTACAACTTGCATGGAGGCTCTCAAGGTAGTGTCACAAAGCCAAAATAATTTATTACAATTCCCAAAATTTTTGTAACCTTCCAATGTTTTCCAAAAGTTTTCAAGAGTCTTCTTAACCTTCCAATATTTTCAAGAATTCAAGAGTCTTTTAAAATGTAGTAAACAAGTACCAATGGCCTTAAATAAGCTCTTTTGAAAGTGAGAAGTGAAAAGGATATCACAATCATGAATGATCCTTCTAGGCAATCCCTACAACCTAAAGATCTTCTTCACAAAGATCGTTGCAGTATCTAAAGCCTTGTAGTTAGTTTTTAACTCTTGCATAAGATGAGCAACCTTAGTTAGCATGTCCATAATCACTAGGATTGAATTGTATCCTCCTTGGACACAGGATAATCCAACTTCAAAATCCATGCTTACAAATTTCCACCTCATTTGCAGGATCTGTAGAAGAAGAGAACAATGAAGAGTTGAATAATCAGGGATGCATTAAACTTATTGCTAGTCACATTGTTGACTATGGTAAGATTCTAACAAGACTTGAAGAGGTCGATCTTACGCTTTCTAGTCAAAATTCTATCTTTCAAGTGGATGAAGTGCTAATGGTGGGACATATGTATGGGATTTATCACAAAAGGTCATCTATAGTAGTGAAGTTTGATGGTGTTGGTAGGATGCAACATACTTGTTCTTCTATCTCACAAGTGCAAATATTTTTTGGGGCATGTGTATTCTATCTCATTTGGATGCCTCACTTTGTACATGTTGTAGGTGTCATTTATTAATTGTTGAGAAAGGGGTAAAAATGTCAATGGTGAAGGATGCATATAGAAGCCATGAAAAAAATGAAGCTATTGAACATTGCACCTACCTTAAGGAGGGTTGATTACATAAGAGGAAGACCTATTTTCATTAATGTTCATACTAGCCCTATCACAATTGGTTGAGAAATTGGTCAAGATGTTGATGAGGGAATCAAGTATGCAATCTAGTTTGGGGCAAAGGTCCTAAATGAGAGACACAAAAGATATCCACGTGTTGAGAGGGAATTATGTAGAGTTCATATAGTTCTTAAGTGTGACAAGGAGTATTTTATTGGTGCTGCTTTAATAATGAAAATTCATTTTTTGCACTTGCTTGGGATAATTGCAAGTTTTTCTATTCTAGATATTACAATGTTGAGATGGATTTTCTATATCAAGTTGCTAAATCTTGAGTTTCAACATATTACATGGAAAAATAATCTTATGGTCGATATATTATCTAAGAAACCCAATGAAGATTAAGATAAGATGATGGATAATGATGATAAGAATGAAATAACAACTAAAATCACATGTACAGCTACTACAAAAAATGCATTGTCATAGCTATTATAAATGTCATTATAGCATTAAAAAATGCAGGGACAACATAAAAAAAATAAGTATAATAGGAGACATAAACTAAGTACAACTGAAGGAAAGGTATGTATGGCAATAGAAAAAGCATGGATAGTAAAAATCACCACA
Organism: Lygodium microphyllum; assembly: GCF_053477565.2. Taxonomy (NCBI): domain Eukaryota; kingdom Viridiplantae; phylum Streptophyta; class Polypodiopsida; order Schizaeales; family Lygodiaceae; genus Lygodium; species Lygodium microphyllum. The sequence continues at coordinate 126,194,596 of NC_141160.1, read as the reverse complement.
AATGTTATAACATTGGAGATGTTTTTGGAAGGTTTATATGCAGCCAGAGATTGGATAAAATTTGGATAATACTTAAATGCATTAACAAGAAAATATGGATGGTTAGATGAAGATTTAAAGAAAATCAAGAGAAAAGCATATGGCCAATTTCTAAAGGATGGCTTTCTTTGAAAGCTAGAAAATAGAAAGAAAGATTCTCCATTGTGAGTGTGCATGACAGGATTACTTAGTTACAATTTATACAAGAATTGATCCATGAGAGTCTTTAGGCTAGTCATAGAGGTATATAGGCTACTTTTGAGAAGATTAAAGAGAGGTACAAGTGGAAAGCCATATAAAAGGATATTTCACAATTTTTTGAGTTTTGTAGCACTTCCACATCTATTCATTTGTGTGTCATAGGGATGGTTTGCAACCTATGTATCCTCTCTCAATACATTATAAATGGATTGTTGACCTTGTAACCATGCCGTTGGAACTATGGAGAATGAGATATATTGCATTGCCTAGTGAGGACCTTACTAAAATAAAGTTGAAGGAAGAGTCTTGGGGATCAAAGCTACAAATACTATATGCATTAGGTAAAAAATGAACTCACAAATGGGCCCTTAAAAACAATATAGTTTAAGATGTGGACCTTTTGGATTGTCCAATAGGAAGGCTAGATGTTGACATTGATGAAGAGTGAGTCTTCTCTCTCCAAATCTTGGGTATTTTATTTTAAAAAAGGGTGGTGGGGAATTTAAAAAAGGGAGAATAAAAAGTACACAAAATTTGAGTTTCTCTCACCTTATATTTTTCCCCTTTTTTTGGAAAATTTTCAATTTTGGTTTTTTTCCCTCTCACAAAATCAATTTGACCCAAAAGTTGAGCCAACAGACCACTTTTCCTCGCTTCTCTATACTGGTGAATTTTCATCTCCATGAAGCTCCGTGTGGTGAGAGTAATTAGGGTTTTGAGTGTTTTGCTTGCCTCTACACTTCTTCTACATGAAGCTCCAAATTTTGGGCAAAACACAGGTGCCAATCTGTCTTTGCATTTCCTCTTGTTTGCTATTTTTTCGTCGATAGGGTTTGGTGTCATTTCTTAATGTTATTGTTGTTTTATTACAGAGGTTGTTTTGGGCAAGAGGCACAAGTGCTCATCTCTCTCTCTCTCTCTCTCTCCTTTCTTCCCCCTCTCTATGTGTTGTTTCTCTTTTATAATGTGTTTTCAATAGAATTTGATGTTGGTTCTAATTGTTTTTTTCTTGCACAGTTTATCTGGAGAAAGAGGCTAAGGTGTTAATCTCTCTCTCTCTCTCTCTCTCTCTCTCTCTCTCTCTCTCTCTCTCTCTTTGGTTTTTTTATGCTATCTTTTCAATAAAGCATGATGTTAGTTCTAACCCTTGTTGTTTTTTCATTGCAAAGATCATTTTGGGTGTCATTGCATAAGTGCTCATCTCTATCTCCCTCTCTCTTTCTCTCTCTATGTCTCCTCTTTTCAACCATTTTTTTAATATACATTCATGTAAATACTAATTCTTGCTATTCTCTTTTGCAGAGATCAATTTGGGCAAGATTGGATAGGTTCTCATTTCTTTCTATCTCCCACATACTCACACAATCTCTTTCTTCCTCTCAGTGTTTTCTCTTTTCTACTATCTTTACAATAGGGTTTTATGCTAGTTCTAACTTAACAATCAATTGTTGTTGCAGCATTTAGCACAAGTTAAAGCAAAGATTCTGTAATGCAATTTATGGTTAAATATGCCATATTTTGTGACACCAAAATTTATTCATTTTATTAGCAACTGTTATGTTTGATGGGATTGATGTTTTCTTTTGTCCATCATTTGCAATGGGTATTAATCAACAACAATTCAATCTTACCTTTAGCAAATCAGCTTATAAGTACATTAGCCCTATTCTGTGTTACTTCTATTCATGCAATTATCTAGATATTTTTTGTTAAAAGGGATTCATGCATGTATTTTTTAGTACATGCAGGTATTGTATGAGGTTTATGTGAAGCACATACTTCTCGATTGACTATTTTGCTATGGTGAGTGATTTCTTTGTGCTAGATGATATGGATCTGCTGGAAGTCAATGGTTCAAAAATCCTCTACTTTATTGGTCCTATGTGTCCATTTGGATCTCCATGCCAATTGGAAATGATCCATGAAACTCTTGTATCATATCATCCATATAACGCACAATGTGTTGAGTCATAGAATATCTCAGGTGTCAATTCAATGTGCCTATTAGGATTTGCATGCCATGTGGCTACTATCCTTGTAGCAACTACTCTATAATACCCACCTTTCATACAATGTATTGAGTGAAATCAAACTCCTATTCATTAAAATGAAATTTATTTTTGCAAAACTCTCTCAGTATTCTTGTGCTATTATTTTCATTATAGTTTATGTAAATGGTATGATTAAAGTGATATCTTGAAATTAAATCTATACTTTGTATTGATATACATATCCACATGCATTTTGATATCGATGTTTGTGTATGTTTACAAAAGTGTAAACATCTCTTAATGCCATGTTGATTTGTATGGCATATTAGTGATTACTAGATATACTTCAAATGCTTATTGTTTAGGGGTTAATACATATTTTTTAACATCTAATGCCTAGGTTATAATGCTAAGATAAGAACAAGCATTCTCTCAATAAAAGTATGTAACAGAAAAGATGAAGAAGAGAATTGGATCACTAATACACGTCATTGCTCATCTTGGTTGGGTACTTATATGTCCAAGTATAAAGGGAGCCTTTAGGGTGAAAGCATCTACAATTGCAAATTTATCAAAGTACTGGAAGGGTAAAATTTTAGCTCTCAGACAAATGAATATTGATTCTCACCTTGTAACAGAGGCCTTGGTACAATATGTATTCATGCAAAAATAAATACATATTGTACCCACTAGGCCCTTTCAATGAAACATTGCAAACAATTAGTATTTGCAACTCATTGAGAATGAGAAATTTCATGATATCTATGTAACTACTTGTCTTGTATTTACAAAAGTATACCCTTCGAATTGTTGTGAGTTGCAAAATGTCAAGAGTTTCATAGTTTCTTTTAAGTGCTACTACCTCAAAATCGGTAGATTGCTCTCTAAGGGGTGTATAGCTAAGTAGCTCACGGAGGACCTTGTTTTTCTCTATGACTCCAAGTACATATTGCCCAAGGGGGGTTGAGAATAGGGAACCCTTGAGTCTCCGCACATGCCAAATCTCAATAGCATAGAATGGCCATTATGAAGTAGTGACATTTCGCACATGTATAGCACAAAAATTTGAACACACATATTGAACTCTATGAAGTCAAGCACTGGCTCGAAGAATATGCATCTAAGCTGGTTCATACCAATTGCAATTTTTACACATATATTCAAGAAATGTATGGGTTTGAGACATACCAAAAGCTCATACATCATAAAAAACTACACGGGAGGATTACGTAACAAGGATTCTAGGTAAAACTTGGACATAAACAATGACTCACAGTCCTGACACAATGGAGTGTCAAGTCACAATAAGGGACATGGCTTTCAGGTTTTTTTTTTGTCTCTTAGTTGACTAGTATCTTACTTTGGTAAGAATCAAATAACTTTCCTTTCCAAATACACGTACTTTGCCACACGACTGACTTTATGCCTTGTGTTCAAGTATCATAGATGGAGGATTCTCAAGGGTGAATGGTTGTGCCTTGATCAAGACACACGCATGAAAGTGCAACTATGCATGTTACCGTCCTTTGTGAGGGCCATGAGCCCCAATTGTTGCAAATGGAAGATGATTGGCCCTTCAGTATAATGCGCCAAGAAATTACAATGTTAATGCAGAATCCACCTACTAGCTTCTATTTTAAACTATATAGTAGGAAAATTCGAAGTTGAGTTAAGGATGCTATAACGAGTGGAAAGTGTGTGGCTCCACATATTTTAGAAATTGTAGAGTCTCCCTAAAAGTCCCAATACCATAAGTTGTAATATCCAACACTTGTAAAATTTTGGATCTTTTTGGCCAATAGAATATTATCACTTACAAACTTATAATATATACAAATTATAGTATTCATGCAAAATCACACACTTGCTATATACTTTTTACATCAACACATTTACATATGCATGTGAACTTTACAAAGACGTCTAGTAATGCCATAACTAAATATCGTATGCAAACATCCCTTAATGATTTAAAACTTAAGGTTTTTAAGGTAGAACTAGTTTAATTTTTGTTTCATTGTTTCATTTCACACTTTCTCTCTTAATCTCTTTATATCCACCATATCCCTCCTACCTGCTACGATGGATGCTCGTACATACTTTGACGAGTGGATCCACCAAACTATCTTCGCCAGCTAGGGTCATGAGATATTTTAATTTTTCTCTAAGAACTTCAACCTTAAAAGTGTGCTCTCATTGCTAGATCCTCCCCTTCAGGTTTTGGAAGACTTTATGAGTACCATTGCTACCTGCACATACTCCATCGAGGGATTTAATATGACTTGGGATAGCTCATGGTATTTCAAGCAGGGAAGAATCACCAAAAAGTGGTGAATAGGTGTCTGGCACACATGGATCCTTCCCATGGAGTATGCACTATTCCCATGGATAGTGCAACAAGTACAACACCTTTGGATCTCATAGAGTGTGACTGCACACTGGCAGTTTACTTCCTTGCCTTGGATACACCCCTAGAGGAGGAGAGTGATGAAGATACAACTCCACAGGTTTTTGCTATCACATACACGAGAGAAGAGCTTACTGAAGAGCTCATAAATGTTGAAGAAGAACATTGGGTAGTGGAGGAGAAAGGGTTCCCTCTCATAGTGCCATCTTCTTCAAAATAGCCACAAGTCGACAAACCCAACCTTTCCTCTTTAACATCTATTGAAGTAGATGGTCTACAGTACTTACTTCTGTCGGATGTGTTGCAATACTTGGATTACAGACCTAATCAATTACGGTTACCTGTATATGCATCCGACGATGGTAGAGATTGGAAGATATGATGGCACAAGCTTAGATACAATGAGTGCCATCATAGCAACAGAGGAGTAGATTACCTTAGTTGAAGAAGTTTACCTCGTGTCGGATTTTGAATTTGAAGTACTATAGTATGATATGTTCGAACCAAGGCCCTAGCTTTCTACCAAGGACTTTATAGATCACTCTACCTGAAGATGTGCCTCACTTGATGTAAAGACCATCCCTTTGATGCAGCCATAGCAATGACTGCTCTTACGGTTGCCATCCTTGCAACCGGATTGAATGTTTCTTCTTAATCAATGCCATATGTTTGTGCATATCCCTTGACTACTAATCTTGCCTTGTATCTATTCACAGAACCATCAGCATTGTGCTTCACCTTATAAACCCATTTATAACCAATTGCATTCTTATCTTTAGGCAAAGGTACCGATTCCCATGTAGCATTTGCTTCCAAGGTATCCATTTCTTAATCCATGGCTTTCTCCCATTTTTGTTTTCCCATGGCTTTCTCAAAAGAAGTGGGTTTTGGTTCCTGTATCACTTTGACCATATAGGCATAGTGAATGGCTGTAAATCCATCATATTTCAGCCTATCCACAGGATACCTAGCTCTCGTAGACTTGCACAAAGTAGGTTCACTACTAGGTGCTCTCAAAACATCCTTGGTCTTCCTTACTCCAAGTGTAACAATAGAAGGAATACCCAACTCATCATCAATGCTCTGTTCTGAGCTACTGGATTCACCATCCACATAAGAGTGACTTGCATTCATATAAAACATGGGCTGATCTACCTTCTCTTTTCCTTTTCGTGATACCTGCATACCACTATCTGCATTGCTTTGAGAAGATTCTCCTGATCTCAATCTGCCTGTCCATGGCGAAGAATGTGAACCACTGCTAGAGGACACTCTAGGTCCACTAATATCTTGTGACTGCTATTGTGAATTCTGTGTAGCATTACCATTTTGTACATCTACATTATCAATCACATTTACTGGTTTATATCAGCTACTCATCTCATCAAAAACAACATCTTTGCTCACTGTAAACTTACAAGTACAAGGGTTATAGCATCTATACCCTTAAAGATGCACTTCTTAGCTTTTCGATCCAACTTGGATCTCAACTCATCTGGCACATGAACGTAGGCAATGCAACAAAAAATTTTCAAATGAGAAATATCTGGTTTCCTGCCAATATATCTCTCCTCTGGAATCATCCCATGTATTGCTACAGTGGGAGTCCTGTTCATTATGTAGACTGCTGTAGCAACTACTTCAGCCCAGTAAAAATCTGACAAGCCTTTTTCGTTGAGCATGGCACGAGATACCTCTCCAATATGCCTATTTTTCCTTTCTGCAATTCCATTTTGTTGTGGGGTATGATTGCATGAATATTTCTGCTTTATGCCATGCTCCTGCAAGAACCTTGCAAACTCATTTGAGAGGTACTCTCCCCCTCCATCTAACCTTAGGAATTTTATTTGCAGGCCTGTTTCTTTTTCAACCATAGCTTTAAGAGTTTTGAAATGCCCAAACACTTCATTTTTCTTTTTCATAAAATAAACCCAAACTTTTCTGCTATAGTCATCAATAAAAATAACAAAATAATGACAGCCTCCAATAGATGCAGCTTTAGTAGTCCACACAAACATCAGAGTGGATTAATTCCAATGCCTTCTTACTCTCTTGAACATGTCTAGGAAATGGTTTCCTTGCCTGTTTTCCAAATTGACAGGCTTCACATACCTTATACATTTCTGCAACCTTGAATTTAGGCAATCCTGCAACAATATTTTGGGCTTGCATTGATTTAAGTCGTTGTACATTAACATGACCAATGCGTTTATGCCAGATATCAATATCTGCAACTACACCGGTCCCATGTGCAAACATTGCTGCACTCAATTCAGGCATGTCTGCATCCAACGTAAACATTCTGCCCTTCTTCTTTCCTTTTGCTATCAAGCGACCTTTATTTTTCATATTCTCAACAAAGCATCCATGAGAATTAAATCTGACCTGCAAGCCCTGCTCAACCATTTGACCAACAGAAACCAGGTTCTTGGTGATATTTGGGACATGAAATATATCCGACAGGTATTTCTTTTTTCCATCCTGCATAGACAAAGGAATATTTCCAATCTACACAATAGGATGTGCAGTATCATCACCAGTCTCCACAAATCCTGGTTTTTCCATTTTCCTTGCATCCTGCATCCATTCTGCATGACCTGTCATGTGGTTTGATGCACTTGAGTCAACATACCACACTTCGTTGCTTTCTTCTGCACTTGTCACAGAATTGGTCATGTTCTGCACCATTAAAAAATGCTCATTTCTATCATCACATTGTCTACTAGAAAATGCATAATTCCCTTGTTGCAATTTTCCATTCATGATGTCATTCTGCTTTTTATAGCACTCTTTAGCCATATGACCCATTTTACCATAGTAGTAGCATTCAACATTGCTGTTTGCATTTTGGCCTCTTTGCCATCCACCACGACCTCTTTGGCTCCCCCTGCCTCTAGAGTTACCATGTCCTCCTCCATAGGACTGGTTTTCTTGAGTTTGCTACATATTCTGATTTCTACCACGGCCTCCAGATCGACCTCCTCTACCTCTGCCTCTACCTCTTCTAGTATTTGAGTAGAAGACAGCTTCTTTTGAAGTTCCTCCTGAAGAAGATACACCACCATTTCTCTGCTCCTCAGAAATTAGAAGAGCAATCAACTCCTCAAAATCAGAAAATCTTTCACGGATGGAAATCGATGTTCAGAACTATGCATAATCCTTTCCTTAACCATTCAAGGTCACATAAACTAAATCATCATCTTCCCCTGGCGACCCAATGGAAGCAAGTGAATCTACAATATTCTTCACCTTCATGTGGTAGTCATTGATGCTCATACTTTCTCTTTGCACATTGTGCAACTCTTGCTTGAGCTGCATTTTCCTGGCTTGCGTATTTGTGCTATACATTTTTTACAAAGTATCCCATGCCTCCTTTGGCGTACTTGCATCCTGAATATGCACAATCATAGAGTCTGAAATACCGATAGACAGCTAGTACATAACTTTTCTGGCTCTCTCATGTCATCCTTTAAATGCCCGCATTTGTTGTTGATTGGGAACATTAGGAAGAACTGGTTCTTCTTCATTTCCTGCCACGAATTCCCAATATCCTTTTCCCATAAGGAAATTCGTCATTCTAAACTTCCATGCTTGGAAGTTGTTCTTGTCAAGCTTTTCAGTGACAATCTATGAAAGAGAATCAGACGCCATTACAGAACACTGCAAAAAATTCTGTCACTGCAAAAAAACACAGCTTCAGTCTCACAAGGGCAAATCTGCAACACTGACAAAAGTGGTATTTGATTTTGCATCAACAGGCAACAAGGATGATTCTGTAACTCCCAATGTCTCTACACACAGGCATACGATGCAATTTGTACAGTAACTTTTCACCGACTTGTAGAACAGTAGTCGCACAGCAAAAAACAGGGCCTTTTTCTGAGTGCATGCCCCATATACTGCCCTCTTGCTTCACCGCGAAGGGCGTCTCAATCTGAGACAATGCACTCTTGCACTTTCCGGCTGTGCTACCTGAAGAGACTTGCTCCCAAACTAGTTGATAACTATGTTTACAAGAGTATTTATCATTGCAACTAACTACATTATAACCACACCTTGACATGATTCTCTAAATGCATTAATGTAGAATGCTCTATACAGAAGAACTACACCAATAATAAATATATTACATACTACAAAAAAGAAACGATTTAATGTACTATTAAAAGAAATTCTACACATTGTAAAAATAATGAAAGATACTAGGAACAAAAATATTTTTTTCTTGGGCTTCAGTGCAGTTTCCTTTCACATGAATGATTCTTTCTCTCTTGATAGTTGTGCTCTTGAGAAGAAAAGCACAAAAGATAGATTAGGAGTATATGCTCTTCACAAAAAGAATAATAATAATAATAAGCCCTACCTTATTTTTTGAGAAAAAGAAAGTCTCTTGAGCAATGTTTTCTCTCTTGAATGGTCATGTTTATGAAAAAAAGAACACAAAAAATAAATAGGGGCTTTGTGTTTCTAAGAAGAAATAGAATTATAGAAACAAGAAAAAGAAATTTTACCTTTTTCATGACAAGAAGATGATTAAAATGTACATTATGTTCATGATAGCATGTGTCCTCTCATGTCTCCTCTATCTTTTGACCCTTTTCCCTTCTCTCTCTTGATAATAGTTGGAAAATTATAATGAGTCATGAATGCATTTTAATGTATTTTTATTATTTATGTTATGCTTCTATGCACATTTATGAGCACATTAAATATATAGGTTAAACACATTTCTAAATATACCCCTATGAATATGATTGTAGAAAAATTCATGAAAGCATGTCCAATCATATCAATATTTGTGATGTCTTGTAGTGATTTAAAAATAAATAAATTGACATTCATGGAGTTATGCAAGAGTCATGTCTACATGATTGTGCTCATGATGTGTGATAGCATTATGATGATGTATGTCTCCTCTATCATGATAATCATTGTTTTGCATTATCCTCTATTATAATCTTTGTCTCCTCTACCATGATTATCCTCTTGCTCTCTCTTACCATGACTATAATTGTTTGCACTATCATTATAATCATTGTTTCTATTTATGCTTCAGTAGGTTATCTTTCAACTAATGGGGGAGAATAATAGATGGTGACATGTGATCCCCATTTATTCATATCTTAGAGGGATATATGGACTTGTTCTATCAACCCACAAAGCATTCGGAGAATTCATTGTTGCCACTCTTTCATCTTCCCTCCATATGACTTTGCCAAGGCCTTAATGATAGATGGATGTCCATGTTCACTTTTTCCAGCCTAGTTTTAAGAACCAGCTTTATCACCAAGCAAGAGAAAGAACTCCCATACTTCATCTGCATCCAATTCAGCCCTATTTGCTATAGTTTTTCCAAAACACCCACACCAACACAAAATCTATTCCAAGAGAAATGTAAACACTACCTAACTAGTATTTGTCCTAAGTGCTTTTCCTTCTACTTGATTTATGAGGTCTTCACACATAAGCACGAGGTACCGTATCTACCATAAACCTGTAGGGATAGTGACCAAATCCACTACCCATTTGAAATCTCGGGGATGTTACTGTATGCACATCCTCTACATCACGTGCATGTAATATATATGGGTTGTATAGGGTATATTATACCCTATATATTCAATAACTAATAAAGGCTTTCATCCACATGCACAAGATGAGCGATCCATATCAAATAGAAGATGCATGCACTAAGAAACCTCATGACTTTTTAATATATTAGAGCATAGCTATCAATCTTAGCTAGTGAAGGATCCTATCCATAGGGGCCACACATGTGATCTACAATTAGCACCTCCTCAATACCAAAGACAGATTTTTCATGCAACAAAGTGATATGCACTTCCTCTAATGGATTCAAAATCTTCTTGCAATCAATTATGTGGTCGGCAATAATAAACATCTTGCAACCCCTCTCATCCAACTCCTCGTTCTTTTGTTGCATCTCCTAGCCCTTAATAGGGGCACCATCAAGAAAGGGCATCATGACTGTGGGGATATAGTCTCTCAAGACCTTATGCATTGCATTCATCATATGGATAATTGAGTCAGTCGCCCCCTATGGAAGGGTACACATGCATACTAAGCCAAGTGGTGTTTTCATAGTAGTGATATCTTAGCTCTCTAATGCAAGCTGAAATTGATTGCAGTGAGAGTATGAATCTCCCATGGAATAAATAGCCTTGTAAACAAAGGTCTCTGCAAACTCATCTACAATAGACCAGGCACCTACATTCCTTATTGTCACCTTGTTGACTCATTGCGTATTCTATATAGACCACAATGCCCAATTCTTCTTTGGGCATGTAAACCAATGATCAGAGTATGGAGCTAAATATGGCTCCAAAGTCTTCATTCAAATTTTCTCATTTAAGAGCTTAATCATCTTAGGCAAGTATGCATCAGGCATAAGAATTGGTTTTGAGATTCCATGCAACATGTAGCACTATAAAGTTCACCATTGGAGCCAATTTCAACATGCTAAAATGCAAAATCCTTTTCATGCTTTGATAATATCTACATAAAATAATCTCTTTTTGCTCGCAAGAGAAACCCATTATATCCAAGCTTCAACTCTTTCAATGTTTTTGCAGTAAATTTATGCCCTACACCATTCGGATATCACGAAGACTTGGTTGTTTAGACACTATCTCATTCAGCCCATCATGGTTAGGGATAAATGCAAAGAAACAAGCATAACCTTTTGTCAACCATTTTACATTTTGTGTCCACCAATGCGTCAACCCTCTTTTCCAAACTTTTAGATTCTTGTCCCATTAATTCACTCATGACATCAAACATCTCCATTGAAGTAGATACATGAATTACATGCTTTTCAACCCTATTTTCAGCATTAACTACTACAATAATTTCAACCAATGTATCAATAAAATTAAAACTTTGCAAATAGCCCCAAAATATAGTCATTTGCAAACAACCAAAATACCATATTTCTTTAACTCTTTTTCAGCATGATGTACATAACCCTTTTCAGCTTTGCACATGGCTACAATACCCTTGAATCTATCTACATTGCTTGTTGTCCATTCCTGAAAACTAACCACAAATATATTTTATCCTTTTCTTGGAGGTAAAAACATATTCCAAGTAGCAATGCCATAGCCTCCATTTATAATAATGCTATCTAAAAACCCTTGAGTTCTCCATCATTAGATGAAATCGGATAATCTCTAGATGTATTCCAATTACGAGGATGATTAACACATATAGTTACAAATTTAACTGCCCTTTTGCTATCTTTGCTTCACACACAACCATAACAAGAATCATCATCTATCACCTTAGATTCCATCCTTTATTCCATAATGCATGGTTTCCCTAAGATAACTGGATAACTACATGAATCTTGCACAAAGAAGTCGTATTCATCTTGGACATCTCCAATAGTCATTGAAACAATTGGACATGCACCATAAAAATCCCTTGATGAGTTGTGTGTAGTCAACGTACACTAGCAAGGATCCATATCCACTAGCCATTCACTATTCTCATACACACTACAAGCCATTACATTAATTTTGGACCCATGGTCCAAGAGAGGAATACATGGTATCTCTTCCTCCCCTATCTTTACAATACTTTCAATTGTAGATCGTGCCCTAGTGCATAATATGAGAGTATTGGTTGTGAAGAAAGTGAAAATCCTCTTCCTCATGAACATACTAGTGCTCAACTCCCTTATGTATAGTATTACCCACCATAACATTTTTCTCCATAACATCATTCTTTCCTCATATAACCCATTTTCGATATCAACCTATTTTATGATAGAAATGAAATCATCAGTAGATTCCAACTGAACACCTTGTGAATCCATGTCTTCTTTAACTTTTAATAGTGCTTGAGTAGGTTTCTTACAAATGCATTTTCCACTTAATGATATCTATTATCTTTGTCATGGAATTCATGCTTAGCAATGCCAAGAACCTTATCCATTATGATTTTAACTCTATTTTCAAGACTTCATTCTCAAGCACTTTCTTTATGTTGGTTGCTATCTCTATGTCAAGCGTAACCACAGTCCTCGACTCTCTTTGTCCCCTCATGCTTCTTTTCATGTGAGACATCTTCAATTACATGTTTTGGACTAGCTTTTTTAGTAGCCTTCTGTTGCTCCATCTTGCTTTGTGTCATGTGCCAAAGGATCTACAGTGGAAGGACCTACATCCTCATCCTTTCTCTTTTCCTTGACAATAGCATCCATATTCTGCACCTTAGTCAAATATGCATATGCAATAGATGAATCAATAAGAGAATCCCAATGTGCACATTTATCCCATATGATCTAACTTGCACTTTTCGATTTAGCTGTTGTTGTCTTATCCTTCTTTTCACAACCCAAGAAAATGACCATACTACAAATTTTGCATCAACATTATATGCATGTAAAGAACCATATGATTTCTCAAGTTCCAATCCATACATGGCAGCATCTATGACTACAAATGCATTTCTTCCTACCAACTCTTCCAACCACTCCTACATACCCCCTTTGCCAAAGTTTTGCTCAAGAGGAAACCCTTTTTCAATTGCATGAAATTTTCCATCTTTCCAAAACACCAAGCTCTTTGCTTTTGTATCACGATCAGCCATACACTCGCCCTTTTCATGTTGCAAGCTATCACACTATATACATAGTCTCTTAAGCCCTTTTCTAGTAGGCCTTTAAATTGCTACCCCCCCTTCTCTTCCACTTTCTCATCCAATTTTACAACCTTCAAGTTAGGAAATGTCATATTTTAGTGCGGGTCATATAAGAATTTTACCAATTCATCCATAACATCTCCTTTTTGGGTGGGCCAACAAGCCTAACGGATTGTTCAACCACCATTGATACATATTATTTTGTTGTAATTTTAGGAATAATTATAGAAACTGCATGCATAGACCCTATTCCCAACCTTGTTATTAGCTTTTCTTACTTCACCATCACATTTGCAATATTCATTATATATGCCCACTTAGATTTCAACCCAATTTCTCAAGTTTCATCTTCCAATTGATTAGTCAATTTCTCCTACAACAGAAGGTCAATAGCTTTTAAGATTAACTCAACTTTTTGACTTTCCATCAACTAATGGTCATTCACATCGAATAGAGGATATCGTCTTTAAAATTCACACGACAAGGCTATAGGACACGACAAGGCTATGGAGGATGGAAGATAAAGATAAGACTCATGAAGACATTGATATGACAATTGACTGTTACAACAGTGAATTAGGTTCCGAAATTGAAGCTTGGACGCATACACACAATCTTGTGTAAGTGGACAATCATAGCTAACTTAAAGGACAAAAGTACTATGACATTGAGATTAAAATGAAAGGAAAGTATAGTGTTTTATAGTCTTCTAGGTAGGTAGTAATTTCCACCACTGTGCTTATGGGATTCAATCTCTTCTCCTAGATTTCTTGCATTTCCCTCACCCACTACTCCACCATACAAAGAGGAATACAAATGGGTGTGATTTCCAAAACTCTCAACTCCCCTCCTCAATCACAACCGTAAAAAAGCACTAAGTGTACAAAGGCTATCATTAGTAGAACCTTGCTAAGTGTGGGCATACTACAAACATGGCAAACATCCATGGATTGTTACAAGGCCTCAGATAGTGTGTAGAGGATGTGGTGCATAGGCTACATGAGGAGTTTTACAAGCCTATGAAAGGAACATTAGGGAAAGGTTATACAAGGCTTTAAAATTTCTATCAAAGTAGTGTGAATAGAAGGACTGGTGAGGCTTGTCCTTTTGCTCCTAATGGTCTTCTTCTTATTCTACTTCACCTTCATCATCTTCTTTCTTCACAGTTGCAAGGTAGGCCTTCTGAGATCCCATCCTGGCATGACAAAAATTTTCAATATGTGCGGTTCTTTTGCAGAAGTCATAAACTAGCTGGTCCTTTTTTCCTTCGTATTTGTTACTAACATACAACACTTGTTCATCCTTAGAAGTACTTGTCTCGTCTTTATTTTATATCTTTTTTTCTTCTTCTAACAAAGAGACTTGAATGTCAACAAGTTTAGGATTTGACATGTTGATTAAAGTAGTGGAGACATTATCATAATATGGAGGCAATCTTTTTAGGATTTGGCATGTTGATTAAAGTAGTGGAGACATTATCATAATCTAGAGGCAAGCTTTTTAGCAAAAGACCAATGCATACATCTTTAATCCATTTTACTATTGATCTTTGCAAGATGGGTTAAGAGACTTTCCATGCAATTCAATTGTATTGTAAGAGATGTGTTAGATCTCATGTCTAATCTAAAAAATTCAATTAATAAACCATACTTTGAAGATTTTGACTCTATGCGCCAAACAAAGTATGCAATCTTTTCCAAGTGTCCTCAGATGTGTTACATGTATCCACATGGTGGATATAATTGTCGTCAAACTGAAGCTTTATGATGGCTTAAGCCTTGTCGTCACTATTTTTCCATGCAACTTAAGTACTTGCATCCTAGGGCTTCTTCTCTTGTCCATTAGTGACGGCCTATAGGCCTTTCTTAAGCTTTATGCATGTTTGATAATAGGTGTGAAACCTCACTCCTTTGAAGTGACATGTCAAAGAGTCTTTTGCCATGCTAGAGTGATTGGAACATCAACAAATTAGCACTAAATTTCCTAGAAATGAGCTGAATTTGGACACAAGCAATGGAAGTGTAGTATTAAGAGGAACTAGTTTGTTGTTATTGCTTGAGCCTTCCAATCTTCACAAATATTTCTCCCCTTGCTAATTTGATGCCCAAATATTTGCTGGGAAACTGAGAAGGAATTATTAATGCTAGAGTGATTGGAAAAGTAGAAAATCAACACCAAAATTCTTAGAAATGAGCTGACTTTGGACACAAGTAATGGCAGTGCAGCATTAAGAGAAACTAGTTTGTTGCTCTTGCTTGATCCTTCCAATCTTCACAAATCTTTCCCTCCTTAGTACTTTTCTGCCAAATTTTTTTTGCGAACTGAGTAGGAACTCAAATTAGAGTAACAAGAACTCTAATAGGCTTGGAGAAGGGAGAAAATGATGGGATTTTGGAGCTTAAAATTGAAGGAGCTATGGTGGATTACGGTTAGCAGGCAGGTCAACAGGTTTCTCCTCAACTACAACATGTGGGATGGATTGTTCAATGAGTTGCTTAGTTATGAGTGAGCCTATAGAGTGGGCTTTAAAAGCCCTATGACCACAGGATCAATCACAGAATAGAGATGCAGTGCAGACTATATGACCACCACAAACACACTTCATGGCAATGACGACGAATTTCCAAAATGTTGTGCTAGATAGTGCCCAGTGTCAGACCATGATGTGACACAGAGGAGTGCCTTGAGTTAAGGACCAAATCCATAGAAGAAATAACTTGAAGATATGCTCTAGTTTGAGAGATCCAGAAGCTCAAAGGAGGTAGGGCACAAGCTAACTATGGTCGCCATGAAAGGAAAAGTGGAGTGGAAGGAATGAGCTCATGAGCTAACCAAAGATGAAGAGCACTTGAGAGAGAAGTTTGCTAAGTTGAGCCATGCTCACCATGGCTTTGATACCATGTTGACTAAAGCATGGATTTAGAGTATGGCTATGGAGGATGGAAGATAAAAGCAAGACTCATGAAGACATAGATATGACAACTGACTATTACACAAGTGAATTAGGTTCCAAGATTGAAGCTTTGACTCATAAACACAATCTTGTGTAAGTGGACAATGAAACGTGAATAAAAGAACAAAAATACTATGACATTACATTTAAATGATAGGCAAGTACACTGCTTTATAGTCTTATGGGGTGGTTGGTAGCACTTTCCACCACTATGCTTATGGGATTTAGTCTCTTCTTCTAGATTGCATGCATTTCCCACATGAGTCATTCTTCAATGTATCCTTCATCTTTGGGAGCTCATGAATCTTATGCTAGATCAGGGGTATGAGTGTAAGGTTGGATTGAGTGTCTAGTGGAGTGGGTGGAATAGAGAGTTCTAGATGCAAGGGGTAGAGTCAAATGAGACATGGGTCGGAGGAGGAGTTGAAGGGAGTGCTAGGAGTAGGGAATAATGGAGGCTATTGTACTAAAGTTAGAGATCCATGAGGGCCTAAAATAGAGGTTGCAGGATTTGGTGAGCGTAAAGGTTTCCCACTAGGATTTCCAAGTAACAGGCACCCATTTGTACAGTTCACTAGAGCCAATTATACTCCAAACTAAATACTGTGAGCTGTGGAGTCGAGGTTTGAATTGTTCATCTTGATAGCCTGTAACATCTTGAAGGGAGTAGATGTCACTAGAACAAAAAGACTCCATTGACGCGCTTGTAGATGCAATATTTGAACTCTTTTAAAAATGTCGGGCGCATTTATTATCGCGTCTACTTCCGCGTCTAAAATTTCGCGTCTAAAAGCGCGCTTATAGTGAAACTTACACGTGCATATAGATGCGCATATTGACGCGCTCTGTAAATATATAATCATATTTATAAAAAAGTAGATATATTCATATTTTGTGTCTATACATGCGTGTAACTGTGCGTCTAAAAAGGCGTGTACTGTGCAAATTTTTGACGATAATAGACACACATTTTTTCTGCAATTTAGACGCACTGATAGACGTGTAAAACGGAGGTATGAAAAAAAAACCAGAGAGCATGTGGCTTTGCAAGCCACATGCTCTCTGGTTTTTTTCCCCCCCATCAACATCAAATTGTATGCTTAAGGAAAACAAAGAAAGATTATTTTGAAGATTTTCGTATTGAAAACAAAACAATGTATGTAGAACACGAAATTTCATGTATATAGATGAAACGTTTTTACATGATGAGTTCTAGTGCTTGTGACCTCAAGCATGGTCATGGTCGCAAGCACTAGCTGAAAGTAATACATATCAAAAATGAAAACTACAAGACAAGGGGAGGCATGCATGCATACGGCTCCTTTACATCTCCTCAGAAGAGACATCATCGTCGCTACCACCATCGCTGCCGATGTCAGTGCCGCTGCCGCCACCGCTACTACTAGTCCCCCCTTCTCTATCCTCAACTGCATCAGGGTCAAAGGATTAAGGTATATAAATACCATTACAAACAATAAATTAGAGTTACCTATACTTTTTATGTAAAAAATAAAACATACCTCTTCTGGTTGTGGAATCCTCATGTCACGATTATATTGCTCCTCCGTGATGAGTCCCTCGTTGTAGAAATGCTGCCAAGTGGACACCCGATTTTGACCTCGATGGTAGCCTACCTCTCTAGGAGTAGGCATCCTACCAACAATATGATACTACAAAACAATTTGAACATACACTACAATAAAAAGGCCTCTTAGACGCACTTTTAGATGTGATTTTTGAATATAGAGAAAATCTTAGGGGCGCCTCTACCCACCCGTCTATTTGCATGTCTAGAAACTCGCGTCTATAATCGCATGTATGAAGAAATTTACACGTAGAAATAGAGGCGTAACATACGTGCATACATATGGATGAATACAAGCGCATAAAAAAACCAAAATTACTATTTATTCAATTTATTTTATACATCTACCAGCAGGTCTACATGGCAAATTAAACAGGCATATAGACATGCCCATAGACGTGAATGCAAAACAAAAAATCTTCTTTTAAAAAAAAGATATTTAATTTCTTTTTTTAAATTTGAATTATGTAGCTCGTGTATGAGCGCGTATACTCTGCATTTTAGATGCGCTTGTAAATGCGTGTTTTCTGCAATTTAGATGCGTTGATAGACGCAAAACAGAACTGGAAAAAAAAAACAGGGAGCATGTGCAACCACATGCTCCCTGTTTTTTTTTTCCCCTCCCATACATCAAATTGTGCATTTGGGAAAAAGACAATGGATCTGAAAGCACGAGAATTGAAAACAAATGTCCATGTATTCATTATAGATAAAAAGCATTTACATGGGGAGTTTAAGTGCTTGCGACCTAAAGCGTGGCCGCAAGTAGTAGGCTCAAAGATGGATAATAGATATATAAGAAAACAAGGCCATAGAGGAGGTATAGTGCTCTTCTACGAATCTGAAGAAGAAACATCTTTGCTAGCACCACCATGGCTACTAACGTTGCTATCCCCCTTCTCGCTATGCTCCACATCGGGGTTCGCCTACACACACAAAAGATCAAGGTTGCTTACATACACATGGTGGAGAAAAAGTTATAATTAGCTATACTTTTAATAGGAAAGTAAGAAAAACATACCTCCTCTAGCTGTTGAATCCTCATAGCCCGATTGTATTGGTCCTCAGTGATAAGACCCTCCTCATAGAAGTGAAGCCATGTAGCTACGCGGTGATGGCCTCGATGGTAACCTACCTCTCTAGGAGTAGGTATCCTACCAATGATAGTAGTCTGCAAAAAATTTATGATATATACAAACAATTATGAGACACAATGTATTAGAACAAATTATATAAAGAACTGAAAGAAATATAAATTTTAAAAAACTAGATATCAAAATATACTTACAAACTCTGCCTCCCACGACTCTCTATCGCCCCATCCGTAATGCGACGATCCCATGATTTCCATTTGGATGCGTCGCGCCTCTGCGTGCTGCCGAATCTTCACTTTCTCTGTTGCTTTCTTCTTGGCTTTCTTCCACTCTATGCGGTGGCACATAGGTGGCTAGCTATAGGCTCCACGCCCCTCCTCTTGTCTCCGCAATGAGTCCCTGGCGCGTGTCATGAGATGGGATCTTTTTTTGTGAAGCAAATCCCTCACTTTTGTGCGTCCCTAATCATACGAGAATCACTGACCCTCAGGATTTGGGTACCTCCTATGGACTGCCCTCAACACCTCCTGCCACAAGACGCTTTTCTGATTTTTGAAGTAGACGAAACAATCTTTATATATTGCATGCACGACACTCCTCATGTACGCCATTACATCCCTTCCTTCTTCATCATGGAAGATGCCACGAGTATTTGTAACTCTATAGTACTGGCGTACAGGCTCCTCTATGTGATCTTCTAGTGATGGTGATCGCTCGCCACCTCCTAGGCAACCCCCACACAAGTCTCGTCCTCCCCCTCGACTCTCCCTCCTCCCTCTCTGTCGGCTACCCTCTGTCTCACTGGATGCACATGCTTTTGCAGATGCACGTGCGTCAGCTGACGCTTGTGCTTCAGCTGATGCATGCAGAGGTGCTGCACATGGAGTACCTACAATTGGAGTTTGGGAAGTAGTGCCAGGCAAAGACGTCAGAGGCATTCCAGACATGACGCTGAACATCTCGTCTGCTGTGGGAGAGTGGCCAAGGTGTCTGGTCATCTCTCCCATGAAGTCTAATTCCCTACTAGGAAAACCTCCAAAAAATGCATTGACCCCTCTACCGAACAAGCCTAATGTATCATTCATGCGATCCAAATCTCGGTCATTGCTAGATGAACCAGGATGCGACATCTGCAAAAAAAAACATAGGAAAAAGACAAATTCGTACAATTCTAGAAATAAAAAATTCTAATATGGCTCATTTTCTATTGTGTTTTGTAGTCCAATAATTCCTTGACTTCTCATTTTTCATTATATCACATTTGTTTGCATACAAAAAATCATATATTACCTTCATCCACACATAAACATTTTCAAAAAGCCATAATCCTTGATCCAATCCAACATTATTTATGAAAAATCATTCAGTGAGCCTTGAATCATTATGTAAGAGAAGGCTTTTCATGCTCACACATTTTTATTTTCTTCAAGTGTATTTTGCAAGCACTTACTAAGGTCCATTTAAGTGAAACAAAGGTGTGAAAATCCCATAGAAAAAATAAATGGATGCTAATGGCACTTGAAAGTGCTAATAATCTAGCTTTCTTTAGACATTGAGCATAAAACTTAAGTGATAATGCTTCTCATTCATTGGTCTTTGAACATTAAACATGGAAATTAATAACAATACTAAATTATTGTTCATTCCCTAAATTAAGCCACTTGGGGGTGAAAATTTTCCTAGATACTATATAAGAAATCCCCCCAAGAGCCTTATCATAAGTTTTTATGTATTTATGATAAGTTTTGTGTATTTCAAATTGAGATCTTATAATAATTAATATGCCATCTTGAAGTTTTTATGTAAACATATGAATGGCAAATATTTTGATGTTATCATGAAATAGGTTTAATTATATCGTCGTCATCACCTAGTGCGGTGCATGCTGATGAGTCAACGAGCACATCCTCAAGTGAGGATGAAACATTACGTCTTCATAATCGAGATGTATGGCTACGACGAAAAATTAGATGCATGTGTGATCGTTGTCGAGGGTGTATTTTTCAAGTACATCGAGTTGCAATGTCACACCTTAGCAAGTATGGAGAATGGGACAGAGAAAAATCACCGATATTCATTGTTTTTTTTAAACACTAAGATTGCTAGTCTATGTTACTCAATATATATCAACGTACCTGAAACTCCCTTTTGTGGTTGAGCAGGATGCGGTGCCACATCCTCAGATGCTCCCTCTCGGGCGTTGAGAGGCTGCAAAACGTCGACGCGAGGAGGTGGAGTCTTCAAGAAAAGTGGAGACTGATGACCATGATAGTAGCTCTCATGAAATGCCCCATCAAGTTGTAGAGGATGAGATTTTGGACAACATGGTACACCATCTATTTTCGCAACCGGTTTAGGGAGAAGATCACTCTACGAAGCTAGATGATCCACTATACGTAGTGTCATCTACTCCATTGTATAAAGGTTGTACGTACTCCGTTCTTCGTGCGTTCCTCGAGATACTTAACTTGCAAACAATTTATGGATGGAGTAATTTCAATTTGAATGCGTTATTGATGTAGGTATCAATTCAATTTGGCTTATGAATCATAATATTAATTGTTTTATTTTGAAATCAAACACAAATATATGTTGCTGGTTTTTTAACTCACTTTCAAAAATATATGTAGGTTATTATCACAAATGCTTCCAAAAGGAAACAAATTGCCAACTAAGAGAGAGCAAGCAAGATATTACTTGACATCTCTGGGAGGCCTCAATTATGTCAAGATCCATGCATGTGTCAATGATTGTGTCTTATTTTGTGGGATTCATGAGTTCACACGAGAGTGTCCTGTTTGTGGCGAATCAAGATACGAAGTGGAGATGAAGTCAATGGATGTGCCTCGTAAGGTTTTGCGACATTTTCCGATTGTTCCACGTATTCAACTTATGTTCAAGTGTAAGTCTATTGGAAAGCTTATGTCATGGCATGCTAGTCATCGTTCAAGTGATGGAAAATGGAGGATCCCTGGAGACACACCGACATGGAAACATATAGATAATTTGTGGCCCATTTTCAAAGAAGAGCCAATAAATTTGAAATTTGGTTTAGGTAAGGATGGAATCAATCCATTTGGCATCAAAAGCACATCATACAGTGTATGGCTAGTGATATTGGTGAACTATAATATTTCTCCATCCATGGCAATTAAAAAGGGACATGTAATGTTGTCCCTTCTGATTCCTGGAAAGCACAAGGTAAAAAACATGGACATTTACTTAGAGCCTTTGATTGAAGAGTTAGAAATGTTATGGTATTGAGGTGCAAGATACAAGTGCATCTACATCCTCTAGATATTTCACGTTGAAGGCCATGTTGTTGTGGACCATGCATGACTTTCAAGGATATGGAGAGTGTTCAGGTACATTGAACACTCTCCCTATATCATCCATTCATGATTGCCAAGAGTTACTATGAATGGTCAAGTTTTCTTGGTCATATCGAGGTAATATCTCTAAATGCTAGAGGTCTTCCATCCATGACTTCAACTGGTGTAGCATTGGTCTTTTGGAGTACTAGGGGTCTCTGATTAGGGCTGGGTTCCATTGGCAATGCCTTACTTCTTCTTGCTTTTCTTTCTTCCTCTTGAACAATGTATTATCATACTAGATGGCTTGCATGATATAATCCTCGAGTGTTTTCACCTCAGCAAGAATAGTAAGCATAATGTCCTTGATGTCATCTCAAAGATTCCCATTGATTTGATGTCCAAGATCTATGTAATAATCCTCTTCATCCTAGCTTTGTACAAAGTATACTTGTTGTCCATGATCTAATTCTACAGATTTGGACATAAGACCAGCATCAAAATGTTCCAAAGAAGTAACCATATCTTGTAGAGTAAGCTAAGTGTGAATTGGTTGACAAACTATTCATCATGTCAAGTGAGGTCATAGATTAATTGTCTAATTTCAGATGCATGCATAGAGGCATGGCAGTTACCTTGTCATAGCTTCTAAAGTTTCATTTCTGCTACTTGATCAGTGTCTGTATCTCCAAATGTGGAAGTGAGCTTGCAAAGAAATGCCTTATAGTTATGAAGCAGTGGCATATTCTTTTCCAAGATTGGGACGATGATATAGCTTGACCACAAAGTAAAGTCCCAATGAGTCCAACCTTGGAAGCATAATTCTAGATACCTATCAAGTTGTATGTAGATATAGAGATTTATTTGTTGTAGGAATCCCCAAAACTTTGAATGGTCGGCATTGAACTTCTCTACCATGATGATCTTGGGTTCTTTTGTTTGGGGTTGATAAACACACTGAATCCTCTGATCACTTCCTATGTTGTTCTCTAAGTCTCCGATCTTGTCTTGCATCTCGTGAAGTGTAGGGCTAGATGCATAGGGTGTTCTATTTGAAGTTGTGCCTATCATTTATTGAAGTCTTGAATTTTTTGTTGGAGGTTTTGAGGGGAGGCCATGAATCTTTCAAGGGTTGCCTCCATAGTGCTTAGTAGGTCTAGAAAGTAGTCTTGCCGAATTGTTATGGGAGCATTATACTATGCTGGAGAGACAAGACTAGATGCAAGATTTGTTACAAGATTTCTAATTTCAAGATAATATGATGTAGGGGCATAAGGTTCAATGATAACTTAAGAAGATAAAAAAAATCTCACAACCTCGGACCGTAGGTATACACAATAGGACTCAATAGGATATGAAGGATCCCATAGCCCACGACTGTAGGTATGGATAAAAGATATCAATATTCGAACATCTCCCTCAATGGGGATGAACAAGATACAAGACAATACTAGACAAGATCTCGTACTATGAGATTACAAGGTGACAAGACAACATGAGTATAATGGAAGACAAGACAAGACTAGATACCATGACTAGATGAGAACTAGAACCAGAACTCAAAGTAACCTACTTGGAAGTCTTGACTCCTTGAGCTCCCAAGACTGGCATTGGTAACACTAAGGAGCTCTATGGAAAGCCCCTCCTTTTATAGGTGTTGGAGTGCAACTAAACAAGTTCTAGAATATTCCATGATGATATCATCAATGATGTAAGCAATGACATGGCATATATTCTAGAAGATTCTACGTTGACATGGCAAGGGTAGGTTGGCACGGTTGGCTTGAGGATGTCATGTTAAGGGTGCATGTGCATGGATTGTGGATTCACATGGCATGAGAAAGAATTAATCCATACTCTTGATCATGGCATGTCCATGACACACAATGTGTTTTCTTGGAAATTTTCTTACATGTTTTGTGGAAGGATTTTAGGTGAACATGTGAGATTGGAAGTTGGCCATTCGATCGCATCGGACAGCCATTATGATTTTGGATCCCTAGCTAGTTATTATGGAATATTGACTGTAGATTGTACTAGGCAATGTCATAGTAAGGAGGTGTTTATGATTAAAAACTGTTTAGGTGAAAATTAGGGACAAAATTTAACCCAAATGCTACATTTTAAAGGTTTTCTCAGTCATTGCATTAAATTTTTGGGCTTGAAAACTCAAAAAAGGTCATATATCCAAAAATTTATATAATTTGGCTTGAAATTCGCTCAAAATCATGCCTTCTCACAACATCCACCCAATTTTCCAGACTCTTCACCTTTGATCAACTAATAAATGTTTGCCCATCTATTGCAAACTAAAAATCATGGGGGTTTCTTTTTTTTTACTGTGGAAGTGTTGTTTCTTGTCTTGGGTGGTGGTGACATGTCTATTGGCTATAGGTTCATTGTGAGTTGGATACTTTAGAAGATGAATTTGAGAAAGCAGGGGATATGTATTGAGAGGTCAAAAGAAAATTAGAGAATTGCATTTATGTAGGAATCACCTTGCAATATCCTCTATTGTGGCTAGTTTATTATGATACAATTGGCTTTATTAGCTTTCAATGTAACCATACCATTCGCAGAATTTAAAGAAACATATAAGATAGGAAGCATTTAAATTTTAAAAGTGTGATACTTTGTGGATTATGATAATGTGAAGAAAGAACCTGAAGAAGTTGTATAATGCATGTTTCTATTTCCCTTCATGAGGAAAAATCCGTCATGTAAACAAGGAAAAGAAAAGACTACATGTACTCCTCTCTCATATAAGATGCAAAATTGAAATGCAATTAACATCTTACATCAAGATCATTGAGACTCATCTATCTTACAATTGCTTGGAGTAGAAGAGTTTCAATGAACAATTCATGATGTAATTGAAACCTTTAAATTTTTTTCTTGCAACTTGTACTTGAGATAAACAATAATATCTTGACATTTATATCATATAGGAGGAAATATGAAGATAAAAACTTATGTTTGTGAGAATGATCAAGGTATTGAGCATCAATCAACTTTACTTGGATCTCAGTAGTCTATAGTGCTTTTATCATGACTGAATCATGCTTAGCATATGACTACTTCTGTTTTTGTTGATGTTCATACTACATATACATGGTAAAAGTGTGAATCAAGTGCCTCACAATATTGGTACAACTTGTAGCATACCCCATACTACAAAAATTTTCATAGTGTTGGTGTTGATGACATGGGCTATAGAGGTGGCATTCACCATTGATAGTATGGTGGTAAAATTGCCATATATTAGTCTTATGGATGGTTCTTGGGGTATTTGTGTCAAGGCCCATGTGCACTAGATGGGAGAGAGTTTAGGATGTCAAAGAAGTAGGGAGGATTGAAATAGTGGTTGGAGGTATGTGGAAGGCTATTGAAGAAAGCACCAAGTGGAGTATCAAAGAGTACTAGCAAAGTCACTTGGGAACCATAGGGTGCCAAGGGAGGAATGGGAGGGTGGGAGACTCACACCTTTCCATATACAAGACATTGCGTGGAAGTGGAAGGTATTCTAGAGATGGCTACATGGTCATAAAGTATCATGGGGTGGGAAGTTGCAATCCCTAGTAATGCGATAGATCCCATCAGTACAATAAACTACCCATTAGTACTCATACTCATACTATCACCGTGTGTACTTTGATGAAGAGGGAATGGTGTTATGGAGATAAGAGGAGGGTCCCATGGGGCCTCTTGAGGAGGATTATTTGAAGGCCTCCAAAAAAACTCTATGAGCTCATTCTATCAATGAAGATTGTTGGTAGTCAAAGAAGGACCATTTAACACCATATTAGAGAATTTGGGAGTTTTCCAAGTCCCAAATTCAAACAAGTGATAAATATTTGACCACGTAGCTAATCTTGATCCATCTTTAAAAGTGGGACTTGAAAAGGTATCTTATATAGTATTTAGGGTAGACTCCATCTTTAAGTAAGACAACAAGATTTGACCATGTGGTCAAATAATAAAGGTATTGGGGGTTCCCAAAGTGCATGGAAATTCCCAAATTCCATAATATAGTATTATTCAATGATCAAGGTAAGTGCCTAGAGGATGTATTCAAGGAAGGTCCATGGATCAATTGCCTTGAAGGATTGCAATAACGGTAGTTCAACTCAATGTGATCTCAAAGAAGAGGGAATGAGCCATAATAGTAGACGAGGTGATTGTTTATGCTAGGGAATAGATATTGATGATGAAGGATGGAAGAATATCCACATAAATTGTGATGGGTAGATTCAATTACTAAAATCAATATAATCATCTTACATGTTTAGAGGAATTTCACCATCAACTTTTGTAATATCCGGATTCGCTAATAAAAGCACGCACGTGAACTTGCCTCAAATGAATATGAAAATGGGATAAATGATTTTTTTTAAATTAATTCCCCCCTTCTCCCTTTAGCCGACTGACGAGCTGGAGGGGGGAGGGAATTAGAAGGAGCAACTAAGCTCCTTGGTGGAGCTTTGATTTGGGGGGGGGGGGGGGGGGACATGCGTGTCGACACGCAGGGGAGGGAAGATCCCCCTCCCCTCCACTATTTAATGGCAGCCGTAGAAGAGGAGAAGGGATGAGAGGGGAAGGCTGCGTAAGGCTTTTGGAGGTCGTCGTGAGAGAGGAGGGGTGCTGAGGCTATCAGGGAGGCGTGAGAGAAGGGAGAGGCTGACAGATTGTGGAGACCATTGTGTGAAAAGGGAGGCTGAAGAGACATCGAGGCTGCGAGGGAAGAGGAGTTGCACCAGCTGCCACCAAATTGAAATGCCGTGTTGCACCGTGGAGGAGAGGGAGACGCCAGTCTAGATTGCCGCTGCCTGGGCTCGTGTAGCCGCCGGCCAGTAAGCCTCCAAGTCGCTACGCTGTCATGTGCTGGCCCTGAAGCTTCTTAGAAGCTTCTCTAGGAAGCTTCTAAGGGGGCTTCCCTAAGCCCCCTTCCCATTGGATCCTACACAAGCAATCTTTACCCCCGGGATTCAATCCCCATTTCCCATTGCATTCCCACACAACCCATATTAGCCCCGGTTTAAGTCCCCCCTTCCCGTGGATTTCCCACCCAAGTCCCCATAAAGTCCCCCCCTTCTCGTGGATTCCCAACACAAGTCCATATTACCCCCCCCCGGGTTCCTTTTAAACCCCCTTTTCCATTGCAACTCCCACAAGCCTTTCTACCCTCGGTTTTCTTTTAAAGGCCCTACTCGTGGATACCCTATAAAGTCTATTATAACCCAAGATTTTAAAGGCCCTTTCCTTTTGGAACCCTCCGAGAGCCCAAATCTTTTTTCCCTCTTAAGCTCCAAAGTGGAAGCCTATAAGGTCTTCCCAATAGTTCTCTAATACACTCTTCCGGGGCTTTGAAGGAGAGGGAGCTACAAGTCCCTTCCCACCAATCGCCCACAAGCCCCCCTAGCCCGGGCATTGAAGAGAAGAAGGGGAAGCCTACAAGCCCCTTCCCACCGATCACCCACAAGCCCATTCCTAGCCTTGGCATTTTTAAGAGAAGAAGAGGAAGAACTCTCAAAGCCTCCATTGCCCCAAGGCCATTCACAAGAGCCCTTTTTGCGAACTCCCTCCTCTCCCACAAAAAGGTCCAAGCTCAAAACCCTTAGGCGTTCCGTAAGCCAAATCTTGCAAGCCGGTACTTCTTGAAGGATCTGTACTTCATATGGGATTTTCGCGTAAGAGGGAGACGGGCCAAGATCATAAGACTGCAAGCCAAGGCAAGAAGTTCGAAATCCATGAAGGCGAACCGAAGATCGAATTCAGGATGGGCCCTAAAAAAAGTCACAAGGTGCAACCACAAAAGGTTCTTCTCCTAATATTCATGAGGATATCTCCCTGAGCCCACAAATCCAGGCTTTTACTAATTTTGATTCCACGCAAAAGCATTGCATTAATCACGATAACTTCATGGATTAGGAAGCACCTATGCGTGCTTAAAATCACCTTGTCAAGTTAAATGTAACTGGAAATAAATCGAATATTCGAACAATGGTTAGAATTAGTTTATGACATGAAATTGGGTCATTGGTATTTCCCATATAAAGAAATTGTCTATCCATTTAACATCCTTAATAGTATGTTGCCTTGTCGTGCATGCCAAAGTCACGGCCTAGAACACCTATTGCCTATCATTATAAGGTTGAGATTATTAAAGTGCACCTTTGACTAGGCATGGAAAGATTAATTGCACGTCGCATTTTTAGACAAATCTTCATTGAATGATTCATTAGGGAAAGTTCTTAACCCCGTAGGAAATAGAAGAGCGCGGAAATGATTCTAGGAATTTGCGTGTGGCATGTGATTGTAAATTGGAATAGGTCAACTCTAGTTTTTTTGGCATGAATTTCACTACGTTGTAGTCAGGAAAGGAGTGCATGTTGCACATTTGTCATATGAAAATTTTCATTCATCAAGAGTTGTATTTAGGGAAAGGCTGCATGGTTTATTGAAGCATGAAATCTTAAAAGCTTAGAAAAAGAATTGTGGGCATGATTCTTGAATGCAAGTCCTCGTAGGATCAATGGAAGTTATGCGGCAATTTAACATGCGTTTTGATCTTAACAAGAAAAGTTAGGGTTATTGCGAATTTAGGGGTACGTAGAAGCAATGAATCACCCGTTTAGGTAAATTGTGAAGATGTTACAACTAGCTTTCTCCTTTAAGATCAAGTTAACATCTCTAGGGACGGTTCGTCCTTGTCACAAGACAAGTAGATCGAATTATCTAAATCGCCTAACCCGCAAGGGATTCGCATAGGATGGCTCAACCGATATGATAAATAACCCAAGTGCTAACTAGGGTTTAGCACATTAAGGACTTGACCTAGTTTCACCACTTGTTACCAAGACGAACCCTTGAACCAAAGGTCCTACCGACATTCACGGAATGTAGGGACAATTGGATGCTCACGCATAAAACGATCTAAGGTTTCTACCCTAAGGATCACTCGTTCAAATGATGAAACTCGGATTGAGTTAGAATTCCTAGGACTAGAAGGGGTTGGGTAAGAAGACGCCATAAACCCTGCTTCTCGTCTGGAGATAATTCCGTGACCAGGAAACGTCGTTCAATGGGTGAAATGATCCCATGGAATAGATGCGACACTTGTGCAATAAGTTGCAACATCGCATAGACTTGTGGTTTGTTCACAAGAGAGTTTTTCCATTTCTTGAAATAAGGTTGGTAAGTTCTTGCGCAAGTTTAACTTGCAAGAGGATGAATAGTCACCCTGTTACATCACCTTTCTTGGGGAAAAATTGCCAAGTAAAGGGAAGTTAGGTATTTGCTTGGAAGAAAATGATCAATCAATAAATTGGAGCGACATGGTCGCCAGGATTTACTGTTAATAAAACCTAAGGTATTGGTTAAGTTGGGTTAACAGGGTATGGCTCTAACCCAAGGACAAAAGGGTGAACAAACAAACCCTTGGGGATCTTGCCAAGTCGCAATTGATCCCGGATCGAATGCTGGATGCATTCAGAGAGAAGGATTCACTCCTTAACAGTTGGCCAATTAAACGACCACTGGAATTGATTGTGCTTGTAATAATTTAGGAAGCACTGTTTGCATTATTTGCTCAAAGAACTAAAGGATGAAATGATATCTAATGCTTCAGGTTGAAAGCCTGAAGGGAGAGGTAGCTTCAGTTACCCTCGACTGCCTGCCTGACCCTAACCAAGGGCGTTGTTGACCGTGCCAGGAATGTGGACCAAAACCACCGCGAGAGGTCTCTCCGTTGAGCTCTACTTGGAGCAGGAGGACGCTTGGGTGCCAGGGGGGCTCTGGCCGTAAATCCCTCACTTTCCGGGTCCTGCACAGGAGGCTAACGTGACTCGGGATTGGATCTCAAGGCCCGCATACTAGTCTATGGGCGGAAGCTTGGAATAGTGATCCCTAGTGGATTACTGGATAGCCTTTGGGTGGATTATGGACAAGCCTACAGGCGGAAATCCTTGTATTTCAAAAATAAAATGATGAAATGATAATAAAGAATTTATCTGATATTGTTTTTCTATGTCACGTGATAAGATTACGTGAAGGAACCTGAGCTTAACAGGATTAATTAAAGAAGTTGATTGTTATATGTCAAATTAATGTGTTAGATAATTACATAACTAAAACAAACCGAGGAAAGTGCGGAGGATGGACCATGGGTCCGTCTTGGGTGGTCCCGGTTAGCCGGGAACTTTTCTCAAAAATCTCGAATAACAGCGGGAGGATCATCGAAAGCAATGACCTAGAGTTATGTTTTACCCGATTTACACTGTTTTAGGGGAACGGAATGGGACTATGCCTTATGGCAGAGAGGTTGAGCTTTGCATCCCTCTTGTTTCCCATTCTCCTTGAACCAAGTGCAGCGTGAATCCGCTTCGGACCTCGCGTTTCTGCGTAAAGTAGTTCGCTTAGGTCTGACGCTAGTTGCTATTAGCTAATGACCAAACAGGAAAACCCTAATTCCAGTCGATCCTAAGTGGGAAACGGCCAGGATACTTCCGCTACGTGGCACACGCGGGAAGACCTAGTTCGCAAAACCCTTAACATTCCATGGGAGTGCCGGGCGGAGTTTTCTAGACATCCTTTCCGATGGACTGCTAAGACGTGTCCTGGATGATACTAGGGGACACGTTACAACTTTTAAGAAAATGCATGTTGAGCAAAATGATGAAGGAGAAAGAAAAGGAGATATGCATATGACTAGCTCTTTACACATGATATATTCAAAGAAAATTTTTTGATAATATAGAATCTGAAAGAGGAGCACCAATATCTTTTTTATTGGTTTTTATGTTCATAGAAACAAATGCAAAAGATGGATTTAAAAAATGTGTATCCAAATGATAAAATCTACCTATTGAAGGGATTTAAAGAGAAAAGAGAGATGAATTGTAGAGCGGAGAGGTGAGTTTGCAAATGTAAGGATGTGATGTCCCTTTTTAAGTTGTAGCTCCATTGGCCAATTATCAAAATACTAAGGATGTCATGTCTCTTTTTAAGTTATAGCTCCATTGGCCAATGATTAAAATGTATCATTTTTTAAAAAATATATCCATTTATAGAATAAAGTTTTACCAATTATAGCTTAATAGAAGCGTTTTCTATCTAAGTCTATTTATTATGAATTACTTAATTGTTACATGTTAGTTTTGGTAGATGTAAATATGTTTTTAAGAAAACAAACCAAGCAAGCCTTGGTTGTATGATTGCAACTCAAAATGGAGGTGCCATTCTAGAACTAATAGCTCCCTAGTTTCTTAAGTAGTTGAAAGTAGACCATCTATAAGCATGTTTATATTTGAATTTAATACATGTAAATTCAACACGATTATAGGCATGGATATATGTCACACAAATAGATGTGCTTACCTACATACTCACAAGGCTTTTGTTAGTTCATAATATACCTTAGATTAGGTGTCAATGTGCTTATTCCCTTGTAGTATATAGATAAGTAGCCATGCAATAAATATGATGTTTATATGTAGGTTTATACACTATAACAAAAAGGCCTCATAGACGCACATTTAGACGTGATTTTTGAATATAGAGAAATTCTAGATACACCCATCTATTTGCGCGTCTACCATTTTGCGTCTATAATCGCACGTATCAACGAATTCACATGCACAAATAGACGCGCAATAGACGCACATATACACGCCCATATAAACACGCTGATAGACGCGCTTTTACAAGCACTGGTAGACGCAATCGGAAAACAAAAAATGTCTTTTTTTTATAAAAGATATCTAATTTCTTTTTTAAATTTGAATTATGAAGCGCGTGTAGTCTGCATTATAGACGCGCGTATAAACACGAATTATCTGCAATTTAGACGCGTGGATAGACACGCAAAATAGAACTGGAAAAAAAAACGAGAGAGCATGCACATGCTCTCTAGTTTTGTTTTCCTCCTCCCATACATCAGACTGTGTCTTTGGGAAAAAGACAATGTATCTTACGGGCACGAGAATTGAAAATAAAAGTCCATGCATTCATTATATATCAAAAGCATTTACAAGGAAAGTTTAAGTGCTTGCGACCTAAAGCATGGCCGCAAGCAGTAGGCTCAAAGGGATATCATACATATGCAAGAAAATAAGGCCTCATGAGAAGGTATGGTGCTCCTCTACGAATCTGAAGAGGAAACATCTTTGCTAGTATCACCATGGCTACTAGCATCGCTATCCCCCTCCTCGCTATGCTCCACATCCGGGTTCGCCTACACACACAAAAGATCAGGGTTGCTTACATAGACAAGGTGGAGAAAAAGTTATAATTAGCTATACTTTTAATAGGAAAGTAAGAAAAACATACCTCCTCTGGCTGTGAATCCTCATGGCCCAGTTGTATTGGTCCTCAGTGATGAGACCCTCCTCATAAAAGTGAAGCCATGTCGTTGCGCAGTTATGGCCTCGATGGTAACCTACCTCTCTAGGAGTAGATGTCCTACCAACGATGGTAGTCTGCAAAACATTTAGAGATATACAAACAATTATGAGTCACAATATATTAGACTAAAATATATAAAGAATTGAAAAAAATATAAATTAAAAAAAACTAGAAATCAAAATATACTTACAAACTCTGCCTCCCACAACTCTCTGCTGCCGGATCCGTAATGCGACGATCCCATTGTTTCCATTTGGATCCGTTGCGCCTCTGTGTGCTGGTGACTCTTCACTTTCTCTGATGCTTTCTTATTGGCTTTCTTCCACTCTATGCAGTGGCACATAGGTGGTTGGCTATAGGCTCCACGCCCCTCCTCCAGCCTCCGCAGTGCGTCCCTGGCCCGTGTCATGAGGTGGAATCTTTTGTTGTGAAGCATATCCCTCATTTTTGTACATCCCCAATCATCCGAGAATCGCTGACCCTCAGGATTTGGGTAGCTCATACGGACTGCCCTCAACACCTCCTGCCACAAGCCGCTTTTCTGATTTTTGAAGGAAATGAAACAATCTTTATACGTCGCATGCACGACGCTCCTCATGTACGCCATTACATTCCTTCCCTCATCATCATGAAAGATCCCACCAGCATCTGTAACTCTATAGTAGTGGCGTACAACCTCCTCTACGTGATCTACTGGTGAGGGTGATCGCTTGCCACCTCCTAGGCAACCCCCACACAAGCCTCGTCCTCCCCCTTGACTCTCCCTCCTCCCTCTCTGTCGACTACCCTCTGCCTCGCTAGACGCACGAGCTTCTGCAGATGCTTGTGCTTCAGCCGATGCACATGGAGTAGGTGGAGTACCTGCATATGGAGTACCGGTATATGGAGTACCTACATGTGGAGTCTGGGAAGTAGTGCTAGGAAAAGACGTCAGAGGCGTCCCAGACATGACACTGAACACCTCGTCTGCTGTGGGAGAGCGGCCAAGGTGTCTGGTCATCTCTCCCATGAAGTCTTCCCTACTAGGAAAACCTCCAAGAAATGCATTGACCCCCCTGCCAAAGGATGCCAATGTATCATTCATGCGATCCACATCCGCGTCATTGCTAGATGAACCAGGATACGACATCTGCAAAAAGAAACAGGAAAAAGACAAATTTATTTGCATACAAAAAATCATATATTACCTACATTTTCAAAGAGCTTTCTTTAGACATTGAGCATAACACTTAAGTACTAATGCTTCTCTTAAACAAGAAAACTGATAAACACAAACATGGGATTGGTCACATTCATCATTGCAAAAATATATTGTTTACTATCAGAACTGGAAGACCTGGCGTGTGTATCCCCGCGTCTAAATTACAGGTTAGACGTGCCCTCAGACGTACTCCAGAGTGAACCATCTATCCAGCACGTCTATATGTGCATCTAAGATGCAGCACAGACGGGCTGTCAAACGCGCATTGCAGGTCAATGCGCGTGTATAATCGCCTGTAGATTGCAGGTCAACCTTCTCTACAGCGCGTGTATCATCGCGTGTACACTGCAGAGCACACGCGCACTAAGACGCGCCCTCAGAGGCTATGAGAGGAAACATTTTTTGCATCTATATCTTCGTCTACACTGAGATGTAGACACGCTATCAGACGCACTCAGTCGACTAATTTTAGGCCGACGACTGCCATTGATGATTTACAAAACGCAATACATAATGGAATCACAAATCCTAAATACACAAACAGAGCAGAGAGAGAAAGAGAGAAACAAAGAGAGAGAGAGAGAGAGAGAGAGAGAGAGAGAGAGAGAGAGAGAGACTCACCTTGGGTGTTTGGTGTGGCGGGTTCCTCTCCTTGGTAAGTTACCCTCCCTTGATGCTTGCTTGCTGCTTCTTCTTGTTCTCTCTTTCTTCCTCTCCTTGGCATTCCTTTTTTCCTTCTTGTGTGTTTGAAATGAAAGAAGAGGTGAGTCATGAGGAGGTGAGGCATGAAGAGACTAGGTGAGGTATGAAGAGATTGCATGTTGGCTAAACTCAAGCTTCAGAACCGCAAAAAACACAGGAAAGGAAAGGCGCTGTTTGAAAAGAAATGATTTAAGTATGGTTTGAATTTTGACGTGTGCGTCTATTTTTGCGTATATATGCGCGTCTATTGTTCAGGTGGACGCGAGTATAGACGTGAACATAGACGCGGAAATAGATGCTAACATAGACGCGTAGGTAAACTCGGATATAGACGTGCATTTGGGCTTTATCATAATTTTATATTTTTAAGATAAGTTTTGATAGTGAATTCTTATCATAAGTTTTAATGTATTTATGATGATTTTTGTGTATTTAAAATTGAGATCTTATGTAAACATATGAATGACAAATATTTTGATGTTGTCATGAACTAGGTTTAATCATATCGATGTCGTCATTACCTAGTGCGGTGCAAGCCGATGAGTCAATGAGCACATCCTCAAGTGAGGATGAAACATTGCGTCTTCATAATCGAGATGCATGGCTACGACGAAAAATTAAATGCATGTGTGATCATTGTCGAGGGTGTATTTTTCGAGCACGTCGAATTGCAATGTCACACCTCAGCTTGTATGGAGAATGGGACCGAGAAAAATCACTGGTATTCATTGTTTTTTTTTACCACTAAGATTGCATGTCTATGTTACGGGAATTATATATCAATGTACATGAAACTCTCTTTTGTGGTTGAGCAGGATGCGGTGCCACATCCTCAGATGCTCCCTCCCGGGTGTCGAGAGGCTGCAAAGCGTCGACGCGAGGAGGCAGAGTCTTGAAGAAGAGTAGAGACTGACGACCATGATAGTAGCCCTCATGAAATGACCAATCAAGTCGTAGAGGATGAGATTTTGGACAACATGGTTAAGTATCTATTTTCGCAACCGGTTCAAGGAGAAGGTCACTCTACGAAGCCAGATGATCAACTATATGTAGCATCATCTACTCCATTGTATGAAGGTTGTACGTACTCCGTTCTTCGTGTGTCCCTCGAGATACTTAACTTGTAAATAATTTATGGATGGAGTAATTTCAATTTGGATGCGTTATTGAAGTAGGTATCAATTCAATTTGGCTTATAAATCATAATATCAATTGTTCTATTTTGAAATTAGACAGAAATATATATTGGTGGTTTTTTAACTCGCTTTTAAAGATATATGTAGGTTATTATCACAAATGCTTCCAAAAGGAAACAAATTGCCAACTAAGAGAGAGCAAGCAAGATATTACTTGACATCTCTGGGAGGCCTCGATTATGTCAAGATCCATGCATGTGTCAATGATTGTGTCTTATTTCATGGGATTCATGAGTTCGCACGAGAGTCTCCTGTTTGTGGCGAATCAAGATACGAAGTGGAGATGAAGTCAATGGATGTGCCTCGTAAGGTTTTGCGACATTTTCCGATTGTTTCACGTATAAAACTTATGTTCAAGTGTAAGTCTATTGGAAAGCTCATGTCATGGCATGCTAGTCATCGTTCAAGTGATGGAAAATGGAGGATCCCTGCAGACACACCGGCATGGCAACATATAGATAATTTGTGGCCCGTTTTCAAAGAAGAGCCAAGAAATTTGAGATTTGGTTTAGGTATGGATGAAATCAATCCATTTGGCATCAAAAGTACATCATACAGTGTATAGCCAGTGGTATTGGTGAACTATAATATTCCTCCATCCATGGCAATTAAAAAGGGACATGTGATGTTGTCCCTTCTGATTCCTGGAAAGCACAATGTAAAAAACATAGACATTTACTTAGAGCCTTTGATTGAAGAGTTAAAAATGTTATGGGAAGGTATTGAGGTGCAAGATACAAGTGCATCTGCATCCTCTAGAGATTTCACATTGAAGGCCATGTTATTGTGGACCATGCAGGACTTTCCAGGATACGCAGAGTGTTGAGGTACATGTATATAACTCTATATTTGAAATTCAAGACTTGAATCAATTGCATTTTATTAATTCACTTGTTTTTTAAGGTTTAACCATGTCAGGATATCATGCATGTCCTATTTGTCATCCCTCTCTAGTTTCCTCTAGGCCAGCACATTTAAAGAAGGTTATCTACGACAATCATCATCAAATTCTTCCTATTGACCATCCCAAATATGTTCTCCCTACTAATGGAATGACTCCACAATCTCTAGCCATTCAAGATTGGAAGGAGAGATGGATTAATGCCGACAGCCACTCTCCACTCGGCATGAGTCGGTAAAAAGTGCATTTCTCTCGATTGACTTTAAAGTATTTAGCATGATGAATTGTTTACATAATATATTGTTTGTTTGTTAGGTTCTCTATATTTTCTCGTCTTCCGTACTGGACTGAACTCAAGATCAATCACCTGTTGGACCCCATGCACATATTCAGAAATGTTATATCTACATTATGGGATCACTTGATGGGGGCTCTTGATTTAGTTAATGTAAGGGAGGATTTACGCAACATTGGTGGCATGAGACGAGCCTGGCCACGCATTGGACCCAGAGGAAAGATTGAGCTACCCCATGCACCTTGGATGTTGTCAAAGAACGAGGAAAAAATAGTGAAGGAACAAATATATAGCTTTCGAACACCGACAGGATGTATGAGATGTCTCAAGGGAGCCTTCATAAAAAAAAAGAAAAGAGGCGTGGAGCAACTATCTGGTTTGAAGTCCCACAATTGGCACAAAATGATTCAAGTAAGGGTATCTCTAACCATGAATATAGTAATTAGTGGAGTAACTATGTGTAAACTTTGGGATATTATAACTTTTTCCTCAACTAATCATTTGATCTATGAATATTGTTTACATTCAGTTCGTACTTCCTACTAGCATATCCCATTGTGTATCCAAAGATGTACGTGATATCATTTACAAGATGGGAGAGCTTGTGAGGTGTGTATACATTGTATTTTTTCATTATATATATTTGAATTTCTACACAAAAATAAACAAGCACATCATACATCTTGACAGATACGTGAGCTCGAAGGAAATTGATCCAAACACATTGCAAGATGCTCGAGTATTATCTGTTGAGGTGGTTTGTTTGGTGGAGGAGATTTTTTGTCGATCCATTTTAACTACTCAATTACATTTACTCGTACATTTGATTGATGAGATCGCACTTTGTGGGGCAGTTCATGTAAGGTGGATGTTTTTTCTTGAGCGCTTCATGAAAACCTTGAAAGATTTTGTGAAGCAAAAAGCACGGCCTGAGGGAAGCATGGCTGAGGGTTGGTTAGTGCAATCATCCCTTATTTATATCTCTGAATATCTTGTTGAAGTGGATCCCTCTCAACCAGGATGACCTCTATAGTACCTCAAGAAAAATGAATGAGTAAAGTGCTAACAAAAGAAGAACTTCGTAAGTTAAATAGTTTTTGTGTGCTCAATAGTGATGTAATGAGCAAATGGGTGACACTATATAATGAAGCAAGGGCAAGAAGAAAAAGCGAAAGAAAAGAATTTCGCACTAGATATGGACGTAATGTCTCATTTCCAGATCATCTAAATGCGCTCCCACGTCATATTGATATAGATTGGTTACATGAGGAAATGGAGAGAATGGAAAAAGAGGAGGAAATTAATATATCTCAAGAAGAGTGGGAATACGCATGAGGTTGCTTATCAAAGGTGAGATATACTATCAATTAATTTGTTTCTATAAGTTTTATTTTATATAAATAATTGACATGTTTGATCTTTTATCTTTTACTACTAGTGCACATTATTCAATGCACTTTGGTGTGAGGGTAAACATCTTCGAACTCAACGTATAGATGAAAAGAGAAATACCCACGATTGTGGTGTCCTTGCTTACTTCGAGGATGCCAATGGTACCATGGAAGATTATTGTGGCTTGATCCAAGATATTCTGAAGCTTGACTTCAGACGATTCTTTATATATGTACTGGATGTGAAGTGGTTTAAAGAAGTGGTAACAAATGGTGAGCATTACACAATCAGACGTCATCCAAGTGGTTTTGTAATCATTGACTCTACAAAATTTCACCAAAACAAGAATGACACATTAGTAGTACCTCAACAATGCGAGCAGGTATATATGCAAATGCTAATTTTTTTATATGTATACATGTGATACATATACACAATATAATAAGTATTTAAGTTTTTTGCTTTTGTTTTTCAAATACAGGTTGTATATCATCTAATGGTAAACAATAACTGATGGTGGTATGTCATCCCTATATCTGATCGTTCAAAACCAATATATGGTAATATTACCGACATGGAGATAGTAGATGACAATCCAACAATTAATGATGATGTGCATGATGACACCATAATGGATGATATGCATGATATAGTACAAGATGAACCTCGCGAGGATGTTCAAGGAAACGCAGAAGAAGACAATAATGTGATTGTCGATGATATTGATGAAGTTATTGAGTAATATAGCAACACATTTGATAGTGGGATAGACTTATTTGTTTCGTTACCTCTTGGTAACATAGACCTAGAAGTAGATAGTTTAGCAAGGGCTAATCTCATTAAAGATGAGATGGATCATTCACTGTAACATACTTGATTTGCTTATTGATTCAATGTGTATTCCTAATTCTATGGTTTTTATCATGCGCACACGTGCATACTCAAGAATCAATAGTCAATTTTAAAGCTAAATTGAATTTTCCATGATAAAAAGGAAGTATCTTTTATCATCTTCAAGTACATAGAGAAATTACGAGATACATATTGCAATGCTTGCTACTAATTGTAAGGTTTCTGTCGCTTGCCGCTAATTACTTATATCAGGCTTGTCAATTGGAGGAACTGCCATTCATTAGAGAGCAATGAAAAAGTAATTATTAACTCTATTTTTTTAATTCAATGATTCAATGTGTATTCTTAATTCTATGGTTTTTATCATGCGCACATGTGCATGCTCAAGAATCAATTTCAGGTGGTTAAATAATTATTAACTTTAGTTTTTTAATTATGTGAATTGCTAATTTTAGGTGGTTAAATAATTGTGCGTCTGCTGGCGTGTCTATATTAGTGTCTATTTGCACGAATATATAGATGCAAAATTCACGTCTATTTACATGCACGTTTACATGTACTTATAGATGCTGTGAATAGACGTGCCTGACTTTGCGCATCTAACATGCGTGTCTATGCCTCGTTTCTGTTGTAGTGATATATCATTCTATTTGCAAGTTTAATGCATATTCATATTGATAGATTGCAAATGAGAAGGATTTTCTTAAACATATTGTCTACTTTTTTAGGAAAAATACTCTCATTTCATGCAACCATGCAAAACTAAATTACACCTACAATTGTGTTAATAAGTAGAGTATAGTATGAGTTTCTAGTCCAAGTTCAAAAATTACTTATACTATTACGTGTGGTTATGAACATGACTATATACATGGTCATTAAAGTGCATCCACTGACTCCATCTATGCTTTCATTTTGTTGAAGTGTGAGAGACATCTTTGCCCATTAGAGTTTTCATTTCAACCAAGAAGCACATGGTTTCATTACAACATCTCAAAATTTATTTGCTAGATTGTAGTTGCTAATGCAATATTTCTGTGTTCTTAAATGTGGTCTTCA
Source organism: Lygodium microphyllum (assembly GCF_053477565.2). Lineage (NCBI taxonomy): Eukaryota > Viridiplantae > Streptophyta > Polypodiopsida > Schizaeales > Lygodiaceae > Lygodium > Lygodium microphyllum. Next base: position 126,154,352 of record NC_141160.1, on the reverse strand, counting down.
TATGTCATATTTCACACAAATAACTTTTTCAACACACTTTCTTTTCTAGAAAAGTTTGCAAAAAATAGCTCTAGTTACATAATTGACTAGACAAGTTTGCAAAAACTAGCTTTGAGCTAAATATCTCTTGATGTCCTCTAATCAATATATTCAAATTAGCACATGCCTATGATGAGGAAACTCTCTAAGACTTTGCCAAGGTCCACAAATCTGGATTTTTTTAACTTTCTCCATGTGAATGGATATCCCTTTAAAACAAGATTCAAAATTTCTAGTATCCAAAAAAATCTAATAAGGTTTGCAAAAAGACGTTTACCACTCATCATGACTTTTCCTTATTACTATCATGATATTTTGTTATTTTAAAAAAAAAGTGCCACACTAGTATGTTTTTACCAATCTTCTTAGATCCTTTGTTTGAGTATGTTCAAAATAGCATGTATATATAAGGTGCTTAGATGGTAGAGACAAAGGATTGCATCAAGTTTGTACTAGAGACCCACTATCTACAAAGATGGGAATTCGAAGATGAAATAAAGACAAAACCAAATGGCAATCTACGATGTTAATTTATTCTAATATTTGATTCTAATTACCTTTGAGAAAATGAGTGGCAATATGTCAATGTATTTTAATAAATTTTAAGAAAATAAAGGGCCTTAAGATGTTATGATTAGGAGAGTTGAACATTAATTTGTCTTTTATTAAATGGGTCTCAATGATGGTCATCTAGAAATACAACTTCCACTTACGATCGTGCCACAAAAAGTTCATGTCTAGACTTTTCCAATGTCTAGTAAGCAAAGTTAGCTCCTTTTACAGCAAGTACAAAGCTTAAACGAGATGCCACATGCAACTCACTTTGTTTACTATACATCTAAAAAGTATAGCCAACAAAAAGTGTGACATCACCCTTGTTTTAAATGTGTCCATTCAAAAAGCTCTAGGGCATACAATCTCATATTGATATACTTTCCAAATATCGTTCCTTCTAACTTTCATGACCATTAAAGCTGAGCAACACATGGAAAGGGTTTGAAAAGCTCCAAAAGTGGCTTATCTAAGCCTATAAATTGAATATTACCTTGGCACTGCCATCCCATCTATGGACTCATGCACTTCCAAGCTCTCCACGCCCTACTCTTAGTACGTATAATCATTGTCTTACCGATTGGACTTTAATAAGAATGTGTGAACTAGCACTATCTCCATTATATAAAAACGTTACTAGGGTAATACATTACATGTTATACGGATCTACACACACACTCTCTCTCTCTATCTCTCTCTCTCTCTCTCTCTCTCCATTGTTCAAAAGTATGCAAGAAGTAATGACCACAATCACATAAGTTTGACATGGTTGTTGTAGGCCCGTGAGAGATTGAAAAGACGCAAGTTACTCATCTGCCTTGTAGGATAGTGAGATCAAGGTATAGCAAAATAATGAACGTGTAATAAGTTATTGGTTTGGAAAACAAATATCGCTGAAAGATGAGGGGATGTTCTCATTGCTGGACATGAGGAGCCAGCCGATTATATTTGGCCCTAGTTATGGGAGATGCCGAACAATCTGGCAGGACGATCGAGGGGACGAGCTCCACTCTGCTTTCTTGCACCAGTAGTAGGCACTGTAGCACCCCTTATCATTTTGCCAGTGCGTGAGGCAGACAGATCATCAAGGCCGGATGCGGTGTGGAAGCTGGCCGAGCTGGCCGTTGCGTCGAACAGGTAGCAGTCCGAGGAAGAGCTGGAACAAATCAACTGCACACATGCATGAAATACTATTTTACGATAAATCAAAGATTGAACTCAGGATATAACCTATATCCATCGACTGTGTTGAATTCAGGATGTCGATTCATGAAGTTACACATGCATGCATATTGAAGCAGCTGAATAGTTACTAATTCTTAGATGCTTACGGCGCTTGTATCGCTGCCTGCACCAGCGACCAAAGCCTGCACATCGTCAGCGCTTGATCCACAGCCGCCGATTGACATGCAGAACCTGCGCCAGCCAGCCATGCATTGAATCAATATATAGAGAGATAAGGATTGGTTAGGTAAGGATATCCTTCATTGCAGGAGGAGGGAGACCAGAAAAAGTCGGTATGTATATACACATATCTAATATTGTACCTGGAAATCTTCCTTTTTCGACTTCCCTGAACTGCTGCTGGTGACGGTAGCGGAGAAGTCAAGGCTGCCGGTGTCTACCAACTGTTGGCAGAGATCGAGAGAGCACGTCGCTGGCGGACACCGTGCCACTCAGCTCTACGCCCGTGCTCCCTAAAAGAGAGGCGGCCTCTTCCTGGGCTTCCTCGATGGCAGGGTCGTTATTGTTGCCGTCACCTCCGGTGCCACCTGGCGCACTGCCAGATGGTGGTGCCGGGGCCGGTGGCGAAGGCACCATTCTCTGGGGTGGACTTGTCGAAGATCCTAGCGGTGCCATGCCAGGCTCGTCATCTGATGATTCGCCGCCCCCTTGACCTCCACCAAAGGCGAAAGGTGGAATAGCCGCGCCAAGATCTCTCTGAAGCCGCTAGGACCATAGTCGTTTCGACGCACAAGGAACACCAGGTGCTTGGGCACGGCAATGTTCTATCGATGTCTTACCCTGTTACTAGGATGTACAGCGGTGATCAGTACTGATCAATGATCATGGGCTCCTGCACGTCCTGGTTTGCAATATATCCTAAATCCCGTGTGGCGATCTGTACGTCCAGCCCTTCCAGTTGTCCTTTTATTGACGTTAAGAGATTCGTAATACCGATACAAATAATGCAGACCGGCCCCATACATGAACCTCTGCCATAGCTGTGTAGCACCATCTCAACCGAATGGAGGGACGACCAAGGCCTAACAGGTTGTCCTACTTGGAATTCTACCTGAAACACACCACTAATAGGACCTAGAGCTGCTCGAGGTTAACCCTTCGATATGACGCACCGCTAGCTGGCCGAATAGATAATGACCTTGGACCACCTCATCCCTGCGATTATCCCTTGGCTTGTATGGACAAGATTACACATAGGCCCTGCAGCTCCTCGAGATTAAACGTTGGATACGAAACACTCCAATAGAATAAGGCTTTAAACCTTCCTTCATGAACGTCGTCCCTTTTAGGCAGCCGATAGGTTGATAGAGAGAAATATGTAAAAGAAGAAGAGAAAAGAAAATATGATAAATAAAATTTATTATATTCCACCACACTTTGGATAACCTCGTTGGCATCAACAACTTGAGCACCCCGTAGTTGTCAAACAGGGTTTATTAATCTATCTTGGGATTAGTAACCAAGATCTGCAACTAAGATAGCTCCTACCATCGTGAATTACAAATCTAACAATTCACTTTGCATTCTTCTTTGCTTTTTATCATTAGCATTACCCCCCTCCAAGATGGGTGTAAGTCCCTTGACCCTCATCATGAAAGGTAGCATGCATCAACTTGCGCCACCTTGGAATTGAAAGTAGTAGCTTCTCATTCATTAGGTTGGTCAATCTTGGTAGTCAAAGATAAATATACACTTGGATCTTGAGACAGATTGGAAGTAGTCTCAAATTTAGTGTTTCTACATTTGCCATGGAAAACACTATTAGAGGGTGGTTATTGATTTTTTCATATTTTCTTGGTTGTCTCTTGTGGATTCTTTTAGTGGATTGAGTAGTTGCATTATCTTACTGATGCTTCAAGCTCTTTTGTTTGAGCTTGGAGGACAAAGGACTGACCAACAAGTGCCTCACATTGTCGCTTATTAAAATTCAATGGCTCCATCATGCCCTCCTTGGATTTTATCTTTTAAATTGAGTAGTAATACATGGACGTGGCTACTTTATTTCCTCCTCTTGGGTTTCTAACTTCCCAAGCACCACAGTTTCTTTATGTGGATTCGTAGCCATCTCAAGCAAGTTCTCTTCTAGAATGGCAAACTCAAGTGTCACAAGGAAGAGCTTTTTAGTCCCTAACTTGTTTGTTTTTGTTTGCTCAAGTGTTTGCTATGTGACCTAGTTCTCTATTTGGATTTCCCTCTTTGACTCCAATGGGAATCGAGCTATAGTCAATGGAGGTGGCTGTGTAGGCACTTTAGGCAACCAAATGCATTACTTTCCTACATAATACCCTTGAGCATGTAGTAGCGCTTTAGAAACCCATACGGCTTGGTGCTAACTCTCCATTGTTGCTTCCAATTATATGCAATGGGTATCCTCTTCCTTTTGGATATAATTCTAGTTCTAAAAGCTTTAAAGGTTGTTGTATTGTTCCTAGTAGCTGGAGCATCTACTATCCTTCTAGGAGGATTCCTACTATGTGGTTTTCTTTTGTCCTGATGTGCCCTGAGTAGTTCCTTTGGAACTCTCTGGCTATCCTCACTAGGATTTTGTTTTGACTCACACATAGATGTCTTGCTCACCCTGTGGATAAGGACAAAGTTTCCATTACTTAAATTGGTTACCATTTTAATACTTGGCAAGCTCGATTGTATCTAGTGTACTACATAGTCCACTTCAAATTGAGTTGCATGATTGAAAGGTCTCCCAAGTATGATTTCCTTCCCCATAAGCTCTCCATTTGACAGCACATAGAAAATGATGGGCATGCCTTTAGTCTCTCTATAGTCTAAAGAATTTTGCATCCACCCTAAGAGGAAATATGGTGATCTTCAATAAGGTTTCACATCGGCATTGGTTTGGATGCTAAGCAAAGTAGACCCTTTTATTGGAATATTATGATATATGTGAGTAATGCTACATTCAATGCAACTTAGGTAAGCTTTTGTGGATTTATCAATATCCATCCCATCTACTAGTTGTGGCTTTGGCCTTTGTGTTGGTAGCTCAATCATTATGATCAGATAAATGCCGATGGGAACATATGCTATTTGTTGACTTATTAGGCTTTACGACTTTTAGACTTTTTACTCTAGTGCACTATTAAGCACATCATCTGAGTATCAAGCTCTCAATAGCTAAGTCTCTCCTTGCAATGATAAGTATTGGTGTATCCGATCTTGTGAGTTTTTGCTTTCTCTCTTGAACCTGTGAACTTATCAATTCTTCTTTGGTCTCTCAACTTTGTTTCTTGAACTTCCAACTTTTGTCTCCTCAAAATCTTGACTTAGTGTCCTTCTCTTTGCTCTTGCACTAGATGCAATTGTTCGTAGATTTTCCTGATGTGTCTTTGTCATTCAATAATAGATCTTCATGGTCTATGCCCTTGATACTCCTAGATACTTGGGTATTGTGATCCAATTAACGTTGCAAGCTAGGATGTCATTGTGCTTTATCCTTGGTGTCACTAAGGTACATGAGTTGTTGGCCTTCAAACCAAAATGAACAATGAGTAACCAAGTGTATTTCTTGACATTGGTTTAAGGTCCTATGCCAATATCTTAAAATTAAGTCTCTCAAAAGATCTACTAAATGAGTAAGTGAGACTAGCTAAAGGAAAATTGGAGCTAATGACATGGAAAGTTTTTGGCTCAAATATAATTCTTTGGTCTAAGTACTCTCTTTGAATGTGATGTGTAGTGACTTAAATTTGTCTCAATACACATGGTCAACAACCTAGTTGCACTTCCCTCACTTATGCGTAAATGCCCAATGGTGGTATGGATTACAACCTAGGTGATATTGCAGGCCTAGTGGTTGTGCCTAATGTAGTTTGACTTAAATCCTAGGGGTATAAACCTATGAATATTATACCTAGGGTTAGGTGTAAGGATGTCAAGATCCTAAACATAGATGTCATCAAGTGTACCAAATGCAAGTAGCTAGGGCCTAAACTTAAAGGCTTGAAGTTTGCTACTAATTCTGTCTAAATATGCACACTCTATAAAGCAAGTTGCAAGTAGGCTAGGAGTGTTCTAATGTAACTACACTTGCACACTTGTGTGCAAGAAATGTTAGTTAAAATGAAACGTGTCAAGTTCTACAAGTAAGCCCTAAGGGTGAAGCTCTACCTAAATATGCAAATGCTAGTGTTATTGTATAACAAGTCTAGGACAGTTATAGTTGGAATCGAGGTCCACATGATCCAAAGGCAAGTCTTAAGAGTTGGAAGTGCATAGAGGGTGCACCTTGCACTTAGTGCAAGGTATTGGGATCATATTGTGGTCATAGGTGGTGGATACTCCCAAATGGGAAAGGCTCTTACCCTTGCGGATTTACTTATGTGCCAAGAATGTTGTGCCCTTAAGGAAAAGGGATCATATCCTTACCAAAAGGAGGATTATCCTTAAGTAAGGGGATACATGAACACAAGGATCAATTGAAAAATGTTATACTTAGCAAAAGGAGGGTTCTTCTTTAACAAAGGGATATAGAAGCACAATGACCAATAGAAATATGATAGGACAAGTATGGAGTAGAGGTGTATGGGTGGGAGTTGAAATTAGTATGGGAGTGCAAGTTCAAGAGTGTACTATGGAACTATAAGGGTAGAGTGAGGAAGTCCTAGTGTGAAAATGCTGATGTGTATGAGTACTAATGTGTGAGAGCTAGTGTGCGAGTACCAGTGTACAAGTTGAAGTGTGGGAGTGTAAGCATGGAAGTCCTAATGTGGGGTTAGGGGTAGAGTGTGGTAGTAGGATACCTACTATGGGGGAGATAGTGTAGGAGTGTGAATATAGTGTGGGATTAGAGTAGGGGGGAGTGCTAGGGTGGTGTGGGAGCATTTTGAGTGTAGCAATCCTACTATGGGATTGGGTCTAATGTGGGAATTCTTGTAGTTTGGGATTCCTAGTGTGGGAGCAATTCTAATGTGGTTGTGGGTGGTTCTAGTGTGAGTGTTCGTACCATGAGAGGCCTCCTAGTATAGGAGCCCTAGTGTGGGAGTGGTTCTAGTATGGGAATCTTAAGGTTCTAGTGTGGAAGTACTTGTAGTATGGGAGTCATAATATGGAACTGGTTCTAGTGTGGAAGTGGTTCTTTAGTGAGAGTCCTAGTGTGGGAGTGGTTCTAATGTGAGAGTCCTAGTATGTTGCCACTTCTAGTAGCCATCTCCACTATTAGCAACCATCTTGCCAATTGTGGTAGCCATCTCCACCCAGAGGGTGCGCGTAATTTGTTGACCAACATTTAGACTATGTGCATTTTGTTGTAGAGGTGTGGATACTTAACTTGATGGCTTAATGCTTCTTGGGCTATGTAGGAGGTGGGTGCTAGGGAAGACTCAACGACAACATCAACTGACCTACTAATGCAAGTAACCAAATTGCATAGGATCATGCATCTCAATAAATCATTATTACACGTTCATGTCAAATGAACACTAAGAGTAAAAATGCACAATTAAGCATTGTAGAAGAAAAGAAGTGCATGATGAAACTTTCTAATATAACTTGCTATAGAATGATAATGTGTTGAGTGATACATTGGTGGTTATCTATGTATGCCAACTCCAATAAGAATGAGCATACACTATGGGCATAGTCTCTTGAACTATCTTCATATGCATAACATGATAGCTTCAAGATACTATGAACATAGTCTCTTGATATTGACACTCATATCTTACTATCTTCAAGAGATTATGGACATAGTCTTCTTGGACCACACTCATATCTTAAGATGCACAACGTCATGCGTGTCTATGGGTATGTCTATATGCCCGTCTAATTTGCCATGTAGACGCACTGGTAGATGCACAAAATAAATTAAATAAATGCGTGTCTGTCACCCGTGTATATGCGCATCTATTACGCATCTATTTCTGCATGTAAATTTCTTCATACATGCGATTATAGACGCGAGTTTGTAGATGCACAAAAAGATGGGTGGGTAGACGTGCCCGTAAGATTTTTTCTATATTCAACAATCGCGTCTAAAAGTGTGTCTAAGAGGCCTTTTTGTTGCAGTGTATGTTTAAATTGTTTTGTAGTATCATATCATTGGTAGGACGCCTACTCCTAGAGAGGTAGGCTACCATCGAGGTCATAACCAGGTGTCCACTTGGCAGCATTTCTATGAGGAGGGACTCATCACAGAGGAGCAATATAATCATGCCATGAGGATTCCACAACCAGAAGAGGTATGTTTTATTTTTTACATGAAAAGTATAGGTAACTCTAATTTATTGTTTGTAATGGTATTTATATACCTTAATCCTTTATGTAGGCGAACCCTGATACAGTTGAGGATAGCGAAGGGGGGACTAGCAGTAGCGGCACCGGCACCAGCACTGGCAGCGGTGGTGGTAGTGATGATGATGCCTCTTCTGAGGAGATGTAGAGGAGCCCCATGGATGCATGCCTCCCCTTGGCTTGTAGTTTTCATTTTTGATATGTATTACTTTCAGCTAGTGCTTGCGACCATGACCATGCTTGAGGTCACAAGCACTAGAACTCATAATGTAAAAACGTTTCATCTATATATATGAAATTTCCTATTTTACATACATTGTTTTGTTTTCAGTACAAAAATCTTAGAAATAATATTTTTTTGTTTTCCCTAAGCATACAATTTGATGTTGATGGGGGGAAAAAAAAACCAGAGAGCATGTGGCTTGCAAAGCCACTCTCAGGTTTTTTTTTCATACCTCTGTTTTGCGTGTCTATCAGGGAATCTAAATTGCAGGAAAAATGCACGTCTATTATCGTCAAAAATTTGTAGAGTACACGACATTTTAGATGCACAGTTACACGCATGTATAGACACAGAATATGAATATATCTACTTTTTTATAAATATGATTATATATTTACGGAGCGTGTCAATATGCGCATCTATATGCATGTGTAAGTTTCACTATAAGCACGCTTTTAGACGCGGAAGTAGACGCGATAATAAACGCGCCCGATATTTTTAACACAGTTCAAATATTGCGTCTATAAGCGCGTCAATGGAGCCTTTTTGTTGTAGTGACATCTACTCCCTCCAAGATGTTACAAGCTATCAAGATGAACAATTCAAACCTCGACTCGACAGCTCACAGTATTTAGTTTGGAGTACAATTGGCTCTAGTGAACTATACAAATGGGTGCCTATTACTTGGAAATCCTAGTGGGAAAACTTTACGCTCACCAAATCCTACAACCTCTATTTTGGGCCCTCATGGATCTCTAACTTTTGTACAATAGCCTCCATTATTCCCTACTCCTAGCACTCCCTTCAACTCCTCCTCTGACCCATGCCTCGTTTGACTCTACCCCTTGGATCTAGAACTCTCTATTCCACCCATTCCACTAGACACTCAATCCAACCCCACAGTGGTACCCCTAATCTAGCATAAGATTCATGAGTTCCGAAAGATGAAGGATACATTGAAGAATGACTCATGTTGGAAATGCATGCAATCTAGGAGAAGAGACTGAATCCCATAAGCATAGTGGTGGAAAGTGCTACCAACCACCCCATAAGACTATAAACCAATGTACTTGCCTATCATTTGAATGTAATGTCATAGTATTTTTGTTCTTTTAGTCATGTTTCATTGTCCACTTACACAAGATTGTGTTTATGAGTCAAAGCTTCAATCTTGGAACCTAATTCACTTGTGTAATAGTCAGTTGTCATATCTATGTCTTCATGAGTCTTGCTTTTATCCTCCATCCTCCATAGCCATACTCTAAATCCATGCTTTAGTCAACATGGTATCAAAGCCATGGTGAGCATGGCTCAACTTAACAAACTTCTCTCTCAGGTGCTCTTCATCTTTGGTCAACTCATGAGCTCATTCCTTACTTCCACTCCACTTTTCCTTTCATGGCGACCATAGTTAGCTTTTGCACTATCTCCTTTGAGCTCCTGGATCTCTCAAACTGCAGCATATCTTCAAGTTATTCCTTCTATGGATTTGATCCTTAACTCAAGGCACTCCTCTGTGTCACATCATGGTCTGACACTGGTCACTATCCAGCACAACATTTTGGAAATTCGTCGTCATTGCCATGAAATGCGCTTGTGGTGGTCATATAGTCTGCACTGCATCTCTATTCTGTGATTGATTGAGTGGTCATAGGGCTTTTAAAGCCCACTCTATAGGCTCACTCATAACTAAGCAACTCATTGAACAATCCATCCCACATGTTGTAGTCGAGGAAAAACCTGTTGACCTGCCTACTAACCGTAATTCACCATAGCTGCTTCAACTTTAAGCTCCAAAATCCCATCATTTTCTCCCTTCTCCAAGACTACTAGAGTTCTTGTTACTCTGATTTGAGTTCCTACTCAGTTCACAAAAAAAAAGGGCATAAAACTACTAAGGAGGGAAAGATTTGTGAAGATTGGAAGGCTCAAGCAAGAGCAACAAACTAGTTTCTCTTAAGGCTCAAACTATGTGAAGATTTGTGAAGATTCGAAGGCTCATGTATGAAGAAATTTACACGCAGAAATAGATGTGTAACAGACTCCATACATACGCGTGAATACAAGCGCATAAAAAAACCAAAAAATTCATTTATTTAATTTATTTTATGCATCTACCAATAGGTCTACATGGCAAATTAGACGAGCATATAGGCATGCCCATAGACACGCTTTTACAAGCGCCCATAGACGTGAACGCAAAACAAAAAATATTTTTTTTAAAGATATTCAAATTTTTTTTTTACATTTAAATTATGTAGCGCGTGTATGAGTGAGTGTACTCTGCATTTTAGATGCACTTGTAAACACGTGTTTTCTGCAATTTAGATGCGTAGATAGACGCGCAAAACAGAACTGGAAAAAAAAATCGGAGAGCATGTGCAACTACATGCTCCCTGGTTTTTTTTCCCCCTCCCATACATCAAATTGTGCATTTGGAAAAAAGACAATGGATCTGAAAGCATGAGAATTGAAAACAAATGTCCATGTATTCATTATAGATAAAAAGCATTTGTATGGGCAGTTTAAGTGCTTGCAACCTAAAGCGTGGCCGCAAGTAGTAGGCTCAAAGATGGATAATAGATATACAAGAAAACAAGGCCATAGAGGAGGTATGGTGCTCCTCTACGAATCTGAAGAAGAAACATCTTCGCTAGCACCACCATGGCTACTAACATCGCTATTCCCCTCCTCGCTATGCTCCACATCGGGGTTCGCCTACACACACAAAAGATCAAGGTTTCTTACATACACATGGTGGAGAAAAAGTTATAATTAGCTATACTTTTAATAGGAATGTAAGAAAAACATACCTCCTTTGGCTGTCGAATCCTCAGCCCGGTTGTATTGGTCCTCAGTGTGATGAGACCCTCCTCATAGAAGTGAAGCCATGTGGCTACGTGGTTATGGCCTCGATGGTAACCTACCTCTCTAGGAGTAGGTATCCTACCAACGATAGTAGTCTGCAAAAAAATTATGATTTATATAAACAATTATGAGACACAATGTATTAGAACAAATTATATAAAGAATTTAAAGAAATATAAATTTTAAAAAACTAGATATCAAAATATACTTACAAACTCTGCCTCCCACGACTCTCTACTGCCCGATCCGTAATGCGATGATCCCATGGTTTCCATTTGGATGCGTCGCACCTCTGCATACTGGCGATTCTTCACTTTCTATGCTGCTTTTATCTTGGCTTTCTTCCACTCTATGCGGTGGCACATAAGTGGTTTGCTATAGGCTCCATGCCCCTCCTCCTGTCTCCGCAATGAGTCCTTGGCACGTGTCATGAGGTGGGATCTTTTGTTGTGAAGCAAATCCCTCACTTTTGTGCGTCCCCAATCATCCAAGAATCACTGACCCTCAGGTTTTGGGTACCTCCTATGGACTGCCCTCAACACCTCTTGCCACAAGCCGCTTTTCTGATTTTTGAAGTAAACGAAACAATCTTTATACGTCGCATGCACAATGCTCCTCATATACACCATTACATCCCTTCCTTCTTCATCATGGAAGATGCCACTCAGTATTTGTAACTCTATAGTACTAGCGTACAGGCTCCTCTACGTGATTTTCTAGTGATGGTGATCGCTCGCAACCTCCTAGGCAACCCCCACACAAGCCTCGTCCTCCCCCTCGACTCTCCCTCCTCCCTCTCTGTTGACTACCCTCTACCTCGCTGGATGCACGTGCTTCTGTAGATGCACGTGCATCAGCTGACACTTGTGCTTCAGCCGATACATATACAGGTGTTGCACGTGGAGTACCTACAATTGGAGTTTGGAAAGTAGTGCCAGGCAAAGACATCAGAGGCATTACAGACATGACACTGAACACCTCGTCTATTGTGGGAGAGCGGCCAAGGTGTTTGGTCATCTCTCCCATGAAGTCTAATTCCCTACTAGCAAAACCTCCAAAAAATACATTGACCCCTCTACCGAACAAGCCCAATGTATCATTCATGCGATCCAAATTCGGGTCATTGCTAGATGAACCAGGATGCGACATCTGCAAAAAGAACACAGGAAAAAGACAAATTCGTACAATTCTAGAAATAAAAAATTCCAATATGGCTCATTTTCTATTGTGTTTTGTAGTCCAAAAATTCCTTGACTTCTCATTTTCCATTATATCACATTTGTTTGCATACAAAAAATCATATATTACCTTCATCCACACATAAACATTTTCAAAGAGCCATAATCCTTGATCCAAGCAAACATTAATTATGAAAAATCATTCAGTGAGCTTAGAATCATTATGTAAGAGAAGGCTTTTCATCATACTCACACATTTTTATTTTCTTCAAGTGTATTTTTCAAGCACTTACTAAGGTTCATTTAAGTTAAACAAAGGTGTGGAAATCCCATAGAGAAAATACATGGATGCTTATGGCACTTGAAAGTGCTAATAATCTAGCTTTCTTTAGATATTGAGCATAAAACTTAAGTGCTAATGCTTCTCATTCATTGGCCTTTGAACATTAAACATGGAAATTAATAACAATACTAAATTATTGTTCATTCCCTAAATTAAGCCACTTGGAGATGAAAATTTTCCCAGACACTATATAAGTAATCCCCCCAAGTCCCACTCTCAAATATGGGGTTAAGATTTAGCCACTTGGTCAAATCTTTACTCCTTATTTGAAAGTGGAGCTTGGAAGATTCCCAAATTCTCTAATATGGTATCGAAAGTATAATGCTACCTAATTCACTACGTTGGAAGGCTAAAGCTTCTAAAATTTTGATCATGAATCAAGAAAATTTGGTCACATTCATCATTGCAAAAATATATTGTTGATTAAAAAACTAGGTCTACACCCCATGCCCATTGTGTTTTTGTTCTTAGTTTTCTTTAGTTATCAATATAAAGAAACATAATAAGCACAATAACGTTTAGGCAATGAAAATTGTTTTTTATCAAAGCTAGCTGGCGCGTGTATAACCGTGTCTAAAATGCAGGATAGACACGTTCTCAGACGCGTCCCTAAAGGCAACCCTCTAGTTAGAGTGCGTGTATATCCACATCTGAGATGCAGTATAGACGCGCTATCAGATGCAATTTATAGGTCAATGCTTCTGGCGCGTGTGTATCCTCGCGTGTGGACTGCAGAATACACGCGCCTAGAGATGCGACTCTGAAGTCAGAGCTTCTAGGCAGGGCACGTGTATTCCCGCGTCTTACATGCAGGATACACGCGCATGGAGACACAACTCTGAAGTCAAAGCTTCTTCTGTGTAGAGCGCGTATATTCTCGTGTCTCCGACGCAAAATACATGTGCTCTAAGACGGTCTTAGACGCAATGAGAGCAAACATAGCTTCGCGTCTATCCCTGTGTCTGTACTGAATTGTAGACGCGCTAGCAAACGCACTCAGTCGGCTGATTTCAGTCCGACGACCGCCATTCATGATTTATTTATGCTATACAAAATGCAATTGTAGATCCTAATACACAGAAAGAGAGAGAAAGAGAGAGAGAGAGAGAGAGAGGACTCACCTTGGGTGTTTGGTGTGGCGGGTTGTGGCGCTTATTCCTTCTCCTTCTTCCTCTCCTTGGTGAGTTACTCTCCTTTGATGCTTGCTTAGTGCTTGTTGTCTCCTCCCTTTGCTTCTTCTTCCTCTTGTTCTCCTCTCTCTTATTCTCTCTTTGTGCCTCACCTTGGCTTTCCTTTTTCCCCTCTTGTCTCTTTGAAATGAAAGAGGAGGCGAGTCATGAGGAGGTGAGGCATGAAGAGACTGCATGTCGGGTAAACTCGAGCTTCAAAACTGCAAAAAATGTAGGAAAGGAAAGGCGCAGTTTGAAAAGAAATGATTTAAGTATCTTTTGAATTTTGACGTTTGCGTCTATTTTCGTATGTATATGTGCGTCTAAGTTTACGTAAACGTGCGTATAGACGCGAAATTAGACGCGTAAATAGACGTAAATTTAGATGCGTAGGTAAATGCAGATATAGATGCGCATTTACTTTTTCCAAGTTGTACTCGACTATACACTCAACCATCTCTAACCTTTCAAAAATAACTCATTTGGATTTGTCAATATATTCTTAATGGGAAGAAGGGTCACATAATCATCCAAGCTAAAATTCTAATCTCTTCTGATTAGATAAAACTATAGAATTATACCTGGTATTTTCCTAAGTCCACTCTCTCACACAAAACTTCTTCGAACTAGGATTTTTAACTTGCCGAACTGCAGAGACACGTCCTCCAAAGACAAAATCTAGACTGCATCTGTATTAAATTGATGTTAAAAGTTGGTAACAATGTGCTATTTGTGTACAATTTTGCTAAAAGTTTTTGCAATGTTAGGCATTATTTCTAGGTGTTATCACGCATGGGCCCCAAAAGTTGAGAAAGCCTCTAGACCTTGAAGACCGCTTTCACTATTGCCCCAGTTCTAGTTCATCTAGATCCTACCAAGCTGCTTTTCTTGGAGACCAATGACCCCCCAAAAGGGATTTAGGGTTTTTTATATATAGTTCAAAAAGTGAAAGAGAGCTCATTCTTTGATGTGTGGTAAATTGGACTCTTCTTATTCTCTTCTTCTCTTCTCTTGCTTACTTGATATTGCTTGAAGGAGGGAGTGAGAGTGAGTGAGGGAGTGGGGGTGTGAGGGCTAGGGATCTTGGAAGTGAAGCCCCCCTCCATCTCCTCTTTTCTTATTCTTCTATTCTCTTGTCTCATCTTGCGCGTGGCTATGGAGGATGGAGCTAGGAGGAAGAGGCTTGAGGATGCTTGAGCTTGAATCACGAATCGTGGAGCTATCAAAGAGGAAGCGATTCAATCGGGCATCAAGCTAAGATAACTAAACTCATAGAGAGGGATAGCACGTCAGCTATGGGAGGGGTAGCCATTAGTGCTTGCTTGAAATGCTTGAACAATAAGCGATCCGTGGGACTTGGTGATTGAGCTTGAGCTCGCCTCTACAATGTTGAAAGCTTGTGGCAGCTTAGATGGTAGACAAGGACCTAGTTAGGCATATGGAGATGATTACTCTACAATTGATAGAAAAAGATTTTAGTAATGCTTCAGCTGATATATATTTAAGATGTGGCTTGGTTTCAAAAGCATAAAGCTTCCTCTTCGGGATGTAATCTCATGAAATACATTTATTTTAAGATTTTTCTAATTTGGGCATGTTTAGCAAGTACTTCATTTTTTTGAATGAATGCTTTTGGGGGGGCTTAACCACTCCAAATGTAATTACATTTACTTACATCTTGAAAGTATATGGTAGGATTGGAGTAGTGGGCAAAGGGCAGCAAATACATGGTGAGATAATGAGAGAGAGGATGATTGCTAAAAGATGTGATAATTGCTAATTTTTTAATACATATGTATGCCAAATGCAACTTGGTTGTAAAAGCTCTGGTGGAGTTTGATAAACATCTAGTACACAAAGCAGACATATAAAATGTGCTAATTGCAAGGTGTGCTAAATAACGACACAATCAATCAATAAAGAAGTGTTTTGAAAATTTCATATTGAGGTCCTTCTTCAACCACATTTCCACTTTTGGTTACATCTTGTAAGCATATGGCATTATGCAGTAGTAACATAAACTACCATGCACATATAGACTACAGACCTCCGTTATTTTGGTCCAAGTTTTGAATATTTTTTTCTTACCATTTTTAGTGCTATAAGTGTATTTATCATCCTTGATTTTTTTCTTTCCAAAAAAACTTCTAAATGGGTGCAACATAGCATGTTTTCAGCCCATCATCATCTTGACCAGTTGCCCAACCAATGCTATTAGGGCTAGTATGAAATTTAATCATAAGAGGTCTTCATCTTGTATACTCAACTTTCCTTAAGGTAGATGTAGTCTTCAATACCTTCTTCATTTGTTTCGTAGCTTTTATATGCATCCTTTCCCATTGAAAATTTTGCCCCTTTCTCAACAACTAATAAAGAACATCTACAACATATGTGAAGTGAGGTATTCAAATGAGGTAGAATACACATGCCCCTAAAAACATTCGCATCTCTGAAGTAGAATAATAAGTCTCTTGTATCCAACCAACAACATCAAAGTTGAATACAAATGGATTTTCTGCGATAAAGCCCACACATATGTCCCACAATTGGCAGTTCATCCTATCCAAATATAGACTTTTGACTAGAAAGAGTAAGATGGATCTCTTTGAGACTAGTTAGAATCTTATCCTAGTTTGCAATGTTACTAGCAATAATTTTCCTCCATCCCTAATCATTAAACTCATCATGTTTCTCTACCTCTACAAATCCTTTAAAAGGAACATCATCCAAGAATGGCATAATTAAATGAGGAATATAAACTTTCAACACTTTGTTCATAGCATTCATCACGTGTGCCACTGAGTTTGTTCCCCCTTGTGGTAGAGTACAAGTCACTGTATTAAACACAAGGTGTCTTCATAGTGCTAATATCCTTAAATTCAATTGCTAATAACTAGAATTGGTTATAGCTAGAATACATGTCTCCCAAAGAAATAGATTGCTCTTTCATCAAATGCCTATATAAATTCATCAACAATAGGACTTTCTCCCAAATTCCTCATTGTAATATTTCCGCACACTGCGTACCGTAAATATTGCCTTCCCGCATGCCGTGTAAACCCTGTGCAAGGGTATTCCCTACTTCGTAATTATTTGTAACCTAATCCACACCATGCACGTTCAAAATGAGGTCTCCACGTTGAGAATTAGAGGCCGAGATTGGAGACCGTAAAAGCCGCAAGGGAACACCCTTTTTGAAGGGGCAATTTGGATAAATCAAGGCAAATTTTTTTTTTATTATTATCCCTTCCCCCAGCCGATGCATGGCTGGAGGAGAGGGAGTGTGGGGAGGAATGGCCAAGGAAGGAGAAGGTCAGATTGCATGAGGAGGAGTCCTCCACGTGTGTGGAGGCCCTCTTTTCCCCCCATGCCTATATAAACACCCCCTTTTGGAGAGGGGGGAATAAAAAAGATTGCGGCAGAAGGCTGTCGTGTGGAGGAATGCCGTGAAGGAAGGGGTGAAGAGAGGAGGCCGGACGTGAAGGAGGAACCGGACGTGAAGGGAGGTGGTCGGGCTGTGAGAAGGAGGGGACGGGCTGTGTGAAGGGGAGGGAAGGTCGCCTTGTGGAGGGAGGTCGCCGTAGAAGAGAGGACGCTGTGCGGGAAGGTCGCTGGCCGCTGGGGAGCCGCCGACAAGGAGCCGCCACCTCGCATGGAACCACCAGGCCGCCGCCGTCCTCGCCTAGACCACGCCCTTTTCCTCCCATGATCATTGGGACCCCCCCCCCAACGTGGCCACGTGCTGAGAGAAGCTTCTTAGAACCTTCTCTAGGAAGCTTCTAAGGGGGCTTCTTAAGCCCCCCTTCCCACTAGTCCATTCATACCCCCCCGCCCCGAGACTTTGAAGGGAAGAAAGCTACGAGCCTTCTCACCAATCACCCAATAAGTCCATCCCGGGACTTTGAGGAAGAGGAGGCTATAAAACCCCTTCCCACCAGTCATCCATGGGCCGGGATTTTGAAGAATAAGAGAGGAAGCCCATAAAGGCCCCTCCCACTAATCACTTACAAGGCCGGTCCTTGGATTTTAGGGAAGGAGAAGAAGAACTCTAAAGTCTCCATTCTTGCAAGGCCCATTCGCAAGAGCCCTTTTACGCGAACATCATCGTAAGGCCCACAAAATCCTTCCTAAACCCGGAATTTCAAGGTGGATTAAAGTTCTCAAACCTCCGTTGTCCAAAGGACCTCATAAGAACCCTAAGGCATTCCCAAGTCAAATTCCGCAAGTCGGAACTTCGGTCAAGGAAGCCATATCTCAAAGGAAATTGCGCATACAAGGGAGACGGACCAAGGTCATAAAAACTGCAAGCCAAGGCAAAAAGTTGAAATCCACAAAGGCTAACTGGAGATCGAATTCGCGATGGCCTCTAGAAAGATCACAAGGTGCGATGCGGGAGGTTCACCCCGAGCATACGTGGATATTTCCCGGAGTCCGCAAGTCCAGGTTTTATCTATTTGGATTCCACACAAGAGTATTGAAATTATTTACGATAACTTCACGAATTAGGAAGTACTCATGCATGTTCGAATTCAACTAGTCAAGTTAAATGCAATTGGAAAATGAATTGGCTATTTGAACATTTATTAGAGATAGCTTAAGATATGAAAATTGATCATTGGTACGTTCAATGGAGTTAATGAAAAGAGCATAAGGTGTCTATGCATTTGCAGGACCTTATTAGTAAGTTTCCTTTTGTGCATTCAAAAGCGACGAGCCTAGGACAACTGTTGCCTCATTACAAGGTTGAAATTATTGAGGTACACCTTTTTACTAGGCATGGAAAGATTAATGGCATGTCCCATTTTTAGATAGATCTTCCTTGTAATGATTCATGAGGGAAAGTTAACACCCATAAGACGTTATTCGAAAAGGAATAGAGGGGCACGAAAATGATCTATGGACTTGCAAGTGGAATGATTATTTGATGTAAGTCCTAGTAGGACCTAGGAAAGTTAGTGTTTAGATTATCAGGCATTTTTACTTTGCCAAGGAAAGATAGGGTTATTGTGAACCATGTGATGCGTAGAAGCAGTGAATCGCATGTTTACACGTATTGGTGTAGTTGTAACTATTGTTCTCCATTAGATTTAGCTTATTACCTTAGGAAAGGTTCATCCTTGTCGTAAGACAAGTATATTGAGTTGTCTAAATCACCTAAACCACAAGTATTCTTATGGGCATGGTTCAGTCGATATGATAAGTATCCCAAGTGCTAACTAGGGTTTAGTGCGATAAGAATTCGACCTAGTTTTACACTTGTTGCCAAGTCAAAACCCGCAAACCCAAAGATCTTACACACATTCACTAAATGTTGAGTCAATTGGATGTTCATGCATAAAATGATCTAAGGTTTTATCCTAAGGATCATTCGTTCTAATGATGAAACTCCGACGGAGTTGCAAATTCCTAGGACCATGGGCCAACATAATTAGGAATGGGTTGGAGGATACCCTAAACCCTGCTACTCGGCTAGAGGTAATTCCGTGGCCGGAGGACGCCATTCAATGGGGAGGAATGATCCCGTGGAATGATGCAACGCATGTGCAAAAAGGTTGCAACATCGTATAGACTTGAGATTTGTCCACAAGAGAGTTTTGTCATCTCTCGAAATGAGGTTGGCAAGTTATTGAAAGAATTTAACTTACAAGAGGATGAGTAATCATCCTGTTACTCACTTTTCTTGGGGAATAATTGCCAAGGAAAAGGAAAGTTAGGTATTTGCCTTGAAGCAAATGACCAGACAATAAACTAAAGCGACATGGTCGCTGGAATCTACCACAACAAAACCTAAAGTATTGGTAGGGTATGACCCTAACCCAAGAATGATAGGAATCTTGCCAAGTTGCAATTGATTCCGGATCGAATGCGGGTTGCATTCGGAGAAAAGGAGTCACTCCTTAACAGTTTGCCAGCTAAACGATCACTGGAAATTGATTGTGCTTGTAACAGTTTAGAAAGCACTGTTTGCATTGTTTGCTCAATGAACTAAAGGATGAGAATATATCTAAATACTTCAGGTTGAAGGCCTGAAGGGAGAGGCAGCTTCAGTTACCCCCGACTGTCTGCTTGACCCTAACCAAGGGGGTTGTTAGCCGCGCCGGGAACGTGGACCGAACCCGCCGCGAGAGGTCTCTCCGTTGAGTTCTACTTGGAGCACGAGGACGCTTGGGTGCCAGAGGGGGCTCTGGCCGTAAATCCCTCGCCTTCCGGGCCTTGCACAAGAGACTAACGTGACTCGGGATTGGATCTCGAGGCCCGCATGCTAGTCTACGGGCGGAAACTTGGATTAGTGATCCCTGGTGGATTACTGGATAGCCTTCGGGCGGATTATGAATACACCTACGGGCGGGGAACTCCTTGTATTTCAAAGATAAAAGGATAAAATGATAATAAAGAAGTTGTTTGGCATTGTTTTCTTTATGTCCTGTGATAAGATTACGTGAAGGAACCAGTGCTTAACAGGGTTAATCAAAGAAGCTGTTTGTTATATGTCAAACTAATGTGGTAGGTAATTACATAACTAAAACAAACCGAGGAAAGTGCGGAGGATGGACCATGGGTCCGTCCTATGGATGGGTGGTCCCGGTTAGCCGGGAACTTTTCTCAAAGTCTTCGACGAACAGAAGGATGATCAACATCACCGAAACAAGTAATGAGAACGATGACTTGGAATTACCGATTACCCGATTCACGCTGTTTTAGGGGAACGGAATGGGACTATGTCTTTTGGCAGAGAGGTCGAGCCTTACATCCCTCTCGTTTCCCATTCTCCTTGAACCAAGTGCAGCATGAATCCGCTTCAGACCAGGCGTTTCTGCGTAAAGTAGATCGATCAGGTCTGACGCTAGTCGCTGTTAGTAAATGACCAAATAGGAAAACCCAAATTCAGGTCGATCCTAAGTGGGAACGGCCAGGATACTTCCGCTACGTGGCAGACGCGGGAAGACCTAGATCGCAAGTCCCGTAACATTCCATGGGAGTGCCGGGCGGAGCTTTCTAGACATCCTTCCCGATGGACTGCTAAGACGTGTCCGGGATGATTCTAGTGGACACGTTACAGTTGGTATCAGAGCAAACCAACAAAGGACTTGTTTTTAGGAAATTTTAATAAGAAGAAGTAAAGCAAATGTTGTGTCCCAAACATTTCCTTACTTTCGTTACTGTCTTCCAGAATTACGAAGCATGGAACAAGTTCTTAGTGTTCCAAGTCATGTTTATGACCGCGATGCATTCCACGGATTATCGACAGAGGGTTGAGAGGATGAACATCCTAGACGGCATTTACAATCCATCGCCTGTGTACGTGGAACAGAGATGGATGGGTGTTTCAGGGATCTATTACATAACTGCCTATCGACCTGCGTACCTTCAAATTAACTTGAAGAGAATCAAGTGGATGGAGGATTTGAAAATCGTGAAGCTGCTCGTCTTTGTTGAGGCTCACGTAAACGCGACCCTACAGGTTGGAGGTCGAAGGGTTAACCAGAATAAGTATGTGTAGGGAGAAGTGATTCAAAGAATCTCTGCCGACCGAATCAAGGTTTTGGGACGTCATGAGAAGAATGGATATCAAAGGAAAAGATACCCTAATCTTCCAATGAACTATCGATTCCTGAAAATCGATGACCCCAATCCGTACTACTACTCAGTTCCTGTAGTTGAATGCAATAATATCTTATTCTCCTCGAATTAACGTATTAACTTGTTCCATCGGCCCAAGAAATAATTATACCATGAAAGGGCTATGCTGATATGAATGGAATAAAACTTTTCCCCGATTGTCTTGACTATGAATATTGAAGTAAAGTGATTTGGTCACTTGGCTGAAGGAATACGTGGACGTAGTTCTGAAGAGTTAACAGAACTCCCGCTTTAAAGAGAAGTAGATCATGAGATCAAGCTAGTAATAGGAGCTGCGCCAATTGCGAAGAGACCCTATAGAATGTCTATATCGGAAGCTATTGAGTTGAAGGAACAACTCAAGCAACTATTAAACCAAGGCTACATCCGGCCTAGCAATTCACCATGGGGAGCTCCAGTCCTATTCCAGAAAAAGAAAGATGGGACACTTTGGCTATGTATTGATTACCATGGGTTGAATCAATCAACAGTCAAGAACAAGTATCCTATCCCTAGAATAGATGAGCTTCTTGATCGCCTTCAAGGTGCAAAGATCTTCTCCAAAATTGATCTCAGGTCAGGCTACTATCAAATCAAGATCAAGGATGAGGATATTCCAAAAACGGCCTTCAATACAAGATATGGGCACTTTGAATTCTTGGTTATGTCATTCGGACTTACAAATGTACCTGCCACCTTCAATAGATTAATGCAGGATATTTTTTAGACCATATCTTGATGACTTCGTGCTTGTCTTCTTCGACGACACTTTAGTCTATTCTAAACAGGAAGAAGATCATAAACCTCAATTACGGATTGTGTTGGAGACAATGAGGTCTCATAAGCTGTATGCAAAAATGAAGAAGTGTGCATTCTTCAAACGTCAGATTGAATATCTAGGATTCATAGTATCATCAGAAGGAATATCAGTAGACCCAGCCAAAGTCAGAGATGTGCTTGAATGGCCAATACTAGTATCCGTCAAAAAGATACGTAGTTTTCTTGGGATTGACAGGATGGTATGGGGTCTTCATCTAAAACTATGCCTTGATTGCAGCACCTTTGACAGAATTATTGAGGAAGCAAACGTCCATTGCATGGTCAACTGCCGAACAAACTAGCTTCGATAGGTTGAAGCAAAGTTTGGTATCAGCACCAATCCTAAAACTTCTAGACCACAGTAAGGAGTAGAGGTAGTAACTGATACTAGCATGCTTGCCTTAAGATATGTGCTCATGTAGGAAAATCATCAGCATATTCTTCAAGGAAATTGAAGAGTCACGAAAAGAATTATGCCACGCATGATCTGGAGTTATTAGCTGTCATCCATGCTCTAAAGCTTTGGAGACACTACCTGTTGGGTAACAAGTTCACTCTAGTAACCGATCATAAGAGCCTCAAATGGGTTTTTTCCCAGAACGAGCTCAACATGAGGCAACGTCGATGGATTGAAGTATTGGAGGAATATGATTTTAAGATCAAGTACTGACCTCGACAGGGGAATGTAGTTGTTGATGCATTCAATTGCAAGGCATTACTTAATTCACTAATCTTGCAAAAATCTATCAATAGCTAGATCTCTAGCTACAGAGGTGTCCATGCCAAACGATCTAATGCTTGAGCTAGCTAGAGAGGTAGGATGCCATGATCTAGCCTATCAAAGGATGCTAAGGGAAGTCCCTATCAAGGACCAGGAAAAAAAGCTAGAGGCTAAGTATCATGAATTCTCTATCAGTAGTGGACTTGTCTACTATAGGATGAGAGTATGTATACGAGCAAGCCAGTTATTTAAATAGAAGATATTGTGCGAAGCTCATGATTTCACTTTATCGGGACATCAAAGCTGCGAAGGATAGACAGAAGGCATACACGGATTTGAAGTGTCAAGATAGAATATTTGAGGAAGGAGACATGGTCTTCATTCACGTATGCCCAAAGAAGAGTTCTCTATCCTTAGGAGATTGCAGGAAGCTAAGTCCAAGGTATTGTGGACCATCCAAGATCCTCAAGTGCTTAAGACCTAATGTTTATAGACTGCAACTCCCTGAAAACCTAAAGGTTCATAATGTATTCCATAACAGTCTATTGAAGAATGAAGTATGTACCTAGCCCTAATCATGTACTTGATGACCAACAAATTGTAATGCCTAGTCAAGGAGTCCTTGAACTAAGACCGGAAAATATTTTAGATGTCAGGGTGAGACAACTGAGAGAATGCCTCGTCCAGTGGAAAGATTATCCCAAGGAGGATGCTACCTGGATGGATGAAAGCTCTCTCAATCTTCAATATCCCCAGTTTATCTCGAGATGAGGACATCTCGATTCTTCTAAGGGGGAGAGAATGTAATATTTCCGCACACTGCGTACCGTAAATATTGCCTTCCCGCACGCTGTGTAAACCCTGTGCAAGGGTATTCCCTACTTCGTAATTATTTGTAACCTAATACACACCATGCACGTTCAAAATGAGGTCTCCACGTTGAGAATTAGAGGCTGAGATTGGAGACCGTAAAAGCCGCAAGGGAACACCCTTTTTGAAGGGGCAATTTGGATAAATCAAGGCAATTTTTTTTAAAATTATTATCCCTTCCCCCAGCCGATGCATGGCTGGAGGAGAGGGAGTGTGGGGAGGAATGGCCAAGGAAGGAGAAGGTCAGATTGCATGAGGAGGAGTCCTCCACGTGTGTGGAGGCCCTCTTTTCCCCCCATGCCTATATAAACACCCCCTTTTGGAGAGGGGGGAATAAAAAAGATTGCGGCAGAAGGCTGTCGTGTGGAGGAATGTCGTGAAGGAAGGGGTGAAGAGAGGAGGCCGGACGTGAAGGAGGAACCGGACATGAAGGGAGGTGGTCGAGCTGTGAGAAGGAGGGGACGGGCTGTGTGAAGGGGAGGGAAGGTCGCCTTGTGGAGGGAGGTCGCCGTAGAGGAGAGGACGCTGTGCGGGAAGGTCACTGGCCGCTGGGGAGCCGCCGACAGGGAGCCGCCACCTCGCATGGAACCACCAAGCCGCCGCCGTCCTCGCCTAGACCACGCCCTTTTCCTCCCATGATCATTGGGACCCCCCCCCCCCAACGTGGCCACGTGCTGAGAGAAGCTTCTTAGAAGCTTCTCTAGGAAGCTTCTAAGGGGGCTTCTTAAGCCCCCCTTCCCACTAGTCCATTCATACCCCCCCCCTCCCCGAGACTTTGAAGGGAAGAAAGCTACGAGCCTTCTCACCAATCACCCAATAAGTCCATCCCGGGACTTTGAGGAAGAGGAGGCTACAAAACCCCTTCCCACCAGTCATCCATGGGCCGGGATTTTGAAGAATAAGAGAGGAAGCCCATAAAGGCCCCTCCCACTAATCACTTACAAGGCCGGTCCTTGGATTTTAGGGAAGGAGAAGAAGAACTCTAAAGTCTCCATTCTTGCAAGGCCCATTCGCAAGAGCCCTTTTCCGCGAACATCATCGTAAGGCCCACAAAATCCTTCCTAAACCCGGAATTTCAAGGTGGATTAAAGTTCTCAAACCTCCATTGTCCAAAGGACCTCATAAGAACCCTAAGGCATTCCCAAGTCAAATTCTGCAAGTCGGAACTTCGGTCAAGGAAGCCATATCTCAAAGGAAATTGCGCATACAAGGGAGACGGACCAAGGTCATAAAAACTGCAAGCCAAGGCAAAAAGTTGAAATCCACAAAGGCTAACTGGAGATCGAATTCGCGATGGCCTCTAGAAAGATCACAAGGTACGATGCGGGAGGTTCACCCCGAGCATACGTGGATATTTCCCGGAGTCCGCAAGTCCAGGTTTTATCTATTTGGATTCCACACAAAAGTATTGAAATTATTTACGATAACTTCACGAATTAGGAAGTACTCATGCATGTTCGAATTCAACTAGTCAAGTTAAATGCAATTGGAAAATGAATTGGCTATTTGAACATTTATTAGAGATAGCTTAAGATATGAAAATTGATCATTGGTACGTTCAATGGAGTTAATGAAAAGAGCATAAGGTGTCTATGCATTTGCAGGACCTTATTAGTAAGTTTCCTTTTGTGCATTCAAAAGCGACGAGCCTAGGACAACTGTTGCCTCATTACAAGGTTGAAATTATTGAGGTACACCTTTTTACTAGGCATGGAAAGATTAATGGCATGTCCCATTTTTAGATAGATCTTCCTTGTAATGATTCATGAGGGAAAGTTAACACCCATAAGACGTTATTCGAAAAGGAATAGAGGGGCACGAAAATGATCTATGGACTTGCAAGTGGAATGATTATTTGATGTAAGTCCTAGTAGGACCTAGGAAAGTTAGTGTTTAGATTATCAGGCATTTTTACTTTGCCAAGGAAAGATAGGGTTATTGTGAACCATGTGATGCGTAGAAGCAGTGAATCGCATGTTTACACGTATTGGTGTAGTTGTAACTATTGTTCTCCATTAGATTTAGCTTATTACCTTAGGAAAGGTTCATCCTTGTCGTAAGACAAGTATATTGAGTTGTCTAAATCACCTAAACCACAAGGATTCTTATGGGCATGGTTCAGTCGATATGATAAGTATCCCAAGTGCTAATTAGGGTTTAGTGCGATAAGAATTCGACCTAGTTTTACACTTGTTGCCAAGTCAAAACCCGCAAACCCAAAGATCTTACACACATTCACTAAATGTTGAGTCAATTGGATGTTCATGCATAAAATGATCTAAGGTTTTATCCTAAGGATCATTCGTTCTAATGATGAAACTCCGACGGAGTTGCAAATTCCTAGGACCATGGGCCAACATAATTAGGAATGGGTTGGAGGATACCCTAAACCCTGCTACTCGGCTAGAGGTAATTCCGTGGCCGGAGGACGCCATTCAATGGGGAGGAATGATCCCGTGGAATGATGCAACGCATGTGCAAAAAGGTTGCAACATCGTATAGACTTGAGATTTGTCCACAAGAGAGTTTTGTCATCTCTTGAAATGAGGTTGGCAAGTTATTGAAAAAATTTAACTTACAAGAGGATGAGTAATCATCTTGTTACTCACTTTTCTTGGGGAATAATTGCCAAGGAAAAGGAAAGTTAGGTATTTGCCTTGAAGCAAATGACCAGACAATAAACTAAAGCGACATGGTCGCTGGAATCTACCACAACAAAACCTAAAGTATTGGTAGGGTATGACCCTAACCCAAGAATGATAGGAATCTTGCCAAGTTGCAATTGATTCCGGATCGAATGCGGGTTGCATTCGGAGAAAAGGAGTCACTCCTTAACAGTTTGCCAGCTAAACGATCACTGGAAATTGATTGTGCTTGTAACAGTTTAGAAAGCACTATTTGCATTGTTTGCTCAATGAACTAAAGGATGAGAATATATCTAAATACTTCAGGTTGAAGGCCTGAAGGGAGAGGCAGCTTCAGTTACCCCCGACTGTCTGCTTGACCCTAACCAAGGGGGTTGTTAGCCGCGCCGAGAACGTGGACCGAACCCGCCGCGAGAGGTCTCTCCGTTGAGTTCTACTTGGAGCACGAGGACGCTTGGGTGCCAGAGGGGGCTCTGGCCGTAAATCCCTCGCCTTCCAGGCCCTGCACAAGAGACTAACGTGACTCGGGATTGGATCTCGAGGCCCGCATGCTAGTCTACGGGCGGAAACTTGGATTAGTGATCCCTGGTGGATTACTAGATAGCCTTCGGGCGGATTATGAATACGCCTACGGGCGGGGAACTCCTTGTATTTCAAAGATAAAAGGATGAAATGATAATAAAGAAGTTGTTTGGCATTGTTTTCTTTATGTCCTGTGATAAGATTACGTGAAGGAACCAGTGCTTAACAGGGTTAATGAAAGAAGCTGTTTGTTATATGTCAAACTAATGTGGTAGGTAATTACAAAACTAAAACAAACCGAGGAAAGTGCGGAGGATGGACCATGGGTCCATCCTATGGATGGGTGGTCCCGGTTAGCCGGGAACTTTTCTCAAAGTCTTCGACGAACAGAAGGATGATCAACATCACCGAAACAAGTAATGAGAACGATGACTTGGAATTACCGATTACCCGATTCACGCTGTTTTAGGGGAACGGAATGGGACTATGCCTTTTGGCAGAGAGGTCGAGCCTTGCATCCCTCTCGTTTCCCATTCTCCTTGAACCAAGTGCAGCATGAATCCGCTTCAGACCAGGCGTTTCTGCGTAAAGTAGATCGATCAGGTCTGACGCTAGTCGCTGTTAGTAAATGACCAAACAGGAAAACCCAAATTCAGGTCGATCCTAAGTGGGAACGGCCAGGATACTTCCGCTACGTGGCAGACGCGGGAAGACCTAGATCGCAAGTCCCGTAACATTCCATGGGACTGCCGGGCGGAGCTTTCTAGACATCCTTCCCGATGGACTGCTAAGACGTGTCCGGGATGATTCTAGAGGACACATTACACTCATGGTCATCTTATTAATCGGCTACATATCCTAAATGAATCTCAAAGTCTCAGTTTTGTTAGGTACAATGAACCATCTATTTGAGTAAGGGGCTGATTAAGGCTTCAAAATACCCATCTAAATCTTCTCATTTAGTAATTCCACGAGAATAGGGAAATAAGTGTTTGGCATTAGTATCATCTTCAAGTTCAATGGTAGATGTGGGATAGTAAATATGACAATAGGGATCACAACTCCTTGATCTACATAGCCAATTTTAAATGGCTAAAATGAAAAAGTATGGCTCAAAGAACCCAAGGCTTACATGTAGCGTGTCCACCTAGTATCATCCAGGACATGTCTTAGCAGACCATCGGAAAGGATGTCTAGAAAGCTCCGCCTGGCACTCCCATGGAATGTTACGGGATTTGCGATCTAGGTTTACCCGCGTCTGCCATGTAGCGGAAGTATCCTGGCCGTTCCCACTTAGGATCGATCGGAATTAGGGTTTTCTTGATAGGTCATTACCTAACAACAACTAGCATCGGACACGAGCGAACTACTTTATACAAAAACGCCAGGTCCGAAGCGGATTTACGCTGCACTTGGTTCAAGGAGAATGGGAAATGAGAGGGATGCAAAGCTCAACCTCTCTGCCATAAGGCATAGTCCCATTTCGTCCCCCTAAAACAGCGTAAATCGGTCAAGACATCACTCTAGGTCAACGCTTTCATTATTCGTTTCCTTTTACGATCATTCTGCTGTTTTTCGAGATTTTGAGAAAAGTTCGCGGCTAATCGGGACCACCCATCCGTAGAACAGACCCATGGCCCATCCTCCGTACTTTTCTTGGTTTGTTTTAGCTATGTAATTATCTAACACATTAATTTGACATGTAACAATCAGCTTCTTTAATTAATCCATTAAGTATTGGTTCCTTCACGTAATCTTATCACGTGACATAGAAAAATAGTATCAAACAAGTTCTTTATTAACATAACATCATTCTTATCTTTGAAATACAAGGAATTCCGCCCGTAGGCTTGTCCATAATCCGCCCGAAGGCTATCCAGTAATCCACGAGGATCATTAATCCAAGATTCTGCCCATAGACTAGTATGCGGGCCTCGAGATCCAATCCCGAGTCACGTTAGCCTCTTGTGCAGGACCCGGAAGGTGAGGGATTTACGGCCAGAGCCCCCCTGGTACCCAAGCGTACTCATGCTCCAAGTAGAGCTCAACGGAGAGACCTCTCGCGGCGGGTTCGGTCCACGTTCCCAGCACGGTCAACAACCCCCTTGATTAGGGTCAGGCAGGCAGTCGGGGTAACTGAAACTGCCTCTCCCTTCAGGCCTTCAACCTGAAGTATAGATTTTCATTTAATTTGTAATTCATAAATCAAACAGTGCTCTAAAATCTCTAGCAAAGCACAAACATTTCCATTAATCGACCTTGTTGTTTGGAAAACTTCTAAGGACTGATTCTTTCCTTTCGAATGCATCAGCACTCGGTTCCAGGGTGTCTTGCAATTTGGCAAGATCCCTTATATTCTAGGTAAGGGGGTACCCTAGTAACCCAACTTGGTCAACCCTAAAGTTCATTGGATACTTTAGTTTTTGGTTTTTTTAACCTTCCTTATTTAGAAGAATATCAAAGAATACATCCTTTTGCAAGATGACTTGCGTAAGGATCTGCCATCCTTGCTGAGGGTATTCAACCTTTTTTCTTGTGAATCAATCACAAGACCATATGACTTCCTACTTGCTGCGCAAGTCGTGCATCGTAATATACGATAAAACAATCAATTTTAGCTTCTTTAGACCTAGGATCTCTTTTTAAGAACCTCAGGGACAAACCCTAGTTCTTTTTTATTTACGATTTATTGACCCTACAATTAGGGAAGGTAGTCAAGTGCTTAAGGTATAAACGTTTCTTTGGTCTTTAAATCATTCCCAAGGCATATTTTGCAGTATGGCATTTCTAAGTTTAGATTAATTTGGTTATCTTTTGGAAGGTAATGTTCAGATCACCTCGGCACGATTTCTTATCCTTATGACAATTGATTTTTCAGTCCTAAACTTTAATGCTTTGAGGTTAGGTAAATTCAATTTAATCTTCCTTTTTCCTTTCAAACGAAACTCATGCCAAATAACAATCTTTTCCTTGCTAAGATATGCAATTAGCAATGATAACTTCCTAGTAATTCGAGCAACGTAAGAACCCTTTCATGAATTTCATCTTCTATGGTGATTCGTTGCAAAAAGGAATAGGGGTTAATGGTGCAAGATGCAGTTTTTTAATTCCTTCAAGATTTAACTGGAATATACTACTTTAGTGGGTAAATAATCATGCTCATAATTTCGTCTCAGTGCATAAGGCTATTTGAAGGAAAACCATGTTTATACTTTATCCATTTTTCATGATCAATTAACTAAATTCCTTTATTGTAAATAACTAGGAAAAATATATCTTATCCCTAACAATTCATCTTGCATGATTAAATTAAAATCGATATAAAATCAAGAAGGAAAAACCTGGTTTTGTGGTGAGATATCCACATGGATATCGGGAGATGACCCTCCCGCAGCTACTCCTTGGACTTTCTTAGGTGGCATCGCAATTGTAATCCTTCGGATGTGAATGCAGCTTTTACTCTCTTTTTTGGATTTCTACCACCGCTTCAATACTCTTCTTCTTTGTGGAGCTTACGAGGGAATGGGTGCTTAAATCTCGGGTGGGAGTATAAACCCACTTGGAGAAGGCTTGTGGAAGCCCACAAGGAAGGATTTAAGGGCTTGCAATATGAAAAGGGCTTATAGGACCCTAAGGTATTTCATGGGAAAAAACCACGGAGAGGATTAATGGGTTTTGAGGCCAAGGGGAGAGGGGGTTAAACATGGTTGGGGTTTAGTGGCTCTACAAAAAGGGGTTAAGGGTTCAAAAAGGGGCTTAGGGACTATAGGCACGGGGTTTTTTTTTTTTTTGCGGAAAGGCCCTTACGAATGGTGCTTTTGGGAAAAGAGCTTACGAATGGCATGTGGGCTTTGAAGCCTATTTGAGAAAAGGCCTCTTGCGAATGAAACTATGGGATTTAGGCCCATGGGGAAACAGGTTTTAAGGGAGGGCTTTTAAACCCCCTCCCGGAATGGACCACGTGTGTACAAGGTCTTAGGCCTTGCTTCTTTTAAGAAGCTTCCAAAACTTAGGAAGCTTGTGTTTTCCCCCTAAAAGCACGTGGTCAAAGAAGAGGAAAAAAAAAACACAAAATGGGGGATGACGAACGCTTGTAAGGGAGTCGGTGGGGATAAAGATTGCAGCGCTATGAGAGCTGGTCTAGGTGGCGGATTCGGCGGCAGTGGCATTGCCGTGTGGTGGCATACACAGCCCAGCGGTGCTCCACGATGGCCCTTTCTTCCTCAACAGCTCGGCATAATCCTCCTGCGGCACAATGACTTCTCCTCTCCCTTCCCTCCACGGCACAACAGGGCGTCCCGTCACTCCCCCTCTTTCCTCCACACACGTTACCGTCGGCGCGGCACAACAATTTGTCCTCCACACGGAAGCAGTTGTCTCAGTCTTCTACTCTCCCTCATGGTCTATCAGTATGACGCCTTTCCCTCCTTCGTCATCTTTAGAAGAGGAGGTATTTATGGGAAGAGGAGGGTAGGGCCTCCCTCTCCCACGTGGATCCTGCATGTAATCCCTTCCCCCCCCACCTCTACATTCTCCAAATAGAGCCATCCTCTTCCCTCGGCCACGCTTCGGCTGGGGAAAAAAGGATTTTTTTAAAAAAAATTACATTAAATCTAATATTACCCCATATCCTCCTCCCAAGAGGAGGTTCACATGCAAAGTATGCGGTTTCGTTACACCATGTCTCGTTTGGGCTCAGTGGAGAGTGTATTAGATTAACCCGTCCCAACCCACAATGTAATATTGTCACTTCCCCGAGACTTCACATGGCCTTTATAATATTTTTAACAAAAATATTACATTTTCTCCCCCTTAGAAGAATCGAGATGACCTCATCTCGAGATAAACTGGGGATATTGATGGTTGAGAGTGCCTTCATCTACCCAAGTAGCATCCTCTTCGGGATAATCTTTCCACTGGACGAGGCATTCTCTCAAGGTTCTGGATCTTAACTGTCTCTCCCTAACATCTAAGATCCTATCCGGCCTTAGTTCAATGTAACGTGTCCCCTAGTATCATCCAAGACACGTCTTAGCAGTCCATCGGAAAGGATGTCTAGAAAGCTCCGTCTGGCACTCTTATGGAATGTTACGGGTTTTACGATCTAGGTCTTTCCGCGTCTGCCACGTAGCGGAATTATCCTGGCCGTTCCCACTTAGGATCGACCGGAATTAGGGTTTTCCTGATGGGTCATTAGCTAACAGCAACTAGCATCACACCCGAGCAAACTACTTTACGTAGAAACGCCAGGTCTGAAGCGGATTCACGCTGCACTTGGTTCAAGGAGAATGGGAAATGAGAGGGATGCAAAGCTCAACCTCTCTGCCATAAGGCATAGTCCCATTCCGTTCCCCTAAAATAGCGTAAATTGGGTAAGACGTAACTCTAGGTCATCGTTCTCGTTATTCTTTTTGATGATGATGATCATCCCGCTGTTCTTCAAGATTTTTGAGAAAAGTTCCCGGCTAACCGGGACCACCCAGCCGTAGGACGGACCCATGGCCCATCCTCCGCACTTTCCTCGGTTTATTTTAGTTATGTAATTATCTAACACATTAATTTGACATATAACAATCAACTTCTTTAATTAACCTTGTTAAGCACTGGTTCCTTCACATAATCTTATCACGTGACATAGAAAAACAACATCAAGCAAGTTCTTTTAACATTTCATCATTTTCTCTTTGAAAATACAAGGAGTTCCGCCCGTAGGCTTGTCCTTAATCTGCCCGAAGGCTAACCAGTAATCTCCAGGGATCACTATTCCAAGTTTTCGCCCTCGTCAACTAGTATGCGGGCCTCGAGATCCAATCCCAAGTCACGTTAGCCTCTTGTGTAGGACCCAGAAGGCGAGGGATTTACAGCCAGAGTCCCCCCTGGCATCCAGGCGTCCTCCTACTCCAAGTAGAGCTTAACGGAAAGACCTCTCGCGGAAGGTTTGGTCCACGTTCCCGGCGCGGTCAACAACCCCCTTGCTTAGGGTCAGGCAGGCAGTCGGGGTAACTGAAGCTGCCTCTCCCTTCAGGTCTTTTTAACCTGAAGTATAGGTACTCATTTAATTTGTAATTCATAATTGAAACAGAGCCTAAAATCTCTAGCAAGCACAAACATTTCCATTAATCAACCTAGTTGTATGGCAAACCGCTAAGGAAGTGTTCTTTCCTTTTTGAGTGTATCAGCACTCGTTCCCAAGGTGTCATGTAAATTTGGCAAGATCATTTTTCATTCCGGTGTTAGGGCATACCCAACTTGGTTAACCCTAAAGTGCTTTAGATATGCTAGTTCCCGGTTTACAACTTACCTTATTTAGAAGGATATCCAAAAATACGTCTTTTTGCAAGATAACTTGCATAAGGATCTGCCGTCCTTGATGAGGGTTTTTCCCTTTTCTCCTTGTGAATCAATCACAAGACTAAATGATTTCATACATGTTGCGCAAGTCCTGTGATGGAATAATCTGTTTAGATTCTTTGAGCTGACATATGTCAAGCCTAGGGTTTCTTCTTTTAAGATCCTTAGGGACAAACCCTAGTTTCTTATTTTTATGAATTTATTATCCCTACGGTAAGGAAAGTAGTCAAGTGTTTAGGGTATGAATGTTTCTATGTTTAGATTGGATCAGTTATCTTTTGGAAGGTAATATTAATTGTCTTGTTACGGTTTTACTATCCTTGTGACAATTTACTCTCCCAATCAATACAGTTTAATTTGGCATATAGCTTGATGCCAAGGTGATACAAAGAGCGACAATACTCCTTGGGACAAAAAGGCCTAGCTGAAAAATTGGTGCATACACACTTTATTAGTTCCAAGTCCTCAAATAGCAGGGGAAAAGTGTTAATAGAGTGTCATCCAGCAGTCCCCTTTTACATTTTCTTTCCAAATGAATTCGTATATCTAATTTTTATACTTGTTAATTCCTAACATTTAACTTCCTCCTCCTTTAAAGATGAACTCATGCCAAATAACAAGAATTTCCTTGCTAAGATGTGCAACTAGCAAAGATAACTCCCTAGTAATTTGAGCATTGAAGAAACCTTTCTTGAATTTAGCTATTTACCATGAATCGTTGCGAAAGGGAATAAGACTAATGGTGCAAGATATAATTTCTACACTTTAGGAATATATTACTATAGTAAATGGTTAATCTTGCTTGTAATTTTATAATGCCTGATGCAATTTGAAGAAAGCTTAGTTGTATACATTGTCATTCATAAGTTAACTCCTTCGTTTAGAAATAACTCGAACAAATATATACTATCCTTAACAATTTTTCTTTGCATGACCGACTTAAAACCGAATTAACACCAAGAAGAAAAAAAAAACTGGCTTTGAGGTGAGATATCCACATGGATATCGGGAGATGACCCTCTCGCAGCTACACCTTGGACTTTCTTCGGCGGCACCGTAGTTCAAATGTGAGATAGCCTTTTCCTTTTTCTTCTTGGAATTCCACCGTCTTCTCCTTCCTTTTCTTTTACCTTTTTCCCACTCTTCCTCCTTCACTCCCTCTTTTCACTCCCTCTACTTCCCTCCCTATCTTTTATCTTACGGCTATTTCTTCCTTACAGGATACCATACGAGGCCATGATAATGAATTGGATTTTTAGGACATGGGAGTGTGTGGACACCGGCTTGTTTGATAAAACTAAGAACACAAAGCTCAACTAAGAGAGCACTTGCACAAAAATATCTAAAAAGTGAGTGAAGGAATTAAGGCAAGAGAATGGAAGTTTGCAAGGCAGCCTAAGGACAAAGTAGGCCTATGGGTGTGACTTGAATAGTCTAAAGAGCTAAGAGGGGGGGAAAAGAACAAGGGCTTAGGGGAAAAATAAAAACCGGGAGGGGAAACAAGGGGGCTTATGGGGATTAAAACCAGGGGGAAAAGGGGCTTAAGGACCACTTAAAGGTCCTTCAATGGCAAATTAGGGGGGGGGGGGGAAATAGGGCCTAAAATCCCTTAGGAAGGAATTAGTGGGGTAGCCTTAAGAAGCTATATGAAGGGGCCTAAGGGGTCCATGGGGGGTTTTACAAAAAAAACATGGGGAAAATAGGGACCTTTAAGGTCTTTTTTTTTTTTGAGGGGGAAAAGGGGCTTATGAAGCCCCTTAGAAGCTTCTAGAAGCTTCAGTGCTTCTACACGTGGAGGTTGGAGGCCGTCGGCAGACAATGGCGGAGATCAGGTTGCTGGGGCGGTAGATGGAAGATAGCGGCCCTTGTAGCGCCTCCTCTCCAATCCTCCTATCCCTAACGTGGCAACGACAGCGCGTCGTCAATCTCCCTCTTCCTCAGGATGCTCCAGATTCTCCCCTTATGCATTAATGGCAGCGCCTCTCTCCCTTTTTCCACGGCTCAGTCTCCCCTTGGTTTAAATAGTGGAGGGGAGGGGGATCTTTCCTCACGGCGTGTCAACACGCATGGTCCCCCTCCCTCCTAAGGCTCCACCAAGGAGCTTATAGCTCCTTCTATTCCCCTCCCCCTCCAACTTGTCAGTCGGCTAGAGGGATAAGGGGGAAATTTTTAAAAAAAAAATTCCATAAGTCCCATTTATTTTCTTAACGTGGTATATTACATTCTCTCCCCCTTGGAGGAATCGAGATGTCCTCATCTCGAGATAAACTGGGGATATTGATGGTTGAGAGTGCCTTCATCTACCCAGGTGGCATCCTCTTCGGAATAATCTTTCCACTGGACGAGGCATTCTCTTAAGGATTCTAGATCTTAATTGTCTTTCCCTAACATCTAAGATCCTTTCTGGCCTTAGTTCAAGGACTCCTTGACTAGGCATTACAATTTGTTGGTCATCAAGTACATGATTAGGATTGGGTACATATTTTTTCAATAGGCTGATATGGAATACATTGTGAACCTTTAGGTTCTCAGGGAGTTGCAATCTATAAGCATTGGGTCCTAGGCATTTGAGGATTTTATACGGCCCACAATACCTTGGACTTAGCTTCTTGCATTCTCCTAGAGATAGAAAACTCTTTTTAGGGTGTACCCGAATGAAGACCATGTCTCCTTCTTCGAAGACTCTTTCTTGACGTTTCAAATCTGCATATGCCTTTTGTCTATCCTTGGCTGCTTGTATGTCTTGTCTTATTGACCTTATTTGATCATCCATGTCCTCCAACATTTGTCTTGAAGCTTGAACTCTTAGGGTTGGATCAGAAAAGTTTAGGGGACTTCGGCAATCATGACCATACAATTCCTAGAAAGGGGTCATTTCAATGCTCTGCTGGTAAGAAGCATTGTAGGCAAATTCAACTAATGGCAAGTATTGAATCCACCTCTTCGGCTCTCGACAACAGTATGCCCTAAGCATATCCTCAATGATTTGATTTACTCGCTCTGTTTGGCCATCTGTTTGGGGATGGTAGGTGGTGCTAAAACAGAGTTGAGTCCCAATAGCTTCAAAGATAGCTCTCCAGAAGTGTGATGTGAAGAGAGAATCTCGATCGCTAATGATTCTTCTAGGTAACCCATGTAGCTTGAATATCTCCTTGATAAACAATCTTGCAATGTCGGAGGCTTTATAGTTTGTCTTTACTGGAATCAGGTGTGCAACCTTGGTAAGCATGTCAACCACAACCATAATGGAATTGTATCCTCCTTGGACTTGGGGTAAGCCCACAACAAAATCCATACTAATGAATTCCCATTTCATTTGGGGAATGTCAAGCAGTTGCAGTTTCCCTGGCATCATGACATGTTCAGCTTTGATACGTTGGCAAGACAAACACTCAGTGATATACTTGAGAACGTCACCTTTAAGCCTCTCCCAATGGTAGCTCTTCCTAACTGCATTAAGAGTTTTAGCATAGCCAAGATGTCCTGCGAAAGGAGAATCATGAGCTTCCCATAATATCTTCTGCTTAAGTGACTGGCTTGCTGGTGCCTTGTTCTGTAGTAGACAAGTCCATTATCAATGGAAAATTCCTGATACTTAGCTTGCAACTTCTGATTCTGCTCCTTGGTAGATATTTCCTTTATCATTGTTTGGTAGGCCAAATCATGGCATGCTTCCTCTCTAGCTAGTTCAAGTATAGGGTTGTTTAGTATAGATACCTTTGTAGCCAGAGATCTGGCCGTTCATGGATTCTGTAAGATAAGGAAATTTAGGAATGCCTTGCGACTGAGTGCATCAGCAACTACATTCTCCTTCCCTGGTCGGTACTTGATTTCAAAATCATATTCCTCCAATACTTCAATCCACCGATGTTGCCTCATGTTGAGCTCGTTCTGGGTAAAAATCCATTTGAGACTCTTATGATCGGTTACTAGAGTAAACTTGTTACCTAATAGGTAGTGTCTCCAAAGCTTTAGAGCATGGATGACAGCTAGTAATTCCAGATCATGTGTGGCATAATTCTTTTCATGACTCTTCAATTTCCTTGAAGAGTATGCTACTGGATGACCTTCCTGCATAAGTACACACCCCAAGGCAAGAATGCTAGCATCAGTTACTACCTCGAACTCCTTATTGAGGTTACGAAGTTTTAGAATAGGTGCTGATACCAAACCTTGCTTCAATTTATCGAAGCTATTTTGTTCGGAAGTTGACCATGTAATAGAAGTATGCTTCTTTAGTAAGTCTGTAAGAGGTGCTGCAATCAAAGCATAGTTTTTTATGAAGACCCTATACCATCCTGTCAATCCAAGAAAGCTACGTATTTCTTTGACGGATACTGGTATTGGCCATTCAAGCACATCTCTGAATTTGGCTGGGTCTACTGATATTCCCTCTGATGATACTATGAATCCCAGATATTCAATCTGACGCTTGAAGAATGCACACTTCTTCATTTTTGCATACAGCTTATGAAACCTCATTGTCTCAAGGACAATCCGAAGTTGAGGTTCATGATCTTCTTCTTGTTTGGAATAGACTAAAGTGTCATCGAAGAAGACAAGCACGAAATCATCAAGATATGGTCTAAAAATATCCTGCATTAATCTATTGAAGGTGGTAGGTGCATTTGTAAGCCCGAATGACATAACCAAGAACTCAAAGTGCCCATATCTTGTATTGAAGGCCGTTTTTGGAATATCTTCTTCCTTGATCCTTATCTGATAGTAACCTGACCTGAGATCAATCTTGGAGAAGATATTTTCACCCTGAAGACGAT
Organism: Lygodium microphyllum; assembly: GCF_053477565.2. Taxonomy (NCBI): domain Eukaryota; kingdom Viridiplantae; phylum Streptophyta; class Polypodiopsida; order Schizaeales; family Lygodiaceae; genus Lygodium; species Lygodium microphyllum. Next base: position 126,116,163 of record NC_141160.1, on the reverse strand, counting down.
CAAAAAGCTCATCTATTCTAGGAATAGGATACTTGTTCTTAACTGTTGATTGATTCAACCCTCTGTAATCAATACATGGTCGAAGTGTCCCATCTTTCTTTTTCTGGAATAGTACTGGAGCTCCCCACGGTGAGTTGCTAGGCCGGATGTAACCCTGATCCAACAGTTGCTTGAGTTGTTCCTTCAACTCAATTGCTTCAGGTATGGACATTCTATAAGGTCTCTTTGCAATTGGTGCAGCTCCAGGCACTAGCCTAATTTCATGATCTACTTCTCTTGGAGGCGAAAGTTCACTCAATTCCTCAAGGAATACGTCAGCGTATTCCTTTAGCCAAGAAGGTCCTTCATGAGACTCTTGCTTTTGATCTAGCTTGTTGAGTTTGATCAGGTAAACGGGTAATCCTTTTCTGACTCCTTTTATGATCCGAGATACTTTGGCTAATTGGATTCTTGGCACTCCTGCCTCACCTTGAGTTGTGAATTTTTTTTGGAGGGGGAAAAGGGGCTTATGAAGCCCCTTAGAAGCTTCTAGAAGCTTCAGTGCTTCTACACGTAGAGGTTGGAGGCCGTCAGCAGACAACGGCGAAAATTAGGCTGCTGGGGCGGTAGATGGAAGATAGCGGCCCTTATAGTGCCTCCTCTCCAATCCTCCTATCCCTAACGTGGCAGCGGCAGCGCATCGTCAATCTCCCTCTTCCTCAGGATGCTCTAGATTCTCCCCTTATGCATTAATGGCAGCGCCTCTCTCCCTTTTTCCACGGCTCAGTCTCCCCCTAGTTTAAATAGTGGAGGGGAGGGGGATCTTTCCTCACGGCGTGTCAACACGCATGGTCCCCCTCCCTCCTAAGGCTCCACCAAGGAGCTTCTTCTATTCCCCTCCCCCTCCAGCTCGTCAGTCGGCTGGAGGGATAAGGGGGGAATTAAATTATTATTATTTTCCATAAGTCCCATTTATTTTCTTAACGCGGTATATTACATTCAAGGACTCCTTGACTAGGCATTATAATTTGTTGGCCATCAAGTACATGGTTAGGGTTGGGTAAATATTTTTTCAATAGGCTGATATGGAATACATTGTGAACCTTTAGGTTCTCAGGGAGTTGCAATCTATAAGCATTGGGTCCTAGGCATTTGAGGACTTTTTACGGCCCACAATACCTTGGACTTAGCTTCTTGTAATCTCCTAGGGATAGAGAACTCTTTTTAGGGCGTACGCGAATGAAGACCATGTCTCCTTCTTCGAAGACTCTTTCTTGACGTTTCAGATATGCCTATGCCTTTTGTCTATCCTTGGCCGCTTGTATGTCTTGTCTTATTGTTTTTATTTGATCATCCATCTCTTCAAACATCTGCCTTGATGCTTCAACCCTTAGGAATGGATCATAAAATTTTAGAGGACTTCGACAATCATGACCATATAATTCTTGGAAATGAGTCATCTGAATGCTTTTCTGGTAAGAAGCATTGTAGGCAAATTCTACCAAAGGCAAGTATTGAATCCACTTCTTGGGTTCTCGAGAGCAGTATGCCCTAAGCAGATCCTCGATGACTTGATTTACTCGCTCTGTTTGTCCATCCGTTTGGGGATGGTAGGCAGTGCTAAAACAGAGTTGAGTCCCAATAGCTTCAAAGATAGCTCTCTAGAAGTGTGACGTGAAGAGAGAATCTCGATCACTAATGATTCTTTTGGGTAAACCATGTAGCTTGAATATCTCCTTGATAAACAATCTTGCAATATCGGAGGCTTTATAGTTTGTCTTTATTGGAATCAAGTGTGCAACCTTGGTAAGCATGTCAACCACAACCATGATGGAGTTGTATCCTCCCTGGACTTGGGGTAAGCCTACAACAAAATCCATACTGATGCATTCCCATTTCATTTGGGGAATGTCAAGCACTTGCAGTTTCCCTGGCATTATGACATGTTCGGCTTTGATACGTTGGCAAGACAAACACTCAGTGACATATTTGAGAACATCACCTTTGAGCCTCTCCCAATGGTAGCTCTTCCTAACTGCATTAAGAGTCTTAGCATAGCCAGGATGTCCTACGAAAGGAGAATCATGAGGTTCCCACATTATCTTCTGCTTAAGTGACTGGCTTGTTGGTATACATAGCCTTGTTCTGTAGTAGACAAGTCCATTATCACTGGAAAATTCCTGATATTTAGCTTGCAACTTTTTATTCTGTTCCTTGGTAGAGATTTCCTTTAGCATTGTTTGGTAGGCCAAATCATGGCATTCTTCCTCTCTAGCTAATTCAAGTATAGGGTTGTTTGGCATGGATACTTTTGTAGCTAGATATCTGGCCGTTGATGGATTCTACAAGATTAGGGAATTTAGGAATGCCTTGTGACTAAGTGCATCGGCAACTACATTCTCTTTCCCTGGTCGGTACTTGATTTCAAAATCATATTCCTCCAACACTTCAATGCACGGACGTTGCCTTATGTTGAGCTCGTTCTGGGTAAAGATCCATTTGAGGCTCTTATGGTCACTTACTAGAGTAAACTTGTTACCCAACAGGTAGTGTCTCCAAAGTTTTAAAGCATGGATGACAGCTAGTAATTCCAGATCATGCGTAGCATAATTCTTTTCATGGCTCTTCAATTTTCTTGAAGAGTATGCTACTGGATGACCTTCCTGCATAAGTACACACCCCAAGGCAAGAATGCTAGCATCTGTTACTACCTCGAACTCTTTATTGAGGTCTAGAAGTTTTAGAATAGGTGCTGATACATGGTCGAACTGTCCCATCTTTCTTTTTTTGGAATAGTACTCGAGCTCCCCACGGTGAATTGCTAGGCCGGATGTAGCCCTAATCTAACAGTTGCTGGAGTTGTTCCTTCAACTCTATTGCTTCTGGTATGGACATTCTATAAGGTCTCTTTGCAATTGCTACAGCTCCAGGCACTAACCTAATCTCCTGATCCACTTCTCTTTGAGGCGGAAGTTTGCGGTCAACTCTTCAGGGAATACATCCGCGTATTCCTTTAGCAAGAAGGCTCTTTATGAGACTCTTGCTTTTGATCTAAATTGTTGAGTTTGATCAAGTAAACGGGTAATCCTTTTCTGACTCCTTTTATGATCCGAGATACTTTGGCCAATTGGATTCTTGGCACTCCAGCCTCACCTTGAGTTGTGACAAATTCCCTTTCAAAGTTTCGAAAGGAAACTTGGCCCTTTCCATAGTGAATGTGGGCGTCGTTGGGCCTAAGCCAATCCATTCCGAGTAAACACTAATGGATACCTAAATTCATGACTCTGAATTTAATCGAAGTCTTATTTCCTCCCAGAAAGAATTCCACCTTAGCAATTTGCATGGTACAAGTTACCTCACGACCATTTGCCAATTCCATAAGCAGGGTAGGTGCTTCTACTGTGGCTATTCCTAATCTTTTTGCACATGCTGGTGAGATAAAGGAATGTGTACTACCACAATCAATCAAGGTTTTTAAACCTTTACCTTGATAGTTCGACGGTATCTGAATCACCAAGAACTGGCGATTTGGCCCTTTCCTGTGTAAAGCGGCATGGACTGTTGCTCTTTCGAATTCTGCTTCCATGGTCGGATCTTCCTCTTCTTCACACATTTGCCTATTGGCAATGCAGGCGGTTCTTCCTCTTCCACAGGTAGCTACTCCTTGACCACGGCCTGCTCCTTGGAAAGGCGCTTGGCGATGTCCTCCGTTGAGCTTGGGACATTGCCTCTTGAAGTGATCGGGTTCGTTGCAGTGGAAACAACAGAGGTTTCGGCCATTACTTTGAGTAGGAACAAAGTTGTTGACGTTATTTGTCCTTGATTATGATCTTAAACTCTCTTCATTTGAGGTCTGAATGCTCCTTTGTTCGCGTCACTATAAGACTAAGTTTTGTTACTCCTTGGTCTAGCTTGCACCTCCTCAATTATAGGCGCCACTCGAATGAGTACATCTTGAAGATCTGATGGACGCATAGACTCAAGACAGGTATTTACTAGTGGATTTAAGCCTGCACAATATTTGGACACCTACTCTGTCATGTCCATCTGTGGCGCATACTTTAAAAGTGAAACAAATTTAGAGTAGTATGCGTCAAGAGTGAGTCCTAGCTATTTTAGCTCGTAGAACTCGTTCATTTTCTACGTGCGATAAGCAGGTGGTAAGTATCTTCCCTGCACGGCTTTCTTCAGTTTCTCCCAGGTAACGGATCCCTCTGCAATCCCTTGATCCCTGCACCATTGCTTCCACCAAAGTCTGGCTTCGCCAGTGAGTTTTAACTTGGCAAGCATAGCCTGATTGGTGGGTGCAGTACTGGCTACTTCGAAGTAATCCTCCATGGATTCAATCCAAATTTCAGCATCAGCCTGAACGAATCTTCCTCTCCCGTCAAACTCGGGTGGCTTAATTTGCTTGAGGAGGAACTTCTTCTCCTGGATCACAGCAATACTTGATATAGGAGGCGAGTTTGGAACCTGTACGTGGGGTTGTGCCTGAATAAAGGTTTTCTTAACGTTATTATACTATAATCGACGTTAGCTTAGCTATCTCATAAACAATATAGCTACTTAACTTTTTATAAACTCTTATGCACAGCCAAACATTGATAAAAAGAAGTCTTTATTTGTATTTACATGGGCATATCCCTTTTGAATACAACACTCCGTGTGATGATAAGTCAATTGTTACATTTAGTTTGGGGAGAATAACGTTGTATTGCATTTATCTACAGGAATTGAGTAATAGTAGGATTTTGGGTCATGGATCTTCAGGAATCGATAAGTCATTGGAAGTTCAAGATATCCTTTCCGTTGGAATCCATACTTCTCATGGCCGCCCAACACTTGAATCGTGTCGGCGGGGATTACACGGGTTACTTCCTCATATACATATGAGTTCATTTCAACCCTCCAATCTTGAATATGTAAAGTCGAATTTACGTGAGCTTCCACAAAAATGAACAGCTTCATGACTTTCAAGACTTCCAACCACTTGATCCTTTTTAGGTTGGTTTGTAGAGCAAACCGGTGGGCGACTATATAGTAGATTCCTGAAGACCCTGTCCATCTTCGTTCTTTGTATAAAGTTGATGGATTATAAATCTGCTCCAGGATGTTCATCATCCCAATTCTTTGTCTATAAAGCGGAGAATGCATTGCAGTCATAAACATGACTTGAAATACCAAAAACTTGTTCCACGCTTCGTAATTCTGCAAGATAGCATTGAAGGTAAGGAAATGTTTGGACATCAACAATTTCTTTACTTCATTTTATTGAGATTTTATAAAAACAATTCCGTTATTGATCGGCTCTGATACCAACTGTAACGTGTCCACCTAGTATCATCCAAGACACGTCTTAGCAGACCATCGGAAAGGATGTCTAGAAAGCTTCGTCTGGCACTTCCATGGAATGTTACGGGATTCGCGATCTAGGTTTTCCCGTGTCTGCCATGTAGCGGAAGTATCATGGCCGTTCCCACATAGGATCGACCAGAATTAGGGTTTTTCTGATTGGTCATTACTAACAGCAACTAGCATCGGACACGAGCGAACTACTTTACGCAGAAATGCCTGGTCCGAAGCAGATTTATGCTGCACTTGGTTCAAGGAGAATGGGAAACAAGAGGGATGCAAAGCTTAACCTCTCTGCCATAAGGCATAGTCCCATTCCGTCCCCCTAAAACAGCATAAATCGGTCAAGACATCACTCTAGGTCCACACTGTCGTTATTCGTTTCCTTTGATGATCATTCCGTTGTTCTTCAAGATTTTGAGAAAAATTCTCGGCTAACCGGGACCACCCATCCGTAGGACGGACCCATGGCCCATCCTCCGCACTTTCCTCAATTTGTTTTAGTTATGTAATTATCTAACACATTAATTTGACATGTAACAATGAGCTTCTTTAATTAATCCGTTAAGCACTGGTTCCTTCACGTAATCTTATCACGTGACATAGAAAAACAATATCAAACAATTTCTTTATTAACATAACATCATTCTTATCTTTGAAATACAAGGAATTCCGTCCGTAGGCCTGTCCATAATCCGTCGGAAGGCTATCCAGTAATCCATGGGGATCACTAATCCAAGCTTCTGCCTGTAGACTAATATGCGGGCCTCAAGATCCAATCCCGAGTCACATTAGCCTCTTGTGCAGGACCCGGAAGGTGAGAGATTTACGGCTAGAGCCCCCCTGGCACCCAAGCCTCCTTCGCCTCCAAGTAGAGCTCAACGGAGAGACTTCTCGTGGCGGGTTCGGTCCACGTTCCCGGTGCGGTCAACAACCCCCTTGGTTAGGGTCATGCGGGCAGTGGGGGGTAACTGAAACTGCCTCTCCCTTCACGCCTTCAACCTGAAGTATAGATATTCATTTAATTCGTAATTCATAAATCAAAAAATGCTCTAAAATCTCTAGCAAGCACAAACATTTCCATTAATCGACATTGTTGTTTGGCAAACTGCTAAGGAGACTGATTCTTTCCTTTCGAATGCATCAGCACTCGGTTCCAGGGTGTCTTGCAATTTGGCAAGATCCCTTATATTCTAGGTTAGGGCGTACCCTATTAACCCAACTTGGTCAACCCTAAAGTTCATTGGATACTTTAGTTTCTGCTTTTTTTAACCTTCCTTATTTAGAAGAATATCAAAGAATACATCCTTTTGCAAGATGACTTGCGTAAGGATCTGCCATCCTTGCTGAGGGTATTCAACCTTCCTTCTTGTGAATCAATCATAAGACCATATGACTTCCTACTTGCTGCGCAAGTCCTGCATCGTAATATACGATGAAACAATCCATTTTAGTTTCTTTAGACCTAGGATCTATTTTTAAGAACCTCAAGGACAAACCCTAGTTCTTTTTTATTTACGATTTATTGACCCTACAATCAGGGAAGGTAGTCAAGTGCTTAAGGTATAAATGTTTCTTTGGTCTTTAAATAATTTCCAAGGCATATTTTGCAGCATGGTATTTCTAAGTTTAGATTAATTTGATTATCTTTTGGAAGGTAATATTGAGATAACCTCGGCATGATTTGTTATCCTTGTGACAATTGATTTTTCAGTCTTAAACTTTATTGCTTTGAGGTTAGGTAAATTCAATTTAATCTTCCTTTTTCCTTTCAAACGAAACTCATGCCAAATAATAATCTTTTCCTTGCTAAGATATGCAATTAGCAATGATAACTTCCTAGTAATTCGAGCAACGTACGAACCCTTTCATGAATTTCATCTTCTATGGTGATTCGTTGCAAAAAGGAATAGGGGTTAATGGTGCAAGATGCAGTTTTTTTATTCCTTCAAAATTTAACTGGAATATACTACTTTAGTGGGTAAATAATCATGCTCATAATTTCGTCTCTGTGCATAAGGCTATTTGAAGGAAAACCATGTTTATACTTTATCCATTTTTCATGATCAATTAACTAAATTCCTTTATTGTAAATCACTAGGAAAAATATATATTATTCCTAACAATTCATCTTGCATGATTAAATTAAAATCGATATAAAATCAAGAAGGAAAAACCTGGTTTTGTGGTGAGATATCCACATGGATACCGCGAGATGACCCTCCCACAGCTACTCCTTGGACTTTCTTAGGTGGCATCGTAATTGTAATCCTTCGGATGTGAAGGCAGCTTTTACTCTCCTTTTTGGATTTCCACCACCGCTTCAATACTCTTATTCTTTGTGGAACTAACGAGGGAATGGGTGCTTAAATCTCGGGTGGGAGTATAAACCCACTTGGAGAAGGCTTGTGGAAGTCCACAAGGAAGGATTTAAGGGCTTGCAATATGAAAAGGGCTTATAGGACCCTAAGGTATTTCATGGGAAAAAACCACGGACAGGATTAATGGGTTTTGAGGCCAAGGGGAGAGGGGCTTAAACACGGTTGGGGTTTAGTTGCTCTATGGAAAGGGGTTAAGGGTTCAAAAAGGGGCACTACAAGGATTTGAGCTAGTAGCGACGCTGATTAGCGAGGGCGGGTAGCAGCGTCGCTATTGGCGTCACTATAGCGACACTCCACAGGGAAAAAAAGCGGGCCGAAACCAAGCGCGGTTTCATTTCGCATTTGCGGCTTGTGTATTTTGAGAGCGAGAGCGAGGGAGAGAGCGACCGTCGTGAGAGAAGGAGAGGAAGAAGACTTGACGCCGCCGCCGCCGTCGTTGTTCGTGAAGGAGAGGAGGAGCCTTCATCACAAAGAGGAGCCGCTCCACACTCGCCATATCTCATCGGTGAGTCCCCCTCTCTCTTTCTTTTGCTTGTTTAAGGTTTAAATCACTTTCTCTTTTGCTTGTTTAGGAGAGGAAATGAGAGAGAAAGAGAGGGAGAGAGAGAGAGGGAGAGAAAGAAAGGGAGAGGGAGAGGGAGAGGGAGGGAGAGTGCATTCTCTCTCTCCCTCTCCCTTTTTCTTGTTTAAGGTTTAAATCACTTTCTTTTTTGCTTGTTTAGAACAGGAAATGTGAGAGAAAGAGAGAAAGAGAAAGAGAGGGAGAGGGAGAGGGAGAGGGAGGGAGAGTGCATTCTCTCTCTCCCTCTCCCTTTTGCTTGTTTAATGTTTAAATCACTTTATATTTTGCTTGTTTAGGAGAGAAAATGAGAGAGAAAGAGAGGGAGAGGGAGAGAGAAAGAGAGAGAGAGGGAGAGGGAGGGAGAGTTCATTCTCTCTCTCCCTCTCCCTTTTGCTTGTTTAATGTTTGGATCACTTTCTTTTTTGGTTGTTTAGGATAGGAAATGAGAGAGAAAGAGAGGGAGAGGGAGAGAGAGGGAGAGAAAGAGAGGGAGAGGGAGGGGAAGTAAATGAGAGAGGGAGAGAAAGAGAAAGAGAGGGAGAGGGAGAGGGAGAGGGAGGGAGAGTGCATTCTCTCTCTCCCTCTCCCTTTTGCTTATTAAAGGTTTAAATCACTTTCAATTTTTCTTGTTTAGGAGAGGAAATGAGAGAGAAGGAGAGAAAGAGAGGGAGAGGGAGAGGGAGAGAGAGGGAGAGAGAGGGAGAGAGAGAGAAAGAGAGGGAGAGAAAGAGAAAGAGAGGGAGAGGGAGAGGGAGAGGGAGGGAGAGTGCATTCTCTCTCTCCCTCTCCCTTTTGCTTTCGGAGAGTGTTAAGATATATTGTGAGAGGGAGAGGAAATGCGAGAGAAAGAGAAAGAGAGGGAGGGAGAGGGAGAGAAAGAGAAAGATAACATATATTGGAATGATAGTATATCCATGATTATGGTAATGGTATCCACTTTACTTTTTTTATGGGTACCATTACATCGACTCCTTAAGAGGGCTAAAAATTAGTCATACACTTTATAAAGTCTAATTAGGAGATTTAAGATGCACGATAATAGACTTATCGATAATGGTATGCAATGTGCTTTGCCATGGGCCACGTACATTGGTGACTCTTTAAGATGGCTTAAAATTGATCATGTCCTTCATTGTAACATGTCCACTAGAATCATCCAGGACACGTCTTAGCAGTCCATTGGAAAGGATGTCTAGAAAGCTCCGCCCGGCATTCCCATGGAATGTTACGGGATTTGCGATCTAGGTCTTCCCGCGTCTGCCATGTAGTGGAAGTATCCTGGCCGTTCCCACTTAGGATCGACCTGAATTAGGTTTTTCCTAATTTGGTCATTAGCTAATAGCAACTAGCGTCAGACCCGAGCGAACTACTTTACGCAGAAACACCAGGTCCGAAGTGGATCCACGCTGCACTTGGTTCAAGGAGAATGGAAAACGAGAGGGATGCAAGGCTCAACCTCTTTGCCATAAGGCATAGCCCCATTTCGTTCCCCTAAAACAGCATAAATCAGGTAAGACGTAACTCTAGGTCATCGCTCTCGTTATTCATTTTGATGATGATGATCATCCTGCTGTTCTTTGAGATTTTTGAGAAAAGTTCCCGGCTAACCGGGACCACCCAACCGTAGGACGGACCCATGGTCCATCCTCCGTACTTTCCTCGGTTTGTTTTAGTTATGTAATTATCTAACACATTAATTTGACATATAACAATCAACTTCTTTAATTAATCCTTTTAAGCACTGGTTCCTTTACGTAATCTTATCACGTGACATAGAAAAACAATATCAAATAAATTCTTTATTATCATTTCATCATTTTATCTTTGAAATACAAGGAGTTCCGCCCGTAGGCCTGTCCATAATCTGCCCGAAGGCTATCCAGTAATCCGCCAGGGATCACTGTTCCAAGCTTCCGCCCATAGACTAGTATGCGGGCCTCGAGATCCAATCCCGAATCACGTTAGCCACTTGTGCAGGACCCGAAAGGTGAGGGATTTACGACCAGAGCCCCCCCTGGCACCCAGGCATCCTCCTGCTCCAAGTAGAGCTCAACAGAAAGACCTCTCATGGCGGGTTCGGACCACATTCCCGGCATGGTCAACAACCCCCTTGGTTAGGGTCAGGCAGACAGTCGGGGGTAACTGAAGCTGCCTCTCCCTTCAGGCCTTCAACCTGAAGCATTAGATATCATTTCATCCTTTAGTTCTTTGAGCAAACAATGCAAATAGTGCTTTCTAAACTGTTACAAGCACAATCAATTCCAGTGGCCGTTTATTTGGCCAACTGTTAAGGAGTGAATCCTTCTCTCCGAATGCATCCAGCATTCGATCCGGGATCAATTGCGACTTGGCAAGATCCCCAAGGGTTTGTTTGTTCACCCTTTTGTCCTTGGGTTAGGGCCATACCCTATTAACCCAACTTAACCAATACCTTAGGTTTTATTAACGGTAAATCCTAGCGACCATGTCGCTCCAATTTATTGATTGATCATTTGCTTCCAAGCAAATACTTAACTTTCCTTTACTTGGCAATTTTTCCCAAGAAAGGTGATATAATAGGATGACTACTCATCCTCTTGCAAGTTAAACTTGCGCAAGAACTTGCCAACCTCATTCCAAGAAATGGCAAAACTCTCTTGTGAACAAACCACAAGTCTATGCGACGTTGCAACTTATTGCACAAGTGTCGCATCTATTTCATGGGATCATTTCACCCATTGAATGGCGTTTTCTGGTCACGGAATTATCTCCAGACAAGAAGTAGGGTTTAGGTGTCTTCTTACCCAACCCATTCCTAATTACACTAGGCCGACAATGTTCAGTCCTAGAAATTCCAACTCAATCAGAGTTTCATCATTTGAACAAGTGATCCTTAGGGTAGAAACCTTAGATCGTTTTATGCATGAGCGTCCAATTGTCCCTACATTCCGTGAATGTGGGTAGGATCTTTGGTTCAAGGGTTCGTCTTGGTAACAAGTGCGTGAAACTAGGTCAAGTCCTTAACGTGCTAAACCCTAGTTAGTACTTGGGTTATTTATCGTATCGGTTGAGCCATCCTATGCGAATCTCTTGCGGGTTAGGCGATTTAGATAATTCGATCTACTTGTCTTGCGACAAGAACGAACCATCCCTAGAGATGTTAACTTGATCTTAAAGGAGGAAGCTAGTTGTAACATCTCACAATTCACCTAAACGCGTGATTCATTGCTTCTACGTACCCCTAAATTCGCAATAACCCTAACTTTTCTTGTTAAGATCAAAACGCATGTTAAATTGCGGCATAACTTCCATTGATCCTACTAGGACTTGCATTCAAGAATCATGCCCATAATTCTTTTTCTAAGCTTTTAAGATTTCATGCTTCAATAAACCATGTAGCCTTTCCCTAAATACAACTCTTGATGAATGAAATTTTTCATATGACAAATGTGCAACATGCACTCCTTTCCTGACTACAACGTAGTGAAATTCATGCAAAAAAAAACTAGAGTTGACCTATTCCAATTTACAATCACATGCCACACGCAAATTCCTAGAATCATTTCCGCGCTCTTCTATTTCCTATGGGGTTAAGGACTTTCCCTAATGAATCATTCAATGAAGATTTGTCTAAAAATGCGACATGCAATTAATCTTTCCATGCCTAGTCAAAGGCGCACTTTAATAATCTCAACCTTATAATGATAGGAAATAGGTGTTCTAGGCCGTCACTTTGGCATGCACGACAAGGCAACATACTATTAAGGACGTTAAATGGATAGACAATTTCTTTATATGGAAAATACCGATGACCCAATTTCATGTCATGAACAAATTCTAATCATTGTTCGAATAGTCGATTTATTTCCAGTTGCATTTAACTTGACTAGGTGATTTTAAGCATGCATAGGTGCTTCCTAATCTATGAAGTTATCGTGATTAATGCAATGCTTTTGCATGGAATCAAAATTAGTAAAAACCTGAACTTGTGGGCTTGGGGAGATATCCACGTTAATATTAGGAGAAGAACCTCTCGCAGGCACACCTTTTGACTTTTTAGGGCCCATCATAGACGTAATTACGGACTTTCGATTTGCCTTTATCCTTACCCGATTGGTGAATTTACTTGCCTTGGTACATAGCCTCAAGATCTTGCCCTTCTCCCTCGTATGCAGGAGATCCCTTCCGAAGTGTGGATCCTTGAGAATACCGGCTTGCGGAATTTGGCCTTATGGGAGGCCTTGCGGGGTTGGAACTTGGTTTGTGGTAATGGGCTCCTACAAAGTTCTTGGAAATGGGGATTTTATGAATGGAGTTTCAAAAATTGAGGCCTTATGAGGATGTTTGCGAAAAGGGCTCTTGCGAATGGGTCTTGCAAGAACGGAGGCTTTAGAGTTCTTCTTCTCCTTCCCTAAAATCCTAGGGCCGGCCTTGTGGGTGATTGGTGGGAAGGGCTCGTAGGCTTCCCCTTCTTCTCTTCAAAGCTCCGGCTAGGGGGGCTTGTGGGTGATTGGTGGGAAGGGGCTTGTAGGAGTTACAATGGGAAGGATGGTTTTAAATTCCAGAGGGTAGAGTGGACTTAAAGAAGATTCAATGGGGAAGGGGTTAAAACCCGGCTAATATGGTTTTATGTGAGTCCACGAGAAGGGCTTTAAAAGAAAGCCGAGGGATAAAGTGGAATTATGAAGATTCAAGGGAAAAAGGGGCTTAGAACCGTCTAGTGTGGGAATCCATGGAAGGGGTAAAATAGTTTTGTAGAATGCAAGGGGAGCAAGGCTTAAATCCCCGGGTTTGAAAAAAAAACCGCTTGTAGGGGCAATGGAAAAAGTTTTAAAGAATATCGGGGAGTAATAAAAACCCTCTTGAGAAGGCAATAGAAAAGGGGGCTTAGAGAGCCCCCCCTTAGAAGCTTCCAAGAAGCTTCTTGGAAGCTTCTGGACAGCGAACGTGGCGTGAAGATGGGAGTTTGCTGGCGGCTCTAGGCGACTGGATGTCGACGGCAGCAGCTGGCGGCTCTTCTGCGGTGGCAGCTCTTCCTCACGACGCAAGACACGGAAACGTTGGTCTCCTCTCTCTCTCTGTCTCTCTCGGCTTGGCGACGTCACGTCCCTTCCTTCCCTTTCACGGCAGTTCATAGTTCTCCTCTCTCTCTCACGGTGCATCACGGCACATTGGCAGCGATCTCGCTCAGCCCCCTTCCTCCGCTCACTCCACACGATTTATATAGGTGAGGTGAGGGGATCCTCCCTCCCCCACGCAGCATCTTGCATGGGTTCACCCCCCCCCCCCCCCCCCCCCCCCGGCATCCAGCAAGGATGCTTAGTCATCCTTGCTATTCCCCTCCCCTCCAGCACGACAGTCACTGGGGGAAAAAGGGGGAAAATAATAAAAAAATTTCCCTTATTTTCAATTTATTATTCTCATGACTTCCTATTAAGAGGAGGTTCATGTGAGGAACGCGTGCTTAGAAATCGGGAATGTCATATTCATAATGTCCAAGTAGGGGATCTAATTGTGATATGCATAATTCATTGTTTTTGTATTAACTTTATAGGCATAACAAATTAGAAATCATGCCAACTAGTCAACGGAAGGACTAAAAGAAAATGATACCCTAGCTAATGGTCATTACGGTACTTCATCAAAATGAACCCAAAAGTATTGTTATAGAAGCAGAATCCCTTAAATTGAGTATAGGATATTTTCTCTTAGGTCTTATGACTATGAGTAGAATTGATTGAAATAAATTTTATTACTACAGTTGATAAATTTCATAGATGGCATTAATTTTAATATACGATCCTAGGAAAAAAAAACCACATTTCTAAGATGCTTTTTGTTGAGACTGATTTATTATTAGACTAAGAGATCCTCAATGATGCTCATAAATGGATTACTTATACTCAAAGCCCTCTAGTGCAAATTTTTACAATAACGAATAATTATCTACCGGGACAAACAAATCCTTGAGCATGATATAGAGCTGAGATATAACATCAATAAATCTCTCAACTATTATGTGCAATGCAAGATTTATGGTCAACTTGCAACTTGACATACATCTTTATAAAGCTATCCATTTAAGCCTTGTTTGCTGTAATGTGGATACGATGGAAAACGAAGAAGGTCTTATTGTTCAAGATCATGAGACGTATCTTAATCAACGTATCCCATGTCCTTGCTGTCAATGCAAGTTGGCAATTAGACGAAAATGCTGATTGTCTATAGAACACGCACGACGATTTGGCGAGTTTCAATCTAAGATCATTGATCAGGCGATTGCGGATTTTCAGCAAACGGTAATTTGAAGTTAATATTAATCATGCATTGTACTCGCAAGCTAATTGAAAACCATACACAATAAGATTGGGTCTTGTTGGCAAATTTTCTATCCAGGGGGGTGATGTCTCGACCCAAGGGGGAGTGCACCCTTTGCGGCCATTTAGAAGAATTCGTGGACATGCGATGGATAGATTGCAGGAGCCAATCCACCAGTCGCAAGTCCCATCTATACCCTCAATGCCAGAGGAGACAAACAACCTTTCCGACCTACCTACAATCTTGGAGCCTGAGATTGAGGCAATGATCGATGCATTGATTCCCATGGATGTCGAGACCTCTGACCCGCTTAGAGAGGAAGCATCCATACCATTATATGATGGGTACTAAGTATCTCGGTTGAAGACATTGCTTGCACTTTTAAGTGTGCAAGCAAAATACGGGTGGAGTGATACGAGTGTGATTGAGTTATTCAGGTACCTTGCACATAGGCTTCATTGATTTTTTTTAAAACACTATTATTACAAACATTTGTGTTTTTTCAAGGTTTTTTATGATTTTTTTCAGGTTATTGAAATATCATATATTACCACCTGCAAATACCATGCCTGAGTCTCGTGATGATGCATGACATGTTTTACGGAAGCTTGGCATGGACTACAATAACATCCATGCATGTATCAACGACTACATACTATTTCGAGATGAATACGAGACTATGGAGACATGTCCAAAGTGTGGTGCTCACAGGTATCGACAGGACTTGCAAGGGCAAACCATCCCTAAAAAATTTCTGAGACACTTTCTGCTCATCCCCCGCATAAACCACATGTTTCCCACATCCGGCATGGCAAGCTTGACAACGTGGCATGTGCAGAATAGCATGCTCACGATACAAGTCCACCTGCTTGTGCATCTTGTGGACGAAGTGGAGATTGCTGGACCTGTCCATACGCGATGGATATTCTTCCTGGAGTGCTTCATGAAAACCCTAAAAGGCTTTGTGCGACAACGAGCTCGGCCAGAAGGTAGCATGGCCGAAGGTTGGTTGGTGTCAGAGGTGTTAGTACATATCTCACAATGGCTATCAACGGGGTGAAACCAGATAATGAAATGCTATGGACGCTGAAGGACGATGATATACTGACTGGAGATGTGGTGGTTGGAAATGGGGTAGAAAAAATAATGAATGCCTCAATGGAAGAGAAGGTGAATCGCTTTTGTATGTTGCACCATGCCTTCATGGAGACGTGGCTCGCCAAGTACCAGATTACAAGGCAAGATCGAGAGGAAGCGCGAGCTGAATTCCGATGCAGTACGCGTTATCGACCGATTCGAAATCTCGAAGGCATGGAGGAGATGCCACGGTTTACATCAACACGATGGTTGCATGGAGCCTTGACTGCAACATCCAGTGAAGGGACATAGGTCTCAATGGAGGAGTGGGAATTATCGAGGGGATGTAGTCCAAAGGTGATAAGGGATTTAGAATATGTCATATCTAAATTTTATATGTGACATCTAATTGAGTGTTTCAATGTACACTACAAAATATATAGTGCAACGTGGTCGCGCGGATGACATTTTTGCGTGGAGCGTATTAACAAAATGCACTCCACAATGGACTGTGGTGTCATGGCAAGGTTTGAGCAAGAGAGCTGGCGACGAGCAACGGATCTGAACACGGTTGTGGATAAGATGGAGTATTTTGGGAACTTGCAAAGTATTATTATGGTGGATTACCGTAGCTTCTCCATGATACTATTTGATGTGCAGTGGTTCAAAGTGGTACTTGGAGGAGCTTGAGATGAGGTCCATCTGGATTTCTCGAAATAGATTCCGAAAAAATGGACAAATTTGCGTGACACCTTTGTGTTGCTGGCCCATTGTGAACAAGTGCATAGAGTCATTTGCTTGCTAATTGTAATATGACATGATTTATGTCACAATGGTTTGAACTCGCTTTGTACGTGTTTGTAAACAGGTAATCTTCTATCCAAACCCCCGACAACCTCGATGGTGGTATGTTATACCTTCAACTCCTTGAAGTACAAGAGTATATGATCAAAGCAATGTTCCAAGCATAGATGAAGATAATATGCAAATAGAGGGGTCGATATTACAAGGGGTGCAGGCCGCCGCATGCTTGGAGCCCGCATTGACTAACAATGATGGAAATACAGGAGTCCAAGAATTTTTTGAGAACGAGGCAGACTCATTCTTTTGTGGTGACATGTCTATCGACCTTCCAGTGTATGCAGAGTTGTGTCAGGAGATTAACATGGGACCATAGGATACTTCATTCTTGGAGAATGGTATTACTCAATTCGTTGTTTAGATCTCTTATAAAGGTACATAAGATATGCATTTTAAGAGGGATTTTTTAAAAATGATTTATATTACTGTGTTTTGTATAGTTTAAATTGATTATTCTAACACCATTTTTTATCTGTGCAGGTGACATTTTCAGGATGAGTCGAGGGATGAGCGATGAGGAGTTTCAGGACATGATGGCACGCATGTCTCCAAACCAGCTCACGAGATTCAGAGAGATAGCAAACTAGGAGCTATCTCGTTCTTTGTCAGGGCGCTTTGCTAGATCTGCTTCAGCGCGATCAGATGCTTCAACTTCGAGCAGACGATCTCGACGCTCACGACTTGGGCCAGAGGGAGGGACTGCATCGGGATCAAGGGGATGCTGTTGTGGAGATATGGATGTGGTGTCTCCGTCTCGTCATTCAGCTGGAGCTGCGTCACCTCTAGGATTTGTCACACCTGTGGGGACGTCTACTCCAGTTACTCCGGCTTTTGCGCAGCCATCAGCACAGGTGGCACCCCTTTTGGTGGCACCCCTTTGAGTGCCACTTCGAGAGAGGTTACCCCCGTCGGTACACCGGATGTAGAGGGGTCTCCTGGATATGCCTAGGAGCATGGACGGAGATGGAAGAGGACCCATCTTAGGCAGACTCCTAGGGGTTATGGATATCTGGTTGATAGTAGGTCAGGAGCCATCATCATGAATGATGAGGGGAGGAGGGTGATGGCTCGCATGAGAGAGTTGTGCCAACAAGTTTTTCGGCACAACGTCTTGGATCATTTGAAGAACATATCGGAGGGGAGCAAGGACTACATAGTAGCATCCTTGCACGAGGAGTTTCTGGTGCCAGCCGCAGTAGATAGATTCTCTATGGGTTGGATGATGGATTGCATGCGTGTATACATGTCACATAGATGATGCGACGCATGCAAGGCAATCAAGAGTGGGGCTGCAAAGCGTGAGTGGTTAGATGCAGACAACTGGCACCGACTGAGGGAGGAGGCTACAGATTCACCAGGACGTTGGAGTCAGCAGAGCGGGAGGCGACGAGGGCACGATTCGAGGCCGGAGTGGTCCATCATCTTGGGAGTGGCGGCCACAAGACATATTTGGAGGACTTTGTAAGTTTCTCTTTTGTTTTGCTTGTTTGTTTTTTTGAAATATTCTTTGTACTGACAATCATGTTTCTAATAGTTATCATTTTGTTTTCTTTGCAGCACTCCATTACAAATCACAATCTGCAAGGCCTTGAGACTCGATATGCAGAGAGGCACGGTCTCAATGCATTAATCGACCGATTGTATAGATGTGGCAGTCCTGTAAGTCACTCATCTTTCTTGTCCGTAGTTACCATGAGATATTTGAATGCATTATTGTATGGTGGATTGATGTGTTGTTTCTTTTTCTGCAGAATCCATTCGATGCTCATTTGTAGCGGGACGAGCTTTCGGGGGATGAGGATTTGTAGCTCGCCCTTGGATCCTTAGACCTCACACACCTTTATTTTTTAGTCGCATGATCTATGTAGACATTTTCTATGTATTAGTGATATCCTGTCATGATTGTACCAATCGCATTTTATGCGATCATGTATTTATTTCATGTATCAGTTTTATGATTTCAGTATACATTCTTTTTGTTTGCAAGAGCTTTGTATACAGTGGTGCAGAAACTATTTTGTATGGCTCTCATACAGCACACAATGCTATATGTGGCAAGGCAGCAAGCTGCCTTGCCACAATTTTTTTTTCCTGTTACCGTCGCTATTTGTGTCACAAATTTACTGCTCGCGTCGCTATTGGCGTCGCTATGTGCGTCGCAAATTTACTAGTTGCGTCGCTATATGCATCGCATTTGTGACGTATATAGCGACGCCAATAGCGACATTTCTATGGTGTCGTCAATAATGATGCTTTTTGCGACAACGGGGAAAAATTTTGTTGTTTGTATTTTCGTCGCTTTAAATGTCGGTATAAGGTCTATATCTTGTAGTGGGGCTTAGGGACTATAGGCACGGGGTTTTTTTTTTTGCGGAAAGGCCCTTACGAATGGTGCTTATGGGAAAAGAGCTTAAGAATGGCCTGTGGGCTTTGAAGCCTATTTGAGAAAAGGCCTCTTGCGAATGAAACTGTGGGATTTAGGCCTATGGGAAAATGGGTTTTAAGGGAGGCCTTTTAAACCCCCTCCCGGAATGGACCGTGTGTAAAAGATCTTAGGCCTTACTTCTTTTAAGAAGCTTCCAAAACTTAGGAAGCTTCTGTTTTTCCCCTGAAAGCATGTGGTCAAATAAGAGGAAAAAAAAACATGAAATGGGGGATGACGAATGCTTTTCAGGGAGTCGACAGGGATAAGGATCGCAACGCTAGCACAGCTGGTCTAGGTGGTGGATTTGGCAACAGTGGCGTTGCCGTGTGGTGGTGTACACAGCCCAGCGGTGCTCCATGATGGCCCTTTCTTCCTCAAGAGCATGGCATAATCCTCCTGCGGCATAGCAACTTCTCCTCTCCCTTCCGTCCTTGGCACAACAGGGCGTCCCGTCACTCCCCCTCTTTCCTCCACACACATTACCGTCGGTGCGGCACAGCAATTCGTCCTCCACACGACAGCAGTTGTCGCAGTCTTCTACTCTCCCTCACGGTCTATCAGTATCACGCCTTTCCCTCCTTCGTCGGCTTTAGAAGAGGAGGTATTTATGGGAAGAGGGGGGTAGGGCCTCCCTCTCCCACGTGGATCCTGCATGTAATCCCTTCCCCCCAACCTCTACATTCTCCAAATAGAACCATCCTCTTTCCTCGGCCACGCTTCGGCTACGGGAAAGAGGATTTTAAAAAAAATTGCATTAAATCTAATATTACCCCATATCCTCCTCCCAAGAGGAGGTTCACATGCAAAGTATGCGGTTTCGTTACGCCATGTCTCGTTTGGGCTCAGTTGAGAGTGTATTAGATTAACCCGTCCCAACCCACAATGTAACATTGTCACTTCCTCGAGACTTCACATGGCCTTTATAATATTTTTAACAAAAATATTACATTACACTATCTAGTAGACTCCCACACTCTTTTGTACATAGACCACATCCTTGCCCACTCTGTGACCCATGGGGTAATTACGCCTTATCATAGTGTTAGTTTATAAAACTTTCTTACCCACCCAAAAAATTGGAACTATACTAAAGTACAGAGGTATTGGGATATGACAACCTTAATTGATGGGTTTAGAGTGAGATTTTCTTTACTAATAAATAATGCTATGGTGCTACAACGATGATGATGAATGCACCCTTGAGCGGCCTTTAATAGGTTTTGTCAATCATGGAATTTCAACAATATGAATCTGAAAGCACATGGCTTTAGTATTTCATAAAAAATCCACACTTACTAAGTTTTCCACATTGTCTAACATCGCCAAACTCCAAATCTCTTTTTGATGAATACCACCTATCAAGCTTGAGGACTTAGTTATGATGTTTATCCATGTATACAGAGAATCTAACAAAAGTATTCCAAAGTAAAGATCCAAAACTAGATATAAACTAGTTGATCCTAAAAATAGCTTAATTTACAAAGTAGAAATAAAATAATCTTAAAGTTTCATTAAAATTATCCTAGTAGTTCCAAAATAAAGTTTATTGAGGTGTTTTATAGCATGTTTAATAGGGCATTTAATAGAGCATTCTATAGCATGTTGAATGCTCCGGTAAATTACTCATGAATATATGTGTGCATCATATAGGTTCAAAACAAGGTATTTTTTAAATACCATTTTTATACATTTTTTACATTCAGAAGGGTGTAATATGAAGGGATAATTTACAGATTGAATAAAAAAGGGTTATGTTTTATTCAATAAAAACCAACAAATAAGTATATTTATAAATAGGCCTTGAATGCACGTGATGTAGAGGATATACATATAATAACTTCCCTGAGGTTGAATGGTACATTTTAAGACAAATGATACATAGAAATCTCAAGTAAGAACAACTATAACTATGGAATGCGAGTTCTAGTCTAACTACAAAATATAGTAGTTGATAACTATGTTTACAAGAGTGTTTATCATTGCAACTAACTACATTATAACCACACCTTGACATGATTCTCTAAATGCATTAATGTAGAATACTCTATACAAAAGAACTACACCAAGAATAAATATATTACATACTACAAAAAAGAAAAGATTTAATGTACTATTAAAAGAAATTCTACACATTGTAAAAATAATGAAAGATACTAGGAACAAAAATATTTTTTTCTTGGGCTTCAATGCACTTTCCTTTCACATGAATGATCCTTTCTCTCTTGATAGTTGTGCTCTTGAGAAGAAAAGCACAAAAGATAGATTATGACAATATGCTCTTCACAAAAATAATAATAATAATAATAAGTCCTACCTTAGTTTTTGAGAAAAAGAAAGTCTCTTGAGCAATGTTTTCTCTCTTGAATGGTCATGTTTATGAAAAAAATAACACAAAAAATAAATAGGGGCTTTGTGTTTCTAAGAAGAAATAGAATTATAGAAATAAGAAAAAGAAATTTTACATTTTTCATGACAAGAAGATGATTAAAATGTACATTATGTTCATGATAGCTCTACATGTGTCCTCTCATGTCTCCTCGATCTTTTGACTCTTTTCCCTATTGAGATATCGAGCTCCACTCGTGATATGCCAGGGTGACCATTGTGCATTTATGTCACCGACTTGTTAGCTGCAGATGCGGTTGGTACACCGCCCATGAATAATAGCTAGATGACAGCTGTCCTTATCTACTCTAGTTCGTGGCTCAGTTATTATGCCACCTTAGTTAGTTGAGTTTGGTTTGAGACCCATATATAGGGTTCTTCTATTTCTCTGTACTTGAGTTCTTTTGGCTTACACAACTAAGAAGATGAGAATTGTTTTCAGCCTCCACCTTTGTGTGTATTCCCCCATTGTGTAAGTGAGAAAGCTACAAGTGACACTCCTTCCTTCTCTCCCACAATCTTGACATTCCCTTCTCTCTCTTGATAATAGTTAGAAAATTATAATGAGTCATGAATGCATTTTAATGTATTTTTATTATTTATGTTATGCTTCTATGCACATTTATGAGCACATTAAATATATAGGTTAAGCACATTTCTAAATATACCCCTATGAATATGATTGTAGAAGAATTCATGAAAGCATGTCCAATCATATCAATATTTGTGATGTCTTGTAGTGATTTAATAAAAAATAAATCGACATTCATGGAGTTATGCAAGAGTCATGTCTACATGATTGTGCTCATGATGTGTGATAGCATTATGATGATGTATGTCTCCTCTACCATGATCATCATTGTTTTGCATTATCATCTATTATAATCTTTGTCTCCTCTACCATGATTATCCTCTTGCTCTCTCTTACCATGACTATAGTTTTTTGCACTATCATTATAATCATTGTTTCTATTTATGCTTCAGTAGGTTATCTTTCAACTAATGGGGGAGAATAATAGATGGTGACATGTGATCCCCATTTTTTCGTATCTTAGAGGGACATATGGACTTGTTCTATCAACCCACAAAGCATTCGGAGAATTCATTGTTGACACTCTTTCATCTTCCCTCCATATGACTTTGCCAAGGCCTTAATGATAGATGGATGTCCATATTCACTCTTTCCAGCCTAGTTTTAAGAACCAGCTTTATCACCAAGGGAGAGAAAGAACTCCCATACTTCATCTGCATCCAATTCAGCCCTATTTGCTATAGTTTTTCCAAAACACCCACACCAACAAAAAATCTATTCCAAGAGAAATGTAAACACTACCTAACTAGTATTTTTCCTAAGTGCTTTTCCTTCTACTTGATTTATGAGGTCTTCACACATAAGCACGAGGTACCGTATCTACCATAAACCTGTAGGGATAGTGACCAAATCCACTACCCATTTGAAATCTCGGGGAAGTTACTTTATGCACATCCTCTACATCACGTGCATGTAATATATATGGGTTGTATAAGGTATATTATACCCTATATATTCAATAACTAATAAAGGCTTTCATCCAAATGCACAAGATGAGCAATCCATATCAAATAGAAGATGCATGCACTAAGAAACCTCATGAATTTTTAATATATTAGAGCATAGCTATCAATCTTAACTAGTGAAGCATCCTATCCATAGGGGCCACACATGTGATCTACAATTAGCACCTCCTCAATACAAAAGACATATTTTTCATGCAACAAAGTGATATGTACTTCCTCTAATGGAGTCAAAATCTTCTTGCAATCAATTATGTGGTCAGCAATAAGCATCTTGCAACCCCTCTCATCCAACTCCTCCTTCTTTTGTTGCATCTCCTAGCCCTTAATAGGGGCACCATCAAGAAAGAGCATCATGACTGTGGGGATATAGTCTCTCAAGATCTTATGCATCGCATTCATCATATGGATAATTGAGTCAGTCGCCCCCTATGGAAGGGTACGCATGCATACTAAGCCAAGTGGTGTTTTCATAGTAGTGATATCTTAGCTCTCTAATGCAAGCTGAAATCGATTGTAGTGAGAGTATGAATCTCCCATGGAATAAATAGCCTTGTAAACAAAGGTCTCTGCAAACTCATCTACAATAGACCAGGCACCTACATTCCTTATTGTCACCTTGTTGACTCATTGCGTATCCTATATAGACCACAATGCCCAATTCTTCTTTGGGCATGTAAACCAATGATTAGAGTATGGAGCTAAATATGGCTCCAAAGTCTTCATTCAAATCTTCTCATTTAAGAGCGTAATCAGCTTAGCAAGTATGCATCAGGCACAAGAATTGGTTTTGAGATTCCATGGAACATGTAGCACTATAAAGTTCACCATTGGAGCCAATTTCAACCTGTTAAAATGCAAAATCCTTTTCATGCTTTGATAATATCTACATAAAATAATTTCTTTTTGTTTGCAAGAGAAACCCATTATATCCAAGCTTCAACTCTTTCAATGTTTTTGCAGTAAATTTGTGGCCTACACCATTCAGATATCACGAAGACTTGGTTGTTTAGACACTATCTCATTCAGCCCAGCATGGTTAGAGATAAACACAAAGAAATAAGCATAACCTTTTGTCAACCATTTTACACTTTGTGTCCACCAATGCCTCAACCCTCTTTTCTAGCCTTTTAGACTCTTGCCCAATCAATTCACTCATGACATCAAACATCTCCATTGAAGTAGATACATGAATTACATGCTTTTCAACCCTATTTTAAGCATTAACTACTACAATAATTTCAACCAATGTATCAGTAAAATTAAAACTTTGCAAATAGCCCCAAAATATAGTCATTTGCAAACAACCAAAATACCATATTTCTTTAACTCTTTTTCAACATGCTGTACATAACCCTTTTTAGCTTTGCACATGGCTACAATACACTTGAATCTACCTACATTGCTTGTTGTCCATTCCTAAAAAGCACCCAAAAATATATTTTATCCTTTTCTTGGAGGTAAAACCATCTTCCAAGTAGTAATGCCATAGCCTCCATTTATAATAATGCTATCTAAAAACCCTTGAGTTCTCCATCATTAGATGAAATCAGATAATCTCTAAATGTATTCCGATTACGGGGATGATTAACACATATAATTACAAATTTAACTGCCCTTTTGCTATCTTTGCTTCACATCTATCACCTTAGATTCCATCCTTTATTCCATAATGCATGGTTTCCCTAAGATAACTAGATAACTACATGAATCTTGCACAAAGAAGTCGTATTCATCTTGGACATCTCCAATAGTCACTGGAACAATTGGACATGCACCATAAAAATCCCTTGATGAGTTGTATGTAGTCAACGTACACCAGCAAGGATCCATATCCACTAGCCATTCACTATTCTCATACACACTACAAGCCATTACATTAATTTTGGACCCATGGTCCAAGAGAGGAATACATGGTATCTCTTCCTCCCCTATCTTTACAATAGTTTCAATTGTAGCTCTTGCCCTAGTGCATAATATGAGAGTATTGGTTGTTAGGAAGAAAGTGAACATCCTCTTCCTCATGAACATACTAGTGCACAACTCCCTTATGTATAGTATTGCCCACCATAACATTTTTCTCCATAACATCATTCTTTCCTCATATAGCCCATTTTCGATATCAACCTATTTTATGATAGAAATGAAATCATCAGTAGATTCCAACTGTAGACCTTGTGAATCCATGTCTTCTTTAACTTTTAATAGTGCTTGAGTAGGTTTCTTACAAATGCATTTTCCACTTAATGATATCTATTATCTTTGTCATGGACTTCATGCTTAGCAATGCCAAGAACCTCATCCATTATGATTTTAACTCTATTTTCAAGACTTCATTCCTCAAGCACTTTCTTTATGTTGGTTGCTATCTCTATGTCAAGCGTAACCACAGTCCTCCACTCTCTTTGTCCCCTCATGCTTCTTTTCATGTGAGACATCTTCAAATACATGTTTTGGACTAGCTTTTTTAGTAGCCTTCTGTTGCTCCATCTTGCTTTGTGTGATGTGCCAAAGGATCTACAGTGGAAGGACCTACATCCTCATCCTTTCTCTTTTCCTTGACAATAGCATCCATATTCTGCACCTTAGTCAAATATGCATATGCAATAGATGAATCAATAGGAGCATCCCATGCACATTTATCCCATATGATCTAACTTGCACTTGTCGATTTAGCCCTTGTTGACTTCTCCTTCTCTTCACAACCCAAGAAAATGATCATACTGCAAATTTTGCATCAACGTTATATGCATGTAAAGAACCATATGATTTCTCAAGTTACAATCCATACATGGCAGCATCTATGAAATTTTCCATCTTTCCAAAACACCAAGCTCTTTACTTTGTATCACAATCAGCCATACACTTGCCCTTTTCATGTTGCAAGCTATCACACCATATACATAGTATCTTAAACCCTTTTCTATTAGGCCTTGAAATTGCTACCCGCCCCCCCTTCTCTTCCACTTTCTCATCCAATTTTACAACCTTCAAGTTAATGTATGTCATATTTTAGTGCGGGTCATATAAGGCTTTTACCAATTCATCCATAACATCTCCATTTTGGGTGGGCCAGCAAGCCTAACGGATTGTTCAACCACCATTGATACATATTCTTTTGTTGTAATTTTAGGAATAATTATAGAAACTGCATGCATAGACCCTATTCCCAACCTCGTTATTAGCTTTTCTTACTTCACCATCACATTTGCAATATTCATTATATATGCCCACTCAGATTTCAACCCAATTTCTCAAGTTTCATCTTCTAATTGATTAGTGAATTTCTACTACAACAGAAGGTCAATAGCTTTTAAGATTAACTCAACTTTTTGACTTTCCATCGACTAATGGTCATTCACATCAAACAGAGGATATCGGCTTTAAAATTCACACGACAAGGCTATAGTAGCAAGACCCTTGTCAAGTTTTTCCACCCAATCTATAAACATATTCCATGTGACTAATCCTAGTCTTCAAGGAAAGATTCCTCTCTAAGAGCCTTCTTGAAGGGAACCGAATCAACATCTCTTAGATACAAGTCAACCAATCATTCTTGCAATGCATGCATAGAAAAACAAGAAAAATAGATGCTCTATACATATCGAGGAATCCCATAAAAAATCATCTTGTCTATATATACTTGTAGATAGGCTGATACGTTCTCCCCATTAAACTGTTTATTAAAGCACAGATCTAGAGCATGGTATGGAGGATGGAAGATAAAGATAAGACTCATGAAGACATTGATATGACAATTGACTATTACAAAAGTGAATTAGGTTCCGAAATTGAATCTTGGACTCATAAACACAATCTTGTGTAAGTGGACAATCATAGCTAACTTAAAGGAAAAAAGTACTATGACATTGCAATTAAAATGAAAGGAAAGTATAGTGTTTTATAGTCTTCTAGGTAAGTAGTAATTTCCACCATCGTGCTTATGGGATTCAATCTCTTCTCCTAGATTTCTTGCATTTCTCTCACCCACTACTCCACCATACAAAGATGCATACAAATGGGTGTGATTTCCAAAACTCTCAACCCCCTCCTCAATCACAACCGTAAAAAAGCACTAAGTGTACAAAGGCTATCATTTGTAGAACCTTGCTAAGTGTGGGTATACTACAAACATGGCAAACATCCATGGATTGTTACAAGGCCTCACTTAGTGTGTAGAGGATGTGGCGCATAGGCTACACGAGGAGTTTTACAATCCTATGAAAGGAACATTAGGGCAAGGTTATACAAGGCTTTAAAATTTCTATCAAAGTAGTGTGAACAAAAGGACTGGTGAGGCTTGTCCTTTTGCTCCTAATGGTCTTGTTCTTCTTCTACTTCACCTTCATCGTCTTATTTCTTCACAGTTGCAAGGTAGGCCTTCTGAGATCTCATCCTGGCATGACAAAACTTTTCAATATGTGCGGTTCTTTTGCAGAAGTCATAAACTAGCTGGTCCTTTTTTCCTTTGTATTTGTTACTAACATACAACACTTGTTCATCCTTAGAAGTACTTGTCTCATCTTTATTTTATATCTTTTTTTCTTCTTCTAACAAAGAGACTTGAATGTCAATAAGTTTAGGATCTGGCATGTTGATTAAAGTAGTGGAGACATTATCATAATCTGGAGGCAAGCTTTTTAGCAAAACACCAATGCATACATCTTTAATCCATTTTACTATTGATCTCTGCAAGATGGGTTAAGAGACTTTCCATGCAATTCAGTTGTATTGTAAGAGATGTGTTAGATCTCATGTCTAATCTAAAAAATTCAATTAATAAACCATACTTTGAAGATTTTGACTCTATGTGCCAAACAAAGTACGCAATCTTTTCCAAGTATCCTCGGATGTGTCACATGTATCCACATGGTGGATTTAATTGTCGTCAAACTCAAGCTTTATGATGGCTTAAGCCTTGTCGTCACTATTTTTCCATGCAACTTAAATACTTGCATCCTAGGGCTTCTTCTCTTGTCCATTAGTGACGGCCCATAGGCCTTTCTTCATCAGGATAAGCCTTATGCATGTTTGATAATAGGTGTGAAACCTGACTCCTTTGAAGTGACATGTCAAAGAGTCTTTGCCCATGCTAGAGTGATTGGAACATCAACAAATTAGCACTAAATTTCTTAGAAGTGAGTTGAATTTGGACACAAATAATGGCAGTGCAGTATTAAGAGGAACTAGTTTGTTATTGTTACTTGAGCCTTCCAATCTTCACAAATCTTTCTACCCTTGCTAATTTGATGCCCAAATATTTACTGGGAAACTGAGTAGGAATTCTGAATGCTAGAGTGATTGGAGCAGTAGAAAATCAACACCGAAATTCTTAGAAATGATCTGACTTTGGACACAAGTAATGGCAGTACAGCATTAAGAGAAACTAGTTTGTTGCTCTTGCTTGAGTCTTCCAATCTTCACAAATCTTTCCCTCCTAAGTAGTTTTATGCCCAATTTTTTTATGCGAACTGAGTAGAAACTCAAATCAGAGTAACAAGAACTCTAGTAGGCTTGGAGAAGAGAGAAAATGATGGGATTTTGGAGCTTAAAGTTGAAGTAGCTATGGTGGATTACGGTTAGCAGGCAAGTCAACAAGTTTTTCTCAACTACAACATGTGGGATGGATTGTTCAATGAGTTGCTTAGTTATGAGTGAGCCTATAGAGTGGGCTTTAAAAGCCCTATGACCACTGGATCAATCACAGAATAGAGAAGCAGTGCAGACTATATGACCACCACAAGCGCATTTCACGGCAATGATGACGAATTTCCAAAATGTTGTGCTGGATAGTGACCAGTGTCAAACCATGATGTGACATAGAGGAGTGCCTTCAGTTAAGGACCAAATCCATAGAAGAAATAACTTGAAGATATGCTGCAGTTTGAGAGATCCAGAAGCTCAAAGGAGGTAGGGCACAAGCTAACTATGGTCGCCATGAAAGGAAGAGTGGATTGGAAGTAAGGAATGAGCTCATGAGCTGACCAAAGATTAAGAGAACCTGAGAGAGAAGTTTGCTAAGTTGAGCCATGCTCACCATGGCTTTGATACCATGTTGACTAAAGCATGGATTTAGAGTATGGCTATGGAGGATGGAAGATAAAAGCAAGACTCATGAAGACATAGATATGACAACTGACTATTACACAAGTGAATTAGGTTCCAAGATTGAAGCTTTGACTCATAAACACAATCTTGTGTAAGTGGACAATGAAACGTGACTAAAAGAACAGAAATACTATGACATTACATTTAAATGATAGGCAAGTACATTGCTTTATAGTCTTATGGGGTGGTTGGTAGCACTTTCCACCACTATGCTTATGGGATTCAATCTCTTCTCCTAGATTGCATGCATTTCCCACATGAGTCATTCTTCAATGTATCCTTCATCTTTCGGAGCTCATGAATCTTATGCTAGATTAGGGGTACCACTATGGGGTTGGATTGAGTGTCTAGTGGAATGGGTGGAATAGAGAGTTCTAGATCCAAGGGGTAGAGTCAAACGAGGCATGGGTTAGAGGAGGAGTTGAAGGGAGTGCTAGGAGTAGGGAATAATGGAGGCTATTGTACAAAAGTTAGAGATCCATGAGGGCCCAAAATAGAGGTTGCAGGATTTGGTGAGCGTAAAGTTTTCCCACTATGATTTCCAAGTAATAGGCACCCATTTGTACAGTTCACTAGAGCCAATTGTACTCCAAACTAAATACTGTGAGCTGTCGAGTCGAGGTTTGAATTGTTCATCTTGATAGCTTGTAACATCTTGGAGGGAGTAGATGTCACTACAACAAAAAGTCTCCATTGACGTGCTTATAGACGCAATATTTGAACTGTATTAAAAATGTCGAGCGCATTTATTATCGCGTCTACTTCCGCGTCTAAAATTTCACGTCTAAAAGTGCGCTTATAGTGAAACTTACACGTGCATATAGATGCGCATATTGACATGCTCCGTAAATATATAATCATATTTATAAAAAAGTAGATATATTCATATTCTGTGTCTATACACGCATGTAACTGCGCATCTAAAAAGGCATGTACTCTCCAAATATTTGACGATAATAGACGCGCATTTTTCTTGCAATTTAAACGCCCTAATAGACGCGCACAACAGAGGTATGGAAAAAAAACCTAAGAGCATGTGGCTTTGCAAGCCATATGCTCTTTGGTTTTTTTCCCGCCCATCAACATCAAATTGTATGCTTAGGGAAAACAGAAAAATATTATTTCTAAGATTTTTATACTAAAAACAAAACAATGTATGTAAAACATGAAATTTCATATAAATAGATGAAACGTTTTTACATTATGAGTTCTAGTGCTTGTGACCTCAAGCATGGTCATGGTTGCAAGCACTAGCTGAAAGTAATACATATCAAAAATGAAAACTACAAGCCAAGGGGAGGCATGCATACATGGGGCTCCTCTACATCTCCTTAGAAGAGGCATCATCGTCACTACCACCATCGCTGCCAGTGCCGGTGCCGGTGCCGCTACTGCTAGTCCCCCCTTCGCTATCCTCAACTATATCAGTGTTCGCCTACATAAAGGATTAAGGAATATAAATACCATTACAAACAATAAATTAGAGTTACCTATAATTTTCATGTAAAAAATAAAACATACCTCTTCTGGTTGTGGAATCCTCATGGCATGATTATATTGCTCCTCTGTGATGAGTCCCTCCTCGTAGAAATGCTGCCAAGTGGATGCCTGGTTATGACCTCGATGGTAGCCTACCTCTCTAGGAGTAGGCATCCTACCAACAATATGATACTACAACACAATTTAAATATACAATGCAACAAAAAGGCCTCTTAGATGCACTTTTAGACGTGATTTTTGAATATAGAGAAAATCTTACGGGCGCGTCTACCCACCCAT
The DNA here is from genome assembly GCF_053477565.2 of Lygodium microphyllum. Lineage (NCBI taxonomy): Eukaryota > Viridiplantae > Streptophyta > Polypodiopsida > Schizaeales > Lygodiaceae > Lygodium > Lygodium microphyllum. The sequence goes on along the minus strand of NC_141160.1, from coordinate 126,085,403 downwards.
CTATTTGCACGTCTACAAACTCGCGTCTATAATCACATGTATGAAGAAATTTACATGCATAAATAGATGCGTAATAGATGCACATATACACGTGTGACAGACACACATTTATTTAATTTATTTTGTGCATCTACCAGCACATCTACATGGCAAATTAGACGAGCATATAGACACGCCCATAGATGCGCTTTTACAAACGCCCATAGATGCGAACGCAAAACAAAAAATTTCCTTTAAAAAAAAAGATATTCAATTTCTTTTTTTAAATTTGAATTATGTAGCGTGTGTATGAGGACATGTACTCTGCATTTTAGGCGCGCTTGTAAATGCGCGTTTTCTGCAATTTAGACGTGCAGATGGACGCGCAAAACAAAACTGGAAAAAACAAACCGGAGTTTTCCCCTCCCATACATCAAATTGTGCATTTGGAAAAAAGAATGGATCTGAAAGCACAGAAATTGAAAACAAATGTCCATGTATTCATTTTAGATAAAAAGTATTTACATGGGGAGTTTAAGTGCTTGCGACCTAAAGCGTGGCCGCAAGTAGTAGGCTCAAAGATGGATAACAGATATATAAGAAAACAAGGCCATAGAGGAGGTATGGTGCTCCTCTACGAATTTGAAGAAGAAACATCTTCATTAGAATCACCATGGCTACTAGCGTCACTACCCCCCTCCTCGCTATGCTCCACATCGGGGTTCGCCTACACACACAAAAGATCAAGGTTTCTTACGTACACATGGTGGAGAAAAAGTTATAATTATCTATAATTTTAATAGAAAAGTAAAAAAACATACCTCCTCTGGCTGTCGAATCCTCATAGCCCGGTTGTATTGGTCCTCAGTGATGAGACCCTCCTCATAGAAGTGAAGCAATGTGGCTACGCGGTTATGGCCTCGATGGTAACCTACCTCTCTAAGAGTAGGTATCCTACCAATGATAGTAGTCTGCAAAACAATTATGATATATACAAACAATTATGAGAGACAATGTATTAGAACAAATTATATAAAGAATTTAAAGAAATATAAATGTTAAAAAACTAGATATCAAAATATACTTACAAACTCTGCCTCCCACGACTCTCTGCCGCTCAATCCGTAATGTGATGATCCCATGGTTTCCATTTGGATGCATCGCGCCTCTGCGTGCTGGCAATTCTTCACTTTCTCTGCTGCTTTTATCTTGGCTTTCTTCCACTCTATGCGGTGGCACATAGGTGGTTGGCTATAGGCTCCACGCCCCTCCTCCTGTCTCCGCAGTGAGTCCCTGGCACGTGTCATAAGGTGGGATCTTTTATTGTGAAGCAAATCCCTCACTTCTGTGCATCCCCCATCATCCAAGAATCACCGACCCTCAGGATTTGGGTACCTCCTACGGACTGCCCTCAACACCTCCTGCCACAAGCGGCTTTTCTGATTTTTGAAGTAAACGAAACAATCTTTATACGTCGCATGCATGACGCTCCTCATGTACGCCATTACATATCTTCCTTCATCATCATGGAAGATGCCACCAGTATCTATAACTCTATAGTACTGGTGTACAGGCTCCTCTACGTGATCTTCTGGTGAGGGTGATCACTCGCCACCTCCTAGGCAATCCCCACACAAGCCTCGTCCTCCCCCTCGACTCTCCCTCCCTCTATGTCGACTACCCTCTGCATCGCTGGATGCCCATGCTTCTGCAGATGCACATGCGTCGGCTGACGCTTGTGCTTCAGCCGATGCATGTACAGGTGCTGCACGTGGAGTACCTGCAATTGGAGTTTGGAAAGTGGTGCCAGGCAAAGACATCAGAGGCGTTCCAGACATGACGTTGAACACCTCGTCTGCTGTGGGAGAGTGGTCAAGGTGTCTGGACATCTCTCCTATGAAGTCTTCCCTACTAGGAAAATCTCCAAAAAATGCATTAACCCCTCTACCGAACAAGCCCAATGTATCATTCATGCGATCCAAATCTGGGTCATTTCTAGATGAACTAGGATGCGACATCTACAAAAAAAACACAAGAAAAAGACAAATTTGTACAATTCCACAAATAAAAAATTCCAATATGGCTCATATTCTATTGTGTTTTGTAGTCCAATAATTCCTTAACTTCTCATTTTCCATTATATCACATTTGTTTGCATACAAAAAATCATATATTACCTTCATCCACACATAAACATTTTCAAAGAGCCATAATCCTTGATCCAATCCAACATTGATTATGGCAAATCATTCAGTGAGCCTAGAATCATTATGTAAGAGAAGGCTTTTGATGCTCACACATTTTCATTTTCTTCAAGTGTATTTTGCAAGCACTTACTAAGGTCCATTTAAGTGAAACAAAGATGTGGAAATCCCATAGAAAATATACATGGATGCTCATGGCACTTGAAAGTGCTAATAATCTAGCTTTCTTTAGACATTGAGCATAAAAATGAAGTGCTAATGCTTCTCATTCATTCGCCTTTGAAGATTAAACATGAAAATTAATAACAATACTAATTGTTCATTCCCTAAATTAAGCCACTTGGAGGTGAAAATTTCCCTAGATACTATATAAGAAATCCCTCCAAGTCCCACTCTCAAATATGGGGTTAAGATTTAGCCACTTGGTCAAATCTTTACTCCTTATTTGAAAGTGGAGCTTGGAAGATTCCCAAATTCTCTAATATTGTATCGAAAGTATAATACTACCTAATTCACTACGTTGAAAGACTAAAGCTTCTAGAAATTTGATCATGAATCAAGAAAATTTGGTCACATTCATCATTGTAAAAATATATTGTTGATTAAAAAACTATATCTATACCCCATGCCCATTGTGTTTTTGTTCTTAGTTTGCTTTAGTTATCAATATAAAGAAACATAATAAGCACAATAACGTTTAGGCAATGAAAATTATTTTTTATCAAAGCTGGCTGGCGTGTATATAACCGCGTCTAAAATGCAGGATAGACGCGCTCTCAGACGCGTCCCTAAAGGCAACCCTCTGGTTAGAGTACGCATATATCCGCATCTGAGATGTAGTATAGACGCACTATCAGATGCGATTTCTAGGTCAATGCTTCTGGCGCACGTGTATCCTCACATCTGGATTGCAGAATACACGTGTCTGGAGACGCGACTCTGAAGTCAAAGCTTTTGGGTAGGGTGCGTGTATTCCCGCGTCTCACGTGCAGGATACACGCATCTAGAGACGCAACTCTGAAGTCAAAGCTTCTTTTATGCCGAGTGCGTGTATTCTCGTGTCTCCGATGCCGAATACATGCGCTCTGAGATGCAGCCTCAGACGCAATGACAGCAAACATAGCTTTGCATCTATCCCTACGTCTGTACTGAATTGTAGATGCGCTGGCAAACGCGCTCAGTCGGCTGATTTCAGACCGACGACTGCCATTCATGATTTATTTCTGCTATACAAAATGCAATCATAGATCCTAATACAGAGAGAGAGAGAGAGAGAGAGAGAGAGAGAGAGAGAGAGAGAGGACTCACCTTGGGTGTTTGGTGTGGTGGGTGGTGGCACTTCTTCCTTCTCCTTTTTCCTCTCCTTGGTGAGTTACTCTCCTTCCTTTTCTTCTTCTTCCTCTTGTTCTCCTCTCTCTTATTCTCTCTTTCTTCCTCTCCTTGGCTTTCCTTTTTCCCCTCTTGTCTCTTTGAAATGAAAGAAGAGGTGAGTCATGAGGAGATGAGGCATGAAGAGATTGCATGTCGGCTAAACTCGAGCTTCAGAACCACAAAAAACGCTAGAAAGGAAAGGCGCAGTTTGAAAAGAAATGATTTAAAGATCTTTTGAATTTTGATGTTTACGTCTATTTTTGCGTGTATATGAGCGTGTAAGTTTATGTAAACGCACATGTAGATGCGAAGTTAGATGTGTAAATAGATGCAAATTTAGACACGTAGGTAAACGTAGATATAGACGCGCATTTAGCTTTTATCATAATTTTTTGTTTTTTAGATAAGTTTTGATAGTAAGTTCTTATCATAAGTTTTTATGTATTTATGATAAGTTTTGTGTATTTAAAATTGAGATCTTAGAATAATTAATACACCAGCTTAAAGTTTTTATGTAAACATATGAATGATAAATATTTTGATGTTGTCATGAATTAGGTTTAATCATGTTGTCGTCATCACCTAGTGCAGTGCATGGTGATGAGTCAACGAGCACATCCTCAAGTGAGGATGAAACATTACGTCTTCATAATCGAGATGCATGGCTATGACAAAAAATTAAATGCATTTGTGATCATTGTCGAGGGTGTGTCTGGAAAATCAAATGTATGTGTGATTGTTGTCGAGGCTATTTTTTTCAAGCACGTTGAATCACAATGTCACACCTCAGCATGTACGGAGAGTGGGACCAAGAAAAAGAACCAGTAAACTTTATTGCTTTATTTGCACAATATTATTGGTCTATGTTGCATCTTTACCATTAAACAAAACCTCCTTTTTTTAATTCATTAGGATGCGGTACCACATCCTTAAATGGTCCCTCCAAGGCGTCGAGAGACTACGAAGTGTGGACACGAGGAGGCAGAGTCCTCAAGAAGAGTAGAGACTAATAATGACAATAGCGTCCTCTTCAAATGCCCCATCAAGTTTTAGAGGAATATATTTTGGACAACATGGTGCACAATTTATTTTCCCATGAGGTTCGGGGGGAGGGCGCCATTAGAGAGATAGATGACCTGCTACACATAGCATCAAAAACTCCATTGTACGAAGGTTACACCTACTCCATTCTACATGCATCTCTCGAGATACTAAACTTACAAATCATTTATGGATGGAGTAATGCTAGCTTGAATGCATTATTGAAGTATGTATCATTTGATATTAATTCATAAATGCTTCTAGACAATATTCGCGGTTTGTTAACTTTGTTTGCACAATATATGCAGGTTATTGTCACAAATGCTTCCAAATGGAAATAAATTACCAACTAGAAGGGAGCAAGCAAGGCGTTTCTTGACATCTCTTGGAGGTCTCGATTACTTTAAAATCCATGCATGTGTCAATGATTGCATCTGCATGACAGTGTCCTATTTGTGGTGAACCAAGATACAACCAGGAGATGAAATCAATGGATGTGGCTCGTAAGGTTTTGCGATATTTTTCTATTATTCCATGTATTCAACTTATGTTTAAGTGTGAATCTATTGGGAGACTCATGTCATGGCATGCTAGTCACCATTCAAGTGATGGAAAGTGGAGAATTTCTTCAGATACACCAGCTTGGCAACACGTAGACAATTTGTGGCCTACTTTCAAAGAAGAGCCCAGAAATTTGAGATTTGGTCTAGGATTAGATGGAATAAATCCATTTGGTATCAAAAGCACCTCATATAGTATATGGCTAGTGGTATTGGTGAACTATAATATCCCTCTGTCCATGGCAATAAAAAAAGGACATGTAATGTTGTCCATTCTGATTCCTCGAAAACACAAAGTAAAAAACATGGATGTTTACTTAGAGCCTTTGATCGAGGAGTTAGAAATGCTATGGAAAAGTATTGAGGTGCAAGATGTGAGTGCATCATTGTCCTCTAGAGATTTCACTTTAAAGGACATATTGTTGTGGACCATGCATGACTTTCCATGCTATGGAGAGTGTTCAGGTAGTTACATACTCTATTTTATTTATTCTTACCCTTAATCAAATATATGTAATCATTAACCCACTTGTTTTTATAGGTTTAACTACATCAAGATATCATGCATGTCTAATTTGTGGTCCCTCTCTGGTTTCTTCTAGACCGACATGCTTGAAGAATGTTATCTATGACAATCATCATCGTTTTCTTCCTATTGACCACCCTAAAGATGCACCCCCCCCTAATAGAAGAACTCCACAATCTCTAACCATTCAAGATTGGAAGGACACTTGGACATATGCCAATGATCATCCTCCACTCGGCATGAGTCACTAACTAGTTTACTTCTTTTGTTTGTCGTTAAAGTACACTCCATTATGAGAACAAGAAATAATATATTATTTGGGCCTTAAATTCTTCATATTTTCTTGTCTCCCATATTGGACTAAACTTAAGATCAATCACCTGTTGGACCCCATGCATATATTTAAGAATGTTGCCTCTACATTATGGGATCCCTTAATCGGGGCTCGTGATTCTGTCAATGTAAGGGAGGATTTACATAGCATTGGACGTATGAGATGAGCTTGGCCACGCATCAGACCCAGAGGAAAGATTGAGTTGTTGCGTGTACCTTGGATGTTGTCGAAGACCAAAGAAAAGATGGTGAAACAGTAGATATGTAGCTTTCGAACTCCCACAGGATATATGAGATGCCTCAAGGGAGCCTTCATAAAGAAAAAGAAAAGAGGTGTGGAGCAACTATCTAGTTTAAAGTCTCACAATTGGCACAAAATGATTCAGGTAAGGATTTTCATAGGCATAAATATATTAATTAGTGGAGTAACTATGTAGAATAATTAAGAATGTATGAATATTTACATACAGTTCATCCTTCCTACTAGCATATCCCATTGTGTTTCGAAAGATGTGCGTGATATCATTTACAAGATGGGTGAGCTCACGAGGTATGTATACTTTATACTTATTTTTTAGTTTACATATTACATACATCACATAGTAAACCGGCTTGAATTTATGGACAAAACTAATCACTGTTCTCAATTGCATGTTGGTAGATTTGTGAGTTTGAAGAAAATCGATCCAAATATGTTGCAAGAGGCTCGAGTATTGTCCACTGAGGTGGTTTGTTTGGTGGAGGAAGCTTTTCCTCCACTACAACAAAAAGGCTTCGTAGACGCGCTTGTAAACGCAATATTTGAATTGTAAAAAAAAAAGTCGGGCGCGTTTATTAACGCGTCTATTTTCGCATCTACAAAATCGCGTCTAAAAGCGCGCTTATAGTCAGAAATAGACGCACACTTAGACGCGCCTATAAATGCGCGTATAAACGCACTATGTAAATATATAATCATATTTATAAAAAAATGGATATATTCATATTGTGTGTCTATACACGCGTGTATCTACGCGTCTAAAACCGCGTTTACTCTGAAAGTTTTTGACGAGAATAGACGCGCATTTATCTTGCAATTTACATGCGCTGAAAGACGCGCAAAACAGAGGTATGAAAAAAAAACCAGAGAGCATATGGCCTTGCAGGCCATATGCTCTCTGGTTTCCCCCCCCCCTCCCCCCCCATCAACATCAAATTGTATACTTAGGAAAAACAGAGAAAGATTATTTCAAAGATTGGATACTGAAAACAAAACAATGTATGTAGCACACGAAATTTCATATATATAGATGAAACATTTTTACATTATGAGTTCTAGTGCTTGTGACGTCATGATCGCAAGCACTCGCTGAAAGTAATACATATCAAAAATGAAAATTACAAGCCAAGGAGAGGCATGCATGCATAGGGCTCCTCTATATCTCCTCAGAAGAGGCATCATCATCGCTACCACCAATGTTGCTTGTGCCACTGCCGTTGCCGCCACCGCTACTGCTAGTCCCCCCTTCGCTATCCTCAACTGCATCAGGGTTCGCCTACACAAAGGATTAAAGTATATAAATACCATTACAAACAATAAATCATATTGATCTATACTTTTCATGTAAAAAATAAAACATACCTCTTCTGGTGGTGGAATCCTCATGGCGCGATTATATTGCTCCTTCGTGATGAGTCCCTCCTCGTAGAAATGCTGCCAAGTGGACGGCCGGTTATGACCTCGATGGTATCCTACCTCTCTAGGAGTAGGCATCCTACCAACGATATGGAACTACAAAACAATTTGAACATACAACGTATTAAAACACACTACATAATGAAGTGAAACAAATTACAAAATTTAATTTAAAAAAAGAAATCAAATAATACTTACAAACTCAGCCTCCCATGACTCCCTGCCACTCGATTCATAATGCGATGATCCCATGGTTGCCATCTGGATACGTCACGCCTCTGCATGTTGGCGACTTATCATTTTCTCCGTTGCTCTCTTCTTGGCCTCTTTCCACTCCTTGCGGTTGCAATTGGGTGGTTGGCCATATCGAGGGCGCCCCTGCTCTTGTCTCCGCAATGACTCCTTGGGGTGCATCATAAGGTGAGACCTCTTGTTATGAAGTGCGTCTCTCACCTTTGACCATCTCCAATCATCTGAGAATCATGAATTCTCGGGATTAGGGTACCTTTTATGTACTGCCCGCAGCACCTCTTACCACAAACCATTTTTTTTGTGCTTGAAGAGAATCATGCAATCTTTATATGTGGCATCCACGACACTCCTCAAGTAGGCTATCACTTCCCTCCCCTCGAAGTCATGCAAGATACCACCAACATCAGTGATAGAGTAGTACATTTGTGGAGGCTCACCTCTCTTATTTTCCGGTGAGGGTGATCGAGAGCCACCACCTAGGCAACCCCCACAAAGCCCTCAACATCCTCGTCCTCCCGCACCACTCTCCCTCCTCCCTCGACGTGCACTACCCTCTACCTCACTCGATACATGTGCCTCTGCAGATGTACGTGCTTCGGTCGATCCATTTACCTCAGCTAATCGCTGTGTAGGCAAAGATGTGATAGGTGTCCCAGACATCACATTGAAAACCTCATCTGTAGTGGGAGGGCGACCAAGATAATTGGTCATCTCCCCCATGAATTCCTCCTTGTTGAATGGGGTGCTGGAGGATCCAGGATTCCACATCTACATAAGAAAAATCATATTACCCTGTGTAGATAAAACATATTATATACAGCGTCTATATCTACGTCTCTGTGCGCGTCTATACATGCGTCTCTGTGAGCGTCTTCCAGCGCGTGTATCCTCGCGTGTACACTGCAGAGCACACGTGCCCGTACACTCGTCCCCAGAGAAACGTTTTCCGCATCTATATTTGCGTCTACACTAAGATGTAGACGCGCTATCAGACGCACTTGGTCGGCTGATTTTAGCAGATGACCGCCATTATTGATTTACAAAATGCAATACATAATGGAATCACAAATCCTAAATACACAGACAGAGCGGAGAGAGGAAGATAGAAAGAAAGAGAGATAGAGAGAGAGAGAGAGAGACTCACCTTGGGTGTTTGGTGTGGCGGGTGGTGGCGCTTCTTCCTTCTCCTTCTTCCTCTCCTTGGTAAGTTACCCTCCCTTGATGCTTGCTTCCTTGCTTGCTGCTTCTTCTTGTTCTCCTCTCTCTTGTTCTCTCTTTCTTCTTCTCCTTGGCTTTCCTTTTTCCCTTGTGTGTTTGAAATGAAAGAAGAGGTGAGTTATGAGGAGGTGAGGCATGAAAAGACTACGTGAGGCATGAAGAGACTGCATGTCGGCTAAACTCAAGCTTCAGAACCACAAGAAGCGTAGGAAAGGAAATGCGTAGTTTGAAAAGAAATGATTTAAGTATGATTTGAATTTTGACGTGTGCGTCTATTTTTGCGTGTATAAGCGCGTCTATTTGCGCGGATATATAGACGCAAAAGTTGCGTCTATTTACACGCACATTTAGACGCGCCTATAGACACTGTGATAGACGCACCCGACTTTGCGCATCTAACATGCGCGTCTATATCTCATTTTTGTTGCAGTGCTTGCTCCATTTTGACTACTCAAGTACACTTACTCGTGCATATGATTGATGAGATCGCAATTTATGGGGTAGTTCATGCAAGGTGGATGTTTTTTCTAGAGCGCTTTATGAAAATTTCTAAAAGATTATGTGAGGCAAAATGCACGGCCCGAGGGAAATATGACTGAGGGTTGGTTAATGCAATCATCCCTTGTACGAATCTCTGAATATCTTACTAAAGTGGACCCCTCTTTACCACGACTATGGAAAGATGATGAAGATTTGAGGATGACCTCTATAATATTTCAAGGAAAAGGAAGAAGCAAAGTGCTAATGAAAGAGGAACTTCGTAAGTTAAATGTATTTTGTGTGCTTAACAGCAAAGTAATGAGCAAATGGGTGACACTATATAAAGAAGCAAGGGCAAGAAGAGTAAGTGAAAGGCAAGCATTTCGTGCTAGACATGGACGTAATGTCCCATATCTAGAACATTTAAGTACACTTCCACGTCATATTGATATAGATTGGATACATGAAAAAATGGAGAAGATGAAAAAAGAGGAGGCGATGGATATATCACAAGAGGAGTGGGAATATGCACGAGGTTGCTTATCAAAGATGAGACATACTTATAATTAAATTATCTTTAGTTATATATGATATAATAATTTCACATGTTTTTATCTTTAACTAAATAATTAATATGATCTCAACAATGTACTACTAGTGCATATTTTTCAATGCTATTTGGTGTGAAGGCAAACATTTTCGAACTCAACGTATAGATGATAAGAGAAATACCCACGATTGTGGTATCCTTGCAAACTTCGAGGATACCAATGGCACCATGGAAGGTTATTGTGGCTTGATCCAAGATATTTTGAAGCTTGACTTTAGGCGATTTTTTATATATGTACTAGATGTTAAGTGGTTTAAAGAAGTAGTAACAACGGGTGAGTATTGCACAATTAGACATCATCCAAGTGGTTTTGTAGTGATTGACTCCACAAAATTTCACCAAGGCAAGAATGACACATTCGTACTACCTCAACAATGCGAGCAAGTGTATTAGAAGCTATTTATTTTTATATATATTACTTCTTGATACATTCTCAAAATACAATAAATATCTCAGTTGTTTACTTTTCGTTCTTTAAATGCAGGTTGTGTATCACCCAATAGTAAACAATAACCGATGGTGGCACATCATCCCCATATCTAATCGTTTAAAACCAATATATGGCAATCCTACCAACATAGAGATAGTTGATGACAATCCAACAATCAATGATGATACAATCAATGATGATGCACATGATGATGCCATGATCTATGATATTCATGATGCAGTGCAAGATGATCCCCGGGAGGATGTTCAAGGAAGCGTAGAAGAGAATAACAATATGGTTGCAGATGATGATGAAGAAATTGAGCATAGCAATACATCTGACAGTGGGATAGACTTATTTGTTTCATTGCCTATTGGTAACATAGACTTAGAGGTAGATAATCTAGCAAGGGCCAATCTCATTCAAGATGAGATTGATAATTCATTGTAGCATATATAATTACCTTTGAATGATTGGATGTATATTTGTAATACTTAGAAAGAAGTAAAGTTGGTAATGTATTCAAAAAAATACTAGCTGTTAAGATGTTTGGTCATATTTAGGGACTTTATGAGAAATGAAAAATATGTTCATTTATTTTCACATCTATAGGCGCGTTTAAACCCCGCGCGGGTATATAGACATGTTCTATATACTAGCGCGAATAGACACGCTGATAAACGCGTCCGCTATTTCGCATGTATAGTGCGCGGCTATAGGGCCTTTCTTTTGTAGTGTGTGCATCGTGTGCTTAGATATTAGGGCCTCAAATTACATTAGTATTTCCTTTAGGTGTTTCACTTTGGCATGGAGCTTGATTCTAGTTACTTTCTCTTCTACCTTTGTGTGCTACCTAGCCGTGTTTTTGTCTCTATATGCTCTATTTTGCTGTACCTAACCATCCCTATGAGCACTCATTGCATGTTTTATATATCCATATGTAACCTTTTTTGCTATATTTCTTTGACCTTTTCTGACTTTTTATTGTAATTTATTAATTCCTTACCATAATTTTCAAATTAAAAAAGTTAACATATCCTTACGTAATATATACCAAATACTAGTTTGATCACAAAATTGATCATAAACTAGCTTTTAAGGGTTCATAAAATGCATTTATTAGAATTAGTCATTATGAAAATTTATAAAATATATTCAAGCTATATGAATTTCAATGGTATAATTTAGAATTTCTATACGTAAAACTATGATGCACAAGTTATGGCGCATGCTTCCTAATAAGGTAGTTGTTGAAGCTTATATTAGAGTAAGCCTTCTATGGGTCCTTAAACATAAAAATTGAGATAGAAATGTAGGAATACATATTTCGACCATCATACTAATGTCTTAAGGCTCCCTTCCATTACAATATTGATCATGATATTGTCCTATTTGATGATAGCGGATTATATCATTACATCTTTTGTATCTAATTCATGTTCAATTATTTTCTCAGCCATTCCTATAAAGCATATCAAGTGTATATGTAATACACATATACACGCATATATATATACAAATTCTAGAGACAATAAGAGACAAAGACTCAAAATTTACCACTTGATTGAAATCATATTATGCTATAACAAAGACACAATAAATATGAGCTTGATTTGTATTTGAAATGGGTAGATACATTGAAAGGAAAAAATATATTGCATTTTCATGGCCTCAACAAAACTCCAGCATTATTTGCATGATGATGTAGTTAAAATCATACTTTTTTATGCTTGCATCTATACAAAACATATTTCATTTTCTTTTATAAAGTATATACATTTATATAAAAATGTAAATATATAAGATTTTTAGCTAGCTTATAAGTGTCTTCTGCTCATCATCTCAAATTGTCAAAGTTTGAGTTTATCATTGGTTTCACATTTGTGGATGCATTGCTATAATGCACTAGTCATGTTCCTGAAGTAAACACAAGAACACAAGAAATTAGCATCAAGAAAAATGGGAAAAAAGAGCTTGATAAGACTTTCATTTTAGTAATTATACATGGTACGAAATATTAATGAAGAGAAAGAATAATGTTCATTTACCTATTCTCAATGGTACCTTACAAATTCATTTAAGATCTTCCAATCATTTTCATCAAATTCATATTTGTTATTGTTACAACTATATGTGAGATTTGTGAGGGCAATGATACTTTCAACATCTACCATATCAAGGTCCATCAAATAATATGTAGAAATCCTTGATCCCTTTGATTTTTTATACCATCCAAGTTGAATCCTCTCTTATACTCCACATAGGCACTGATTAGTTTTCTCCTCATCTTTTGAACTTGTCCACCACACATTAGCTGTTTTTTTTCCTCATACTTCTTGAAGAGCTTGCTTTTGATGATCTTGTGATCTTTCCATTGGTATTTTCATATTGGAAGAACACATCACAATTTGAACCAATTCCAAATAGGTTATCATTTTTTTGAGTTTTATACTTGTCATCTATACTATAGTATACCCCTTATTGCACCCTTATAAGACTATCTTTAGACAATATGATATTTTCACAAATCCACATGTTTCAATCCCATTTACATGTGTCTCTGCAAAACCTGAGGGTTGACACTGGTACGTTGGGATCTTTTAAATAATGGGGCATATTCAATCTCTACCTCAATATGCAGCTCCTTTTTTCCTGTATTCATTTTACTATTAATAGAAATGGGGAGCCTACTTGGTTGTCACAAGAGGTAGAGTGGAGATGCACAGAGAGGCACACAAAGGTGCCAAGGGAAAGCAGGGTGTAAGTAATTCACTTTGTTAATGAAGGTTGCATAAACACAGAGAAGAGGTCACAATAGAGGCATAAGAGAGTATAGATATGGGGGGGAACAGTTCAAAGGGTAGGGATGTCCAAGACTTTTCGGATTTTAGATATTTCTATTTTGCCTCCAAAACCATCTCCAAAAAACACAAAATTTGACAAGTTGGTTTGTTTTTTACCAAAAGCTAGGATATAAAAAGTCCCCAAAATATCTTAAAAGGAACTTCCAAAATTTTATTTTCCTTATTCTTGATTAAAAAATCAATTACCTCGTATCTAGTAATCATTTTGCATTGAAAACGAAGCACCACACTCCCGTAACTAAGTCCTTTTTTAATATAAAATTTGGTTGAAAAAGACTTCTTGAATGAGGAGAGAGAAGGAATCTAAGTATATCTTTGTAGATAATATAAAAAAAGGAAAAATGAGATTGCAAAATTGGAGAGAGAGGAGGATTATTTTACTATTCTTCTCTCCTCTTTTCCTTCTTTTAAGGAGGAGAGAGGGGGGCTAAAAGGCCCATTTGTGAGTTCATTTTTTTCCTAATGGATGTGGCTGAAAAGTTGGCCTAAATGGATCTTTAAAGGCCTACTGGCTCCCTAGTAGTATAAGCATTAAATGAAAAGGAGAGAAGTGCATTCATCATCTAAATGTAGATTACTCAACTATCCAAGAGTTAATAATGGAAAGAAAATAATATATTTTTTGTAGTAATGTTTCTCATTTCTTAGTTATTTGTTAGTAGTAATTTTTTCATAGGGCTTCCTATCCCTTTTCTCTCTCTTTCTTCCAACCACACCAAAACAATGGTGGATTGTGCTTCCAATCACACCAGGAAAATCTCCATTGCATTTTATTGTTCTAAGTAGTTATTTGACTACTCACTTCTTGCATGACGTTGTGCATATTAAGATATGAGTGTGGTCCAAGAGATTATGTCCATAATCTCTTGAAGATAGTAAGATATGAGTGTCAATATCAAGAGACTATGTTCATAGTATCTTGAAGCTATCATGTTATGCATATGAAGATAGTTCAAGAGACTATGCCCATAGTGTATGCTCATTCTTATTGGAGTTGGCATACATAGATAACCACTAGTGTATCACTCAGCACATTATCATTCTATAGCAAGTTATATTAAAAAGTTTCATCATGCACTTCTTTTCTTCTACAATGCTTAATTGTGCATTTCTACTCTTAGTATTCATTTGACATGAACATGTAATAATGATTTATTGAGATGCATGATCCTATCCACTTTGGTTACTTGCATCAGTAGGTTAGTTATTTTTGTCATTGAGTCTCTCCTAGCATCCACCTCCTACATAGCCCAAGAAGCATTGAGCCGTCAAGTTAAGTATCCACACCTCTACAACAAAATTCACATAGTCTAAATGTTGGTCAACAAATTATGCACACCCTCTGGGTGGAGATGGCTACCAGAATTGGCAAGATGGTTGCTAATAGTGGAGATGGCTACTAGAAGTGGCAACATACTAGGACTCTCACACTAGAACCACTCCCACACTAGGACTCTCACTAAAGAACCACTTCCACACTAGAACCAGTTCCATATTATGACTCCCATACTATGTAGTTTTCTTTTGTCCTGATGTGCCCTGAGTAGTTCCTTTGGAACTCTCTGGCTATCCTCACTAGGATTTTGTTTTGACTCACACATAGATGTCTTGCTCACCCTGTGGGTAAGGACAAAGTTTCCATTACTTAAATTGGTTACCATTTTAATACTTGGCAAGCTCGATTGTATCTAGTGTACTACATAGTCCACTTCAAATTGGGTTGCATGATTGAAAGGTCTCCCAAGTATGATTTCCTTCCCCATAAGCTCTCCATTTGACAGCACATAGAAAATGATGGGCATGCCTTTAGTCTCTCTATAGTCTAAAGAATTTTGCATCCACCCTAAGAGGAAATATGGTGATCTTCAATAAGGTTTCACATCGGCATTGGTTTGGATGCTAAGCTAAGTAGACCCTTTTATTGGAATATTATGATATATGTGAGTAATGCTACATTCAATGCAACTTAGGTAAGCTTTTGTGGATTTATCAATATCCATCCCATCTACTAGTTGTGGCTTTGGCCTTTGTGTTGGTAGCTCAATCATTATGATCGGATAAATGCCGATGGGAACATATGCTATTTGTTGACTTATTAGGCTTTAGGACTTTTAGACTTTTTACTCTAGTGCACTATTAAGCACATCATCTGAGTATCAAGCTCTCAATAGCTAAGTCTCTCCTTGCAATGATACGTATTGGTGTATCCGATCTTGTGAGTTTTTGCTTTCTCTCTTGAACCTGTGAGCTTATCAATTCTTCTTTGGTCTCTCAACTTTGTTTCTTGAACTTCCAACTTTTGTCTCCTCAAAATCTTGACTTAGTGTCCTTCTCTTTGCTCTTGCACTAGATGCAATTGTTCGTAGATTTTCCTGATGTGTCTTTGTCATTCAATAATAGATCTTCATGGTCTATGCCCTTGATACTCCTAGATACTTGGGTATTGTGATCCAATTAATGTTGCAAGCTAGGATGTCATTGTGCTTGATCCTTGGTGTCACTAAGGTACATGAGTTGTTGGCCTTCAAACCAAAATGAACAATGAGTAACCAAGTGTATTTCTTGACATTGGTTTAAGGTCGTATGCCAATATCTTAAAATTAAGTCTCTCAAAAGATCTACTAAATGAGTAAGTGAGACTAGCTAAAGGAAAATTGGAGCTAATGACATGGAAAGTTTTTGGCTCAAATATAATTCTTTGGTCTAAGTACTCTCTTTGAATGTGATGTGTAGTGACTTAAATTTGTCTCAATACACATGGTCAACAACCTAGTTGCACTTCCCTCACTTATGCGTAAATGCCCAATGGTGGTATGGATTACAACCTAGGTGATATTGCAGGCCTAGTGGTTGTGCCTAATGTAGTTTGACTTAAATCCTAGGGGTATAAACCTATGAATATTATACCTAGGGTTAGGTGTAAGGATGTCAAGATCCTAAACATAGATGTCATCAAGTGTACCAAATGCAAGTAGCTAGGGCCTAAACTTAAAGGCTTGAAGTTTGCTACTAATTCTGTCTAAATATGCACACTCTATAAAGCAAGTTGCAAGTAGGCTAGGAGTGTTCTAATGTAACTACACTTGCACACTTGTGTGCAAGAAATGTTAGTTAAAATGAAACGTGTCAAGTTCTACAAGTAAGCCCTAAGGGTGAAGCTCTACCTAAATATGAAAATGCTAGTGTTATTGTATAACAAGTCTAGGACAGTTATAGTTGGAATCGAGGTCCACATGATCCAAAGGCAAGTCTTAAGAGTTGGAAATGCATAGAGGGTGCACCTTGCACTTAGTGCAAGGTATTGGGATCATATTGTGGTCATAGGTGGTGGATACTCCCAAATGGGAAAGGCTCTTACCCTTGCGGATTTACTTATGTGCCAAGAATGTTGTGCCCTTAAGGAAAAGGGATCATATCCTTACCAAAAGGAGGATTATCCTTAAGCAAGGGGATACATGAACACAAGGATCAATTGAAAAATGTTATACTTAGCAAAAGGAGGGTTCTTCTTTAACAAAGGGATATAGAAGCACAATGACCAGTGGAAATATGATAGGACAAGTATGGAGTAGAGGTGTATGGGTGGGAGTTGAAATTAGTATGGGAGTGCAAGTTCAAGAGTGTACTATGGAACTATAAGGGTAGAGTGAGGAAGTCCTAGTGTGAAAATGCTGATGTGTATGAGTACTAATGTGTGAGAGCTAGTGTGCGAGTACCAGTGTACAAGTTGAAGTGTGGAAGTGTAAGCATGGAAGTCCTAATGTGAGGTTAGGGGTAGAGTGTGGTAGTAGGATACCTACTATGGGGGAGATAGTGTAGGAGTGGGAATATAGTGTGGGATTAGAGTAGGGGGGAGTGCTAGGGTGGTGTGGGAGCATTTTGAGTGTAGCAATCCTACTATGGGATTGGGTCTAATGTGGGAATTCTTGTAGTTTGGGATTCCTAGTGTGGGAGCAATTCTAATGTGGTTGTGGGTGGTTCTAGTGTGAGTGTTCGTACCATGAGAGGCCTCCTAGTATAGGAGCCCTAGTGTGGGAGTGGTTCTAGTATGGGAATCTTAAGGTTCTAGTGTGGAAGTACTTGTAGTATGGGAGTCATAATATGGAACTAGTTCTAGTGTGGAAGTGGTTCTTTAGTGAGAGTCCTAGTGTGGGAGTGGTTCTAATGTGAGAGTCCTAGTATGTTGCCACTTCTAGTAGCCATCTCCACTATTAGCAACCATCTTGCCAATTGTGGTAGCCATCTCCACCCAGAGGGTGCGCGTAATTTGTTGACCAACATTTAGACTATGTGCATTTTGTTGTAGAGGTGTGGATACTTAACTTGATGGCTTAATGCTTCTTGGGCTATGTAGGAGGTGGGTGCTAGGGAAGACTCAACGACAACATCAACTGACCTACTAATGCAAGTAACCAAATTGCATAGGATCATGCATCTCAATAAATCATTATTACACGTTCATGTCAAATGAACACTAAGAGTAAAAATGCACAATTAAGCATTGTAGAAGAAAAGAAGTGCATGATGAAACTTTCTAATATAACTTGCTATAGAATGATAATGTGCTGAGTGATACATTGGTGGTTATCTATGTATGCCAACTCCAATAAGAATGAGCATACACTATGGGCATAGTCTCTTGAACTATCTTCATATGCATAACATGATAGCTTCAAGATACTATGAACATAGTCTCTTGATATTGACACTCATATCTTACTATCTTCAAGAGATTATGGACATAGTCTCTTGGACCACACTCATATCTTAATATGCACAACGTCATGCATGTCTATGGGTATGTCTATATGCCCGTCTAATTTGCCATGTAGACGCACTGGTAGATGCACAAAATAAATTAAATAAATGCGCGTCTGTCACCCGTGTATATGCGCATCTATTACGCATCTATTTCTGCATGTAAATTTCTTCATACATGCGATTATAGACGCTAGTTTGTAGATGCACAAAAAGATGGGTGGGTAGACGTGCCCGTAAGATTTTTTCTATATTCAACAATCGTGTCTAAAAGTGTGTCTAAGAGGCCTTTTTGTTGCAGTGTATGTTTAAATTGTTTTGTAGTATCATATCGTTGGTAGGACGCCTACTCCTAGAGAGGTAGGCTACCATCGAGGTCATAACCAGGTGTCCACTTGGCAGCATTTCTACGAGGAGGGACTCATCACAGAGGAGCAATATAATCATGCCATGAGGATTCCACAACCAGAAGAGGTATGTTTTATTTTTTACATGAAAAGTATAGGTAACTCTAATTTATTGTTTGTAATGGTATTTATATACCTTAATCCTTTATGTAGGCGAACCCTGATACAGTTGAGGATAGTGAAGGGGGGACTAGCAATAGCGGCACCGGCACCAGCACTGGCAGCGGTGGTGGTAGTGATGATGATGCCTCTTCTGAGGAGATGTAGAGGAGCCCCATGGATGCATGCCTCCCCTTGGCTTGTAGTTTTCATTTTTGATATGTATTACTTTCAGCTAGTGCTTGCGACCATAACCATGCTTGAGGTCACAAGCACTAGAACTCATAATGTAAAAACGTTTCATCTATATATATGAAATTTCCTATTTTACATACATTGTTTTGTTTTCAGTACAAAAATCTTAGAAATAATATTTTTCTGTTTTCCGTAAGCATACAATTTGATGTTGATGGGGGGAAAAAAAAACCAGAGAGCATGTGGCTTGCAAAGCCACTCTCAGGTTTTTTTTTCATACCTCTGTTTTGCGCATCTATCAGGGAATCTAAATTGCAGGAAAAATGGACGTCTATTATCGTCAAAAATTTGTAGAGTACACGACATTTTAGATGCGCAGTTACACGCATGTATAGACACAGAATATGAATATATCTACTTTTTTATAAATATGATTATATATTTACGGAGCGTGTCAATATGCGCATCTATATGCATGTGTAAGTTTCACTATAAGCACGCTTTTAGACGCGGAAGTAGACGCGATAATAAACGCGCCCGATATTTTTAACACAGTTCAAATATTGTGTCTATAAGCGCGTCAATGGAGTCTTTTTGTTGTAGTGACATCTACTCCCTCCAAGATGTTACAAGCTATCAAGATGAACAACTCAAACCTCGACTCGACAACTCACAGTATTTAGTTTGGAGTACAATTGGCTCTAGTGAGCTATACAAATGGGTGCCTATTACTTGGAAATCCTAGTGGGAAAACTTTACGCTCACCAAATCCTACAACCTCTATTTTGGGCCCTCATGGATCTCTAACTTTTGTACAATAGCCTCCATTATTCCCTACTCCTAGCACTCCCTTCAACTCCTCCTCTGACCCATGCCTCGTTTGACTCTACCCCTTGGATCTAGAACTCTCTATTCCACCCATTCCACTAGACACTCAATCCAACCCCACAGTGGTACCCCTAATCTAGCATAAGATTCATGAGTTCCGAAAGATGAAGGATACATTGAAGAATGACTCATGTTGGAAATGCATGCAATCTAGGAGAAGAGACTGAATCCCATAAGCATAGTGGTGGAAAGTGCTACCAACCACCCCATAAGACTATAAACCAATGTACTTGCCTATCATTTAAATGTAATGTCATAGTATTTTTGTTCTTTTAGTCATGTTTCATTGTCCACTTACACAAGATTGTGTTTATGAGTCAAAGCTTCAATCTTGGAACCTAATTCACTTGTGTAATAGTCAGTTGTCATATCTATGTCTTCATGAGTCTTGCTTTTATCCTCCATCCTCCATAGCCATACTCTAAATCCATGCTTTAGTCAACATGGTATCAAAGCCATGGTGAGCATGGCTCAACTTAACAAACTTCTCTCTCAGGTGCTCTTCATCTTTGGTCAGCTCATGAGCTCATTCCTTACTTCCACTCCACTTTTCCTTTCATGGCGACCATAGTTAGCTTTTGCACTATCTCCTTTGAGCTCCTGGATCTCTCAAACTGCAGCATATCTTCAAGTTATTTCTTCTATGGATTTGATCCTTAACTCAAGGCACTCCTTTGTGTCACATCATGGTCTGACACTGGTCACTATCCAGCACAACATTTTGGAAATTCATCGTCATTGCCGTGAAATGCGCTTGTGGTGGTCATATAGTCTGCACTGCATCTCTATTCTGTGATTGATTGAGTGGTCATAGGGCTTTTAAAGCCCACTCTATAGGCTCACTCATAACTAAGCAACTCATTGAACAATCCATCCCACATGTTGTAGTCGAGGAAAAACCTGTTGACCTGCCTACTAACCGTAATCCACCATAGCTGCTTCAACTTTAAGCTCCAAAATCCCATCATTTTCTCCCTTCTCCAAGACTACTAGAGTTCTTGTTACTCTGATTTGAGTTCCTACTCAGTTCACAAAAAAAAAAGGGCATAAAACTACTAAGGAGTGAAAGATTTGTGAAGATTGGAAGGCTCAAGCAAGAGCAACAAATTAGTTTCTCTTAAGGCTCAAACTATGTGAAGATTGGAAGGCTCATGTATGAAGAAATTTACACGCAGAAATAGATGCGTAACAGACGTCCATACATATGCGTGAATACAAGCGTATAAAAAAACCAAAAATTTCATTTATTTAATTTATTTTATGCATCTACCAGCAGGTCTACATGGCAAATTAGACGAGCATATAGACATGCCCATAGACACGCTTTTACAAGCGCCCATAGACGTGAACGCAAAACAAAAAATCTTTTTTTTAAAGATATTCAATTTATTTTTTTACATTTAAATTATGTAGCGCGTGTATGAGCGAGTGTACTCTGCATTTTAGATGCACTTGTAAACACGTGTTTTCTGCAATTTAGATGCGTAGATAGATGCGCAAAACAGAACTGGAAAAAAAAATCAGAGAGCATGTGCAACTACATGCTCCCTGGTTCTTTTTTCCCCTCCCATACATTAAATTGTGCATTTGGAAAAAAAACAATGGATCTGAAAGCATGAGAATTGAAAACAAATGTCCATGTATTCATTATAGATAAAAAGCATTTGCATGGGCAGTTTAAGTGCTTGCGACCTAAAGCGTGGCCGCAAGTAGTAGGCTCAAAGATGGATAATAGATATACAAGAAAACAAGGCCATAGAGGAGGTATGGTGCTCCTCTACGAATCTGAAGAAGAAACATCTTCGCTAGCACCACCATGGCTACTAACATCGCTATTCCCCTCCTCGCTATGCTCCACATCGGGGTTCGCCTACACACACAAAAGATCAAGGTTTCTTACATACACATGGTGGAGAAAAAGTTATAATTAGCTATACTTTTAATAGGAATGTAAGAAAAACATACCTCCTTTGGCTGTCGAATCCTCAACCCGGTTGTATTGGTCCTCAGTGTGATGAGACCCTCCTCATAGAAGTGAAGCCATGTGACTACGTGGTTATGGCCTCGATGGTAACCTACCTCTCTAGGAGTAAGTATCCTACCAACGATAGTAGTCTGCAAAACAATTATGATTTATACAAACAATTATGAGACACAATGTATTAGAACCAATTATATAAATAATTTAAAGAAATATAAATTTTAAAAAACTAGATATCAAAATATACTTACAAACTCTGCCTCCCACGACTCTCTACCGCCCGATCCGTAATGCGATGATCCCATGGTTTCCATTTGGATGCGTCGCACCTCTGCATGCTGGCGATTCTTCACTTTCTATGCTGCTTTTATCTTGGCTTTCTTCCACTCTATGCGGTGGCACATAAGTGGTTTGCTATAGGCTCCATGCCCCTCCTCCTGTCTCCGCAGTGAGTCCTTGGCACGTGTCATGAGGTGGGATCTTTTGTTGTGAAGCAAATCCCTCACTTTTGTGCGTCCCCAATCATCCAAGAATCACTGACCCTCAGGTTTTGGGTACCTCCTATGGACTGCCCTCAACACCTCTTGCCACAAGCCGCTTTTCTGATTTTTGAAGTAAACGAAACAATCTTTATACGTCGCATGCACAATGCTCCTCATATACACCATTACATCCCTTCCTTCTTCATCATGGAAGATGCCACCCAGTATTTGTAACTCTATAGTACTAGCGTACAGGCTCCTCTACGTGATTTTCTAGTGATGGTGATCGCTCGCAACCTCCTAGGCAACCCCCACACAAGCCTCGTCCTCCCCCTCGACTCTCCCTCCTCCCTCTCTGTTGACTACCCTCTACCTCGCTGGATGCACGTGCTTCTGTAGATGCACGTGCATCAGCTGACGCTTGTGCTTCAGCCGATGCATGTACAGGTGCTGCACGTGGAGTACCTACAATTGGAGTTTGGAAAGTAGTGCCAGGCAAAGACATCAGAGGCATTACAGACATGACACTGAACACCTCGTCTATTGTGGGAGAGCGGCCAAGGTGTCTGGTCATCTCTCCCATGAAGTTTAATTCCCTACTAGGAAAACCTCCAAAAAATACATTGACCCCTCTACCGAACAAGCCCAATGTATCATTCATGCGATCCAAATTCGGGTCATTGCTAGATGAACCAGGATGCGACATCTGCAAAAAGAACACAGGAAAAAGACAAATTCGTACAATTCTAGAAATAAAAAATTCCAATATGGCTCATTTTCTATTGTGTTTTGTAGTCCAAAAATTCCTTGACTTCTCATTTTCCATTATATCACATTTGTTTGCATACAAAAAATCATATATTACCTTCATCCACACATAAACATTTTCAAAGAGCCATAATCCTTGATCCAAGCAAACATTAATTATGAAAAATCATTTAGTGAGCCTAGAATCATTATGTAAGAGAAGGCTTTTCATCATACTCACACATTTTTATTTTCTTCAAGTATATTTTTCAAGCACTTACTAAGGTTCATTTAAGTGAAACAAAGGTGTGAAAATCCCATAGAGAAAATACATGGATGCTCATGGCACTTGAAAGTGCTAATAATCTAGCTTTCTTTAGATATTGAGCATAAAACTTAAGTGCTAATGCTTCTCATTCATTGGCCTTTGAACATTAAACATGGAAATTAATAACAATACTAAATTATTGTTCATTCCCTAAATTAAGCAACTTGGAGGTGAAAATTTTCCCAGACACTATATAAGTAATCCCCCCAAGTCCCACTCTCAAATATGGGGTTAAGATTTAGCCACTTGGTCAAATCTTTACTCCTTATTTAAAAGTGGAGCTTGGAAGATTCCCAAATTCTCTAATATGGTATCGAAAGTATAATGCTACCTAATTCACTACGTTGGAAGGCTAAAGCTTCTAAAATTTTGATCATGAATCAAGAAAATTTGGTCACATTCATCATTGCAAAAATATATTGTTGATTAAAAAACTAGGTCTACACCCCATGCCCATTGTGTTTTTGTTCTTAGTTTTCTTTAGTTATCAATATAAAGAAACATAATAAGCACAATAACGTTTAGACAATGAAAATTGTTTTTTATCAAAGCTAGCTGGCGCGTGTATAACCGTGTCTAAAATGCAGGATAGACACGTTCTCAGACGCGTCCCTAAAGGCAACCCTCTAGTTAGAGTGCGTGTATATCCACATCTGAGATGCAGTATAGACGCGCTATCAGATGCGATTTATAGGTCAATGCTTCTCGCGCGTGTGTATCCTTGCGTGTGGACTGTAGAATACACGCGCCTAGAGATGCGACTCTGAAGTCAGAGCTTCTAGGCAGGGCACGTGTATTCCCGCGTCTTACATGCAGGATACACGCGCATGGAGACACAACTCTGAAGTCAAAGCTTCTTCTGTGTAGAGCGCGTATATTATCGTGTCTCCGACGCAAAATACACGCGCTCTAAGACGCGGCCTCAAACGCAATGACAGCAAACATAGCTTCGCGTCTATCCCTGTGTCTGTACTGAATTGTAGACGCGCTGGCAAACGCACTCAGTCGGCTGATTTCAGTTCGACGACCGCCATTCATGATTTATTTGTGCTATACAAAATGCAATCGTAGATCCTAATACACAGAAAGAGAGAGAGAGAGAGAGAGAGGACTCACCTTGGGTGTTTGGTGTGGCGGGTTGTGGCGCTTATTCCTTCTCCTTCTTCCTCTCCTTGGTGAGTTACTCTCCTTTAATGCTTGCTTAGTGCTTGTTGTCTCCTCCCTTTGCTTCTTCTTCCTCTTGTTCTCCTCTCTCTTGTTCTCTCTTTGTGCCTCACCTTGGCTTTCCTTTTTCCCCTCTTGTCTCTTTGAAATGAAAGAGGAGGCGAGTCATGAGGAGGTGAGGCATGAAGAGACTGCATGTCGGGTAAACTCGAGCTTCAAAACTGCAAAAAATGCAGGAAAGGAAAGGCGCAGTTTGAAAAGAAATGATTTAAGTATCTTTTGAATTTTGACGTTTGCGTCTATTTTCGTATGTATATGTGCGTCTAAGTTTACGTAAACGCGCGTATACACGCGAAATTAGACGCGTAAATAGACGTAAATTTAGATGCGTAGGTAAATGCAGATATAGATGCGCATTTACTTTTTCCAAGTTGTACTCGACTATACACTCAACCATCTCTAACCTTTTAAAAATAACTCATTTGGATTTGTCAATATATTCTTAATGGGAAGAAGGGTCAAATAATCATCCAAGCCAAAATTCTAATCTCTTCTGATTAGATAAAACTATAGAATTATACCTGGTATTTTCCTAAGTCCACTCTCTCACACAAAACTTCTTCGAACTAGGATTTTTAACTTGCCGAACTGCAGAGACACATCCTCCAAAGACAAAATCTAGACTGCATCTGTATTAAATTGATGTTAAAAGTTGGTAACAATGTGCTATTTGTGTACAATTTTGCTAAAAGTTTTTGCAATGTTAGGCATTATTTCTAGGTGTTGTCACGCATGGGCCCCAAAAGTTGAGAAAGCCTCTAGACCTTGAAGACCGCTTTCACTATTGCCCCAGTTCTAGTTCATCTAGATCCTACCAAGCTGCTTTTCTTGGAGACCAATGACCCCCCAAAAGGGATTTAGGGTTTTTTATATATAGTTCAAAAAGTGAAAGAGAGCTCATTCTTTGATGTGTGGTAAACTGGACTCTTCTTCTTCTCTTCTTCTCTTCTCTTGCTTACTTGATACTGCTTGAAGGAGGGAGTGAGAGTGAGTGAGGGAGTGGGGGTGTGAGGGCTAGGGATCTTGGAAGTGAAGCCCCCCTCCATCTCCTCTTTTCTTATTCTTCTATTCTCTTGTCTCATCTTGCGCGTGGCTATGGAGGATGGAGCTAGGAGGAAGAGGCTTGAGGATGCTTGAGCTTGAATCACGAATCGTGGAGCTATCAAAGAGGAAGCGATTCAATCGGGCATCAAGCTAAGATAACTAAACTCATAGAGAGGGATAGCACGTCAGCTATGGGAGGGGTAGCCATTAGTGCTTGCTTGAAATGCTTGAACAATAAGCGATCCGTGGGACTTGGTGGTTGAGCTTGAGCTCGCCTCTACAATGTTGAAAGCTTGTGGCAGCTTAGATGGTAGACAAGGACCTAGTTAGGCATATGGAGATGATTACTCTACAATTGATAGAAAAAGATTTTAGTAATGCTTCAGCTGATATATATTTAAGATGTGGCTTGGTTTCAAAAGCATAAAGCTTCCTCTTCGGGATGTAATCTCATGAAATACATTTATTTTAAGATTTTTCTAATTTGGGCATGTTTAGCAAGTACTTCATTTTTTTGAATGAATGCTTTTGGGGGGGCTTAACCACTCCAAATGTAATTACATTTACTTACATCTTGAAAGTATGTGGTAGGATTGGAGTAGTGGGAAAAGGGCAGCAAATACATGGTGAGATAATGAGAGAGAGGATGATTGCTAAAATATGTGATAATTGCTAATTTTTTAATACATATGTATGCCAAATGCAACTTGGTTGTAAAAGCTCTGGTGGAGTTTGATAAACATCTAGTACACAAAGCAGACATATAAAATGTGCTAATTGCAAGGTGTGCTAAATAGCGACACAATCAATCAATAAAGAAGTGTTTTGAAAATTTCATATTGAGGTCCTTCTTCAACCACATTTCCACTTTTGGTTACATCTTGTAAGCATATGGCATTATGCAGTAGTAACATAAACTACCATGCACATATAGACTACAGACCTCCGTTATTTTGGTCCAAGTTTTGAATATTTTTTTCTTACCATTTTTAGTGCTATAAGTGTATTTATCATCCTTGATTTTTTTCTTTCCAAAAAAACTTCTAAATGGGTGCAACATAGCATGTTTTCAGCCCATCATCATCTTGACCAGTTGCCCAACCAATGCTATTAGGGCTAGTATGAAATTTAATCATAAGAGGTCTTCATCTTGTATACTCAACTTTCCTTAAGGTAGATGTAGTCTTCAATACCTTCTTCATTTGTTTCGTAGCTTTTATATGCATCCTTTCCCATTGAAAATTTTGCCCCTTTCTCAACAACTAATAAAGAACATCTACAACATATGTGAAGTGAGGTATTCAAATGAGGTAGAATACACATGCCCCTAAAAACATTCGCATCTCTGAAGTAGAATAATAAGTCTCTTGTATCCAACCAACAACATCAAAGTTGAATACAAATGGATTTTCTGCGATAAAGCCCACACATATGTCCCACAATTGGCAGTTCATCCTATCCAAATATAGACTTTTGACTAGAAAGAGTAAGATGGATCTCTTTGAGACTAGTTAGAATCTTATCCTAGTTTGCAATGTTACTAGCAATAATTTTCCTCCATCCCTAATCATTAAACTCATCATGTTTCTCTACTTCTACAAATCCTTTAATAGGAACATCATCCAAGAATGGCATAATTAAATGAGGAATATAAACTTTCAACACTTTGTTCATAGCATTCATCATGTGTGCCACTGAGTTTGTTCCCCCTTGTGGTAGAGTACAAGTCACTGTATTAAACACAAGGTGTCTTCATAGTGCTAATATCCTTAAATTCAATTGCTAATAACTAGAATTGGTTATAGCTAGAATACATGTCTCCCAAAGAAATAGATTGCTCTTTCATCAAATGCTTATATAAATTCATCAACAATAGGACTTTCTCCCAAATTCCTCATGGTCATCTTATTAATCGGCTACATATCCTAAATGAATCTCAAGGTCTCAGTTTTGTTAGGTACAATGAACCATCTATTTGAGTAAGGGGCTGATTAAGGCTTCAAAATACCCATCTAAATCTTCTCATTTAGTAATTCCACGAGAATAGGGAAATAAGTGTTTGGCATTAGTATCATCTGCAAGTTCAATGGTAGATGTGGGATAGTAAATATGACAATAGGGATCACAACTCCTTGATCTACATAGCCAATTTTAAATGGCTAAAATGAAAAAGTATGGCTCAAAGAACCCAAGGCTTACATGTAACGTGTCCACCTAGTATCATCCAGGACACGTCTTAGCAGACCATCGGAAAGGATGTCTAGAAAGCTCCGCCTGGCACTCCCATGGAATGTTACGGGATTTGCGATCTAGGTTTACCCGCGTCTGCCATGTAGCGGAAGTATCCTGGCCATTCCCACTTAGGATCGATCGGAATTAGGGTTTTCTTGATAGGTCATTACCTAACAGCAACTAGCATCGGACACGAGCGAACTACTTTATACAAAAACGCCAGGTCCGAAGCGGATTTACGCTGCACTTGGTTCAAGGAGAATGGGAAATGAGAGGGATGCAAAGCTCAACCTCTCTGCCATAAGGCATAGTCCCATTTCGTCCCCCTAAAACAGCGTAAATCGGTCAAGACATCACTCTAGGTCAACGCTTTCATTATTCGTTTCCTTTTACGATCATTCCACTGTTTTTCGAGATTTTGAGAAAAGTTCGCGGCTAACCGGGACCACCCATCCGTAGGACAGACCCATGGCCCATCCTCCGCACTTTCCTTGGTTTGTTTTAGCTATGTAATTATCTAACACATTAATTTGACATGTAACAATCAGCTTCTTTAATTAATCCGTTAAGCATTGGTTCCTTCACGTAATCTTATCACGTGACATAGAAAAATAGTATCAAACAAGTTCTTTATTAACATAACATCATTCTTATCTTTGAAATACAAGGAATTCCGCCCGTAGGCTTGTCCATAATCCGCCCGAAGGCTATCCCGTAATCCACGAGGATCACTAATCCAAGATTCTGCCCGTAGACTAGTATGCGGGCCTCGAGATCCAATCCCGAGTCACGTTAGCCTCTTGTGCAGGACCCGGAAGGCGAGGGATTTACGGCCAGAGCCCCCCCTGGTACCCAAGCGTCCTCATGCTCCAAGTAGAGCTCAACGGAGAGACCTCTCGCGGCGGGTTCGGTCCACGTTCCCAGCGTGGTCAACAACCCCCTTGGTTAGGGTCAGGCAGGCAGTCGGGGTAACTGAAACTGCCTCTCCCTTCAGGCCTTCAACCTGAAGTATAGATATTCATTTAATTTGTAATTCATAAATCGACCTTGTTGTTTGGAAAACTTCTAAGGACTGATTCTTTCCTTTCGAATGCATCAGCACTTGGTTCCAGGGTGTCTTGCAATTTGGCAAGATCCCTTATATTCTAGGTAAGGGGGCACCTTATTAACCCAACTTGGTCAACCCTAAAGTTCATTGGATACTTTAGTTTCTGGTTTTTTTAACCTTCCTTATTTAGAAGAATATCAAAGAATACATCCTTTTGCAAGATGACTTGCGTAAGGATCTGCCATCCTTGCTGAGGGTATTCAACCTTTTTTCTTGTGAATCAATCACAATACCATATGACTTCCTACTTGCTGCGCAAGTCCTGCATCGTAATATACGATAAAACAATCAATTTTAGCTTCTTTAGACCTAGGATCTCTTTTTAAGAACCTCAGGGACAAACCCTAGTTCTTTTTTATTTACGATTTATTGACCCTACAATTAGGGAAGGTAGTCAAGTGCTTAAGGTATAAACGTTTCTTTGGTCTTTAAATCATTCCCAAGGCATATTTTGCAGTATGGCATTTCTAAGTTTAGATTAATTTGGTTATCTTTTGGAAGGTAATGTTAAGATCACCTCGGCACGATTTCTTATCCTTATGACAATTGATTTTTCAGTCCTAAACTTTATTGCTTTGAGGTTAGGTAAATTCAATTTAATCTTCCTTTTTCCTTTCAAACGAAACTCATGCCAAATAACAATCTTTTCCTTGCTAAGATATGCAATTAGCAATGATAACTTCCTAGTAATTCGAGCAACGCAAGAACCCTTTCATGAATTTCATCTTTTATGGTGATTCGTTGCAAAAAGGAATAGGGGTTAATGGTGCAAGATGCAGTTTTTTAATTCCTTCAAGATTTAACTGGAATATACTACTTTAGTGGGTAAATAATCATGCTCATAATTTCGTCTCAGTGCATAAGGCTATTTGAAGGAAAACCATGTTTATACTTTATCCATTTTTCATGATCAATTAACTAAATTCCTTTATTGTAAATAACTAGGAAAAATATATCTTATCCCTAACAATTCATCTTGCATGATTAAATTAAAATCGATATAAAATCAAGAAGGAAAAACCTGGTTTTGTGGTGAGATATCCACATGGATATCGGGAGATGACCCTCCCGCAGCTACTCCTTGGGCTTTCTTAGGTGGCATCGCAATTGTAATCCTTCGGATGTGAATGCAGCTTTTACTCTCTTTTTTGGATTTCTACCACCGCTTCAATACTCTTCTTCTTTGTGGAGCTTACGAGGGAATGGGTGCTTAAATCTCGGGTGGGAGTATAAACCCACTTGGAGAAGGCTTGTGGAAGCCCACAAGGAAGGATTTAAGGGCTTGCAATATGAAAAGGGCTTATAGGACCCTAAGGTATTTCATGGGAAAAAACCACGGAGAGGATTAATGGGTTTTGAGGCCAAGGGGAGAGGGGGTTAAACATGGTTGGGGTTTAGTGGCTCTACGAAAAGGGGTTAAGGGTTCAAAAAGGGGCTTAGGGACTATAGGCACGGGGTTTTTTTTTTTTTTGCGGAAAGGCCCTTACGAATGGTGCTTTTGGGAAAAGAGCTTACGAATGGCCTGTGGGCTTTGAAGCCTATTTGAGAAAAGGCCTCTTGCGAATGAAACTGTGGGATTTAGGCCCATGGGGAAACGGGTTTTAAGGGAGGGCTTTTAAACCCCCTCCCGGAATGGACCACGTGTGCACAAGGTCTTAGGCCTTGCTTCTTTTAAGAAGCTTCCAAAACTTAGGAAGCTTGTGTTTTCCCCCTAAAAGCACGTGGTCAAAGAAGAGGAAAAAAAAAACACAAAATGGGGATGACGAACGCTTGTCAGGGAGTCGGTGGGGATAAAGATTGCAGCGCTATGAGAGCTGGTCTAGGTGGCGGATTCGGTGGCAGTGGCATTGCCGTGTGGTGGCATACACAGCCCAGCGGTGCTCCACGATGGCCCTTTCTTCCTCAACAGCTCGGCATAATCCTCCTGCGGCACAATGACTTCTCCTCTCCCTTCCCTCCACGGCACAACAGGGCATCCCGTCACTCCCCCTCTTTCCTCCACACATGTTACCGTCGGCGCGGCACAGCAATTTGTCCTCCACACGGCAGCAATTGTCTCAGTCTTCTACTCTCCCTCATGGTCTATCAGTATCACGCCTTTCCCTCCTTCGTCATCTTTAGAAGAGCAGGTATTTATGGGAAGAGGAGGGTAGGGCCTCCCTCTCCCACGAGGAGGGTATTTATGATTAAAAACTGTTTAGGTAAAAATTAGGGACAAAATTTAGCCCAAATGCTACATTTTAAAGGTTTTCTCAGTCATTGCGTTAAATTTTTGGGCTTGAAAACTCAAAAAAAGTCATATATCCAAAAATTTATATAATTTGGCTTGAAATTCGCTCAAAATCATGCTTTCTCACAACATCCACCCAATTTTCCAGACTCTTCACCTTTGATCAACTAATAAATGTTTGCCCATCTATTGCAAACTAAAAATCATGGGGGTTTCTTTTTTTTTACCGTGCAAGTGTTGTTTCTTGTCTTGGGTGGTGGTGACATGTCTATTGGCTATAGGTTCATTGTGAGTTGGATACTTTAGAAGATGAATTTGAGAAAGCAGGGGATATGTATTGAGAGGTCAAAAGAAAATTAGAGAATTGCATTTATGTAGGAATCACCTTGCAATATCCTCTATCGTGGCTAGTTTATTATGATACAATTGGCTTTATTAGCTTTCAATGTAACCATACCATTCGCAGAATTTAAAGAAACATATAAGATAGGAAGCATTTAAATTTTAAAAGTGTGATACTTTGTGGATTATGATAATGTGAAGAAAGAACTTGAAGAAGTTGTATAATGCATGTTTCTATTTCCCTTCATGAGGAAAAATCCGTCATGTAAACAAGGAAAAGAAAAGACTACATGTACTCCTCTCTCATATAAGATGCAAAATTGAAATGCAATTAACATCTTACATCAAGATCATTGAGACTCATCTATCTTACAATTGCTTGGAGTAGAAGAGTTTCAATGAACAATTCATGATGTAATTGAAACCTTTAAATTTTTTTCTTGCAACTTGTACTTGAGATAAACAATAATATCTTGACATTTATATCATATAGGAGGAAATATGAAGATAAAAACTTATGTTTGTGAGAATGATCAAGGTATTGAGCATCAATCAACTTTACTTGGATCTCAGTAGTCTATAGTGCTTTTATCATGACTGAATCATGCTTAGCATATGACTACTTCTGTTTTTTTTAATGTTCGTACTACATATACATGGTAAAAGTGTGAATCAAGTGCCTCACAATATTGGTACAACTTGTAGCATACCCTATACTACACAAATTTTCATAGTGTTGGTGTTGATGACATGGGCTATAGAGGTGGCATTCACCATTGATAGTATGGTGGTAAAATTGCCATATATTAGTCTTATGGATGGTTCTTGGGGTATTTGTGTCAAGGCCCATGTGCACTAGATGGGAGAGAGTTTAGGATGTCAAAGAAGTAGGGAGGATTGAAATAGTGGTTGGAGGTATGTGGAAGGCTATTGAAGAAAGCACCAAGTGGAGTATCAAAGAGTACTAGCAAAGTCACTTGGGAACCATAGGGTGCCAAGGGAGGAATGGGAGGGTGGGAGACTCACACCTTTCCATATACAAGACATTGCGTGGAAGTGGAAGGTATTCTAGAGATGGCTACATGGTCATAAAGTATCATGGGGTGGGAAGTTGCAATCCCTAGTAATGCGATAGATCCCATCAGTACAATAAACTACCCATTAGTACTCATACTCATACTATCACCATGTGTACTTTGATGAAGAGGGAATGGTGTTATGGAGATAAGAGGAGGGTCCCATGGGGCCTCTTGAGGAGGATTATTTGAAGGCCTCCAAAAAAACTCTATGAGCTCATTCTATCAATGAAGATTGTTGGTAGTCAAACAAGGACCATTTAACACCATATTGGAGAATTTGGGAGTTTTCCAAGTCCCAAATTCAAACAAGTGATAAATATTTGACCACGTAGCTAATCTTGATCCATCTTTAAAAGTGGGACTTGAAAAGGTATCTTATATAGTATTTAGGGTAGACTCCATCTTTAAGTAAGACAACAAGATTTGACCATGTGGTCAAATAATAAAGGTATTGGGGGTTCCCAAAGTGCATGGAAATTCCCAAATACCATAATAAAGTATTATTCAATGATCAAGGTAAGTGCCTAGAGGATGTATTCAAGGAAGGTCCATGGATCAATTGCCTTGAAGGATTGCAATAACGGTAGTTCAACTCAATGTGATCTCAAAGAAGAGGGAATGAGCCATAATAGTAGACGAGGTGATTGTTTATGCTAGGGAATAGATATTGATGATGAAGGATGGAAGAATATCCACAGAAATTGTGATGGGTAGATTCAATTACTAAAATCAATATAATCATCTTACATGTTTAGAGGAATTTCACCATCAACTTTTGTAATATCCGGATTCGCTAATAAAAGCACGCGCGTGAACTTGCCTCAAATGAATATGAAAATGGGATAAATGAATTTTTTTAAATTAATTCCCCCCTTATCCCTCTAGCCGACTGACGAGCTGGAGGGGGGAGGGAATTAGAAGGAGCAACTAAGCTCCTTGGTGGAGCTTTGATTGGGGGGGGGGGGGGGGGGGACATGCGTGTCGACACGCAGGGGAGGGAAGATCCCCCTCCCCTCCACTATTTAATGGCAGCCGTAGAAGAGGAGAAGGGATGAGAGGGGAAGGCTGCGTAAGGCTTTTGGAGGTCGTCGTGAGAGAGGAGGGGGGTGCTGAGGCTATCAGGGAGGCGTGAGAGAAGGGAGAGGCTGACAGATTGTGGAGACCATTGTGTGAAAAGGGAGGCTGAAGAGACATCGAGGCTACGAGGGAAGAGGAGTTGCACCAGCTGCCACCAAATTGAAATGCCGTGTTGCGCCGTGGAGGAGAGGGAGACGCCAGTCTAGATTGCCGCTGCCTGGGCTCGTGTAGCCGCCGGCCAATAAGCCTCCAAGTCGCTACGCTGTCATGTGCTGGCCCTGAAGCTTCTTAGAAGCTTCTCTAGGAAGCTTCTAAGGGGGCTTCCCTAAGCCCCCTTCCCATTGGATCCTACACAAGCAATCTTTACCCCCGGGATTCAATCCCCATTTCCCATTGCATTCCCACACAACCCATATTAGCCCCGGTTTAAGTCCCCCCTTCCCGTGGATTTCCCACCCAAGTCCCCATAAAGTCCCCCCCTTCTCGTGGATTCCCAACACAAGTCCATATTACCCCCCCCGGGTTCCTTTTAAACCCCCTTTTCCATTGCAACTCCCACAAGCCTTTCTACCCTCCATTTTCTTTTAAAGGCCCTACTCGTAGATACCCTATAAAGTCTGTTATAACCCAAGATTTTAAAGGCCCTTTCCTTTTGGAACCCTCCGAGAGCCCAAATCTTTTTTCCCTCTTAAGCTCCGAAGTGGAAGCCTATAAGGTCTTCCCAATAGTTCTCTAATACACTCTTCCGGGGCTTTGAAGGAGAGGGAGCTACAAGTCCCTTCCCACCAATCGCCCACAAGCCCCCCTAGCCTGGGCATTGAAGAGAAGAAGGGGAAGCCTACAAGCCCCTTCCCACCGATCACCCACAAGCCCATCCCTAGCCTCGGCATTTTTAAGAGAAGAAGAGGAAGAACTCTCAAAGCCTCCATTGCCCCAAGGCCATTCACAAGAGTCCTTTTTGCGAACTCCCTCCTCTCCCACAAAAAGGTTCAAGCTCAAAACCCTTAGGCGTTCCGTAAGCCAAATCTTGCAAGCCGGTACTTCTTGAAGGATCTGTACTTCATACGGGATTTTCGCGTAAGAGGGAGAGGGGCCAAGATCATAAGACTGCAAGCCAAGGCAAGAAGTTCGAAATCCATGAAGGCGAACCGAAGATCGAATTCGGGATGGGCCCTAAAAAAAGTCATAAGGTGCAACCACAAAAGGTTCTTCTCCTAATATTCATGAGGATATCTCCCTGAGCCCACAAATCTAGGCTTTTACTAATTTTGATTCCATGCAAAAGCATTGCATTAATCACGATAACTTCATGGATTAGGAAGCACCTATGCATGCTTAAAATCACCTTGTCAAGTTAAATGTAACTGGAAATAAATCGAATATTCGAACAATGATTAGAATTAGTTTATGACATGAAATTGGGTCATTGGTATTTCCCATATAAAGAAATTGTCTATCCATTTAACATCCTTAATAGTATGTTGCCTTGTCGTGCATGCCAAAGTCACGGCCTAGAACACCTATTGCCTATCATTATAAGGTTGAGATTATTAAAGTGCACCTTTGACTACGCATGGAAAGATTAATTGCACGTCGCATTTTTAGACAAATCTTCATTGAATGATTCATTAGGGAAAGTTCTTAACCCCGTAGGAAATAGAAGAGCACGGAAATGATTCTAGGAATTTGCGTGTGGCATGTGATTGTAAATTGGAATAGGTCAACTCTAGTTTTTTTGGCATGAATTTCACTATGTTGTAGTCAGGAAAGGAGTGCATGTTGCACATTTGTCATATGAAAAATTTCATTCATCAAGAGTTGTATTTAGGGAAAGGCTGCATGGTTTATTGAAGCATGAAATCTTAAAAGCTTAGAAAAAGAATTGTGGGCATGATTCTTGAATGCAAGTCCTCGTAGGATCAATGGAAGTTATGCGGCAATTTAACATGCGTTTTGATCTTAACAAGAAAAGTTAGGGTTATTGCGAATTTAGGGGTACGTAGAAGCAATGAATCACGCGTTTAGGTAAAGTGTGTAGATGTTACAACTAGCTTTCTCCTTTAAGATCAAGTTAACATCTCTAGGGACGGTTCATCCTTGTCACAAGACAAGTAGATCAAATTATCTAAATCGCCTAACCCGCAAGGGATTCGCATAGGATGGCTCAACCGATATGATAAATAACCCAAGTGCTAACTAGGGTTTAGCACATTAAGGACTTGACCTAGTTTCACGCACTTGTTACCAAGACGAACCCTTGAACCAAAGGTCCTACCGACATTCACGGAATGTAGGGACAATTGGATGCTCACGCATAAAACGATCTAAGGTTTCTACCCTAAGGATCACTCGTTCAAATGATGAAACTCGGATTGAGTTAGAATTCCTAGGACTAGAAGGGGTTGGGTAAGAAGACGCCATAAACCCTGCTTCTCGTCTGGAGATAATTCCGTGACCAGGAAACGTCGTTCAATGGGTGAAATGATCCCATGGAATAGATGCGACACTTGTGCAATAAGTTGCAACGTCGCATAGACTTGTGGTTTGTTCACAAGAGAGTTTTGCCATTTCTTGAAATAAGGTTGGTAAGTTCTCGCGCAAGTTTAACTTGCAAGAGGATGAATAGTCATCCTGTTACATCACCTTTCTTGGGAAAAAATTGCCAAGTAAAGGGAAGTTAGGTATTTGCTTGGAAGAAAATGATCAATCAATAAATTGGAGCGACATGGTCGCCAGGATTTACTGTTAATAAAACCTAAGGTATTGGTTAAGTTGGGTTAACAGGGTATGGCTCTAACCCAAGGACAAAAGGGTGAATAAACAAACCCTTGGGGATCTTGCCAAGTCGCAATTGATCCCGGATCGAATGCTGGATGCATTCAGAGAGAAGGATTCACTCCTTAACAGTTAGCCAATTAAACGACCACTGGAATTGATTGTGCTTGTAACAATTTAGGAAGCACTGTTTGCATTATTTGCTCAAAGAACTAAAGGATGAAATGATATCTAATGCTTCAGGTTAAAAGCCTGAAGGGAGAGGTAGCTTCAATTACCCTCGACTGCCTGCCTGACCCTAACCAAGGGTGTTGTTGACCGTGCCAGGAACGTGGACCGAACCCCCCGCGAGAGGTCTCTCTGTTGAGCTCTACTTGGAGCAGGAGGACGCTTGGGTGCCAGGGGGGCTCTGGCCGTAAATCCCTCACTTTCCGGTCCTGCACAGGAGGCTAACGTGACTCGGGATTGGATCTCGAGGCCCGCATACTAGTCTATGGGCAGAAGCTTGGAATAGTGATCCCTAGTGGATTACTGGATAGCCTTCGGGTGGATTATGGACAAGCCTACGGGCGGAACTCCTTGTATTTCAAAGATAAAATGATGAAATGATAATAAAGAATTTGTCTGATATTATTTTTCTATGTCACGTGATAAGATTATGTGAAGGAACCTGAGCTTAACAGGATTAATTAAAGAAGTTGATTGTTATATGTCAAATTAATGTGTTAGATAATTACATAACTAAAACAAACCGAGGAAAGTGCGGAGGATGGACCATGGGTCCGTCTTGGGTGGTCCCGGTTAGCCGGGAACTTTTCTCAAAAATCTCGAATAACAGCGGGAGGATCATCGAAAGCAATGACCTAGAGTTATGTTTTACCCGATTTACACTGTTTTAGGGGAACGGAATGGGACTATGCCTTATGGCAGAGAGGTTGAGCTTTGCATTCCTCTCGTTTCCCATTCTCCTTGAACCAAGTGCAACGTGAATCCGCTTCGGACCTCGCGTTTCTGCGTAAAGTAGTTCGCTCAGGTTTGACGCTAGTTGCTATTAGCTAATGACCAAATAGGAAAACCCTAATTCCAGTCGATCCTAAGTGGGAAACGGCCAGGATACTTCCGCTACGTGGCAGACGCGGGAAGACCTAGTTCGCAAAACCCTTAACATTCCATGGGAGTGCCGGGCGGAGTTTTCTAGACATCCTTTCCGATGGACTGCTAAGACGTGTCCTGGATGATACTAGGGGACACGTTACAACTTTTAAGAAAATGCATGTTGAGCAAAATGATGAAGGAGAAAGAAAAGGAGATATGCATATGACTAGCTCTTTACACATGATATATTCAAAGAAATTTTTTTGATAATATAGAATCTGAAAGAGGAGCACCAATATCTTTTTTATAGGTTTTTATGTTCATAGAAACAAATGCAAAAGATGGATTTAAAAAATGTGTATCCAAATGATAAAATCTACCTATTAAAGGGATTTAAAGAGAAAAGAGAGATGAATTGTAGAGCGGAGAGGTGAGTTTGCAAATGTAAGGATGTGATGTCCCTTTTTAAGTTGTAGCTCCATTGGCCAATTATCAAAATACTAAGGATGTCATGTCTCTTTTTAAGTTATAGCTCCATTGGCCAATGATTGAAATGTATCATTTTTTTAAAAATATATCCATTTATAGAATAAAGTTTTACCAATTATAGCTTACGAGAAGCGTTTTCTATCTAAGTCTATTTATTATGAATTACTTAATTGTTACATGTTAGTTTTGGTAGATGTAAATATGTTTTTAAGAAAACAAACCAAGCAAGCCTTGGTTGTATGATTGCAACTCAAAATGGAGGTGCCATTCTAGAACTAATAGCTCCCTAGTTTCTTAAATAGTTGAAAGTAGACCATCTATAAGCATGTTTATATTTGAATTTAATACATGTAAATTCAACACGATTATAGGCATGGATATATGTCACACAAATAGATGTGCTTACCTACATACTCACAAGGCTTTTGTTAGTTCATAATATACCTTAGATTAGGTGTCAATGTGCTTATTCCCTTGTAGTATATAGATAAGTAGCCATGCAATAAATATGATGTTTATATGTAGGTTTATACACTATAACAAAAAGGCCTCATAGACGCACATTTAGACGTGATTTTTGAATATAGAGAAATTCTAGATACACCCATCTATTTGCGCGTCTACCATTTTGCGTCTATAATCGCACGTATCAACGAATTTACATGCACAAATAGACGCGCAATAGACGCACATATACACGCCCATATAGACACGCTGATAGACGCGCTTTTACAAGCACTGGTAGACGCAATCGGAAAACAAAAAATATCTTTTTTTATAAAAGATATTTAATTTCTTTTTAAAATTTGAATTATGAAGCGCGTGTAGTCTGCATTATAGACGCGCATATAAACGCGAATTATCTGCAATTTAGACGCGTGGATAGACACGCAAAATAGAACTGGAAAAAAAAATGAGAGAGCATGCACATGCTCTCTAGTTTTGTTTTCCTCCTCCCATACATCAGACTGTGTCTTTGGGAAAAAGACAATGTATCTTACGGGCACGAGAATTGAAAATAAAAGTCCATGCATTCATTATATATCAAAAGCATTTACAAGGAAAGTTTAAGTGCTTGCGACCTAAAGCATGGCCGCAAGCAGTAGGCTCAAAGGGATATCATACATATGCAAGAAAATAAGGCCTCATGAGGAGGTATGGTGCTCCTCTACGAATCTGAAGAGGAAACATCTTTGCTAGTATCACCATGGCTACTAGCATCGCTATCCCCCTCCTCGCTATGCTCCACATCCGGGTTCGCCTACACACACAAAAGATCAGGGTTGCTTACATAGACAAGGTGGAGAAAAAGTTATAATTAGCTATACTTTTAATAGGAAAGTAAGAAAAACATACCTCCTCTGGCTGTGAATCCTCATGGCCCGGTTGTATTGGTCCTCAGTGATGAGACCCTCCTCATAAAAGTGAAGCCATGTCGTTGCGCAGTTATGGCCTCGATGGTAACCTACCTCTCTAGGAGTAGATGTCCTACCAACGACGGTAGTCTGCAAAACATTTAGAGATATACAAACAATTATGAGTCGCAATATATTAGACTAAAATATATAAAGAATTGAAAAAAATATAAATTAAAAAAAACTAGAAATCAAAATATACTTACAAACTCTGCCTCCCACAACTCTCTGCTGCCCGATCCGTAATGCGATGATTCCATTATTTCCATTTGGATCCGTCGCGCCTCTGTGTGCTGGTGACTCTTCACTTTCTCTGATGCTTTCTTCTTGGCTTTCTTCCACTCTATGCAGTGCAACATAGGTGGTTGGCTATAGGCTCCACGCCCCTCCTCCAGCCTCCGCAGTGCGTCCTTGGCCCGTGTCATGAGGTGGAATCTTTTGTTGTGAAGCATATCCCTCATTTTTGTATGTCCCCAATCATCCGAGAATTGCTGACCCTCAGGATTTGGGTAGCTCATACGGACTGCCCTCAACACCTCTTGCCACAAGCCGCTTTTCTGATTTTTGAAGGCAATGAAACAATCTTTATACGTCGCATGCACGACGCTCCTCATGTACGCCATTACATTCCTTCCCTCATCATCATGAAAGATCCCACCAGCATCTGTAACTCTATAGTAGTGGCGTACAACCTCATCTACGTGATCTACTGGTGAGGGTGATCACTTGCCACCTCCTAGGCAACCCCCACACAAGCCTCGTCCTCCCCCTCGACTCTCCCTCCTCCCTCTCTGTCGACTACCCTCTGCCTCGCTGGACGCACGAGCTTCTGCAGATGCTTGTGCTTCAGCCGATGCACATGGAGTAGGTGGAGTACCTGCATATGGAGTACCGGTATATGGAGTACCTACATGTGGAGTCTGGGAAGTAGTGCTAGGAAAAGACGTCAGAGGCGTCCCAGACATGACACTGAACACCTCGTCTGCTGTGGGAGAGCGGCCAAGGTGTCTGGTCATCTCTCCCATGAAGTCTTCCCTACTAGGAAAACCTCCAAAAAATGCATTGCCCCCGTGCCAAAGGATGCCAATGTATCATTCATGCGATCCACATCCGCGTCATTACTAGATGAACCAGGATACGACATCTGCAAAAAAAAATAGGAAAAAGATAAATTTATTTGCATACAAAAAATCATATATTACCTACATTTTCAAAGAGCTTTCTTTAGACATTGAGCATAACACTTAAGTACTAATGCTTCTCTTAAACAAGAAAACTGATAAACACAAACATGGGATTGGTCACATTCATCATTGCAAAAATATATTGTTTACTATCAGAACTGGAAGACCTGGCGTGTGTATCCCCGCGTCTAAATTACAGGTTAGACGTGCCCTCAGACGTGCTCCAGAGTGAACCATCTATCCAGCACGTCTATATGTGCATCTAAGATGCAGCACAGACGGGCTGTCAAACGCGCATTGCAGGTCAATGCGCGTGTATAATCGCCTGTAGATTGCAGGTCAACCTTCTCTGCAGCGCGTGTATCATCGCGTGTACACTGCAGAGCACACGCACACTAAGACGCGCCCTCAGAGGCTATGAGAGGAAACATTTTTTGCATCTATATCTTCGTCTACACTGAGATGTAGACATGCTATCAGGCGCACTCAGTCGACTGATTTTAGACCGACGACCGCCATTGATGATTTACAAAACGCAATACATAATGGAATCACAAATCCTAAATACACAAACAAAGCAGAGAGAGAAAGAGAGAAACAAAGAGAGAGAGAGAGAGAGAGAGAGAGAGAGAGAGAGAGAGAGAGAGAGAGAGAGAGAGAGACTCACCTTGGGTGTTTGGTGTGGCGGGTGGTGGCGCTTCTTTCTTCTCCTTCTTCCTCTCCTTGGTAAGTTACCCTCCCTTGATGCTTGCTTGCTGCTTCTTCTTGTTCTCTCTTTCTTCCTCTCCTTGGCATTCCTTTTTTCCTTCTTGTGTGTTTGAAATGAAAGAAGAGGTGAGTCATGAGGAGGTGAGGCATGAAGAGACTAGGTGAGGTATGAAGAGATTGCATGTTGGCTAAACTCAAGCTTCAGAACCGCAAAAAACACAGGAAAGGAAAGGCGCTGTTTGAAAAGAAATGATTTAAGTATGGTTTGAATTTTGACGTGTGCGTCTATTTTTGCGTATATATGCGCATCTATTGTTCAGGTGGACGCGAGTATAGATGTGAACATAGACGCGTAGGTAAACTCGGATATAGACGCGCATTTGGGCTTTATAATAATTTTATATTTTTAAGATAAGTTTTGATAGTGAATTCTTATCATAAGTTTTAATGTATTTATGATGATTTTTGTGTATTTAAAATTGAGATCTTATGTAAACATATGAATGACAAATATTTTGATGTTGTCATGAACTAGGTTTAATTATATCGATGTCGTCATTACCTAGTGCGGTGCAAGCCGATGAGTCAATGAGCACATCCTCAAGTGAGGATGAAACATTGCGTCTTCATAATCGAGATGCATGGCTACGACGAAAAATTAAATGCATGTGTGATCATTGTCGAGGGTGTATTTTTCGAGCACGTCGAATTGCAATGTCACACCTCAGCTTGTATGGAGAATGGGACCGAGAAAAATCACCGGTATTCATTGTTTTTTTTTACCACTAAGATTGCATGTCTATGTTACGGGAATTATATATCAATGTACATGAAACTCTCTTTTGTGGTTGAGCAGGATGTGGTGCCACATCCTCAGATGCTCCCTCCCGGGCGTCGAGAGACTGCAAAGCGTCGACGCGAGGAGGCAGAGTCTTCAAGAAGAGTAGAGACTGACGACCATGATAGTAGCCCTCATGAAATGCCCCATCAAGTCGTAGAGGATGAGATTTTGGACAACATGGTTAAGTATCTATTTTCGCAACCGGTTCAAGGAGAAGGTCACTCTACGAAGCCAGATGATCCACTATATGTAGCATCATCTA
Organism: Lygodium microphyllum; assembly: GCF_053477565.2. Lineage (NCBI taxonomy): Eukaryota > Viridiplantae > Streptophyta > Polypodiopsida > Schizaeales > Lygodiaceae > Lygodium > Lygodium microphyllum. Next base: position 126,042,870 of record NC_141160.1, on the reverse strand, counting down.
CTCCATTGTATGAAGGTTGTACGTACTCCGTTCTTCGTGTGTCCCTCGAGATACTTAACTTGTAAATAATTTATGGATGGAGTAATTTCAATTTGGATGCGTTATTGAAGTAGGTATCAATTCAGTTTGGCTTATAAATCATAATATCAATTGTTCTATTTTGAAATTAGACAGAAATATATATTGGTGGTTTTTTAACTCACTTTTAAAGATATATGTAGGTTATTATCACAAATGCTTCCAAAAGGAAACAAATTGCCAACTAAGAGAGAGCAAGCAAGACATTACTTGACATCTCTGGGAGGCCTCGATTATGTCAAGATCCATGCATGTGTCAATGATTGTGTCTTATTTCATGGGATTCATGAGTTCGCACGAGAGTGTCCTGTTTGTGGCGAATCAAGATACGAAGTGGAGATGAAGTCAATGGATGTGCCTCGTAAGGTTTTGCGACATTTTCCGATTGTTTCACGTATAAAACTTATGTTCAAGTGTAAGTCTATTGGAAAGCTCATGTCATGGCATGCTAGTCATCGTTCAAGTGATGGAAAATGGAGGATCCCTGCAGACACACCGGCATGGCAACATATAGATAATTTGTGGCCCGTTTTCAAAGAAGAGCCAAGAAATTTGAGATTTGGTTTAGGTATGGATGAAATCAATCCATTTGGCATCAAAAGTACATCATACAGTGTATAGCCAGTGGTATTGGTGAACTATAATGTTCCTCCATCCATGGCAATTAAAAAGGGACATGTGATGTTGTCCCTTCTGATTCCTGGAAAGCACAATGTAAAAAACATAGACATTTACTTAGAGCCTTTGATTGAAGAGTTAAAAATGTTATGGGAAGGTATTGAGGTGCAAGATACAAGTGCATCTGCATCCTCTAGAGATTTCACATTGAAGGCCATGTTATTGTGGACCATGCAGGACTTTCCAGGATACGCAGAGTGTTCAGGTATATGTATATAACTCTATATTTGAAATTCAAGACTTGAATCAATTGCATTTTATTAAATCACTTGTTTTTTAAGGTTTAACCATGTCAGGATATCATGCATGTCCTATTTGTCGTCCCTCTCTAGTTTCCTCTAGGCCAGCACGTTTAAAGAAGGTTATCTACGACAATCATCATCGATTTCTTCCTATTGACCATCCCAAATATGTTCTCCCTACTAATGGAATGACTCCACAATCTCTAGCCATTCAAGATTGGAAGGAGAGATGGATTAATGCCGACAGTCACTCTCCACTCGGCATGAGTCGGTAAAAAGTGCATTTCTCTCGATTGACTTTAAAGTATTTAGCATGATGAATTGTTTACATAATATATTGTTTGTTTGTTAGGTTCTCTATATTTTCTCGTCTTCCATACTGGACTGAACTCAAGATCAATCACCTGTTGGACCCCATGCACATATTCAGAAATGTTATATCTACATTATGGGATCACTTGATAGGGGCTCTTGATTCAGTTAATGTAAGGGAGGATTTACGCAACATTGGTGGCATGAGACGAGCCTGGCCACGCATTGGACCCAGAGGAAAGATTGAGCTACCCCATGCACCTTGGATGTTGTCAAAGAACGAGGAAAAAATAGTGAAGGAACAAATATATAGCTTTCGAACACCGACAGGATGTATGAGATGTCTCAAGGGAGCCTTCATAAAAAAAAAGAAAAGAGGCGTGGAGCAACTATCTGGTTTGAAGTCCCACAATTGGCACAAAATGATTCAAGTAAGGGTATCTCTAACCATGAATATAGTAATTAGTGGAGTAACTATGTGTAAACTTTGGGATATTATAACTTTTTCCTCAACTAATCATTTGATCTATGAATATTGTTTACATTTAATTCGTACTTCCTACTAGCATATCCCATTGTGTATCCAAAGATGTACGTGATATCATTTACAAGATGGGAGAGCTTGTGAGGTGTGTATACATTGTATTTTTTCATTATATATATTTGAATTTCTACACAAAAATAAACAAGCACATCATACATCTTGACAGATACGTGAGCTCGAAGGAAATTGATCCAAACACATTGCAAGATGCTCGAGTATTATCTGTTGAGGTGGTTTGTTTGGTGGAGGAGATTTTTTGTCGATCCATTTTAACTACTCAATTACATTTACTCGTACATTTGATTGATGAGATCGCACTTTGTGGGGCAGTTCATGTAAGGTGGATGTTTTTTCTTGAGTGCTTCATGAAAACCTTGAAAGATTTTGTGAAGCAAAAAGCATGGCCTGAGGGAAGCATGGCTGAGGGTTGGTTAGTGCAATCATCCCTTATTTATATCTCTGAATATCTTGTTGAAGTGGATCCCTCTCAACCAGGATGACCTCTATAGTACCTCAAGAAAAATGAATGAGTAAAGTGCTAACAAAAGAAGAACTTCATAAGTTAAATAGTTTTTGTGTGCTCAATAGTGATGTAATGAGTAAATGGGTGACACTATATAATGAAGCTAGGGCAAGAAGAAAAAGCGAAAGAAAAGAATTTCGCACTAGATATGGACGTAATGTCTCATTTCCAGATCATCTAAATGCGCTCCCACGTCATATTGATATAGATTGGTTACATGAGGAAATGGAGAGAATGGAAAAAGAGGAGGAAATTAATATATCTCAAGAAGAGTGGGAATACGCATGAGGTTGCTTATCAAAGGTGAGATATACTATCAATTAATTTGTTTCTATAAGTTTTATTTTATATAAATAATTGACATGTTTGATCTTTTATCTTTTACTACTAGTGCACATTATTCAATGCACTTTGGTGTGAGGGTAAACATCTTCGAACTCAACGTATAGATGAAAAGAGAAATACCCACGATTGTGGTGTCCTTGCTTACTTCGAGGATGCCAATGGTACAATGGAAGATTATTGTGGCTTGATCCAAGATATTCTGAAGCTTGACTTCAGATGATTCTTTATATATGTACTGGATGTGAAGTGGTTTAAAGAAGTGGTAACAAATGGTGAGCATTACACAATCAGACGTCATCCAAGTGGTTTTGTAATCATTGACTCTACAAAATTTCACCAAAACAAGAATGACACATTAGTACTACCTCAACAATGCGAGCAGGTATATATGCAAATGCTAATTTTTTTATATGTATACATGTGATACATATACACAATATAATAATTATTTAAGTTTCTTGCTTTTGTTTTTCAAATACAGGTTGTATATCATCCAATGGTAAACAATAACCGATGGTGGTATGTCATCCCTATATCTAATCGTTCAAAACCAATATATGGTAATATTACCGACATGGAGATAGCAGATGACAATCCAACAATTAATGATGATGTGCATGATGACACCATAATGGATGATATGCATGATATAGTACAAGATGAACCTCGCGAGGATGTTCAAGGAAACGCAGAAGAAGACAATAATGTGATTGTCGATGATATTGATGAAGTTATTGAGCAATATAGCAACACATTTGATAGTGGGATAGACTTATTTGTTTCGTTACCTCTTGGTAACATAGATCTAGAAGTAGATAGTTTAGCAAGGGCTAATCTCATTAAAGATGAGATGGATCATTCACTGTAACATACTTGATTTGCTTATTGATTCAATGTGTATTCCTAATTCTATGGTTTTTATCATGCGCACACGTGCATACTCAAGAATCAATAGTCAATTTTAAAGCTAAATTGAATTTTCCATGATAAAAAGGAAGTATCTTTTATCATCTTCAAGTACATAGAGAAATTACGAGATACATATTGCAATGCTTGCTACTAATTGTAAGGTTTCTGTCGCTTGCCGCTAATTACTTATATCAGGCTTGTCAATTGGAGGAACTGCCATTCATTAGAGAGCAATGAAAAAGTAATTATTAACTCTATTTTTTTAATTCAATGATTCAATGTGTATTCTTAATTCTATGGTTTTTATCATGCGCACATGTGCATGCTCAAGAATCAATTTCAGGTGGTTAAATAATTATTAACTTTAGTTTTTTAATTATGTGAATTGCTAATTTTAGGTGGTTAAATAATTGTGCGTCTGCTGGCGTGTCTATATTAGTGTCTATTTGCGCGAATATATAGATGCAAAATTCACGTCTATTTACACGCACGTTTACACGTACTTATAGATGCTGTGAATAGACGTGCCCGACTTTGCGCATCTAACATGCGTGTCTATGCCTCGTTTCTGTTGTAGTGATATATCATTCTATTTGCAAGTTTAATGCATATTCATATTGATAGATTGCAAATGAGAGGGATTTTCTTAAACATATTGTCTACTTTTTTAGGAAAAATACTCTCATTTCATGCAACCATGCAAAACTAAATTACACCTACAATTGTGTTAATAAGTAGAGTATAGTATGAGTTTCTAGTCCAAGTTCAAAAATTACTTATACTATTACGTGTGGTTATGAACATGACTATATACATGGTCATTAAAGTGCATCCACTGACTCCATCTATGCTTTCATTTTGTTGAAGTGTGAGAGACATCTTTGCCCATTAGAGTTTTCATTTCAACCAAGAAGCACATGGTTTCATTACAACGTCTCAAAATTTATTTGCTAGATTGTAGTTGCTAATGCAATATTTCTGTGTTCTTAAATGTGGTCTTCATATGCCATATTTCACACAAATAACTTTTTCAACACACTTTCTTTTCTAGAAAAGTTTGCAAAAAATAGCTCTAGTTACATAATTGACTAGACAAGTTTGCAAAAACTAGCTTTGAGCTAAATATCTCTTGATGTCCTCTAATCAATATATTCAAATTAGCACATCCCTATGATGAGGAAACTCTCTAAGACTTTGCCAAGGTCCACAAATCTGGATTTTTTTAACTTTCTCCATGTGAATGGATATCCCTTTAAAACAAGATTCAAAATTTCTAGTATCCAAAAAAATCTAATAAGGTTTGCAAAAAGACGTTTACCACTCATCATGACTTTTCCTTATTACTATCATGATATTTTGTTATTTTTTTAAAAAAGTGCCACACTAGTATGTTTTTACCAATCTTCTTAGATCCTTTGTTTGAGTATGTTCAAAATAGCATGTATATATAAGGTGCTTAGATGGTAGAGACAAAGGATTGCATCAAGTTTGTACTAGAGACCCACTATCTACAAAGATGGGAATTCGAAGATGAAATAAAGACAAAACCAAATGGCAATCTACGATGTTAATTTATTCTAATATTTGATTCTAATTACCTTTGAGAAAATGAGTGGCCAATATGTCAATGTATTTTAATAAATTTTAAGAAAATAAAGGGCCTTAAGATGTTATGATTAGGAGAGTTGAACATTAATTTGTCTTTTATTAAATGGGTCTCAATGATGGTCATCTAGAAATACAACTTCCACTTACGATTGTGCCACAAAAAGTTCATGTCTAGACTTTTCCAATGTCTAGTAAGCAAAGTTAGCTCCTTTTACAGCAAGTACAAAGCTTAAACGAGATGCCACATGCAACTCACTTTGTTTACTATACATCTAAAAAGTGTGACATCACCCTTGTTTTAAATGTGTCCATTCAAAAAGCTCTAGGGCATGCAATCTCATATTGATATACTTTCCAAATATCGTTCCTTCTAACTTTCATGACCATTAAAGCTGAGCAATACATGGAAAGGGTTTGAAAAGCTCCAAAAGTGGCTTATCTAAGCCTATAAATTGAATATTACCTTGGCACTGCCATCCCATCTATGGACTCATGCACTTCCAAGCTCTCCACGCCCTACTCTTAGTACGTATAATCATTGTCCTACCGATTGGACTTTGATAAGAATGTGTGAACTAGCACTATCTCCATTATATAAAAACGTTACTAGGGTAATACATTACATGTTATACGGATCTACACACACACTCTCTCTCTCTATCTCTCTCTCTCTCTCTCTCTCCATTGTTCAAAAGTATGCAAGAAGTAATGACCACAATCACATAAGTTTGACATGGTTGTTGTAGGCCCGTGAGAGATTGAAAAGACGCAAGTTACTCATCTGCCTTGTAGGATAGTGAGATCAAGGTATAGCAAAATAATGAACGTGTAATAAGTTATTGGTTTGGAAAACAAATATCGCTGAAAGATGAGGGGATGTTCTCATTGCTGGACATGAGGAGCCAGCCGATTATATTTGGCCCTAGTTATGGGAGATGCGGAACAATCTGGCAGGACGATCGAGGGGACGAGCTCCACTCTGCTTTCTTGCACCAGTAGTAGGCACTGTAGCACCCCTTATCATTTTGCCAGTGCGTGAGGCAGACAGATCATCAAGGCCGGATGCGGTGTGGAAGCTGGCCGAGCTGGCCGTTGCGTCGAACAGGTAGCAGTCCGAGGAAGAGCTGGAACAAATCAGCTGCACACATGCATGAAATACTATTTTACGATAAATCAAAGATTGAACTCAGGATATAACTTATATCCATCGACTGTGTTGAATTCAGGATGTCGATTCATGAAGTTACACATGCATGCATATTGAAGCAGCTGAATAGTTACTAATTCTTAGATGCTTACGGCGCTTGTATCGCTGCCTGCACCAGCGACCAAAGCCTGCACATCGTCAGCGCTTGATCCACAGCCGCCGATTGACATGCAGAACCTGCGCCAGCCAGCCATGCATTGAATCAATATATAGAGAGATAAGGATTGGTTAGGTAAGGATATCCTTCATTGCAGGAGGAGGGAGACCAGAAAAAGTCGGTATGTATATACACATATCTAATATTGTACCTGGAAATCTTCCTTTTTCGACTTCCCTGAACTGCTGCTGGTGACGGTAGCGGAGAAGTCAAGGCTGCCGGTGTCTACCAACTGTTGGCAGAGATCGAGAGAGCACGTCGCTGGCGGACACCGTGCCACTCAGCTCTACGCCCGTGCTCCCTAAAAGAGAGGCGGCCTCTTCCTGGGCTTCCTCGATGGCAGGGTCGTTATTGTTGCCGTCACCTCCGGTGCCACCTGGCGCACTGCCAGATGGTGATGCCGGGGCCGGTGGCGAAGGCACCATTCTCTGGGGTGGACTTGTCGAAGATCCTAGCGGTGCCATGCCAGGCTCGTCATCTGATGATCCGCCGCCCCCTTGACCTCCACCAAAGGCGAAAGGTGGAATAGCCGCGCCAAGATCTCTCTGAGGCCGCTGTCCAGCAGCGGCCGGCGACGTCGATAATATTATGCTCATCATCGACGTCATCCAAACAAAGCCCAATAATGCAGGACCATAGTCGTTTCGACGCACAGGGAACACCAGGTGCTTGGGCACGGCCATGTTCTATCGATGTCTTACCCTGTTACTAGGATGTACAGCGGTGATCAGTACTGATCAATGATCATGGGCTCCTGCACGTCCTGGTTTGCAATATATCCTAAATCCCGTGTGGCGATCTGTACGTCCAGCCCTTCCAGTTGTCCTTTTATTGACGTTAAGAGATTCGTAATACCGATACAAATAATGCAGACCGGCCCCATACATGAACCTCTGCCATAGCTGTGTAGCACCATCTCAGCCGAATGGAGGGACGACCAAGGCCTAACAGGTTGTCCTACTTGGAATTCTACCTGAAACACACCACTAATAGGACCTAGAGCTGCTCGAGGTTAACCCTTCGATATGACGCACCGCTAGCTGGCCGAATAGATAATGACCTTGGGCCACCTCATCCCTGCGATTATCCCTTGGCTTGTATGGACAAGATTACACATAGGCCCTGCAGCTCCTCGAGATTAAACGTTAGATACGAAACACTCCAATAGAATAAGGCTTTAAACCTTCCTTCATGAACGTCGTCCCTTTTAGGCAGCCGATAGGTTGATAGAGAGAAATATGTAAAAGAAGAAGAGAAAAGAAAATATGATAAATAAAATTTATTATATTCCACCACACTTTGGATAACCTCGTTGGCATCAACAACTTGAGCACCCCGTAGTTGTCAAACAGGGTTTATTAATCTATCTTGGGATTAGTAACCAAGATCTGCAACTAAGATAGCTCCTACCATCGTGAATTACAAATCTAACAATTCACTTTGCATTCTTCTTTGCTTTTTATCATTAGCATTACCCCCCTCCAAGATGGGTGTAAGTCCCTTGACCCTCATCATGAAAGGTAGCATGCATCAACTTGCGCCACCTTGGAATTGAAAGTAGTAGCTTCTCATTCATTAGGTTGGTCAATCTTGGTAGTCAAAGATAAATATACACTTGGATCTTGAGACAGATTGGAAGTAGTCTCAAATTTAGTGTTTCTACATTTGCCATGGAAAACACTATTAGAGGGTGGTTATTGATTTTTTCATATTTTCTTGGTTGTCTCTTGTGGATTCTTTTAGTGGATTGAGTAGTTGCATTATCTTACTGATGCTTCAAGCTCTTTTGTTTGAGCTTGGAGGACAAAGGACTGACCAACAAGTGCCTCACATTGTCACTTATTAAAATTCAATGGCTCCATCATGCCCTCCTTGGATTTTATCTTTTAAATTGAGTAGTAATACATGGACGTGGCTACTTTATTTCCTCCTCTTGGGTTTCTAACTTCCCAAGCACCACAGTTTCTTTATGTGGATTCGTAGCCATCTCAAGCAAGTTCTCTTCTAGAATGGCAAACTCAAGTGTCACAAGGAAGAGCTTTTTAGTCCCTAACTTGTTTGTTTTTGTTTGCTCAAGTGTTTGCTATGTGACCTAGTTCTCTATTTGGATTTCCCTCTTTGACTCCAATGGGAATCGAGCTATAGTCAATGGAGGTGGCTGTGTAGGCACTTTAGGCAACCAAATGCATTACTTTCCTACATAATACCCTTGAGCATGTAGTAACGCTTTAGAAACCCATACGGCTTGGTGCTAACTCTCCATTGTTGCTTCCAATTATATGCAATGGGTATCCTCTTCCTTTTGGATATAATTCTAGTTCTAAAAGCTTTAAAGGTTGTTGTATTGTTCCTAGTAGCTGGAGTATCTACTATCCTTCTAGGAGGATTCCTACTATGTAGTTTTCTTTTGTCTTGATGTGCCCTGAGTAGTTCCTTTGGAACTCTCTGGCTATCCTCACTAGGATTTTGTTTTGACTCACACATAGATGTCTTGCTCACCCTATGGGTAAGGACAAAGTTTCCATTACTTAAATTGGTTACCATTTTAATACTTGGCAAGCTCGATTGTATCTAGTGTACTACATAGTCCACTTCAAATTGGGTTGCATGATTGAAAGGTCTCCCAAGTATGTTTTCCTTCCCCATAAGCTCTCCATTTGACAGCACATAGAAAATGATGGGCATGCCTTTAGTCTCTCTATAGTCTAAAGAATTTTGCATCCACCCTAAGAGGAAATATGGTGATCTTCAATAAGGTTTCACATCGGCATTGGTTTGGATGCTAAGCTAAGTAGACCCTTTTATTGGAATATTATGATATATGTGAGTAATGCTACATTCAATGCAACTTAGGTAAGCTTTTGTGGATTTATCAATATCCATCCCATCTACTAGTTGTGGCTTTGGCCTTTGTGTTGGTAGCTCAATCATTATGATCAGATAAATGCCGATGGGAACATATGCTATTTGTTGACTTATTAGGCTTTAGGACTTTTAGACTTTTTACTCTAGTGCACTATTAAGCACATCATCTGAGTATCAAGCTCTCAATAGCTAAGTCTCTCCTTGCAATGATAAGTATTGGTGTATCCGATCTTGTGAGTTTTTGCTTTCTCTCTTGAACCTGTGAGCTTATCAATTCTTCTTTGGTCTCTCAACTTTGTTTCTTGAACTTCCAACTTTTGTCTCCTCAAAATCTTGACTTAGTGTCCTTCTCTTTGCTCTTGCACTAGATGCAATTGTTCGTAGATTTTCCTGATGTGTCTTTGTCATTCAATAATAGATCTTCATGGTCTATGCCCTTGATACTCCTAGATACTTGGGTATTGTGATCCAATTAACGTTGCAAGCTAGGATGTCATTGTGCTTGATCCTTGGTGTCACTAAGGTACATGAGTTGTTGGCCTTCAAACCAAAATGAACAATGAGTAACCAAGTGTATTTCTTGACATTGGTTTAAGGTCCTATGCCAATATCTTAAAATTAAGTCTCTCAAAAGATCTACTAAATGAGTAAGTGAGACTAGCTAAAGGAAAATTGGAGCTAATGACATGGAAAGTTTTTGGCTCAAACATAATTCTTTGGTCTAAGTACTCTCTTTGAATGTGATGTGTAGTGACTTAAATTTGTCTCAATACACATGGTCAACAACCTAGTTGCACTTCCCTCACTTATGCGTAAATGCCCAATGGTGGTATGGATTACAACCTAGGTGATATTGCAGGCCTAGTGGTTGTGCCTAATGTAGTTTGACTTAAATCCTAGGGGTATAAACCTATGAATATTATACCTAGGGTTAGGTGTAAGGATGTCAAGATCCTAAACATAGATGTCATCAAGTGTACCAAATGCAAGTAGCTAGGGCCTAAACTTAAAGGCTTGAAGTTTGCTACTAATTCTGTCTAAATATGCACACTCTATAAAGCAAGTTGCAAGTAGGCTAGGAGTGTTCTAATGTAACTACACTTGCAAACTTGTGTGCAAGAAATGTTAGTTAAAATGAAACGTGTCAAGTTCTACAAGTAAGCCCTAAGGGTGAAGCTCTACCTAAATATGAAAATGCTAGTGTTATTGTATAACAAGTCTAGGATAGTTATAGTTGGAATCGAGGTCCACATGATCCAAAGGAAAGTCTTAAGAGTTGGAAATGCATAGAGGGTGCACCTTGCACTTAGTGCAAGGTATTGGGATCATATTGTGGTCATAGGTGGTGGATACTCCCAAATGGGAAAGGCTCTTACCCTTGCGGATTTACTTATGTGCCAAGAATGTTGTGCCCTTAAGGAAAAGGGATCATATCCTTACCAAAAGGAGGATTATCCTTAAGCAAGGGGATACATGAACACAAGGATCAATTGAAAAATGTTATACTTAGCAAAAGGAGGGTTCTTCTTTAACAAAGGGATATAGAAGCACAATGACCAATAGAAATATGATAGGACAAGTATGGAGTAGAGGTGTATGGGTGGGAGTTGAAATTAGTATGGGAGTGCAAGTTCAAGAGTGTACTATGGAACTATAAGGGTAGAGTGAGGAAGTCCTAGTGTGAAAATGCTGATGTGTATGAGTACTAATGTGTGAGAGCTAGTGTGCGAGTACCAGTGTACAAGTTGAAGTGTGGGAGTGTAAGCATGGAAGTCCTAATGTGGGGTTAGGGGTAGAGTGTGGTAGTAGGATACCTACTATGGGGGAGATAGTGTAGGAGTGGGAATATAGTGTGGGATTAGAGTAGGGGGGAGTGCTAGGGTGGTGTGGGAGCATTTTGAGTGTAGCAATCCTACTATGGGATTGGGTCTAATGTGGGAATTCTTGTAGTTTGGGATTCCTAGTGTGGGAGCAATTCTAATGTGGTTGTGGGTGGTTCTAGTGTGAGTGTTCGTACCATGAGAGGCCTCCTAGTATAGGAGCCCTAGTGTGGGAGTGGTTCTAGTATGGGAATCTTAATGTTCTAGTGTGGAAGTACTTGTAGCATGGGAGTCATAATATGGAACTGGTTCTAGTGTGGAAGTGGTTCTTTAGTGAGAGTCCTAGTGTGGGAGTGGTTCTAATGTGAGAGTCCTAGTATGTTGCCACTTCTAGTAGCCATCTCCACTATTAGCAACCATCTTGCCAATTGTGGTAGCCATCTCCACCCAGAGGGTGCGCGTAATTTGTTGACCAACATTTAGACTATGTGCATTTTGTTGTAGAGGTGTGGATACTTAACTTGATGGCTTAATGCTTCTTGGGCTATGTAGGAGGTGGGTGCTAGGGAAGACTCAACGACAACATCAACTGACCTACTAATGCAAGTAACCAAATTGCATAGGATCATGCATCTCAATAAATCATTATTACATGTTCATGTCAAATGAACACTAAGACTAAAAATGCACAATTAAGCATTGTAGAAGAAAAGAAGTGCATGATGAAACTTTCTAATATAACTTGCTATAGAATGATAATGTGCTGAGTGATACATTGGTGGTTATCTATGTATGCCAAATCCAATAAGAATGAGCATACACTATGGGCATAGTCTCTTGAACTATCTTCATATGCATAACATGATAGCTTCAAGATACTATGAACATAGTCTCTTGATATTGACACTCATATCTTACTATCTTCAAGAGATTATGGACATAGTCTTCTTGGACCACACTCATATCTTAATATGCACAACGCCACGCGTGTCTATGGGTATGTCTATATGCCCGTCTAATTTGCCATGTAGACGCACTGGTAGATGCACAAAATAAATTAAATAAATGCGTGTCTGTCACCCGTGTATATGCGCATCTATTACGCATCTATTTCTGCATGTAAATTTCTTCATACATGCGATTATAGACGCGAGTTTGTAGATGCACAAAAAGATGGGTGGGTAGACGTGCCCGTAAGATTTTTTCTATATTCAACAATCGCGTCTAAAAGTGTGTCTAAGAGGCCTTTTTGTTGCAGTGTATGTTTAAATTGTTTTGTAGTATCATATCATTGGTAGGACGCCTACTCCTAGAGAGGTAGGCTACCATCGAGGTCATAACCAGGTGTCCACTTGGCAGCATTTCTACGAGGAGGGACTCATCACAGAGGAGCAATATAATCATGCCATGAGGATTCCACAAACAGAAGAGGTATGTTTTATTTTTTACATGAAAAGTATAGGTAACTCTAATTTATTGTTTGTAATGGTATTTATATACCTTAATCCTTTATGTAGGCGAACCCTGATACAGTTGAGGATAGCGAAGGGGGGACTAGCAGTAGCGGCACCGGCACCAGCACTGGCAGCAGTGGTGGTAGTGATGATGATGCCTCTTCTAAGGAGATGTAGAGGAGCCCCATGGATGCATGCCTCCCCTTGGCTTGTAGTTTTCATTTTTGATATGTATTACTTTCAGCTAGTGCTTGCGACCATGACCATGCTTGAGGTCACAAGCACTAGAACTCATAATGTAAAAACGTTTCATCTATATATATGAAATTTCCTATTTTACATACATTGTTTTGTTTTCAGTACAAAAATCTTAGAAATAATATTTTTCTGTTTTCCCTAAGCATACAATTTGATGTTGATGGGGGGAAAAAAAAACCAGAGAGCATGTGGCTTGCAAAGCCACTCTCAGGTTTTTTTTTCATACCTCTGTTTTGCGCGTCTATCAGGGAATCTAAATTGCAGGAAAAATGCATGTCTATTATCGTCAAAAATTTGTAGAGTACACGACATTTTAGATGCGCAGTTACACGCATGTATAGACACAGAATATGAATATATCTACTTTTTTATAAATATGATTATATATTTACGGAGCGTGTCAATATGCGCATCTATATGCATGTGTAAGTTTCAATATAAGCACGCTTTTAGACACGGAAGTAGACGCGATAATAAACGCGCCCGATATTTTTAACACAGTTCAAATATTGCGTCTATAAGCGCGTCAATGGAGCCTTTTTGTTGTAGTGACATCTACTCCCTCCAATATGTTACAAGCTATCAAGATGAACAATTCAAACCTCGACTCGACAGCTCACAGTATTTAGTTTGGAGTACAATTGGCTCTAGTGAACTATACAAATGGGTGCCTATTACTTGGAAATCCTAGTGGGAAAACTTTACGCTCACCAAATCCTACAACCTCTATTTTGGGCCCTCATGGATCTCTAACTTTTGTACAATAGCCTCCATTATTCCCTACTCCTAGCACTCCCTTCAACTCCTGCTCTGACCCATGCCTCGTTTGACTCTACCCCTTGGATCTAGAACTCTCTATTCCACCCATTCCACTAGACACTCAATCCAACCCCACACTGGTACCCCTAATCTAGCATAAGATTCATGAGTTCCGAAAGATGAAGGATACATTGAAGAATGACTCATGTTGGAAATGCATGCAATCTAGGAGAAGAGATTGAATCCCATAAGCATAGTGGTGGAAAGTGCTACCAACCACCCCATAAGACTATAAACCAATGTACTTGCCTATCATTTAAATGTAATGTCATAGTATTTTTGTTCTTTTAGTCATGTTTCATTGTCCACTTACACAAGATTGTGTTTATGAGTCAAAGCTTCAATCTTGGAGCCTAATTCACTTGTGTAATAGTCAGTTGTCATATCTATGTCTTCATGAGTCTTGCTTTTATCCTCCATCCTCCATAGCCATACTCTAAATCCATGCTTTAGTCAACATGGTATCAAAGCCATGGTGAGCATGGCTCAACTTAACAAACTTCTCTCTCAGGTGCTCTTCATCTTTGGTCAGCTCATGAGCTCATTCCTTACTTCCACTCCACTTTTCCTTTCATGGCGACCATAGTTAGCTTTTGCACTATCTCCTTTGAGCTCCTGGATCTCTCAAACTGCAGCATATCTTCAAGTTATTTCTTCTATGGATTTGATCCTTAACTCAAGGCACTCCTCTGTGTCACATCATGGTCTGACACTGGTCACTATCCAGCACAACATTTTGGAAATTCGTCGTCATTGCCGTGAAATGCGCTTGTGGTGGTCATATAGTCTGCATTGCATCTCTATTCTGTGATTGATTGAGTGGTCATAGGGCTTTTAAAGCCCACTCTATAGGCTCACTCATAACTAAGCAACTCATTGAACAATCCATCCCACATGTTGTAGTCGAGGAAAAACCTGTTGACTTGCCTACTAACCGTAATTCACCATAGCTGCTTCAACTTTAAGCTCCAAAATCCAATCATTTTCTCCCTTCTCCAAGACTACTAGAGTTCTTGTTACTCTGATTTGAGTTCCTACTCAGTTCACAAAAAAAAAAAGGGCATAAAACTACTAAGGAGGGAAAGATTTGTGAAGATTGGAAGGCTCAAGTAAGAGCAACAAACTAGTTTCTCTTAAGGCTCAAACTATGTGAAGATTTGTGAAGATTGGAAGGCTCATGTATGAAGAAATTTACACGCAGAAATAGATGCGTAACAGACATCCATACATACGCGTGAATACAAGCGCATAAAAAAACCAAAAATTTCATTTATTTAATTTATTTTATGCATCTACCAGCAGGTCTACATGGCAAATTAGACGAGCATATAGACATGTCCATAGACACGCTTTTACAAGCGCCCATAGATGTGAACGCAAAACAAAAAATCTTTTTTTTTAGATATTCAATTTATTTTTTTACATTTAAATTATGTAGCGCGTGTATGAGCGAGTGTACTCTGCATTTTAGATGCACTTGTAAACACGTGTTTTCTGCAATTTAGATGCATAGATAGACACGCAAAACAGAACTGGAAAAAAAAATCAGAGAGCATGTGCAACTACATGCTCCCTGGTTTTTTTTCCCCCTCCCATACATCAAATTGTGCATTTGGAAAAAAGACAATGGATCTGAAAGCATGAGAATTGAAAACAAATGTCCATGTATTCATTATAGATAAAAAGCATTTGCATGGGCAGTTTAAGTGCTTGCAACCTAAAGCGTGGCCGCAAGTAGTAGGCTCAAAGATGGATAATAGATATACAAGAAAACAAGGCCATAGAGGAGGTATGGTGCTCCTCTACGAATCTGAAGAAGAAACATCTTCGCTAGCACCACCATGGCTACTAACATCACTATCCCCCTCCTCGCTATGCTCCACATCGGGGTTCGCCTACACACACAAAAGATCAAGGTTTCTTACATACACATGGTGGAGAAAAAGTTATAATTAGCTATACTTTTAATAGGAATGTAAGAAAAACATACCTCCTTTGGCTGTCGAATCCTCAGCCCGGTTGTATTGGTCCTTAGTGTGATGAGACCCTCCTCATAGAAGTGAAGCCATGTGGCTACGTGGTTATGGCCTCGATGGTAACCTACCTCTCTAGGAGTAGGTATCCTACCAACGATAGTAGTCTGCAAAACAATTATGATTTATACAAACAATTATGAGACACAATGTATTAGAACCAATTATATAAAGAATTTAAAGAAATATAAATTTTAAAAAACTAGATATCAAAATATACTTACAAACTCTGCCTCCCACGACTCTCTACTGCCCGATCCGTAATGCGATGATCCCATGGTTTCCATTTGGATGCGTTGCACCTCTGCATGCTGGCGATTCTTCACTTTCTATGCTGCTTTTATCTTGGCTTTCTTCCACTCTATGCGGTGGCACATAAGTGGTTTGCTATAGGCTCCATGCCCCTCCTCCTGTCTCTGCAGTGAGTCCTTGGCACGTGTCATGAGGTGGGATCTTTTGTTGTGAAGAAAATCCCTCACTTTTGTGCGTCCCCAATCATCCAAGAATCACTGACCCTCAGGTTTTGGGTACCTCCTATGGACTGCCCTCAACACCTCTTGCCACAAGCCGCTTTTCTGATTTTTGAAGTAAACGAAACAATCTTTATACGTCGCATGCACAATGCTCCTCATATACACCATTACATCCCTTCCTTCTTCATCATGGAAGATGCCACCCAGTATTTGTAACTCTATAGTACTAGCGTACAGGCTCCTCTACGTGATTTTCTAGTGATGGTGATCGCTTGCAACCTCCTAGGCAACCCCCACACAAGCCTCATCCTCCCCCTCGACTCTCCCTCCTCCCTCTCTGTTGACTACCCTCTACCTCGCTGGATGCACGTGCTTCTGTAGATGCACGTGCATCAGCTGACGCTTGTGCTTCAGCCGATGCATGTACAGGTGCTGCACGTGGAGTACCTACAATTGGAGTTTGAAAAGTAGTGCCAGGCAAAGACATCAGAGGCATTACAGACATGAAACTGAACACCTCGTCTATTGTGGGAGAGCGGCCAAGGTGTCTGGTCATCTCTCCCATGAAGTCTAATTCCCTACTAGGAAAACCTCCAAAAAATACATTGACCCCTCTACCGAACAAGCCCAATGTATCATTCATGCGATCCAAATTCGGGTCATTGCTAGATGAACCAGGATGCGACATCTGCAAACAGAACACAGGAAAAAGACAAATTCGTACAATTCTAGAAATAAAAAATTCCAATATGGCTGATTTTCTATTGTGTTTTGTAGTCCAAAAATTCCTTGACTTCTCATTTTCCATTATATCACATTTGTTTGCATACAAAAAATCATATATTACCTTCATCCACACATAAACATTTTCAAAGAGCCATAATCCTTGATCCAAGCAAACATTAATGATGAAAAATCATTCAGTGAGCCTAGAATCATTATGTAAGAGAAGGCTTTTCATCATACTCACACATTTTTATTTTCTTCAAGTGTATTTTTCAAGCACTTACTAAGGTCCATTTAAGTGAAACAAAGGTGTGGAAATCCCATAGAGAAAATACATGGATGCTCATGGCACTTGAAAGTGCTAATAATCTAGCTTTCTTTAGATATTGAGCATAAAACTTAAGTGCTAATGCTTCTCATTCATTGGCCTTTGAACATTAAACATGGAAATTAATAACAATACTAAATTATTGTTCATTCCCTAAATTAAGCCACTTGGAGGTGAAAATTTTCCCAGACACTATATAAGTAATCCCCCCAAGTCCCACTCTCAAATATGGGGTTAAGATTTAGCCACTTAGTCAAATCTTTACTCCTTATTTGAAAGTGGAGCTTGGAAGATTCCCAAATTCTCTAATATGGTATCGAAAGTATAATGCTACCTAATTCACTACGTTGGAAGGCTAAAGCTTCTAAAATTTTGATCATGAATCAAGAAAATTTGGTCACATTCATCATTGCAAAAATATATTGTTGATTAAAAAACTAGGTCTACACCCCATGCCCATTGTGTTTTTGTTCTTAGTTTTCTTTAGTTATCAATATAAAGAAACATATTAAGCACAATAACGTTTAGGCAATGAAAATTGTTTTTTATCAAAGCTAGCTGGCGCGTGTATAACCGTGTCTAAAATGCAGGATAGACACGTTCTCAGATGCGTCCCTAAAGGCAACCCTCTAGTTAGAGTGCGTGTATATCCACATCTGAGATGCAGTATAGACGCGCTATCAGATGCGATTTATAGGTCAATGCTTTTGGCGCGTGTGTATCCTCGCGTGTGGACTGCAGAATACACGTGCCTAGAGATGCGACTCTGAAGTCAGAGCTTCTAGGCAGGACACGTGTATTCCCGCGTCTTACATGCAGGATACACGCGCATGGAGACACAACTCTAAAGTCAAAGCTTCTTCTGTGTAGAGCGCGTATATTCTCGTGTCTCCGACGTAAAATACACGTGCTCTAAGACGCAGCCTCAGACGCAATGACAGCAAACATAGCTTCGCGTCTATCCCTATGTCTGTACTGAATTGTAGACGCACTGGCAAACGCACTCAGTCGGCTGATTTCAGTCCGACGACCGCCATTCATGATTTATTTGTGCTATACAAAATGCAATCGTAGATCCTAATACACAGAAAGAGAGAGAAAGAGAGAGAGAGAGAGAGAGAGGACTCACCTTGGGTGTTTGGTGTGGCGGGTTGTGGCGCTTATTCCTTCTCCTTCTTCCTCTCCTTGGTGAGTTACTCTCCTTTGATGCTTGCTTAGTGCTTGTTGTCTCCTCCCTTTGCTTCTTCTTCCTCTTGTTCTCCTCTCTCTTGTTCTCTCTTTGTGCCTCACCTTGGCTTTCCTTTTTCCCCTCTTGTCTCTTTGAAATGAAAGAGGAGGCGAGTCATGAGGAGGTGAGGCATGAAGAGATTGCATGTCGGGTAAACTCAAGCTTCAAAACTGCAAAAAATGCAGGAAAGGAAAGGCGCAATTTGAAAAGAAATGATTTAAGTATCTTTTGAATTTTGACGTTTGCGTCTATTTTCGTATGTATATGTGCGTCTAAGTTTACGTAAACGCGCATATAGATGCGAAATTAGACGCGTAAATAGACGTAAATTTAGATGCGTAGGTAAATGCAGATATAGATGCGCATTTACTTTTTCCAAGTTGTACTCGACTATACACTCAACCATCTCTAACCTTTCAAAAATAACTCATTTGGATTTGTCAATATATACTTAATGGGAAGAAGGGTCAAATAATCATCCAAGCCAAAATTCTAATCTCTTCCGATTAGATAAAACTATAGAATTATACCTGGTATTTTCCTAAGTCCACTCTCTCACACAAAACTTCTTCGAACTAGGATTTTTAACTTGCCGAACTGCAGAGACACGTCCTCCAAAGACAAAATCTAGACTGCATCTGTATTAAATTGATGTTAAAAGTTGGTAACAATGTGCTATTTGTGTACAATTTTGCTAAAAGTTTTTGCAATGTTAGGCATTATTTCTAGGTGTTGTCACGCATGGGCCCCAAAAGTTGAGAAAGCCTCTAGACCTTGAAGACCGCTTTCACTATTGCCCCAGTTCTAGTTCATCTAGATCCTACCAAGCTGCTTTTCTTGGAGACCAATGACCCCCCAAAAGGGATTTAGGGTTTTTTATATATAGTTCAAAAAGTGAAAGAGAGCTCATTCTTTGATGCGTGGTAAATTGGACTCTTCTTCTTCTCTTCTTCTCTTCTCTTGCTTACTTGATACTGCTTGAAGGAGGGAGTGAGAGTGAGTGAGGGAGTGGGGGTGTGAGGGCTAGGGATCTTGGAAGTGAAGCCCCCCTCCATCTCCTCTTTTCTTATTCTTCTATTCTCTTGTCTCATCTTGCGCGTGGCTATGGAGGATGGAGCTAGGAGGAAGAGGCTTGAGGATGCTTGAGCTTGAATCATGAATCGTGGAGCTATCAAAGAGGAAGCGATTCAATCGGGCATCAAGCTAAGATAACTAAACTCATAGAGAGGGATAGCACGTCAGCTATGGGAGGGGTAGCCATTAGTGCTTACTTGAAATGCTTGAACAATAAGCGATCCGTGGGACTTGGTGGTTGAGCTTGAGCTCGCCTCTACAATGTTGAAAGCTTGTGGCAGCTTAGATGGTAGACAAGGACCTAGTTAGGCATATGGAGATGATTACTCTACAATTGATAGAAAAAGATTTTAGTAATGCTTCAGCTGATATATATTTAAGATGTGGCTTGGTTTCAAAAGCATAAAGCTTCCTCTTCGGGATGTAATCTCATGAAATACATTTATTTTAAGATTTTTCTAATTTGGGCATGTTTAGCAAGTACTTCATTTTTTTGAATGAATGCTTTTGGGGGGGCTTAACCACTCGAAATGTAATTACATTTACTTACATCTTGAAAGTATGTGGTAGGATTGGAGTAGTGGGCAAAGGGCAGCAAATACATGGTGAGATAATGAGAGAGAGGATGATTGCTAAAAGATGTGATAATTGCTAATTTTTTAATACATATGTATGCCAAATGCAACTTGGTTGTAAAAGCTCTGGTGGAGTTTGATAAACATCTAGTACACAAAGCAGACATATGAAATGTGCTAATTGCAAGGTGTGCTAAATAGCGACACAATCAATCAATAAAGAAGTGTTTTGAAAATTTCATATTGAGGTCCTTCTTCAACCACATTTCCACTTTTGGTTACATCTTGTAAGCATATGGCATTATGCAGTAGTAACATAAACTACCATGCACATATAGACTACAGACCTCCGTTATTTTGGTCCAAGTTTTGAATATTTTTTTCTTACCATTTTTAGTGCTATAAGTGTATTTATCATCCTTGATTTTTTTCTTTCCAAAAAAACTTCTAAATGGGTGCAACATAGCATGTTTTCAGCCCATCATCATCTTGACCAGTTGCCCAACCAATGCTATTAGGGCTAGTATGAAATTTAATCATAAGAGGTCTTCATCTTGTATACTCAACTTTCCTTAAGGTAGATGTAGTCTTCAATACCTTCTTCATTTGTTTCGTAGCTTTTATATACATCCTTTCCCATTGAAAATTTTTCCCCTTTCTCAACAACTAATAAAGAACATCTACAACATATGTGAAGTGAGGTATTCAAATGAGGTAGAATACACATGCCCCTAAAAACATTCGCATCTCTGAAGTAGAATAATAAGTCTCTTGTATCCAACCAACAACATCAAAGTTGAATACAAATGGATTTTCTGCGATAAAGCCCACACATATGTCCCACAATTGGCAGTTCATCCTATCCAAATATAGACTTTTGACTAGAAAGAGTAAGATGGATCTCTTTGAGACTAGTTAGAATCTTATCCTAGTTTGCAATGTTACTAGCAATAATTTTCCTCCATCCCTAATCATTAAACTCATCATGTTTCTCTACTTCTACAAATCCTTTAATAGGAACATCATCCAAGAATGGCATAATTAAATGAGGAATATAAACTTTCAACACTTTGTTCATAGCATTCATCATGTGTGCCACTGAGTTTGTTCCCCCTTGTGGTAGAGTACAAGTCACTGTATTAAACACAAGGTGTCTTCATAGTGCTAATATCCTTAAATTCAATTGCTAATAACTAGAATTGGTTATAGCTAGAATACATGTCTCCCAAAGAAATAGATTGCTTTTTCATCAAATGCTTATATAAATTCATCAACAATAGGACTTTCTCCCAAATTCCTCATGGTCATCTTATTAATCGGCTACATATCCTAAATGAATCTCAAAGTCTCAGTTTTGTTAGGTACAATGAACCATCTATTTGAGTAAGGGGCTGATTAAGGCTTCAAAATACCCATCTAAATCTTCTCAATTAGGAATTCCACGAGAATAGGAAAATAAGTGTTTGGCATTAGTATCATCTGCAAGTTCAATGGTAAATGTGGGATAGTAAATATGAAAATAGGGATCACAACTCCTTGATCTACATAGCCAATTTTAAATGGCTAAAATGAAAAAGTATGGCTCAAAGAACCCAAGGCTTACATGTAACGTGTCCACCTAGTATCATCCAGGACACGTCTTAGCAGACCATCGGAAAGGATGTCTAGAAAGCTCCGCCTGGCACTCCCATGGAATGTTACGGGATTTGCGATCTAGGTTTACCCACGTCTGCCATGTAGCGGAAGTATCCTGGCCATTCCCACTTAGGATCGATTGGAATTAGGGTTTTCTTGATAGGTCATTACCTAACAGCAACTAGCATCGGACACGAGCGAACTACTTTATACAAAAACGCCAGGTCCAAAGCGGATTTACGCTGCACTTGGTTCAAGGAGAATGGGAAATGAGAGGGATGCAAAGCTCAACCTCTCTGCCATAAGGCATAGTCCCATTTCGTCCCCCTAAAACAGCGTAATTCGGTCAAGACATCACTCTAGGTCAACGCTTTCATTATTCGTTTCCTTTTACGATCATTCCGCTGTTTTTCGAGATTTTGAGAAAAGTTCGCGGCTAACCGGGACCACCCATCTGTAGGACAGACCCATGGCCCATCCTCCGCACTTTCCTTGGTTTGTTTTAGCTATGTAATTATCTAACACATTAATTTGACATGTAACAATCAGCTTCTTTAATTAATCCGTTAAGCATTGGTTCCTTCACGTAATCTTGTCACGTGACATAGAAAAATAGTATCAAACAAGTTCTTTATTAACATAACATCATTCTTATCTTTGAAATACAAGGAATTCCGCCCGTAGGCTTGTCCATAATCCGCCCGAAGGCTATCCAGTAATCCACGAGGATCACTAATCCAAGATTCTGCCCGTAGACTAGTATGCGGGCCTCGAGATCCAGTCTCGAGTCACGTTAGCCTCTTGTGCAGGACCCGGAAGGCGAGGGATTTACGGCCAGAGTCCCCCCTGGTACCCAAGCGTCCTCATGCTCCAAGTAGAGCTCAACGGAGAGACCTCTCGCGGCGGGTTCGGTCCACGTTCCCAGCGCGGTCAACAACCCCCTTGGTTAGGGTCAGGCAGGCAGTCGGGGTAACTGAAACTGCCTCTCCCTTCAGGCCTTCAACCTAAAGTATAGATATTCATTTAATTTGTAATTCATAAATCAAACAGTGCTCTAAAATCTCTAGCAAAGCACAAACATTTCCATTAATCGATCTTGTTATTTGGAAAACTTCTAAGGACTGATTCTTTCCTTTCGAATGCATCAGCACTCGGTTCCAGGGTGTCTTGCAATTTGGCAAGATCCCTTATATTCTAGGTAAGGGGGTACCCTATTAACCCAACTTGGTCAACCCTAAAGTTCATTGGATACTTTAGTTTCTGGTTTTTTTAACCTTCCTTATTTAGAAGAATATCAAAGAATACATCCTTTTGCAAGATGACTTACGTAAGGATCTGCCATCCTTGCTGAGGGTATTCAACCTTTTTTCTTGTGAATCAATCACAAGACCATATGACTTCCTACTTGCTGCGCAAGTCCTGCATCCTAATATACGATAAAACAATCAATTTTAGCTTCTTTAGACCTAGGATCTCTTTTTAAGAACCTCAGGGACAAACCCTAGTTCTTTTTTATTTACGATTTATTGACCCTACAATTAGGGAAGGTAGTCAAGTGCTTAAGGTATAAACGTTTCTTTGGTCTTTAAATCATTCCCAAGGCATATTTTGCAGTATGGCATTTCTAAGTTTAGATTAATTTGGTTATCTTTTGGAAGGTAATGTTAAGATCACCTCGGCACGATTTCTTATCCTTATGACAATTGATTTTTCAGTCCTAAACTTTATTGCTTTGAGGTTAGGTAAATTCAATTTAATCTTCCTTTTTCCTTTCAAACGAAACTCATGCCAAATAACAATCTTTTCCTTGCTAAGATATGCAATTAGCAATGATAACTTCCTAGTAATTCGAGCAACGTAAGAACCCTTTCATGAATTTCATCTTCTATGGTGATTCGTTGCAAAAAGGAATAGGGGTTAATGGTGCAAGATGCAGTTTTTTAATTCCTTCAAGATTTAACTGGAATATACTACTTTAGTGGGTAAATAATCATGCTCATAATTTCGTCTCAGTGCATAAGGCTATTTGAAGGAAAACCATGTTTATACTTTATCCATTTTTCATGATCAATTAACTAAATTCCTTTATTGTAAATAACTAGGAAAAATATATCTTATCCCTAACAATTCATCTTGCATGATTAAATTAAAATCGATATAAAATCAAGAAGGAAAAACCTGGTTTTGTGGTGAGATATCCACATGGATATCGGGAGATGACCCTCCCGCAGCTACTCCTTGGACTTTCTTAGGTGGCATCGCAATTGTAATCCTTCGGATGTGAATGTAGCTTTTACTCTCTTTTTTGGATTTCTACCACCGCTTCAATACTCTTCTTCTTTGTGGAGCTTACGAGGGAATGGGTGCTTAAATCTCGGGTGGGAATATAAACCCACTTGGAGAAGGCTTGTGGAAGCCCACAAGGAAGGATTTAAGGGCTTGCAATATGAAAAGGGCTTATAGGACCCTAAGGTATTTCATGGGAAAAAACCACGGAGAGGATTAATGGGTTTTGAGGCCAAGGGGAGAGGGGGTTAAACATGGTTGGGGTTTAGTGGCTCTACGAAAAGGGGTTAAGGGTTCAAAAAGGGGCTTAGGGACTATAGACACGGGTTTTTTTTTTTTTTTTGCAGAAAGGCCCTTACGAATGGTGCTTTTGGGAAAAGAGCTTACGAATGGCCTGTGGGCTTTGAAGCCTATTTGAGAAAAGGCCTCTTGTGAATGAAACTGTGGGATTTAGGCCCATGGGGAAACGGGTTTTAAGGGAGGGCTTTTAAACCCCCTCCCGGAATGGACCACGTGTGTACAAGGTCTTAGGCCTTGCTTCTTTTAAGAAGCTTCCAAAACTTAGGAAGCTTGTGTTTTCCCCCTAAAAGCACGTGGTCAAAGAAGAGGAAAAAAAAAACACAAAATGGGGGATGACGAATGCTTGTCAGGGAGTCGGTGGGGTTAAAGATTGCAGCGCTATGAGAGCTGGTCTAGGTGGCGGATTCGGCGGTAGTGGCATTGCCGTGTGGTGGCATACATAGCCCAGCGGTGCTCCACGATGGCCCTTTCTTCCTCAACAGCTCGGCATAATCCTCCTGCGGCACAATGACTTCTCCTCTCCCTTCCCTCCACGGCACAACAGGGCGTCCCGTCACTCCCCCTCTTTCCTCCACACACGTTACCGTCGGCGCGGCACAGCAATTTGTCCTCCACACGGCAGCAGTTGTCTCAGTCTTCTACTCTCCCTCATGGTCTATCAGTATCACGCCTTTCCCTCCTTCATCATCTTTAGAAGAGGAGGTATTTATGGGAAGAGGAGGGTAGGGCCTCCCTCTCCCACGTGGATCCTGCATGTAATCCCTTCCCCCCCACCTCTACATTCTCCAAATAGAGCCATCCTCTTCCCTCGGCCACGCTTCGGCTGGGGAAAAGAGGATTTTTTAAAAAAAAATTGCATTAAATCTAATATTACCCCATATCCTCCTCCCAAGAGGAGGTTCACATGCAAAGTATGCGGTTTCGTTACACCATGTCTCGTTTGGGCTCAGTGGAGAGTGTATTAGATTAACCCGTCCCAACCCACAATGTAATATTGTCACTTTCCCAAGACTTCACATGGCCTTTATAATATTTTTAACAAAAATATTACATTTTCTCCCCCTTAGAAGAATCGAGATGACCTCATCTCGAGATAAACTGGGGATATTGATGGTTGAGAGTGCCTTCATCTACCCAAGTAGCATCCTCTTCAGGATAATCTTTCCACTGGACGAGGCATTCTCTCAAGGTTCTGGATCTTAACTGTCTCTCCCTAACATCTAAGATCCTATCCGGCCTTAGTTCAATGTAACGTGTCCCCTAGTATCATCCAAGACACGTCTTAGCAGTCCATCGGAAAGGATGTCTAGAAAGCTCCGCCCGGCACTCTTGTGGAATGTTACGGGTTTTACGATCTAGGTCTTTCCGCGTCTGCCACGTAGCGGAAGTATCCTGGCCGTTCCCACTTAGGATCGACCGGAATTAGGGTTTTCCTGATGGGTCATTAGCTAACAGCAACTAGCGTCAGACCCGAGCGAACTACTTTACGTAGAAACGCCAGGTCTGAAGCGGATTCACGCTGCACTTGGTTCAAGGAGAATGGGAAACGAGAGGGATGCAAAGCTCAACCTCTCTGCCATAAGGCATAGTCCCATTCCGTTCCCCTAAAACAGCGTCAATCGGGTAAGACGTAACTCTAGGTCATCGTTCTCGTTATTCTTTTTGATGATGATGATCATCCCGCTGTTCTTTGAGATTTTTGAGAAAAGTTCCCGGCTAACCGGGACCACCCACCCGTAGGACGGACCCATGGCCCATCCTCCGCACTTTCCTCGGCTTATTTTAGTTATGTAATTATCTAACACATTAATTTGACATATAACAATCAACTTCTTTAATTAACCTTGTTAAGCACTGGTTCCTTCACATAATCTTATCACGTGACATAGAAAAACAACATCAAGCAAGTTCTTTTAACATTTCATCATTTTCTCTTTGAAAATACAAGGAGTTCCGCCCGTAGGCTTGTCCTTAATCTGCCCGAAGGCTAACCAGTAATCTCCAGGGATCACTATTCCAAGTTTTCGCCCTCGTCAACTAGTATGCGGGCCTCAAGATCCAATCCCAAGTCACGTTAGCCTCTTGTGTAGGACCCAGAAGGCAAGGGATTTACAGCCAGAGTCCCCCCTGGCACCCAGGCGTCCTCCTACTCCAAGTAGAGCTTAACAGAAAGACCTCTCGCGGAAGGTTCGGTCCACGTTCCCGGTGCGGTCAACAACCCCCTTGGTTAGGGTCAGGCAGGCAGTCGAGGGTAACTGAAGCTGCCTCTCCCTTCAGGTCTTTTTAACCTGAAGTATAGGTACTCATTTAATTTGTAATTCATAATTGAAACAGAGCCTAAAATCTCTAGCAAGCACAAACATTTCCATTAATCAACCCAGTTGTATGGCAAACCGCTAAGGAAGTGTTCTTTCCTTTTTGAGTGTATCAGCACTCGTTCCCAAGGTGTCATGTAAATTTGGCAAGATCCTTTTTCATTCCGGTGTTAGGGCATACCCAACTTGGTTAACCCTAAAGTGCTTTAGATATGCTAGTTCCCGGTTTACAACTTACCTTATTTAGAAGGATATCCAAAAATACGTCTTTTTGCAAGATAACTTGCGTAAGGATCTGCCATCCTTGATGAGGGTTTTTCCCTTTTCTCATTGTGAATCAATCACAAGACTAAATGATTTCATACATGTTGCGCAAGTCCTGCAATGGAATAATCTGTTTAGATTCTTTGAGCTGACATAGGTCAAGCCTAGGGTTTCTTCTTTTAAGATCCTTACGGACAAACCCTAGTTTCTTATTTTTATAAATTTATTATCCCTACGGTAAGGAAAGTAGTCAAGTGTTTAGGGTATGAATGTTTCTATGTTTAGATTGGATCAGTTATCTTTTGGAAGGTAATATTAATTGTCTTGTTACGGTTTTACTATCCTTGTGACAATTTACTCTCCCAATCAATACAGTTTAATTTGGCATATAGCTTGATGCCAAGGTGATACAAAGAGCGACAATACTCCTTGGGACAAAAAGGCCTAGCTGAAAAATTGGTGCATATACACTTTATTAGTTCCAAGTCCTCAAATAGCAGGGGAAAAGTGTTAATAGAGTGTCATCCAGCAGTCCCCTTTTACATTTTCTTTCCAAATGAATTCGTATATCTAATTTTTATACTTGTTAATTCCTAACATTTAACTTCCTCCTCCTTTAAAGATGAACTCATGCCAAATAACAACAATTTCCTTGCTAAGATATGCAACTAGCAAAGATAACTCCCTAGTAATTTGAGCATTGAAGAAACCTTTCTTGAATTTAGCTATTTACCATGAATCGTTGCGAAAGGGAATAAGACTAATGATGCAAGATATAATTTCTACACTTTAGGAATATATTACTATAGTAAATGGTTAATCTTGTTTGTAATTTTATAATGCCTGATGCAATTTGAAGAAAGCTTAGTTGTATACATTGTCATTCATAAGTTAACTCCTTCGTTTAGAAGTAACTCGAACAAATATATACTATCCTTAACAATTTTTCTTTGCATGACCAACTTAAAACCGAATTAACACCAAGAATAAAAAAAAAACTTGGCTTTGAGGTGAGATATCCACATGGATATCGGGAGATGACCCTCCCGCAGCTACAAGATGGACTTTCTTCGGCGGCACCATAGTTCAAATGTGAGATAGCCTTTTCCTTTTTCTTCTTGGAATTCCACCGTCTTCTCCTTCCTTTTCTTTTACCTTTTTCCCACTCTTCCTCCTTCACTCCCTCTTTTCACTCCCTCTACTTCCCTCCCTATCTTTTATCTTACGGCTATTTCTTCCTTACGGGATACCATACGAGGCCATGATAATGAATTGGATTTTTAGGACATGGGAGTGTGTGGACACCGGCTTGTTTGATAAAACTAAGAACATAAAGCTCAACTAAGAGAGCACCTGCACAAAAATATCTAAAAAGTGAGTGAAGGAATTAAGGCAAGAGAATGGAAGTTTGCAAGGCAGCCTAAGGACAAAGTAGGCCTATGGGTGTGACTTGAATAGTCTAAAGAGCTAAGAGGGGGGGAAAAGAACAAGGGCTTAGGGGAAAAATAAAAACCAGGAGGGGAAACAAGGGGGCTTATGGGGAATAAAACCAGGGGGAAAAGGGGCTTAAGGACCACTTAAAGGTCCTTCAATGGCAAATTAGGGGGGGGGAAAATAGGGCCTAAAATCCCTTAGGAAGGAATTAGTGGGGTAGCCTTAAGAAGCTATATGAAGGGGCCTAAGGGGTCCATGGGGGGTTTTACAAAAAAAACACGGGGACAATAGGGACCTTTAAGGTCTTTTTTTTTTTTTTGAGGGGGAAAAGGGGCTTATGAAGCCCCTTAGAAGCTTCTAGAAGCTTCAGTGCTTCTACACGTGGAGGTTGGAGGCCGTCGGCAGACAACGGCGGAAATCAGGTTGCTGGGGCGGTAGATGGAAAATAGCGGCCCTTGTAGCACCTCCTCTCCAATCCTCCTATCCCTAACGTGGCAACGGCAGCGCGTCGTCAATCTCCCTCTTCCTCAGGATGCTCTAGATTCTCCCCTTATGCATTAATGGCAGCGCCTCTCTCCCTTTTTCCATGGCTCAGTCTCCCCTTGGTTTAAATAGTGGAGGGGAGGGGGATCTTTCCTCATGGCGTGTCAACACGCATGGTCCCCCTCCCTCCTAAGGCTCCACCAAGGAGCTTATAGCTCCTTCTATTCCCCTCCCCCTCCAGCTTGTCAGTCGGCTGGAGGGATAAGGGGGGAATTTTTTTAAAAAATTTTTCCATAAGTCCCATTTATTTTCTTAATGTGGTATATTACATTCTCTCCCCCTTGGAGGAATCGAGATGTCCTCATCTCGAGATAAACTGGGGATATTGATGGTTGAGAGTGCCTTCATCTACCCAGGTGGCATCCTCTTCGGAATAATCTTTCCACTGGACGAGGCATTCTCTTAAGGATTCTAGATCTTAACTGTCTTTCCCTAACATCTAAGATCCTTTTTTGCCTTAGTTCAAGGACTCCTTGACTAGGCATTACAATTTGTTGGTCATCAAGTACATGATTAGGATTGGGTACATATTTTTTCAATAGGCTGATATGGAATACATTGTGAACCTTTAGGTTCTCAGGGAGTTGCAATCTATAAGCATTGGGTCCTAGGCATTTGAGGATTTTATACGGCCCACAATACCTTGGACTTAGCTTCTTGCATTCTCCTAGAGATAGAAAACTCTTTTTAGGGTGTACCCGAATGAAGACCATGTCTCCTTCTTCGAAGACTCTTTCTTGACGTTTCAAATCTGCATATGCCTTTTGTCTATCCTTGGCTGCTTGTATGTCTTGTCTTATTGACCTTATTTAATCATCCATGTCCTCCAACATTTGTCTTGAAGCTTGTACTCTTAGGGTTGGATCAGAAAAGTTTAGGGGACTTCGGCAATCATGACCATACAATTCCTAGAAAGGGGTCATTTCAATGCTCTGCTGGTAAGAAGCATTGTAGGCAAATTCAACTAATGGCAAGTATTGAATCCACCTCTTCGGCTCTCGACAGCAGTATGCCCTAAGCATATCCTCAATGATTTGATTTACTCGCTCTGTTTGGCCATCTGTTTGGGGATGGTAGGTGGTGCTAAAACAGAGTTGAGTCCCAATAGCTTCAAAGATAGCTCTCCAGAAGTGTGATGTGAAGAGAGAATCTCGATTGCTAATGATTCTTCTAGGTAACCCATGTAGCTTGAATATCTCCTTGATAAACAATCTTGCAATGTCGGAGGCTTTATAGTTTGTCTTTACTGGAATCAGGTGTGCAACCTTGGTAAGCATGTCAACCACAACCATAATGGAATTGTATCCTCCTTGGACTTGGGGTAAGCCCACAACAAAATCCATACTGATGAATTCCCATTTCATTTGGGGAATGTCAAGCAGTTGCAGTTTCCCTGGCATCATGACATGTTCAGCTTTGATACGTTGGCAAGACAAACACTCAGTGATATACTTGAGAACGTCACCTTTAAGCCTCTCCCAATGGTAGCTC
This sequence comes from Lygodium microphyllum, assembly GCF_053477565.2. Taxonomy (NCBI): domain Eukaryota; kingdom Viridiplantae; phylum Streptophyta; class Polypodiopsida; order Schizaeales; family Lygodiaceae; genus Lygodium; species Lygodium microphyllum. The sequence goes on along the minus strand of NC_141160.1, from coordinate 126,012,346 downwards.
TTCCTAACTGCATTAAGAGTTTTAGCATAGCCAAGATGTCCTACGAAAGGAGAATCATGAGCTTCCCATAATATCTTCTGCTTAAGTGACTAGCTTGCTGGTATACACTGCCTTGTTCTGTAGTAGACAAGTCCATTATCAATGGAAAATTCCTGATACTTAGCTTGCAACTTCTGATTCTGCTCCTTCGTAGATATTTCCTTTATCATTGTTTGGTAGGCCAAATCATGGCATGCTTCCTCTCTATCTAGTTCAAGTATAGGGTTGTTTGGTATAGATACCTTTGTAGCTAGAGATCTGGCCGTTCATGGATTCTGCAAGATTAGGAAATTTAGGAATGCCTTGCGACTGAGTGCATCAGCAACTACATTCTCCTTCCCTGGTCGGTACTTGATTTCAAAATCATATTCCTCCAATACTTCAATCCACCGATGTTGCCTCATGTTGAGCTCGTTCTGGGTAAAAATCCATTTGAGACTCTTATGATCGGTTACTAGAGTAAACTTGTTACCCAATAGGTAGTGTCTCCAAAGCTTTAGAGCATGGATGATAGCTAGTAATTCCAGATCATGCGTGGCATAATTCTTTTCATGACTCTTCAATTTCCTTGAAGAGTATGCTACTGGATGACCTTCCTGCATAAGTACACACCCCAAGGCAAGAATGCTAGCATCAGTTACTACCTCAAACTCCTTATTGAGGTTACGAAGTTTTAGAATAGGTGCTGATACCAAACTTTGCTTCAATTTATCGAAGCTATTTTGTTCGGAAGTTGACCATGTAATAGAAGTATGCTTCTTTAGTAAGTCTGTAAGAGGTGCTGCAATCAAAGCATAGTTTTTGATGAAGACCCTATACCATCCTGTCAATCCAAGAAAGCTACGTATTTCTTTGACGGATACTGGTATTGGCCATTCAAGCACATCTCTGAATTTGGCTGGGTCTACTAATATTCCCTCTGATGATACTATGAATTCCAGATATTCAATCTGACGCTTGAAGAATGCACACTTCTTCATTTTTGCATACAGCTTATGAAACCTCATTGTCTCAAGGACAATCCGAAGTTGAGGTTCATGATCTTCTTCTTGTTTGGAATAGACTAAAGTGTCATCAAAGAAGACAAGCACGAAATCATCAAGATATGGTCTAAAAATATCCTGCATTAATCTATTGAAGGTGGTAGGTGCATTTGTAAGCCCGAATGACATAACCAAGAACTCAAAGTGCCCATATCTTGTATTGAAGGCCATTTTTGGAATATCTTCTTCCTTGATCCTGTAATATTTCCGCAACTGCGTACCGTAAATATCGACGTCCCGCACATGACGTAAACCCTGTGCAAAGGTATTCCCTACTTCGTAAATTATTAGTAACTTAAACCATACCATTCACGAGGTCTCCACGTCGATAATTAAAAGCCGGGGTTGAAGACCGAAAATCCGCAAGGGAACGACCGCTTGGGAAGGGTAATAGGATAAATTAAGGCAAATTTTTTTACTATTATCCCTTCCCCCAGCCGATGCATGGCTGGAGGAGAGGGAGTGTGGAGAGGGGGATGGCCAAGAAGGAGTGAAGTGGGGACTGCATGAGGGGAGTCCTCCACGTGTGTGGAGGCCCTCTTCCCCACCCCCATGCCTATATAAACACCCCCCATCAAGGGGGTGTGGGGGAGAGAGAGAGAGGAACTGTGGGAGGAGCTGGTTGGAGGACGGCCCGTGAGGAGAGAGTGAGGTCGCCGTGGAGAGGAGTCCGCCGCCACACTGCCGCCCAGTCCGCCGCCACGCTGCCACTGAGGTCCGCCCGGCCATCTCAAGCTGCCCCGCCACGTGGATCACGACCCCCCCCCCCCCGTGTTTCTGTTGAAGCTACAGAAGCTTCTTAGAAGCTTCTTTAGAAGCTTCTAAGGAGGGGCCTCCTTAAGGTCCCTTCCCACCACATTACTAAGAAGACCTCTTCATACCCTTCCCGGGACTTTGAAGAGGGGACGGTGAAGCCATAAAGACCCCCGCAAGACCCATCAAAAGGCTATCACAAGAAGATTTAAAAGCCGCAAGCCGTCCGAGATTAATTTCTGTGCCGATTCGAGTTTTCTTGAAGACTCCTAAAGCCTTTGCCGCAAGTACCATCCCGAAAAGGAATCTTCCGCATACAAGGATAAAGGCAAAGGTCGGAAGGCCGCATTCCGAGACCAGTCACTTCGTAGACCGCAAGGGCAAATCATAAGTCGAATCCACGTCTACAATGGCCCCAAAAAGATCACAAGGAGCGACCGCGGGAGACTCATCTCCGAATATACAAGTGGACATCTCCCCGAGCCCTCAAGTCCAGGTTCTTTCGAGTTATTTCCGCATAAAGAAATGTTTAGGCGCGCTTAGTTCATAAGGGAGATTGCATTTTTACGCGTAACTTTAATGCATGTGGAAATTGGGAAAAAAATACATTTGATAAGTATCTTTGAAACATTAGGCAAGATTGAAATATGCCATGAATTTGAACGAGTTATCCACCTTAGAAGGCTAGTTGCATGTAGCTATTTTGGTACATTATCAAAGTAATGAGTCTAAACTTAGGCAAAGAAATGGAATTTATAAGTGCATTCTTTTTCGTCCGAGACATGGTAGGAATAAGCGTGTGCAGCATGTTAGGCAACATCCTTCTCGTAATGATTTCATGAGGCAAGGTTAACACCATAAGATATTATCCGAAAAGAAATAATAGAGTACGAAAATGATCTTATGGACTTGCAATAGCATGTAAAAATGGAATGAGTTAACACTAGCTTTAGTTGGTATAAACTTTGTTAGCTACATTGTAGCTAGGAGAATGTTGCGTATTGCATAGTCATCAGGCGAAAACGTCATTCATTAGAAGCCGCATTTAGGAAAGGTTGCATGGTTCGTCAAAGCATAAGATTCGGAAGTAGATTACAAGGTTGTAGGCATGATTAATTGATGTAAATCCTAGTAGGACCTAGGAAAGTTAGTGTACAGATTATCAAGCATTTTACCTTACCAAGGAAGGATAGGGTTATCGTGAACCATGTGATGCATAGAAGCAATAAATCACATGTTTACGCGTATTGGTGCAGTTGTAACTATTGTTCTCCATTGGATGTAGTTTATTACCTTTAGAAGGTTCATCCTTGTTGCAATACACGAATATTGAGTTGTCTAAGTAACCTAAAACACAAGGGATTCATATGGGCATGGCTCAGTCGATATGATAGGTATCCCAAGTGTCAAGTGCAATAAGATTTCGACCTAGTTTTACACTTGTTGCCAAGTCAAAAACCGCAAACCCAAGATCTTACACACGTTCACGAAATGTCGAATCAATTGGATGTTCATGCATAAAATGATCTAAGGTTTTATCCTAAGGATCATTCGTTCTAATGATGAAACTCCGACGGAGTTGCCTATTTTTAGGATCATGGGCCAACATAATTAGGAATGGTTTGGAGGATACCCTAAAACCCTGCCACTCGGCTGGAGGTAAATTCCGTGACCGGAAAACGCTAAGCAATTGGGTAGAATGATCCCGTGGAATAGATGCACTACATGTGCAAAAAGCTGCAACTTTGTATAGACTTGAGATTTGGCCACAAGAGAGTTTTATCATCTCTCGAAATGAGGTTGGCAAGTTATTGAAAGAATTTAACTTACAAGAGGATGGGTAATCATCCTGTTACTCACTTTTCTTGGGGGATAACTGCCAAGGAAAAGGAAAGGTTAGGTGTTTGCCTTGAAGCAAATGACCAGACAATAAACTAAAGCGACATGGTCGCTGGATCCTGCCACAACAAAACCTAAAGTATTGGTAGGGTATGACCCTAACCCAAGAATGATAGGAATCTTGCCAAGTTGCAATTGATTCTGGATCGAATGCGGGTTGCATTCGGAGAAAAGGAGTCACTCCTTAACAGTTTGCCAGCTAAACGACCATTGAAATTGATTGTGCTTGTAACAGTTTAGAAAGGACTGTTTGCATTGTTTGCTCAATGAACTAAAGGATGAAAAGATATCTAAATACTTCAGGTTGAAGCCTGAAGGGAGAGGCAGCTTCAGTTACCCCCGACTGCCTGCCTGACCCTAACCAAGGGGGTTGTTAACCGCGCCGGGAACGTGGACCGAACCCGCCGTGAGAGGTCTCTCCGTTGAGTTCTACTTGGAGCAGGAGGACGCTTGGGTGCCAGGGGGGCTCTGGCTGTAAATCCCTCGCCTTCCAGGCCCTGCACAAGAGGCTAACGTGACTCGGGATTGGATCTCGAGGCCCGCATACTAGTCTACGGGCGAAAACTTGGATTAGTGATCCCTGGTGGATTACTGGATAGCCTTCGGGCGGATTATGAATACGCCTACGGGCGGAAACTCCTTGTATTCCAAAGATAAAAGGATAAAATGATAATAAAGGAGTTGTTTGACATCGTCTTCTTTATGTCCTGTGATAAGATTACGTGAAGGAACCAGCGCTTAACAGGGCTAATCAAGGAAGCTGTTTGTATATGTCAAACTAATGTGGTAGGTAATTACATAACTAAAACAAACCGAGGAAAGTGCGGAGGATGGACCATGGGTCTGTCCTATGGAAGGGTGGTCCCGGTTAGCCGGGAACTTTTCTCAAAGTCTTCGGCGAACAGAGGATGATCGTCATCTCCGAAACAAGTAATGAGAACGATGACTTGGAATTACCGATTACCCGATTCACGCTGTTTTAGGGGAACGGAATGGGACTATGCCTTTGGCAGAGAGGTCGAGCCTTGCATCCCTCTCGTTTCCCATTCTCCTTGAACCAAGTGCAGCGTGAATCCGCTTCGGACCTGGCGTTTCTGCGTAAAGTAGTTCGCTCGGGTCTGATGCTAGTTGTTGCTAGCTAATGACCAAACAGGAAAACCCAAATTCAGGTCGATCCTAAGTGGGAACGGCCAGGATACTTCCGCTACGTGGCAGACGCGGGAAGACCTAGATCGCAAGTCCCGTAACATTCCATGGGAGTGTCGGGCGGAGCCTTCTAGACATCCTTCCCGATGGACTGCTAAGACGTGTCCGGGATGATTCTAGTGGACACGTTACAGTTGGTATCAGAGCCGACTTACTATGGAATTGTTTTCATAAAGATTTCATTGAAAAAAATGAAGTAAAGAAATTGTTCCTGTCCAAACATTTTCTCATCTTCAATACTGTCTTGCAGAATTACGAGGCGTGGAACAAGTTTTTGGTATTCCGGATTATGTTCATAACTGCAATGCATTCTCCGCATTATAGGCAGAGAATTGAAATGATGAACATCTTGGAGCAAATTTATAATCCATCACCGCTATATATAGAGCGAAGATGGACTGGGTCTTCAGGAATCTACTACATAGCTGCCCACCGGTTCGCTTATCTACAGACCAACCTGAAAAGGATCAAGTGGTTGGAAGACTTGAAAGTCGTGAAGCTGTTCATTTTTGTGGAAGCTCACGTGAATTCGACTTTGCATATTCGAGGTCGTAGAGTTGAATTAAACTCATATGTATATGAGGAAGTAACCCGTGTAATTCCAGCTGATAGAATTAAGGTATTGGCCGCGGTCAGGGAGCCGCCGCCCGTGGAAGGGGAAGAGCTGCCTGCATTACCAATAGGCAAAGATGTGAAGCAGAGGAAGAGGAAGATCCGACAATGGAAGCGGATTTCGAAAGAGCGACGGTCCATGCCGCTCTACACAAGAAGGGGCCGAATCGCCAGTTCTCGGTAATTCAAACACCGTCGGACTATCAAGGTAAAGGTTTCAAAACCTTGATTGATTGTGGCAGTACACATTCCTTTATCTCACCAGCATGTGCTAAGAGATTAGGAATAGCCACAGTAGAAGCACCTACCCTACTTGTGGAATTGGCAAACGGTTGTGAGATAACTTGTGCTAGGCAAACTGCTAAGGAGGAGTTCTATCTGGGAGGAAAGAAAACCTCAGTCAGATTCAGAGTCATGAACTTAGGCATCCATGAGTGTCTACTAGGGATGGATTGGCTTAAGCCCAATGACGCCCACATCCACTGTGGAAAGGGTCAAGTTTCCTTTCGAAACTTTGACAGAGAGTTTGTTACAACTCAAGGTGAGGCAGGAGTACCGAGAATCCAGCTAGCCAAGGTATCGCGGATCATAAAAGGGGTTAGGAAGGGATTACCTGTTTACTTGATCAAACTCAACAAGTTAGATCAAAAGCAAGAGTCTCATGAGGGACCCTCTTGGCTAAAAGAATATGTTGACGTATTCCCTGAGGAATTAACTGAACTTCCACCTCCAAGAGAAGTTGATCATGAAATAAGGCTAATACCTGGAGCTGCGCCAATTGCAAAGAGACCTTATAGAATGTCTATTCCGGAAGCTATTGAGTTGAAGGAACAACTCAAGCAACTGTTAGATCAGGGCTACATCCGGCCTAGCAATTCACCATGGGGAGCTCCAGTCCTATTCCAGAAAAAGAAAGATGGGACACTTCGACTATGTATTGATTATCGCGGGTTGAATCAATCAACAGTCAAGAACAAGTACCCTATTCCTAGAATAGATGAGCTTCTTGATCGCCTTCAAGGTGCAAAGATCTTCTCCAAAATTGATCTCAGATCAGGCTACTATCAAATCAGGATCAAGGATGAGGATATTCCAAAAACGGCCTTCAATACAAGATATGGGCACTTTGAATTCTTGGTTATGTCATTCGGACTTACAAATGCACCTGCCACTTTCAATAGGTTAATGCAGGATATTTTTAGGCCATATCTTGATGATTTCGTGCTTGTCTTCTTCGATGACATTTTAGTCTATTCTAAACGGGAAGAAGATCATGAACCTCAACTACGGATTGTTTTGGAGACAATGAGGTCTCATAAGTTGTATGCAAAAATGAAGAAGTGTGCATTCTTCAAACGGCAGATTGAATATCTAGGATTCATCGTATCATCTGAAGGAATATCAGTAGATCCAGCCAAAGTCAGAGATGTGCTTGAATGACCAATACCAGTATCTGTCAAAGAGATACGTAGTTTTCTTGGCTTGACAGGATGGTATAGGATCTTTATCAAAAACTATGCTTTGATTGCAGCACCTCTTACCGACTTATTAAAGAAGCAGACTTCTATTACATGGTCTACTCCCGAACAAAATAGCTTCGACCAATTGAAGCAATGTTTGGTATCAGCACCTATTCTGAAACTTCCGGATCTCAATAAGGAGTTCGAGGTAGTAACTGATGCCAGCATTCTTGCCTTGGGGTGTGTTCTTATGCAGGAAGGTCATCCAGTAGCATATTCTTCAAGGAAATTGAAGAGTCACGAAAAGAACTATGACACTCATGATCTGGAGTTATTAGCTGTCATCCATGCTCTAAAGCTTTGGAGACACTACCTGTTGGGTAACAAGTTTACTCTAGTAACAGATCTTAAGAGTCTCAAGTGGATTTTTACCCAGAACGAGCTCAACATGAGGCAACGTCGATGGATTGAAGTATTGGAGGAATATGATTTTGAAATCAAGTATCGACCAGGGAAGAAGAATGTAGTTGTTGATGCACTCAATCGCAAGGCATTCCTTAATTCACTAATCTTGCAAAATCTATCAATAGCTAGATCTCTAGCTACAGAGGTGTCCATGCCAAACGACCTAATATTTGAGCTAGCTAGAGAGGAAGGATGCCATGATCTAGCCTATCAAAGGATGCTAAGGGAAGTCTCTATCAAGGACCAGGAACAAAAGCTAGAGACTAAGTATCGTGAATTCTCTGTCAATAATGGACATGTCTACTATAGAATGAGAGCATGTATACGAGCAAGCCAGTTATTTAAATAGAAGATATTGTGGGAAGCTCATGATTCCCCTTTCGCAGGACATCCTGGCTATGCAAAAACTCTCAATGCAGTCAGGAAGAGCTATCATTGGGAGAGGCTCAAAGGTGACGTCCTCAAATATGTCACCGAATGTTTGTCTTGCCAACGTATCAAGGCTGAACATGTCATGATGCCAGGAAAATTGCAACCACTTGACATTCCTCAAATGAAATGGGAATTCATCAGTATGGATTTTGTGGTGGGCTTATCCCAAGTCCAAGGAGGATACAACTCCATTATGGTTGTAGTTGACATGCTTACTAAGGTTGCACACCTGATTCCAGTAAAGACAAACTATAAAGCCTCCGACATTGCTAGAGTGTTTATCAAGGAAATATTCAAGCTACATGGGCTACCTAGAAGGATCGTTAGCGATCGAGATTCTCTTTTCACTTCACACTTCTGGAGAGCTATCTTTGAAGCTATTGGAACTCAGCTCTGTTTTAGCACTGCCTACCATCCCCAAACAGATGGACAAACAAAGCGAGTAAATCAAATCATTGAGGATATGCTTAGGGCTTACTGCTGTCGTGAGCCGAAGAGGTGGATTCAATACTTGCCGTTAGTAGAATTTGCCTACAATGCTTCCTATCAGCAGAGCATTCAAATGACGCCTTTTCAGGCATTGTATGGTCATGATTGTCGAAGTCCCCTAAATTTTTCTGATCCTACCCTAAGGGTGGAAGCTTCAAGACAAATGTTGGGGGACATGGATGACCAAATAAGGTCAATAAGACAAGACATACAAGCAGCCAAAGATAGACAAAAGGCATATGCAGATTTGAAGCGCCAAGAGCGGACCTTCGGAGAAGGAGACATGGTCTTCATTCGAGTACGGCCGAAAAAGAGTTCTTTATCTCTAGGTAAATGCAAGAAGCTAAGTCCAAGGTATTGTGGACCATATAAAATCCTCAAATGCCTAGGACCCAATGCTTATAAATTGCAACTTCCTCATAACCTAAAAGTTCACAATGTATTCCATATTAGTCTCTTAAAAAAGTATGTACCCAACCCAAATCATGTACTTGATGACCAACAAATTGTAATGCCTAGTCAAGGAGTCCTTGAACTAAGACCGGAAAAGATTTTAGATGTCAGGGAGAGACAATTGAGATCTAGAACCTTGAGAGAATGCCTCGTCCAGTGGAAAGATTATCCCGAAGAGGATGCTACCTGGATGGATGAAATCTCTTTCAGTCTTCAATATCCCCAGTTTTTCTCGAGATGAGGACATCTCGATTCTTCTAAGGGGGAGAGAATGTAATATTTCCGCAACTGCGTACCGTAAATATCGACGTCCCGCACATGACGTAAACCCTGTGCAAAGGTATTCCCTACTTCGTAAATTATTAGTAACTTAAACCATACCATTCACGAGGTCTCCACGTCGATAATTAAAAGCCGGGGTTGAAGACTGAAAATCCGCAATGGAACGACCACTTGGGAAGGGTAATAGGATAAATTAAGGCAAATTTTTTTACTATTATCCCTTCCCCCAGCCGATGCATGGCTGGAGGAGAGGGAGTGTGGAGAGGGGGATGGCCAAGAAGGAGTGAAGTGGGGACTGCATGAGGGGAGTCCTCCACGTGTGTGGAGGCCCTCTTCCCCACCCCCATGCCTATATAAAACCCCCCCATCAAGGGGGTGTGGGGGAGAGAGAGAGAGGAACTGTGGGAGGAGCTGGTTGGAGGACGGCCCGTGAGGAGAGAGTGAGGTCGCCGTGGAGAGGAGTCCGCCGCCACGCTGCTGCCCAGTCCGCCGCCACGCTGCCGCTCAGGTCCGCCCGGCCATCTCAGGCTGCCCCGCCACGTGGATCACGATCCCCCCCCCCCCGTGTTTCTGTTGAAGCTACAGAAGCTTCTTAGAAGCTTCTTTAGAAGCTTCTAAGGAGGGGCCTCCTTAAGGTCCCTTCCCACCACATTACTAAGAAGACCTCTTCATACCCTTCCCGGGACCTTGAAGAGGGGACGGTGAAGCCATAAAGACCCCCGCAAGACCCATCGAAAGGCTATCGCAAGAAGATTTAAAAGCTGCAAGCCGTCCGAGATTAATTTCCGTGCCGATTCGAGTTTTCTTGAAGACTCCTAAAGCCTTTGCCGCAAGTACCATCCCGAAAAGGAATCTTCCACATACAAGGATAAAGGCAAAGGTCGGAAGGCCGCATTCCGAGACTAGTCACTTCGTAGACCGCAAGGGCAAATCATAAGTCGAATCCACGTCTACAATGGCCCCAAAAAGATCACAAGGAGCGACCGCGGGAGACTCATCTCCGAATATACAAGTGGACATCTCCCCGAGCCCTCAAGTCCAGGTTCTTTCGAGTTATTTCCGCATAAAGAAATGTTTAGGCGTGCTTAGTTCATAAGGGAGATTGCATTTTTACGCGTAACTTTAATGCATGTGGAAATTGGGAAAAAAATACATTTGATAAGTATCTTTGAAACATTAGGCAAGATTGAAATATGCCATGAATTTGAACGAGTTATCCACCTTAGAAGGCTAGTTGCATGTAGCTATTTTGGTACATTATCAAAGTAATGAGTCTAAACTTAGGCAAAGAAATGGAATTTATAAGTGCATTCTTTTTCGTCCGAGACATGGTAGGAATAAGCATGTGCCGCATGTTACGCAACATCCTTCTCGTAATGATTTCATGAGGCAAGGTTAACACCATAAGATATTATCCGAAAAGAAATAATAGAGTACGAAAATGATCTTATGGACTTGCAATAGCATGTAAAAATGGAATGAGTTAACACTAGCTTTAGTTGGTATAAACTTTGTTAGCTACATTGTAGCTAGGAGAATGTTGCGTATTGCATAGTCATCAGGCGAAAACGTAATTCATTAGAAGCCGCATTTAGGAAAGGTTGCATGGTTCGTCAAAGCATAAGATTCGGAAGTAGATTACAAGGTTGTAGGCATGATTAATTGATGTAAATCCTAGTAGGACTTAGGAAAGTTAGTGTACAGATTATCAAGCATTTTACCTTACCAAGGAAGGATAGGGTTATCGTGAACCATGTGATGCATAGAAGCAATAAATCACATGTTTACGCGTATTGGTGCAGTTGTAACTATTGTTCTCCATTGGATGTAGTTTATTACCTTTAGAAGGTTCATCCTTGTTGCAATACACGAATATTGAGTTGTCTAAGTAACCTAAAACACAAGGGATTCATATGGGCATGGCTCAGTCGATATGATAGGTATCCCAAGTGTCAAGTGCAATAAGATTTCGACCTAGTTTTACACTTGTTGCCAAGTCAAAAATCGCAAACCCAAGATCTTACACACGTTCACGAAATGTCGAATCAATTGGATGTTCATGCATAAAATGATCTAAGGTTTTATCCTAAGGATCATTCGTTCTAATGATGAAACTCCGACGGAGTTGCCTATTTTTAGGATCATGGGCCAACATAATTAGGAATGGTTTGGAGGATACCCTAAAACCCTGCCACTCGGCTGGAGGTAAATTCCGTGACCGGAAAACGCTAAGCAATTGGGTAGAATGATCCCATGGAATAGATGCACTACATGTGCAAAAAGCTGCAACTTTGTATAGACTTGAGATTTGGCCACAAGAGAGTTTTATCATCTCTCGAAATGAGGTTGGCAAGTTATTGAAAGAATTTAACTTACAAGAGGATGGGTAATCATCCTGTTACTCACTTTTCTTGGGGGATAACTGCCAAGGAAAAGGAAAGGTTAGGTGTTTGCCTTGAAGCAAATGACCAGACAATAAACTAAAGCGACATGGTCGCTGGATCCTGCCACAACAAAACCTAAAGTATTGGTAGGGTATGACCCTAACCCAAGAATGATAGGAATCTTGCCAAGTTGCAATTGATTCTGGATCGAATGCGGGTTGCATTCGGAGAAAAGGAGTCACTGCTTAACAGTTTGCCAGCTAAACGACCATTGAAATTGATTGTGCTTGTAACAGTTTAGAAAGGACTGTTTGCATTGTTTGCTCAATGAACTAAAGGATGAAAAGATATCTAAATACTTCAGGTTGAAGCCTGAAGGGAGAGGCAGCTTCAGTTACCCCCGACTGCCTGCCTGACCCTAACCAAGGGGGTTGTTAACCGCGCCGGGAACGTGGACCGAACCCGCCGTGAGAGGTCTCTCCATTGAGTTCTACTTGGAGCAGGAGGACGCTTGGGTGCCAGGGGGGGCTCTGGCTGTAAATCCCTCGCCTTCCGGGCCCTGCACAAGAGGCTAACGTGACTCGGGATTGGATCTCGAGGCCCGCATACTAGTCTACGGGCGAAAACTTGGATTAGTGATCCCTGGTGGATTACTGGATAGCCTTCGGGCGGATTATGAATACGCCTACGGGCGGGAAATCCTTGTATTCCAAAGATAAAAGGATAAAATGATAATAAAGGAGTTGTTTGACATTGTCTTCTTTATGTCCTGTGATAAGATTACGTGAAGGAACCAGTGCTTAACAGGGCTAATCAAGGAAGCTGTTTGTATATGTCAAACTAATGTGGTAGGTAATTACATAACTAAAACAAACCGAGGAAAGTGCGGAGGATGGACCATGGGTCTGTCCTATGGAAGGGTGGTCCCGGTTAGCCGGGAACTTTTCTCAAAGTCTTCGGTGAACAGAGGATGATCGTCATCTCCAAAACAAGTAATGAGAACGATGACTTGGAATTACCGATTACCCGATTCACGCTGTTTTAGGGGAACGGAATGGGACTATGCCTTTGGCAGAGAGGTCGAGCCTTGCATCCCTCTCGTTTCCCATTCTCCTTGAACCAAGTGCAGCGTGAATCCGCTTCGGACCTGGCGTTTCTGCGTAAAGTAGTTCGCTCGGGTCAGACGCTAGTTGTTGCTAGCTAATGACCAAACAGGAAAACCCAAATTCAGGTCGATCCTAAGTGGGAACGGCCAGGATACTTTCGCTACGTGGCAGACGCGGGAAGACCTAGATCGCAAGTCCCGTAACATTCCATGGGAGTGCCAGGCGGAACCTTCTAGACATCCTTCCCGATGGACTGCTAAGACGTGTCTGGGATGATTCTAGTGGACACGTTACAGATCCTTCTCTGATAGTAACTTGACCTGAGATCAATCTTGGAGAAGATATTTTCACCCTGAAGACGATCAAAAAGCTCATCTATTCTAGGAATAGGATACTTGTTCTTGACTGTTGATTGATTCAACCCTCGGTAATCAATACATAGTCGAAGTGTCCCATCTTTCTTTTTCTGGAATAGTACTGGAGCTCCCCACGGTGAGTTGCTAGGCTGGATGTAACCCTGATCCAACAGTTGCTTGAGTTGTTCCTTCAACTCAATTGCTTCAGGTATGGACATTCTATAAGGTCTCTTTGCAATTGGTGCAGCTCCAGGCACTAGCCTAATTTCATGATCTACTTCTCTTGGAGGCGGAAGTTCACTCAATTCCTCAAGGAATACGTCAGCGTATTCCTTTAGCCAAGAAGGTCCTTCATGAGACTCTTGCTTTTGATCTAACTTGTTGAGTTTGATCAGGTAAACGGGTAATCCTTTTCTGACTCCTTTTATGATCCGAGATACTTTGGCTAATTGGATTCTTGGCACTCCTGCCTCACCTTGAGTTGTGAATTTTTTTTGGAGGGGGAAAAGGGGCTTATGAAGCCCCTTAGAAGCTTCTAGAAGCTTCAGTGCTTCTACACGTAGAGGTTGGAGGCCGTCAGCAGACAACGGCGGAAATTAGGTTGCTGGGGCGGTAGATGGCAGATAGCGGCCCTTATAGCGCCTCCTCTCCAATCCTCCTATCCCTAACGTGGCAGCGGCAGCGCATCGTCAATCTCCCTCTTCCTCAGGATGCTCTAGATTCTCCCCTTATGCATTAATGGCAGCGCCTCTCTCCCTTTTTCCACGGCTCAGCCTCCCCCTGGTTTAAATAGTGGAGGGGAGGGGGATCTTTCCTCACGGCGTGTCAACACGCATGGTCCCCCTCCCTCCTAAGGCTCCACCAAGGAGCTTCTTCTATTCCCCTCCCCCTCCAGCTCATCAGTCGGCTGGAGGGATAAGGGGGGAATTAAATTATTATTTTTTTCCATAATTCCCATTTATTTTCTTAACATGGTATATTACATTCAAGGACTCCTTGACTAGGCATTATAATTTGTTGGCCATCAAGTACATGGTTAGGGTTGGGTACATATTTTTTCAATAGGCTGATATGGAATACATTGTGAACCTTTAGGTTCTCAGGGAGTTGCAATCTATAAGCATTGGGTCCTAGGCATTTGAGGACTTTTTACGGCCCACAATACCTTGGACTTAACTTCTTGCAATCTCCTAGGGATAGAGAACTCTTTTTAGGCCGTACGCGAATGAAGACCATGTCTCCTTCTTCGAAGACTCTTTCTTGACGTTTCAGATATGCCTATGCCTTTTGTCTATCCTTGGCCGCTTGTATGTCTTGTCTTATTGTTTTTATTTGATCATCCATCTCTTCAAACATCTGCCTTGATGCTTCAACCCTTAGGAATGGATCATAAAATTTTAGAGGACTTCGACAATCATGACCATATAATTCTTGGAAATGAGTCATCTGAATGCTTTTTTGGTAAGAAGCATTGTAGGCAAATTCTACCAAAGGCAAGTATTGAATCCACTTCTTGGGTTCTCGAGAGCAGTATGCCCTAAGCATATCCTCGATGACTTGATTTACTCGCTCTGTTTGTCCATCCGTTTGGGGATGGTAGGCAGTGCTAAAACATAGTTGAGTCCCAATAGCTTCAAAGATAGCTCTCTAGAAGTGTGATGTGAAGAGAGAATCTCGATCACTAATGATTCTTTTGGGTAAACCATGTAGCTTGAATATCTCCTTGATAAACAATCTTGCAATATCGGAGGCTTTATAGTTTGTCTTTATTGGAATCAAGTGTGCAACCTTGGTAAGCATGTCAACCACAACCATGATGGAGTTGTATCCTCCCTGGACTTGGGGTAAGCCTACAACAAAATCCATACTGATGCATTCCCATTTCATTTGGGGAATGTCAAGCACTTGGAGTTTCCCTGGCATCATGACATGTTCGGCTTTGATACGTTGGCAAGACAAACACTCAGTGACATATTTGAGAACATCACCTTTGAGCCTCTCCCAATGGTAGCTCTTCCTTACTGCATTAAGAGTCTTAGCATAGCCAGGATGTCCTACGAAAGGAGAATCATGAGGTTCCCACATTATCTTCTGCTTAAGTGACTGGCTTGTTGGTATACATAGACTTGTTCTGTAGTAGACAAGTCCATTATCACTGGAAAATTCCTGATATTTAGCTTACAACTTTTTATTCTGTTCCTTGGTAGAGATTTCCTTTAGCATTATTTGGTAGGCCAAATCATGGCATTCTTCCTCTCTAGCTAATTCAAGTATAGGGTTGTTTGGCATGGATACTTTTGTAGCTAGATATCTAGCCGTTGATGGATTCTACAAGATTAGGGAATTTAGGAATGCCTTGTGACTAAGTGCATCGGCAACTACATTCTCTTTCCCTGGTCGGTACTTGATTTCAAAATCATATTCCTCCAACACTTCAATGCACGGACGTTGCCTTATGTTGAGCTTGTTCTGGGTAAAGATCCATTTGAGGCTCTTATGGTCAGTTACTAGAGTAAACTTGTTACCCAACAGGTAGTGTCTCCAAAGTTTTAAAGCATGGATGACAACTAGTAATTCCAGATCATGCGTAGCATAATTCTTTTCATGGCTCTTCAATTTTCTTGAAGAGTATGCTACTGGATGACCTTCCTGCATAAGTACACACCCCAAGGCAAGAATGCTAGCATCTGTTACTACCTCGAACTCTTTATTGAGGTCTGGTAGTTTTAGAATAGATGCTGATACATGGTCGAACTGTCCCATCTTTCTTTTTTTGGAATAGTATTGGAGCTCCCCACGGTGAATTGCTAGGCCGGATGTAGCCCTAATCTAACAGTTGCTGGAGTTGTTCCTTCAACTCTATTGCTTCTGGTATGGACATTCTATAAGGTCTCTTTGCAATTGGTACAGCTCCAGGCACTAACCTAATCTCCTGATCCACTTCTCTTTGAGGCGGAAGTTTGCAGTCAACTCTTTAGGGAATACATCCGCGTATTCCTTTAGCAAGAAGGCTCTTTATGAGACTCTTGCTTTTGATCTAACTTGTTGAGTTTGATCAAGTAAACGGGTAATCCTTTTCTGACTCTTTTTATGATCCGAGATACTTTGGCCAATTGGATTCTTGGCACTCCAGCCTCACCTTGAGTTGTGACAAATTCCCTTTCAAAGTTTCGAAAGGAAACTTGGCCCTTTCCATAGTGAATGTGGGCGTCGTTGGGCCTAAGCCAATCCATTCCGAGTAAACACTAATGGATACCTAAATTCATGACTCTGAATTTAATCGAAGTCTTATTTCCTCCCAGAAAGAATTCCACCTTAGCAATTTGCATGGTACAAGTTACCTCACGACCATTTGTCAATTCCATAAGCAGGGTAGGTGCTTCTACTGTGGCTATTCCTAATCTTTTTGCACATGCTGGTGAGATAAAGGAATGTGTACTGCCACAATCAATCAAGGTTTTTAAACCTTTACCTTGATAGTTCGACGGTATCTGAATCACCAAGAACTGGCGATTTGGCCCTTTCTTGTGTAAAGTGGCATGGACTGTTGCTCTTTCGAATTCTGCTTCCATGGTCGGATCTTTCTCTTCTTCGCACATTTGCCTATTGGCAATGCAGGCGGTTCATCCTCTTCCACAGGTAGCTACTCCTTGACCACGGCCTGCTCCTTGGAAAGGCACTTGGCGATGTCCTCCGTTGAGCTTGGGACATTGCCTCTTAAAGTGATCGGGTTCGTTGCAGTGGAAACAACAGAGGTTTTGGCCATTTCTTTGAGTAGGAACAAAGTTGTTGACGTTATTTGTCCTTGCTTTCTTTCTTTGTCCCTGATTATGATCTTAAACTCTCTTCATTTGAGGTCTGAATGCTCCTTTGTTCGCGTCACTATAAGACTAAGTTTTGTTACTCCTTGGTCTAGCTTGCACCTCCTCAATTATAGGTGCCACTCGAATGAGTACATCTTGAAGATCTGATGGACGCATAGACTCGAGACAGGTATTTACTAGTGGATTTAAGCCCGCACAATATTTGGACACCTGCTGTGTCATGTCCATCTGTGGCGCATACTTTAAAAGTGAAACAAATTTAGAGTAGTATGCGTCAAGAGTGAGTCCTAGCTATTTTAGCTCATAGAACTCGTTCATTTTCTACGTGCGATAAGCAGGTGGTAAGTATCTTCCCTGCACGGCTTTCTTCAGCTTCTCCCAGGTAACGGATCCCTCTGCGATCCCTTGATCCCTGCACCATTGCTTCCACCAAAGTCTGGCTTCGCCGGTGAGTTTTAACTTGGCAAGCATAGCCTGATTGGTGGGTGCAGTACTGGCTACTTCGAAGTAATCCTCCATGGATTCAATCCAAATTTCAGCATCAGCCTGAACGAATCTTCCTCTCCCGTCAAACTCGGGCGGCTTAATTTTCTTGAGGAGGAACTTCTTCTCCTGGATCACAGCAATACTTGATATAGGAGGCGAGTTTGGAACCTGTACGTGGGGTTGTGCCTGAATAAAGGTTTTCTTAACGTTATTATACTATAATCGACGTTAGCTTAGCTATCTCATAAACAATATAGCTACTTAACTTTTTATAAACTCTTATGCACAGCCAGACATTGATAAAAAGAAGTCTTTATTTGTATTTACATAGGCATATCCCTTTTGAATACAACACTCCGTGTGATGATAAGTCAATTGTTACATTTAGTTTGGGGAGAATAACGTTGTATTGCATTTATCTACAGGAATTGAGTAATAGTAGGATTTTGGGTCATGGATCTTCAGGAATCGATAAGTCATTGGAAGTTCAAGATATCCTTTCCGTTGGAATCCATACTTCTCATGGCCGCCCAACACTTGAATCGTGTCGGCGGGGATTACACGGGTTACTTCCTCATATACATATGAGTTCATTTCAACCCTCCAATCTTGAATATGTAAAGTTGAATTTACGTGAGCTTTCACAAAAATGAACAGCTTCATGACTTTCAAGACTTCCAACCACTTGATCCTTTTTAGGTTGGTCTGTAGAGCAAACCGGTGGGCGACTATATAGTAGATTCCTGAAGACCCTGTCCATCTTCATTCTTTGTATAAAGTTGATGGATTATAAATCTGCTCCAGGATGTTCATCATCCCAATTCTTTGTCTATAAAGCGGAGAATGCATTGCAGTCATAAACATGACTTGAAATACCAAAAACTTGTTCCACGCTTTGTAATTCTGCAAGATAGCATTGAAGGTAAGGAAATGTTTGGACATCAACAATTTCTTTACTTCATTTTATTGAGATTTTATAAAAACAATTCCGTTATTGATCGGCTCTGATACCAACTATAACGTGTCCACCTAGTATCATCCAGGACACGTCTTAGCAGACCATCAGAAAGGATGTCTAGAAAGCTTCGTCCGGCACTTCCATGGAATGTTACAGGATTCACGATCTAGGTTTTCCCGTGTCTGCCATGTAGCGGAAGTATCATGGCCGTTCCCACATAGGATCGACCAGAATTAGGGTTTCTCTGATTGGTCATTACTAACAGCAACTAGCATCGGACACGAGCGAACTACTTTACGTAGAAATGCTAGGTCCGAAGCAGATTTACACTGCACTTGGTTCAAGGAGAATGGGAAACAAGAGGGATGCAAAGCTTAACCTCTCTGCCATAAGGCATAGTCCCATTCCGTCCCCCTAAAACAGCGTAAATCGGTCAAGACATCACTCTAGGTCAACACTGTCGTTATTCGTTTCCTTTTACGATCATTCCGTTGTTCTTTAAGATTTTGAGAAAAATTCTCGGCTAACCGGGACCACCCATCCATAGGACGGACCCATGGCCCATCCTCCGCACTTTCCTCAATTTGTTTTAGTTATGTAATTATCTAACACATTAATTTGACATGTAACAATGAGCTTCTTTAATTAATCTGTTAAGCATTGGTTCCTTCACGTAATCTTATCACGTGACATAGAAAAACAATATCAAACAATTTCTTTATTAACATAACATCATTCTTATCTTTGAAATACAAGGAATTCCGTCCATAGGCCTGTCCATAATCCGCCAGAAGGCTATCCAGTAATCCATGGGGATCACTAATCCAAGCTTCTGCCCGTAGACTAATATGCGGGCCTCAAGATCCAATCCCGAGTCACATTAGCCTCTTGTGCAGGACCCGGAAGGTGAGAGATTTACGGCTAGAGCCCCCTTGGCACCCAAGCCTCCTTCGCCTCCAAGTAGAGCTCAACGGAGAGACCTCTCGTGGCGGGTTCGGTCCACGTTCCCGGTGCGGTCAACAACCCCCTTGGTTAGGGTCATGCAGGCAGTGGGGGGTAACTGAAACTGCCTCTCCCTTCACGCCTTCAACCTGAAGTATAGATATTCATTTAATTCGTAATTCATAAATCAAAAAATGCTCTAAAATCTCTAGCAAGCACAAACATTTCCATTAATCGACATTGTTGTTTGGCAAACTGCTAAGGAGACTGATTCTTTCCTTTCGAATGCATCAGCACTCGGTTCCAGGGTGTCTTGCAATTTGGCAAGATCCCTTATATTCTAGGTTAGGGCGTACCCTATTAACCCAACTTGGTCAACCCTAAAGTTCATTGGATACTTTAGTTTCTGGTTTTTTTAACCTTCCTTATTTAGAAGAATATCAAAGAATACATCCTTTTGCAAGATGACTTGCGTAAGGATCTGCCATCCTTGCTGAGGGTATTCAACCTTCCTTCTTGTGAATCAATCATAAGACCATATGACTTCCTACTTGCTGCGCAAGTCCTGCATCGTAATATATGATGAAACAATCCATTTTAGTTTCTTTAGACCAAGGATCTCTTTTTAAGAACCTCAAGGACAAACCCTAGTTCTTTTTTATTTACGATTTATTGACCCTACAATCAGGGAAGGTAGTCAAGTGCTTAAGGTATAAATGTTTCTTTGGTCTTTAAATAATTTCCAAGGCATATTTTGCAGCATGGTATTTCTAAGTTTAGATTAATTTGATTATCTTTTGGAAGGTAATATTGAGATCACCTCGGCATGATTTGTTATCCTTGTGACAATTGATTTTTCAGTCTTAAACTTTATTGCTTTGAGGTTAGGTAAATTCAATTTAATCTTCCTTTTTCCTTTCAAACGAAACTCATGCCAAATAATAATCTTTTCCTTGCTAAGATATGCAATTAGCAATGATAACTTCCTAGTAATTCGAGCAACGTACGAACCCTTTCATGAATTTCATCTTCTATGGTGATTCGTTGCAAAAAGGAATAGGGGTCAATGGTGCAAGATGCAGTTTTTTTATTCCTTCAAAATTTAACTGGAATATACTACTTTAGTGGGTAAATAATCATGCTCATAATTTCGTCTCAGTGCATAAGGCTATTTGAAGGAAAACCATGTTTATACTTTATCCATTTTTCATGATCAATTAACTAAATTCCTTTATTGTAAATAACTAGGAAAAATATATATTATTCCTAACAATTCATCTTGCATGATTAAATTAAAATCGATATAAAATCAAGAAGGAAAAACCTGGTTTTGTGGTGAGATATCCACATGGATACCGCGAGATGACCCTCCCGCAGCTACTCCTTGGACTTTCTTAGGTGGCATCGTAATTGTAATCCTTCGAATGTGAAGGCAGCTTTTACTCTCCTTTTTGGATTTCCACCACCACTTCAATACTCTTATTCTTTGTGGAACTAACGAGGGAATGGGTGCTTAAATCTCGGGTGGGAGTATAAACCCACTTGGAGAAGGCTTGTGGAAGTCCACAAGGAAGGATTTAAGGGCTTGCAATATGAAAAGGGCTTATAGGACCCTAAGGTATTTCATGGGAAAAAACCACGGACAGGATTAATGGGTTTTGAGGCCAAGGGGAGAGGGGCTTAAACACGGTTGGGGTTTAGTTGCTCTATGGAAAGGGGTTAAGGGTTCAAAAAGGGGCACTACAAGGATTTGAGCAAGTAGCGACGCTGATTAGCGACGGCGGGTAGCAGCGTCGCTATTGGCGTCACTATAGCGACACTCCACAGGGAAAAAAAGCGGGCCGAAACCAAGCGCGGTTTCATTTCGCATTTGCGGCTTGTGTATTTTGAGAGCGAGAGCGAGGAAGAGAGCGACAGTCGTGAGAGAAGGAGAGGAAGAAGACTTGACGCCGCCGCCGCCGTCGTTGTTCGTGAAGGAGAGGAGGAGCCTTCATCACAAAGAGGAGCCGCTCCACACTCGCCATATCTCATCGGTGAGTCCCCCTCTCTCTTTCTTTTGCTTGTTTAAGGTTTAAATCACTTTCTCTTTTGCTTGTTTAGGAGAGGAAATGAGAGAGAAAGAGAGGGAGAGGGAGAGAGAGGGAGAGAAAGAGAGGGAGAGGGAGAGGGAGAGGGAGAGGGAGGGAGAGTGCATTCTCTCTCTCCCTCTCCCTTTTGCTTGTTTAAGGTTTAAATCACTTTCTTTTTTGCTTGTTTAGAAGAGGAAATGTGAGAGAAAGAGAGAAAGAGAAAGAGAGGGAGAGGGAGAGGGAGAGGGAGAGGGAGGGAGAGTGCATTCTCTCTCTCCCTCTCCCTTTTTCTTGTTTAATGTTTAAATCACTTTATATTTTGCTTGTTTAGGAGAGAAAATGAGAGAGAAAGAGAGGGAGAGGGAGAGGGAGAGGGAGAGGGAGAGGGAGGGAGAGTTCATTCTCTCTCTCCCTCTCCCTTTTGCTTGTTTAATGTTTGGATCACTTTCTTTTTTGGTTGTTTAGGATAGAAAATGAGAGAGAAAGAGAGGGAGAGGGAGAGAGAGGGAGAGAAAGAGAGGGAGAGGGAGGGGAAGGAAATGAGAGAGGGAGAGAAAGAGAAAGAGAGGGAGAGGGAGAGGGAGAGGGAGGGAGAGTGCATTCTCTCTCTCCCTCTCCCTTTTGCTTATTAAAGGTTTAAATCACTTTCAATTTTTCTTGTTTAGGAGAGGAAATGAGAGAGAAGGAGAGAAAGAGAGGGAGAGGGAGAGGGAGAGAGAGGGAGAGAGAGGGAGAGAAAGAGAAAGAGAGGGAGAGGGAGAGAAAGAGAGGGAGAGGGAGAGGGAGAGGGAGGGAGAGTGCATTCTCTCTCTCCCTCTCCCTTTTGCTTTCGGAGAGTGTTAAGATATATTGTGAGAGGGAGAGGAAATGCGAGAGAAAGAGAAAGAGAGGGAGGGAGAGGGAGAGAAAGAGAAAGATAACATATATTGGAATGATAGTATATCCATGTGGTAATGGTATCCACTTTACTTTTTTTATGGGTACCATTTCATCGACTCCTTAAGAGGGCTAAAAATTAGTCATACACTTTATAAAGTCTAATTAGGAGATTTAAGATGCACGATAATAGACTTATCAATAATGGTATGCAATGTGCTTTGCCATGGGCCACGTACATTGGTGACTCTTTAAGATGGCTTAAAATTGGTCATGTCCTTCACTGTAACATGTCCACTAGAATCATCCAGGACACGTCTTAGCAGTCCATTGGAAAGGATGTCTAGAAAGCTCCGCTCGGCATTCCCATGGAATGTTACGGGATTTGCGATCTAGGTCTTCCCGCGTCTGCGATGTAGCGGAAGTATCCTGGCCGTTCCCACTTAGGATCGACCTGAATTAGGTTTTTCCTGATTTGGTCATTAGCTAATAGCAACTAGCGTCAGACCCGAGCGAACTACTTTACGCAGAAACACCAGGTCCGAAGTGGATCCACGCTGCACTTGGTTCAAGGAGAATGAAAAATGAGAGGGATGCAAGGCTCAACCTCTCTGCCATAAGGCATAGCCCCATTCCGTTCCCCTAAAACAGCGTAAATCAGGTAAGACGTAACTCTAGGTCATCGCTCTCATTATTCATTTTGATGATGATGATCATCCTGCTGTTCTTTGAGATTTTTGAGAAAAGTTCCCGGCTAACCGGGACCACCCAACCATAGGACGGACCCATGGTCCATCCTCCGCACTTTCCTCGGTTTGTTTTAGTTATGTAATTATCTAACACATTAATTTGACATATAACAATCAACTTCTTTAATTAATCCTTTTAAGCACTGGTTCCTTCACGTAATCTTATCACGTGACATAGAAAAACAATATCAAACAAATTCTTTATTATCATTTCATCATTTTATCTTTGAAATACAAGGAGTTCCGCTCGTAGGCCTGTCCATAATCCACCCGAAGGCTATCCAGTAGTCCGCCAGGGATCACTATTCCAAGCTTCTGCCCATAGACTAGTATGCGGGCCTCGAGATCCAATCCCGAGTCACGTTAGCCTCTTGTGGAGGACCCGAAAGGTGAGGGATTTACGGCCAGAGCCCCCCCTGGCACCCAGGCATCCTCCTGCTCCAAGTAGAGCTCAACAGAAAGACCTCTCGCGGCGGGTTCGGTCCACATTCCCGGCATGGTCAACAACCCCCTTGGTTAGGGTCAGGCAGGCAGTCGGGGGTAACTGAAGCTGCCTCTCCCTTCAGGCCTTCAACCTGAAGCATTAGATATCATTTCATCCTTTAGTTCTTTGAGCAAACAATGCAAACAGTGCTTTCTAAACTGTTACAAGCACAATCAATTCCAGTGGCCGTTTATTTGGCCAACTGTTAAGGAGTGAATCCTTTTCTCCGAATGCATCCAGCATTCGATCCAGGATCAATTGCGACTTGGCAAGATCCCCAAGGGTTTGTTTGTTCACCCTTTTGTCCTTGGGTTAGGGCCATACCCTATTAACCCAACTTAACCAATACCTTAGGTTTTATTAACGGTAAATCCTGGCGACCATGTCGCTCCAATTTATTGATTGATCATTTGCTTCCAAGCAAATACTTAACTTCCCTTTACTTGGAAATTTTTCCCAAGAAAGGTGATATAATAGGATGACTACTCATCCTCTTGCAAGTTAAACTTGCGCAAGAACTTGCCAACCTCATTCCAAGAAATGGCAAAACTCTCTTGTGAACAAACCACAAGTCTATGCGACGTTGCAACTTATTGCACAAGTGTCGCATCTATTCCATGGGATCATTTCACCCATTGAATGGCGTTTTCTGGTCACGAAATTATCTCCAGACAAGAAGCAGGGTTTAGGTGTCTTCTTACCAAACCCATTCCTGATTACACTAGGCCGACAATGTTCGGTCCTAGAAATTCCAACTCAATCCGAGTTTCATCATTTGAACAAGTGATCCTTAGGGTAGAAACCTTAGATCGTTTTATGCATGAGCGTCCAATTGTCCCTACATTCCGTGAATGTGGTTAGGACCTTTGGTTCAAGGGTTCGTCTTGGTAACAAGTGCGTGAAACTAGGTCAAGTCCTTAACGTGCTAAACCCTAGTTAGTACTTGGGTTATTTATTGTATCGGTTGAGCCATCCTACGCGAATCTCTTGCGGGTTAGGCGATTTAGATAATTCAATCTACTTGTCTTGCGACAAGAACGAACCATCCCTAGAGATGTTAACTTGATCTTAAAGGAGGAAGCTAGTTGTAACATCTCACAATTCACCTAAACGCGTGATTCATTGCTTCTACGTACCCCTAAATTCGCAATAACCCTAACTTTTCTTGTTAAGATCAAAACGCATGTTAAATTGCGGCATAACTTCCATTGATCCTACTAGGACTTGCATTCAAGAATCATGCCCATAATTCTTTTTCTAAGCTTTTAAGATTTCATGCTTCAATAAACCATGTAGCCTTTCCCTAAATACAACTCTTGATGAATGAAATTTTTCATATGACAAATGTGCAACATGCACTCCTTTCCTGACTACAACGTAGTGAAATTCATGCAAAAAAAAACTAGAGTTGACCTATTCCAATTTACAATCACATGCCACACGCAAATTCCTAGAATCATTTCCGCGCTCTTCTATTTCCTATGGGGTTAAGGACTTTCCCTAATGAATCATTCAATGAAGATTTGTCTAAAAATGCGACATGCAATTAATCTTTCCATGCCTAGTCAAAGGCGCACTTTAATAATCTCAACCTTATAATGATAGGAAATAGGTGTTCTAGGCCGTCACTTTGGCATGCACGACAAGGCAACATACTATTAAGGACGTTAAATGGATAGACAATTTCTTTATATGGAAAATACCGATGACCCAATTTCATGTCATGAACAAATTCTAATCATTGTTCGAATAGTCGATTTATTTCCAGTTGCATTTAACTTGACTAGGTGATTTTAAGCATGCATAGGTGCTTCCTAATCTATGAAGTTATCGTGATTAATGCAATGCTTTTGCATGGAATCAAAATTAGTAAAAACCTGAACTTGTGGGCTTGGGGAGATATCCACGTTAATATTAGGAGAATAACCTCTCGCAGGCACACCTTTTGACTTTTTAGGGCCCATCATAGATGTAATTACGGACTTTCGATTTGCCTTTATCCTTACCCGATCGGTGAATTTACTTGCCTTGGTACATAGCCTCAAGATCTTGCCCTTCTCCCTCGTATGCAGGAGATCCCTTCCGAAGTGTGGATCCTTGAGAATACCGGCTTGCGGAATTTGGCCTTATGGGAGGCCTTGCGGGGTTGGAACTTGGTTTGTGGTAATGGGCTCCTACAAAGTTCTTGGAAATGGGGATTTTATGAATGGAGTTTCAAAAATTGAGGGCTTACGAGGATGTTCGCGAAAAGGGCTCTTGCGAATGGGTCTTGCAAGAACGGAGGCTTTAGAGTTCTTCTTCTCCTTCCCTAAAATCCTAGGGCCGGCCTTGTGGGTGATTGGTGGGAAGGGCTCGTAGGCTTCCCCTTCTTCTCTTCAAAGCTCGGGCTAGGGGGTCTTGTGGGTGATTGGTGGGAAGGGGCTTGTAGGAGTTACAATGGGAAGGATGGTTTTAAATTCCAGAGGGTAGAGTGGACTTAAAGAAGATTCAATGGGGAAGGGGTTAAAACCCGGCTAATATGGTTTTATGTGAGTCCACGAGAAGGGCTTTAAAAGAAAGCCGAGGGATAAAGTGGAATTACGAAGATTCAAGGGAAAAAGGGGCTTAGAACCATCTAGTGTGGGAATCCATGGAAGGGGTAAAATAGTTTTGTAGAATGCAAGGGGAGCAAGGCTTAAATCCCCAGGTTTGAAAAAAAAACCGCTTGTAGGGGCAATGGAAAAAGTTTTAAAGAATACCGGGGAGTAATAAAAACCCTCTTGAGAAGGCAATAGAAAAGGGGGCTTAGAGAGCCCCCCCTTAGAAGCTTCCAAGAAGCTTCTTGGAAGCTTCTGGACTGCGAACGTGGCGTGAAGATGGGAGTTTGCTGGCGGCTCTAGGCGACTGGATGTTGACGGCAGCAGCTGGCGGCTCTTCTGCGGTGGCAGCTCTTCCTCACGACGCAAGACACGACAACGTTGGTCTCCTCTCTCTCTCTCTCTCTCGGCTTGGCGAAGTCACGTCCCTTCCTTCCCTTTCACGGCAGTTCATAGTTCTCCTCTCTCTCTCACGGTGCATCACGGCACATTGGCAGTGATCTCGCTCAGCCCCCTTCCTCCGCTCACTCCACACGATTTATATAGGTGAGGTGAGGGGATCCTCCCTCCCCCACGCGGCATCCTGCATGGGTTCACCCCCCCGGCATCCAGCAAGGATGCTTAGTCATCCTTGCTATTCCCCTCCTCTCCAGCACGACAGTCACTGGGGGAAAAAGGGGGAAAATAATAAAAAAATTTCCCTTATTTTCAATTTATTATTCTCATGACCTCCTATTAAGAGGAGGTTCATGTGAGGAACGCGTGCTTAGAAATCGGGAATGTCATATTCATAATGTCCAAGTAGGGGATCTAATTGTGATATGCATAATTCATTGTTTTTGTATTAACTTTATAGGCATAACAAATTAGAAATCATGCCAACTAGTCAACGGAAGGACTAAAAGAAAATGATACCCTAGCTAATGGTCATTACGGTACTTCATCAAAATGAACCCAAAATTATTGTTATAGAAGCGGAATCCCTTAAATTGAGTATAGGATATTTTCTCTTAGGTCTTATGACTATGAGTAGAATTGATTGAAATAAATTTTATTACTACAGTTGATAAATTTCATAGATGGCATTAATTTTGAATTACGATCCTAGGACAAAAAAACCACATTTCTAAGATGCTTTTTGTTGAGACTGATTTATTATTAGACTAAGAGATCCTCAATGATGCTCATAAATGGATTACTTATACTCAAAGCCCTCTAGTGCAAATTTTTACAATAACGAATAATTATCTACCGGGACAAACAAATCCTTGAGCATGATATAGAGCCGAGATATAACATCAATAAATCTCTCAACTATTATGTACAATGCAAGATTTATGGTCAACTTGCAACTTGACATACATCTCCATAAAGCTATCCATTTAAGCCTCGTTTGCTGTAATGTAGATAAGATGGAAAACGAACAAGGTCTTATTGTTCAAGATCATGAGACGTATCTTAATCAACGTATCCCATGTCCTTGCTCTCAATGCAAGTTGGCAATTAGACGAAAATGCTGATTGTCTATAGAACACGCACGACGATTTGGCGAGTTTCAATCTGAGATCATTGATCAGGCGATTGCGGATTTTCAGCAAACGGTAATTCGAAGTTAATATTAATCATGCATTGTACTCGCAAGCTAATTGAAAACCATACACAATAAGATTGGGTCTTGTTGGCAAATTTTCTATCTAGGGGGGTGATGTCTCGACCCAAGGGGGAGTGCACCCTTTGCGGCCATTTAGAAGAATTCGTGGACATGCGATGGATAGATTGCAGGAGCCAATCCACTAGTCACAAGTCCCATCTATACCCTCAATGCCAGAGGAGACAAACAACCTTTCCGACCTACCTACAATCTTGGAGCCTGAGATGGAGGCAATGATCGATGCATTGATTCCCATGGATGTCGAGACCTCTGACCCACTTAGAGAGAAAGCATCCATACCATTATATGATGGGTACTAAGTATCTCGGTTGAAGACATTGCTTGCACTTTTAAGTGTGCAAGCAAAATACGGGTGGAGTGATACGAGTGTGACCGAGTTATTCAGGTACCTTGCACATAGGCTTCATTGATTTTTTTTAAAACACTATTATTACAAACATTTGTGCTTTTTCAAGGTGTTTTATGATTTTTTTTAGGTTATTGAAATATCATATATTACCACCTGCAAATACCATGCCTGAGTCTCGTGATGATGAATGACATGTTTTACGGAAGCTTGGCATGGACTACAATAACATCCATGCATGTATCAACGACTACATACTATTTCGAGATGAATACGAGACTATGGAGACATGTCCAAAGTGTGGTGCTCACAGGTATCGACAGGACTTGTAAGGGCAAACCATCCCTCAAAAATTTCTGAGACACTTTCTGCTCATCCCCCGCATAAACCACATGTTTCCCACATCTGGCATAGCAAGCTTGACAACGTGGCATGTGCAGAATAGCATGCTCACGATACAAGTTCACATGCTTGTGCATCTTGTGGATGAAGTGGAGATTGCTGGACCTGTCCATACGCGATGGATGTTCTTCCTGGAGTGCTTCATGAAAACCCTAAAAGGCTTTGTGCGACAACGAGCTCGGCCAGAAGGTAGCATGGCTGAAGGTTGGTTGGTGTCAGAGGTGTTAGTACATATCTCACAATGGCTATCAACAGGGTTAAACCAGATAATGAAATGCTATGGACGCTGAAGGACGATGATATACTGACTAGAGATGTGGTGGTTGGAAATGGGGTAGAAAAAATAATGAATGCCTCAATGGAAGAGAAGGTGAATCGCTTTTGTATGTTGCACCATGCCTTCATGGAGACGTGGCTCGCCAAGTACCAGATTACAAGGCAAGATCGAGAGGAAGCGCGAGCTGAATTCCGATGCAGTACGCGTTATCGACCGATTCGAAATCCCGAAGGCATAGAGGAGATGCCACGGTTTACATCAACACGATGGTTGCATGGAGCCTTGACTGCAACATCCAGCGAAGGGATAGAGATCTCAATGGAGGAGTGGGAATTATCGAGGGGATGTAGTCCAAAGGTAATAAGGGATTTAGAATATGTCATATCTAAATTTTATATGTGACATCTAATTGAGTGTTTCAATGTACAGTACAAAATATATAGTGCAACGTGGTCGCGCGGACGACATTTTCGCGTGGAGCGTATTAACAAAATGCACTCCACAATGGACTGTGGTGTCATGGCAAGGTTTGAGCAAGAGAGCTGGCGACGAGCAACGGATCCGAACACGGTTGTGGATAAGATGGAGTATTTTGGGAACTTGCAAAGTATTATTACGGTGGATTACCATAGCTTCTCCATGATACTATTCGATGTGCAGTGGTTCAAAGTGGTACTTGGAGGAGCTCGAGATGAGGTCCATCTGGATTTCTCGAAATAGATTCCGAAAAAATGGACAGATTTGCGTGACACCTTTGTGTTGCTGGCCCATTGTGAATAAGTGCATAGAGTCATTTGCTTGCTAATTGTAATATGACATGATTTATGTCACAATGGTTTGAATTCGCTTTGTACGTGTTTGTAAACAGGTAATCTTCTATCCAAACCCCCGACAACCTCGATGGTGGTATGTTATACCTTCAACTCCTTGAAGTGCAAGAGTATATGATCAAAGCAATGTTCCAAGCATAGATGAAGATAATATGCAAATAGAGGGGTCGATATTACAAGGGGTGGAGGCCGCCGCATGCTTGGAGCCCGCATCGGCTAACAATGATGGAAATACAGGAGTCCAAGAATTTTTTGAGAACGAGGCAGACTCATTCTTTTGTGGTGACATGTCTATCGACCTTCCAGTGTATGCAGAGTTGTGTCAGGAGATTAACATGGGACCATAGGATACTTCATTCTTGGAGAATGGTATTACTCAATTCGTTGTTTAGATCTCTTATAAAGGTACATAAGATATGCATTTTAAGAGGGATTTTTTAAAAATGATTTATATTACTGTGTTTTGTATAGTTTAAATTGATTATTCTAACACCATTTTTTATCTGTGCAGGTGACATTTTCAGGATGAGTCGAGGGATGAGCGATGAGGAGTTTCAGGACATGATGGCACGCATGTCTCCAAACCAGCTCACGAGATTCAGAGAGATGGCAAACTAGGAGCTGTCTCGTTCTTCATCAGGGCGCTTTGCTAGATCTACTTTAGCGCGATCAGATGCTTTAGCTTTGAGCAGACGATCTCGACGCTCACGACTTGGGCCAGAGGGAGGGACTGCATCGGGATCAAGGGGATGCTGCTGTGGAGATATGGATATGGTGTCTTCGTCTCGTCATTCAGCTGGAGCTGCGTCACCTCTAGGATTTGTCACACCTGTGGGGACGTCTACTCCAGTTACTCCGGCTTTTGCGCAGCCATCAGCACAGGTGGCACCCCTTTTGGTGGCACCCCTTTGAGTGCCACTTCGAGAGAGGTTACCCCCGTCGGTACACCGGATGTAGAGGGGTCTCCTGGATATGCCTAGGAGCGTGGACGGAGATGGAAGAGGACCCATCTTAGGCAGACTCCTAGGGGTTATGGATATCTGGTTGATAGTAGGTCAGGAGCCATCATCATGAATGATGAGGGGAGGAGGGTGATGGCTCGCATGAGAGAGTTGTGCCAACAAGTTTTTCAGCACAACGTCTTGGATCATTTGAAGAACATATCGGAGGGGAGCAAGGACTACATAGTAGCATCCTTGCACGAGGAGTTTCTGGTGCCAGCCGCAGTAGATAGATTCTCTATGGGCTGGATGATGGATTGCATGCGTGCATACATGTCACATAGATGATGCGACGCATGCAAGGCAATCAAGAGTGGGGCTGCAAAGCGTGAGTGATTAGATGCAGACGACTGGCACCGATTGAGGGAGGAGGCTACAGATTCACCAGGACGTTGGAGTCAGCAGAGCGGGAGGCGACGAGGGCACGATTCGAGGCCGGAGTGGTCCATCATCTTGGGAGTGGCGGCCACAAGACATATTTGGAGGACTTTGTAAGTTTCTCTTTTGTTTTGCTTGTTTGTTTTTTTGAAATATTCTTTGTACTGACAATCATGTTTCTAACAGTTATCATTTTGTTTTCTTTGCAGCACTCCATTACAAATCGCGATCTGCAAGGCCTTGAGACTCGATATGCAGAGAGGCACAGTCTCAATGCATTAATCGACCGATTGTATAGACGTGGCAGTCCTGTAAGTCACTCATCTTTCTTGTCCGTAGTTACCATGAGATATTTGAATGCATTATTGTATGGTGGATTGATGTGTTGTTTCTTTTTCTGCAGAATCCGTTCGATGCTCATTTGTAGCGGGACGAGCTTTCGGGGGATGAGGATTTGTAGCTCGCCCTTGGATCCTTAGAGCTCACACACCTTTATTTTTTAGTCGCCTGATCTATGTAGACATTTTCTATGTATTAGTGATATCCTATCATGATTGTACCAATCGCATTTTATGCGATCATGTATTTATTTCATGTATCAGTTTTATAATTTCAGTATACATTCTTTTTGTTTGCAAGAGCTTTGTATACAGTGGTGCAGAAACTATTTTGTATGGCTCTCATACAGCACACAATGCTATATGTGGCAAGGCAGCAAGCTGCCTTGCCACAAATTTTTTTTTCCTGTTACCGTCGCTATTTGTGTCACAAATTTATTGCTCGCGTCGCTATTGGCGTCGCTATGTGCGTCGCAAATTTACTAGTTGCGTCACTATATGCATCGCATTTGTGACGTATATAGCGACGCCAATAGCGACATTTCTATGGTGTCGTCAATAATGATGCTTTTTGCGACGACGGGGGAAAATTTTGTTGTTTGTATTTTCGTCGCTTTAAATGTCGGTATAAGGTCTATATCTTGTAGTGGGGCTTAGGGACTATAGGCACGGGTTTTTTTTTTTTTGCGGAAAGGCCCTTACGAATGGTGCTTATGGGAAAAGAGCTTAAGAATGGCCTGTGGGCTTTGAAGCCTATTTGAGAAAAGGCCTCTTGCGAATGAAACTGTGGGATTTAGGCCTATGGGAAAATGGGTTTTAAGGGAGGCCTTTTAAACCCCCTCCCGGAATGGACCGTGTGTACAAGATCTTAGGCCTTACTTCTTTTAAGAAGCTTCCAAAACTTAGGAAGCTTCTGTTTTTCCCCTGAAAGCACGTGGTTAAATAAGAGGAAAAAAAAACATGAAATGGGAGATGAGGAATGCTTTTCAGGGAGTTGACAGGGATAAGGATCGCAACGCTAGCACAGCTGGTCTAGGTGGCGGATTTGGCAGCAGTGGCGTTGCCGTCTGGTGGTGTACACAGCCCAGCGGTGCTCCATGACGGCCCTTTCTTCCTCAAGAGCATGGCATAATCCTCCTGCGGCATAGCAACTTCTCCTCTCCCTTCCGTCCTTGGCACAACAGGGCGTCCCGTCACTCCCCCTCTTTCCTCCACACACATTACCGTTGGTGCGGCACAGCAATTCGTCCTCCACACGACAGCAGTTGTCGCAGTCTTCTACTCTCCCTCACGGTCTATCAGTATCACGCCTTTCCCTCCTTCGTCGGCTTTAGAAGAGGAGGTATTTATGGGAAGAGGGGGGTAGGGCCTCCCTCTCCCACGTGGATCCTGCATGTAATCCCTTCCCCCCAACCTCTACATTCTCCAAATAGAACCATCCTCTTCCCTCGGCCACGCTTCGGCTACGGGAAAGAGGATTTTAAAAAAAATTGCATTAAATCTAATATTACCCCATATCCTCCTCCCAAGAGGAGGTTCACATGCAAAGTATGCGGTTTCGTTACGCCATGTCTCGTTTGGGCTCAGTTGAGAGTGTATTAGATTAACCCGTCCCAACCCACAATGTAACATTGTCACTTCCTCAAGACTTCACATGGCCTTTATAATATTTTTAACAAAAATATTACATTACACTATCTAGTAGACTCCCACACTCTTTTGTACATTGACCACATCCTTGCCCACTCTGTGACCCATGGGGTAATTACGCCTTATCATAGTGTTAGTTTATAAAACTTTCTTACCCACCCAAAAAATTGGAACTATACTAAAGTACAGAGGTATTGGGATATGACAACCTTAATTGATGGGTTTAGAGTGAGATTTTCTTTACTAATAAATAATGCTATGGTGCTACAACCATGATGATGAATGCACCCTTGAGCGGCCTTTAATAGGTTTTGTCAATCATGGAATTTCAACAATATGAATCTGAAAGCACATGGCTTTTGTATTTCATAAAAAATCCACACTTACTAAGTTTTCCACATTGTCTAACATCGCCAAACTCCAAATCTCTTTTTGATGAATACCACCTATCAAGCTTGAGGACTTAGTTATGATGTTTATCCATGTATACAGAGAATCTAACAAAAGTATTCCAAAGTAAAGATCCAAAACTAGATATAAACTAGTTGATCCTAAAAATAGCTTAATTTACAAAGTAGAAATAAAATAATCTTAAAGTTTCATTAAAATTATCCTAGTAGTTCCAAAATAAAGTTTATTGAGGTGTTTTATAGCATGTTTAATAGGGCATTTAATAGAGCATTCTATAGCATGTTGAATGCTCTGGTAAATTACTCATGAATATATGTGTGCATCATATAGGTTCAAAACAATATATTTTTTAAATACCATTTTTATACATTTTTTACATTCAGAAGGGTGTAATATGAAGGGATAATTTACAGATTGAATAAAAAAGGGTTATGTTTTATTCAATAAAAACTAACAAATAAGTATATTTATAAATAGGCCTTGAATGCACGTGATGTAGAGGATATACATATAATAACTTCCCTGAGGTTGAATGGTACATTTTAAGACAAATGATACATAGAAATCTCAAGTAAGAACAACTATAACTACGGAATGCGAGTTCTAGTCTAACATCAAAATATAGTAGTTGATAACTATGTTTACAAGAGTGTTTATCATTGCAACTAACTACATTATAACCACACCTTGACATGATTCTCTAAATGCATTAATGTAGAATACTCTATACAAAAGAACTACACCAAGAATAAATATATTACATACTACAAAAAAGAAAAGATTTAATGTACTATTAAAAGAAATTCTACACATTGTAAAAATAATGAAAGATACTAGGAACAAAAATATTTTTTTCTTGGGCTTCAGTGCACTTTCCTTTCACATGAATGATCCTTTCTCTCTTGATAGTTGTGCTCTTGAGAAGAAAAGCACAAAAGATAGATTATGACAATATGCTCTTCACAAAAAGAATAATAATAATAATAAGTCCTACCTTAGTTTTTGAGAAAAAGAAAGTCT
Organism: Lygodium microphyllum; assembly: GCF_053477565.2. Lineage (NCBI taxonomy): Eukaryota > Viridiplantae > Streptophyta > Polypodiopsida > Schizaeales > Lygodiaceae > Lygodium > Lygodium microphyllum. The sequence goes on along the minus strand of NC_141160.1, from coordinate 125,978,078 downwards.
CTTGAGCAATGTTTTCTCTCTTGAATGGTCATGTTTATGAAAAAAATAACACAAAAAATAAATAGGGGCTTTGTGTTTCTAAGAAGAAATAGAATTATAGAAATAAGAAAAAGAAATTTTACATTTTTCATGACAAGAAGATGATTAAAATGTACATTATGTTCATGATAGCTCTACATGTGTCCTCTCATGTCTCCTCGATCTTTTGACTCTTTTCCCTATTGAGATATCGAGCTCCACTCGTGATATGCCAGGGTGACCATTGTGCATTTATGTCACCGACTTGTTAGCTGCAGATGCGGTTGGTACACCGCCCATGAATAATAGCTAGATGACAGCTGTCCTTATCTACTCTAGTTCGTGGCTCAGTTATTATGCCACCTTAGTTAGTTGAGTTTCGTTTGAGACCCATATATAGGGTTCTTCTATTTCTTTGTACTTGAGTTCTTTTGGCTTACACAACTAAGAAGATGAGAATTGTTTTCAGCCTCCACCTTTGTGTGTATTCCCCCATTGTGTAAGTGAGAAAGCTACAAGTGACACTCCTTCCTTCTCTCCCACAATCTTGACATTCCCTTCTCTCTCTTGATAATAGTTAGAAAATTATAATGAGTCATGAATGCATTTTAATGTATTTTTATTATTTATGTTATGCTTCTATGCACATTTATGAGCACATTAAATATATAGGTTAAGCACATTTCTAAATATACCCCTATGAATATGATTGTAGAAGAATTCATGAAAGCATGTCCAATCATATCAATATTTGTGCTGTCTTGTAGTGATTTAATAAAAAATAAATCGACATTCATGGAGTTATGCAAGAGTCATGTCTACATGATTGTGCTCATGATGTGTGATAGCATTATGATGATGTATGTCTCCTCTACCATGATCATCATTGTTTTGCATTATCATCTATTATAATCTTTGTCTCCTCTACCATGATTATCCTCTTGCTCTCTCTTACCATGACTATAGTTGTTTGCACTATCATTATAATCATTTTTTCTATTTATGCTTCAGTAGGTTATCTTTCAACTAATGGGGGAGAATAATAGATGGTGACATGTGATCCCCATTTTTTCGTATCTTAGAGGGACATATGGACTTGTTCTATCAACCCACAAAGCATTCGGAGAATTCATTGTTGACACTCTTTCATCTTCCCTCCATATGACTTTGCCAAGGCCTTAATGATAGATGGATGTCCATATTCACTTTTTCCAGCCTAGTTTTAAGAACCAGCTTTATCACCAAGGGAGAGAAAGAACTCCCATACTTCATCTGCATCCAATTCAGCCCTATTTGCTATAGTTTTTCCAAAACACCCACACCAACAAAAAATCTATTCCAAGAGAAATGTAAACACTACCTAACTAGTATTTTTCCTAAGTGCTTTTCCTTCTACTTGATTTATGAGGTCTTCACACATAAGCACGAGGTACCGTATCTACCATAAACCTGTAGGGATAGTGACCAAATCGACTACCCATTTGAAATCTCGGGGAAGTTACTGTATGCACATCCTCTACATCACGTGCATGTTATATATATGGGTTGTATAAGGTATATTATACCCTATATATTCAATAACTAATAAAGGCTTTCATCCAAATGCACAAGATGAGCAATCCATATCAAATAGAAGATGCATGCACTAAGAAACCTCATGAATTTTTAATATATTAGAGCATAGCTATCAATCTTAACTAGTGAAGCATCCTATCCATAGGGGCCACACATGTGATCTACAATTAGCACCTCCTCAATACAAAAGACATATTTTTCATGCAACAAAGTGATATGTACTTCCTCTAATGGAGTCAAAATCTTCTTGCAATCAATTATGTGGTCAGCAATAAGCATCTTGCAACCCCTCTCATCCAACTCCTCCTTCTTTTGTTGCATCTCCTAGCCCTTAATAGGGGCACCATCAAGAAAGAGCATCATGACTGTGGGGATATAGTCTCTCAAGACCTTATGCATCGCATTCATCATATGGATAATTGAGTCAGTCGCCCCCTATGGAAGGGTACGCATGCATACTAAGCCAAGTGGTGTTTTCATAGTAGTGATATCTTAGCTCTCTAATGCAAGCTGAAATCGATTGTAGTGAGAGTATGAATCTCCCATGGAATAAATAGCCTTGTAAACAAAGGTCTCTGCAAACTCATCTACAATAGACCAGGCACCTACATTCCTTATTGTCACCTTGTTGACTCATTGCGTATCCTATATAGACCACAATGCCCAATTCTTCTTTGGGCATGTAAACCAATGATTAGAGTATGGAGCTAAATATGGCTCCAAAGTCTTCATTCAAATCTTCTCATTTAAGAGCGTAATCAGCTTAGCAAGTATGCATCAGGCACAAGAATTGGTTTTGAGATTCCATGGAACATGTAGCACTATAAAGTTCACCATTGGAGCCAATTTCAACCTGTTAAAATGCAAAATCCTTTTCATGCTTTGATAATATCTACATAAAATCATTTCTTTTTGTTTGCAAGAGAAACCCATTATATCCAAGCTTCAACTCTTTCAATGTTTTTGCAGTAAATTTGTGGCCTACACCATTCAGATATCACGAAGACTTGGTTGTTTAGACACTATCTCATTCAACCCAGCATGGTTAGAGATAAACACAAAGAAACAAGCATAACCTTTTGTCAACCATTTTACACTTTGTGTCCACCAATGCCTCAACCCTCTTTTCTAGCCTTTTAGACTCTTGCCCAATTAATTCACTCATGACATCAAACATCTTTATTGAAGTAGATACATGAATTACATGCTTTTCAACCCTATTTTCAGCATTAACTACTACAATAATTTCAACCAATGTATCAGTAAAATTAAAACTTTGCAAATAGCCCCAAAATATAGTCATTTGCAAACAACCAAAATACCATATTTCTTTAACTCTTTTTCAACATGCTGTACATAACCCTTTTTAGCTTTGCACATGGCTACAATACGCTTGAATCTACCTACATTGCTTGTTTTCCATTCCTAAAAACCACCCAAAAATATATTTTATCCTTTTCTTGGAGGTAAAAACATCTTCCAAGTAGTAATGCCATAGCCTCCATTTATAATAATGCTATCTAAAAACCCTTGAGTTCTCCATCATTAGATGAAATCAGATAATCTCTAAATGTATTCCGATTACGGGGATGATTAACACATATAATTACAAATTTAACTGCCCTTTTGCTATCTTTGCTTCACATCTATCACCTTAGATTCCATCCTTTATTCCATAATGCATGGTTTCCCTAAGATAACTAGATAACTACATGAATCTTGCACAAAGAAGTCCTATTCATCTTGGACATCTCCAATAGTCACTGGAACAATTGGACATGCACCATAAAAATCCCTTGATGAGTTGTATGTAGTCAACGTACACTAGCAAGGATCCATATCCACTAGCCATTCACTATTCTCATACACACTACAAGCCATTACATTAATTTTGGACCCATGGTCCAAGAGAGGAATACATGGTATCTCTTCCTCCCCTATCTTTACAATAGTTTCAATTGTAGCTCTTGCCCTAGTGCATAATATGAGAGTATTGGTTGTTAGGAAGAAAGTGAACATCCTCTTCCTCATGAACATACTAGTGCACAACTCCCTTATGTATAGTGTTGCCCACCATAACATTTTTCTCCATAACATCATTCTTTCCTCATATAGCCCATTTTCGATATCAACCTATTTTATGATAGAAATGAAATCATCAGTAGATTCCAACTGTAGACCTTGTGAATCCATGTCTTCTTTAACTTTTAATAGTGCTTGAGTAGGTTTCTTACAAATGCATTTTCCACTTAATGATATCTATTATCTTTGTCATGGACTTCATGCTTAGCAATGCCAAGAACCTCATCCATTATGATTTTAACTCTATTTTCAAGACTTCATTCCTCAAGCACTTTCTTTATGTTGGTTGCTATCTCTATGTCAAGCGTAACCACAGTCCTCCACTCTCTTTGTCCCCTCATGCTTCTTTTCATGTGAGACATCTTCAAATACATGTTTTGGACTAGCTTTTTTAGTAGCCTTTTGTTGCTCCATCTTGCTTCGTGTGATGTGCCAAAGGATCTACAGTGGAAGGACCTACATCCTCATCCTTTCTCTTTTCCTTGACAATAGCATCCATATTCTGCACCTTAGTCAAATATGCATATGCAATAGATGAATCAATAGGAGCATCCCATGCACATTTATCCCATATGATCTAACTTGCACTTGTCGATTTAGCCCTTGTTGACTTCTCCTTCTCTTCACAACCCAAGAAAATGATCATACTGCAAATTTTGCATCAACTTTATATGCATGTAAAGAACCATATGATTTCTCAAGTTCCAATCCATACATGGCAGCATCTATGAAATTTTCCATCTTTCCAAAACACCAAGCTCTTTACTTTGTATCACAATCAGCCATACACTTGCCCTTTTCATGTTGCAAGCTATCACACCATATACATAGTATCTTAAACCCTTTTCTATTAGGCCTTGAAATTGCTACTCGCCCCCCCTTCTCTTCCACTTTCTCATCCAATTTTACAACCTTCCAGTTAATGGATGTCATATTTTAGTGCGGGTCATATAAGGTTTTTACCAATTCATCCATAACATCTCCTTTTTGGGTGGGCCAGCAAGCCTAACGGATTGTTCAACCACCATTGATACATATTCTTTTGTTGTAATTTTAGGAATAATTATAGAAACTGCATGCATAGACCCTATTCCCAACCTTGTTATTAGCTTTTCTTACTTCACCATCACATTTGCAATATTCATTATATATGCCCACTCAGATTTCAACCCAATTTCTCAAGTTTCATCTTCTAATTGATTAGTGAATTTCTACTACAATAGAAGGTCAATAGCTTTTAAGATTAACTCAACTTTTTGACTTTCCATCGACTAATGGTCATTCACATCGAACAGAGGGTATCGGCTTTAAAATTCACACGACAAGGCTATAGTAGCAAGACCCTTGTCAAGTTTTTCCACCCAATCTATAAACATATTCCATGTGACTAATCCTAGTCTTCAAGGAAAGATTCCTCTCTAAGAGCCTTCTTGAAGGGAACGGAATCAACATCTCTTAGATACAAGTCAACCAATCATTCTTGCAATGCATGCATAGAAAAACAAGAAAAATAGATGCTCTATACATACCGAGGAATCCCATAAAAAATCATCTTGTCTATATATACTTGTAGATAGGCTGATACGTTCTCCCCATTAAACTATTTATTAAAGCACAGATCTAGAGCATGGTATGGAGGATGGAAGATAAAGATAAGACTCATGAAGACATTGATATGACAATTGACTATTACAAAAGTGAATTAGGTTCCGAAATTGAAGCTTGGACTCATAAACACAATCTTGTGTAAGTGGACAATCATAGCTAACTTAAAGGACAAAAGTACTATGACATTGCAATTAAAATGAAAGGAAAGTATAGTGTTTTATAGTCTTCTAGGTAAGTAGTAATTTTCACCACCGTGCTTATGGGATTCAATCTCTTCTCCTAGATTTCTTGCATTTCTCTCACCCACTACTCCACCATACAAAGATGCATACAAATGGGTGTGATTTCCAAAACTCTCAACCCCCTCCTCAATCACAACCGTAAAAAAGCACTAAGTGTACAAAGGCTATCATTTGTAGAACCTTGCTAAGTGTGGGCATACTAAAAACATGGCAAACATCCATGGATTGTTACAAGGCCTCACTTAGTGTGTAGAGGATGTGGCGCATAGGCTACACGAGGAGTTTTACAATCCTATGAAAGGAACATTAGGGCAAGGTTATACAAGGCTTTAAAATTTCTATCAAAGTAGTGTGAACAAAAGGACTAGTGAGGCTTGTCCTTTTGCTCCTAATGGTCTTCTTCTTCTTCTACTTCACCTTCATCGTCTTATTTCTTCATAGTTGCAAGGTAGGCCTTCTGAGATCTCATCCTGGCATGACAAAACTTTTCAATATGTGCGGTTCTTTTGCAGAAGTCATAAACTAGCTGGTCCTTTTTTCCTTCGTATTTGTTACTAACATACAACACTTGTTCATCCTTAGAAGTACTTGTCTCATCTTTATTTTATATCTTTTTTTCTTCTTCTAACAAAGAGACTTGAATGTCAATAAGTTTAGGATCTGGCATGTTGATTAAAGTAGTGGAGACATTATCATAATCTGGAGGCAAGCTTTTTAGCAAAACACCAATGCATACATCTTTAATCCATTTTACTATTGATCTCTACAAGATGAGTTAAGAGACTTTCCATGCAATTCAGTTGTATTGTAAGAGATGTGTTAGATCTCATGTCTAATCTAAAAAATTCAATTAATAAACCATACTTTGAAGATTTTGACTCTATGTGCCAAACAAAGTACGCAATCTTTTCCAAGTATCCTCGGATGTGTCACATGTATCCACATGGTGGATTTAATTGTCGTCAAACTCAAGCTTTATGATGGCTTAAGCCTTGTCGTCACTATTTTTCCATGCAACTTAAATACTTGCATCCTAGGGCTTCTTCTATTGTCCATTAGTGACGGCCCATAGGCCTTTCTTCATCAGGATAAGCCTTATGCATGTTTGATAATAGGTGTGAAACCTGACTCCTTTGAAGTGACATGTCAAAGAGTCTTTGCCCATGCTAGAGTGATTGGAACATCAACAAATTAGCACTAAATTTCTTAGAAGTGAGTTGAATTTGGACACAAGTAATGGCAGTGCAGTATTAAGAGGAACTAGTTTGTTGTTGTTGCTTGAGCCTTCCAATCTTCACAAATCTTTCTACCCTTGCTAATTTGATGCCCAAATATTTACTGGGAAACTAAGTAGGAATTCTTAATGCTAGAGTGATTGGAACAGTAGAAAATCAACACCGAAATTCTTAGAAATGATCTGACTTTGGACACAAGTAATGGCAGTGCAGCATTAAGAGAAACTAGTTTGTTGCTCTTGCTTCAGCCTTCCAATCTTCACAAATCTTTCCCTCCTTAGTAGTTTTATGCCCAATTTTTTTATGCGAACTGAGTAGGAACTCAAATCAGAGTAACAAGAACTCTAGTAGGCTTGGAGAAGAGAGAAAATGATGGGATTTTGGAGCTTAAAGTTGAAGTAGCTATGGTGGATTACGGTTAGCAGGCAAGTCAACAAGTTTTTCTCAACTACAACATGTGGGATGGATTGTTCAATGAGTTGCTTAGTTATGAGTGAGCCTATAGGGTGGGCTTTAAAAGCCCTATGACCACTGGATCAATCACAGAATAGAGAAGCAGTGCAGACTATATGACCACCACAAGCGCATTTCACGGCAATGACGACGAATTTCCAAAATGTTGTGCTGAATAGTGACCAGTGTCAAACCATGATGTGACATAGAGGAGTGCCTTCAGTTAAGGACCAAATCCATAGAAGAAATAACTTGAAGATATGCTGCAGTTTGAGAGATCCAGAAGCTCAAAGGAGGTAGGGCACAAGCTAACTATGGTCGCCATGAAAGGAAGAGTGGATTGGAAGTAAGGAATGAGCTCATGAGCTGACCAAAGATGAAGAGAACCTGAGAGAGAAGTTTGCTAAGTTGAGCCATGCTCACCATGGCTTTGATACCATGTTGACTAAAGCATGGATTTAGAGTATGGCTATGGAGGATGGAAGATAAAAGCAAGACTCATGAAGACATAGATATGACAACTGACTATTACACAAGTGAATTAGGTTCCAAGATTGAAGCTTTGACTCATAAACACAATCTTGTGTAAGTGGACAATGAAACGTGACTAAAAGAACAGAAATACTATGACATTACATTTAAATGATAGGCAAGTACATTGCTTTATAGTCTTATGGGGTGGTTGGTAGCACTTTCCACCACTATGCTTATGGGATTCAATCTCTTCTCCTAGATTGCATGCATTTCCCACATGAGTCATTCTTCAATGTATCCTTCATCTTTTGGAGCTCATGAATCTTATGCTAGATTAGGGGTACCACTATGGGGTTGGATTGAGTGTCTAGTGGAATGGGTGGAATAGAGAGTTCTAGATGCAAGGGGTAGAGTCAAACGAGGCATGGGTCAGAGGAGGAGTTGAAGGGAGTGCTAGGAGTAGGGAATAATGGAGGCTATTGTACAAAAGTTAGAGATCCATGAGGGCCCAAAATAGAGGTTGCAGGATTTGGTGAGCGTAAAGTTTTCCCACTAGGATTTCCAAGTAATAGGCACCCATTTGTACAGTTCACTAGAGCCAATTGTACTCCAAACTAAATACTGTGAGCTGTCGAGTCGAGGTTTGAATTGTTCATCTTGATAGCTTGTAACATCTTGGAGGGAGTAGATGTCACTACAACAAAAAGTCTCCATTGACGCGCTTATAGACGCAATATTTGAACTGTATTAAAAATGTCGGGCGCATTTATTATCGCGTCTACTTCCGCGTCTAAAATTTCACGTCTAAAAGTGCGCTTATAGTGAAACTTACACGTGCATATAGATGCGCATATTGACATGCTCCGTAAATATATAATCATATTTATAAAAAAGTAGATATATTCATATTCTGTGTCTATACACGCATGTAACTGCGCATCTAAAAAGGCGTGTACTCTGCAAATATTTGACGATAATAGACGCGCATTTTTCTTGCAATTTAAACTCCCTAATAGACGCGCAAAACAGAGGTATGGAAAAAAAACCTAAGAGCATGTGGCTTTGCAAGCCACATGCTCTTTGGTTTTTTTCCCGCCCATCAACATCAAATTGTATGCTTAGGGAAAACAGAAAAATATTATTTCTAAGATTTTTGTACTAAAAACAAAACAATGTATGGAAAACATAAAATTTCATATAAATAGATGAAACGTTTTTACATTATGAGTTCTAGTGCTTGTGACCTCAAGCATGGTCATGGTCGCAAGCACTAGCTGAAAGTAATACATATCAAAAATGAAAACTACAAGCCAAGGGGAGGCATGCATGCATGGGGCTCCTCTACATCTCCTCAGAAGAGGCATCATCGTCACTACCACCACCGCTTCCAGTGCCGGTGCCGGTGCCGCTACTGCTAGTTCCCCCCTTCGCTATCCTCAACTATATCAGTGTTCGCCTACATAAAGGATTAAGGAATATAAATACCATTACAAACAATAAATTAGAGTTACCTATAATTTTCATGTAAAAAATAAAACATACCTCTTCTGGTTGTGGAATCCTCATGGCATGATTATATTGCTCCTCTATGATGAGTCCCTCCTCGTAGAAATACTGCCAAGTGGATGCCTGGTTATGACCTCGATGGTAGCCTACCTCTCTAGGAGTAGGCATCCTACCAACAATATGATACTACAAAACAATTTAAATATACAATGCAACAAAAAGGCCTCTTAGACGCACTTTTAGACGTGATTTTTGAATATAGAGAAAATCTTACGGGCGCGTCTACCCACCCATCTATTTGCACGTCTACAAACTCGCGTCTATAATCACATGTATGAAGAAATTTACATGCATAAATAGATGTGTAATAGATGCACATATACACGTGTGACAGACACACATTTATTTAATTTATTTTGTGCATCTACCAGCACGTCTACATGGCAAATTAGACGAGCATATAGACACGCCCATAGATGCGCTTTTACAAACGCCCATAGATGCGAACGCAAAACAAAAAATTTCCTTTTAAAAAAAAGATATTCAATTTCTTTTTTTAAATTTGAATTATGTAGCGTGTGTATGAGGACATGTACTCTGCATTTTAGACGCGCTTGTAAATGCGCATTTTCTGCAATTTAGACGTGCAGATGGACGCGCAAAACAAAACTGGAAAAAACAAACCGGAGTTTTCTCCTCCCATAGATCAAATTGTGCATTTGGAAAAAAGAATGGATCTGAAAGCACGGAAATTGAAAACAAATGTCCATGTATTCATTTTAGATAAAAAGTATTTACATGGGGAGTTTAAGTGCTTGCGATCTAAAGCGTGGCCGCAAGTAGTAGGCTCAAAGATGGATAACAGATATATAAGAAAACAAGGCCATAGAGGAGGTATGGTGCTCCTCTACGAATCTGAAGAAGAAACATCTTCGTTAGAATCACCATGGCTACTAGCGTCACTGCCCCCCTCCTCGCTATGCTCCACATCGGGGTTCGCCTACACACAAAAAAGATCAAGGTTTCTTACGTACACATGGTGGAGAAAAAGTTATAATTATCTATAATTTTAATAGAAAAGTAAGAAAAACATACCTCCTCTGGCTGTTGAATCCTCATAGCCCGGTTGTATTGGTCCTCAGTGATGAGACCCTCCTCATAGAAGTGAAGCAATGTGGCTACGCGGTTATGGCCTCGATGGTAACCTACCTCTCTAAGAGTAGGTATCCTACCAATGATAGTAGTCTGCAAAACAATTATGATATATACAAACAATTATGAGAGACAATGTATTAGAACAAATTATATAAAGAATTTAAAGAAATATAAATGTTAAAAAACTAGATATCAAAATATACTTACAAACTCTGCCTCCCACGACTCTCTGCCGCTCAATCCGTAATGTGATGATCCCATGGTTTCCATTTGGATGCATCGCGCCTCTGCGTGCTGGCAATTCTTCACTTTCTCTGCTGCTTTTATCTTGGCTTTCTTCCACTCTATGCGGTGGCACATAGGTGGTTGGCTATAGGCTCCACGCCCCTCCTCCTGTCTCCGCAGTGAGTCCTTGGCACGTGTCATAAGGTGGGATCTTTTATTGTGAAGCAAATCCCTCACTTTTGTGCGTCCCCCATCATCCAAGAATCGCCGACCCTCAGGATTTGGGTACCTTCTACGGACTGCCCTCAACACCTCCTACCACAAGCGGCTTTTTTGATTTTTGAAGTAAACAAAACAATTTTTATACGTCGCATGCATGACGCTCCTCATGTATGCCATTACATCTCTTCCTTCATCATCATGGAAGATGCCACCAGTATCTATAACTCTATAGTACTGGTGTACAGGCTCCTCTACGTGATCTTCTGGTGAGGGTGATCACTCGCCACCTCCTAGGCAACCCCCACACAAGCCTCGTACTCCCCCTCGACTCTCCCTCCCTCTATGTCGACTACCCTCTGCCTCGCTGGATGCCCATGCTTCTGCAGATGCACGTGCGTCGGCTGACACTTGTGCTTCAGCCGATGCATGTACAGGTGCTGCACGTGGAGTACCTGCAATTGGAGTTTGGAAAGTAGTGCCAGGCAAAGACATCAGAGGCGTTCCAGACATGACGTTGAACACCTCGTCTGCTGTGGGAGAGTGGTCAAGGTGTCTGGACATCTCTCCCATGAAGTCTTCCCTACTAGGAAAATCTCCAAAAAATGCATTAACCCCTCTACCGAACAAGCCCAATGTATTATTCATGCGATCCAAATCGGGGTCATTTCTAGATGAACTAGGATGCGACATCTACAAAAAAAACACAAGAAAAAGATAAATTTGTACAATTCCACAAATAAAAAATTCCAATATGGCTCATATTCTATTGTGTTTTGTAGTCCAATAGTTCCTTAACTTCTCATTTTCCATTATATCACATTTGTTTGCATACAAAAAATCATATATTACCTTCATCCACACATAAACATTTTCAAAGAGCCATAATCCTTGATCCAATCCAACATTGATTATGGCAAATCATTCAGTGAGCCTAGAATCATTATATAAGAGAAGGCTTTTGATGCTCACACATTTTCATTTTCTTCAAGTGTATTTTGCAAGCACTTACTAAGGTCCATTTAAGTGAAACAAAGATGTGGAAATCCCATAGAAAATGTACATGGATGCTCATGGCACTTGAAAGTGCTAATAATCTAGCTTTCTTTAGACATTGAGCATAAAAATGAAGTGCTAATGCTTCTCATTCATTCGCCTTTGAAGATTAAACATGAAAATTAATAACAATACTAATTGTTCATTCCCTAAATTAAGCCACTTGGAGGTGAAAATTTCCCTAGATACTATATAAGAAATCCCTCCAAGTCCCACTCTCAAATATGGGGTTAAGATTTAGCCACTTGGTCAAATCTTTACTCCTTATTTGAAAGTGGAGCTTGGAAGATTCCCAAATTCTCTAATATTGTATCGAAAGTATAATACTACCTAATTCACTACGTTGAAAGACTAAAGCTTCTAGAAATTTGATCATGAATCAAGAAAATTTGGTCACATTCATCATTGTAAAAATATATTGTTGATTAAAAAACTATATCTATACCCCATGCCCATTGTGTTTTTGTTCTTAGTTTGCTTTAGTTATCAATATAAAGAAACATAACAAGCACAATAACGTTTAGGCAATGAAAATTATTTTTTATCAAAGCTGGCTGGCGTGTATATAACCGCGTCTAAAATGCAGGATAGACGCGCTCTCAGACGCGTCCCTAAAGGCAACCCTCTGGTTAGAGTATGCATATATCCGCATCTGAGATGTAGTATAGACGCACTATCAGATGTGATTTCTAGGTCAATGCTTCTGGTGCACGTGTATCCTCGCATCTGGACTGCAGAATACACGTGACGCGACTCTGAAGTCAAAGCTTTTGGACAGGGCGCGTGTATTCCCGCGTCTCACGTGCAGGATACACACATCTAGAGACGCAACTCTGAAGTCAAAGCTTCTTTTATGTCGAGCGCGTGTATTCTCGTGTCTCCGATGCCGAATACATGCGCTCTGAGATATAGCCTCAGACGCAATGACAGCAAACATAGCTTTGCATCTATCCCTACGTCTGTACTGAATTGTAGATGCGCTGGCAAACACGCTCAATCGGCTGATTTCAGACCAACGACTGCCATTCATGATTTATTTTTGCTATACAAAATGCAATCATAGATCCTAATACACAGAGAGAGAGAGAGAGAGAGAGAGAGAGAGAGAGAGAGAGAGAGGACTCACCTTGGGTGTATGGTGTGGTGGGTGGTGGCACTTCTTCCTTCTCCTTTTTCCTCTCCTTGGTAAGTTACTCTCCTTCCTTTTCTTCTTCTTCCTCTTGTTCTCCTCTCTCTTATTCTCTCTTTCTTCCTCTCCTTGGCTTTCCTTTTTCCCCTCTTGTCTCTTTGAAATGAAAGAAGAGATGAGTCATGAGGAGATGAGGCATGAAGAGATTGCATGTCGGCTAAACTCGAGCTTCAGAACCACAAAAAATGCTGGAAAGGAAAGGCGCAGTTTGAAAAGAAATGTTTTAAAGATCTTTTGAATTTTGACGTTTACGTCTATTTTTGCGTGTATATGAGCGTGTAAGTTTATGTAAACGCGCGTATAGACGCGAAGTTAGTGAAGCAATGTGGCTACGCGGTTATGGCCTCGATGGTAACCTACCTCTCTAAGAGTAGGTATCCTACCAATGATAGTAGTCTCCAAAACAATTATGATATATACAAACAATTATGAGAGACAATGTATTAGAACAAATTATATAAAGAATTTAAAGAAATATAAATGTTAAAAAACTAGATATCAAAATATACTTACAAACTCTGCCTCCCACGACTCTCTGCCGCTCAATCCGTAATGTGATGATCCCATGGTTTCCATTTGGATGCATCGCGCCTCTGCGTGCTGGCAATTCTTCACTTTCTCTGCTGCTTTTATCTTGGCTTTCTTCCACTCTATGTGGTGGCACATAGGTGGTTGGCTATAGGCTCCACGCCCCTCCTCCTGTCTCCGCAGTGAGTCCCTGGCACGTGTCATAAGGTGGGATCTTTTATTGTGAAGCAAATCCCTCACTTTTGTGCGTCCCCCATCATCTAAGAATCGCCGACCCTCAGGATTTGGGTACCTTCTACGGACTGCCCTCAACACCTCCTACCACAAGCGGCTTTTTTGATTTTTGAAGTAAACAAAACAATTTTTATACGTCGCATGCATGACGCTCCTCATGTATGCCATTACATCTCTTCCTTCATCATCATGGAAGATGCCACCAGTATCTATAACTCTATAGTACTGGTGTACAGGCTCCTCTACGTGATCTTCTAGTGAGGGTGATCACTCGCCACCTCCTAGGCAACCCCCACACAAGCCTCGTCCTCCCCCTCGACTCTCCCTCCCTCTATGTCGACTACCCTCTGCCTCGCTGGATGCCCATGCTTCTGCAGATGCACGTGCGTCGGCTGACGCTTGTGCTTCAGCCGATGCATGTACAGGTGCTGCACGTGGAGTACCTGCAATTGGAGTTTGGAAAGTAGTGCCAGGCAAAGACATCAGAGGCGTTCCAGACATGACGTTGAACACCTCGTCTGCTGTGGGAGAGTGGTCAAGGTGTCTGGACATCTCTCCCATGAAGTCTTCCCTACTAGGAAAATCTCCAAAAAATGCATTAACCCCTCTACCGAACAAGCCCAATGTATTATTCATGCGATCCAAATCGAGGTCATTTCTAGATGAACTAGGATGCGACATCTACAAAAAAAACACAAGAAAAAGACAAATTTGTACAATTCCACAAATAAAAAATTCCAATATGGCTCATATTCTATTGTGTTTTGTAGTCCAATAGTTCCTTAACTTCTCATTTTCCATTATATCACATTTGTTTGCATACAAAAAATCATATATTACCTTCATCCACACATAAACATTTTCAAAGAGCCATAATCCTTGATCCAATCCAACATTGATTATGGCAAATCATTCAGTGAGCCTAGAATCATTATATAAGAGAAGGCTTTTGATGCTCACACATTTTCATTTTCTTCAAGTGTATTTTGCAAGCACTTACTAAGGTCCATTTAAGTGAAACAAAGATGTGGAAATCCCATAGAAAATGTACATGGATGCTCATGGCACTTGAAAGTGTTAATAATCTAGCTTTCTTTAGACATTGAGCATAAAAATGAAGTGCTAATGCTTCTCATTCATTCGCCTTTGAAGATTAAACATGAAAATTAATAACAATACTAATTGTTCATTCCCTAAATTAAGCCACTTGGAGGTGAAAATTTCCCTAGATACTATATAAGAAATCCCTCCAAGTCCCACTCTCAAATATGGGGTTAAGATTTAGCCACTTGGTCAAATCTTTACTCCTTATTTTAAAGTGGAGCTTGGAAGATTCCCAAATTCTCTAATATTGTATCGAAAGTATAATACTACCTAATTCACTACGTTGAAAGACTAAAGCTTCTAGAAATTTGATCATGAATCAAGAAAATTTGGTCACATTCATCATTGTAAAAATATATTGTTGATTAAAAAACTATATCTATACCCCATGCCCATTGTGTTTTTGTTCTTAGTTTGCTTTAGTTATCAATATAAAGAAACATAATAAGCACAATAACGTTTAGGCAATGAAAATTATTTTTTATCAAAGCTGGCTGGCGTGTATATAACCGCGTCTAAAATGCACGATAGACGCGCTCTCAGACGCGTCCCTAAAGGCAACCCTCTGGTTAGAGTACGCATATATCCACATCTGAGATGTAGTATAGACGCACTATCAGATGTGATTTCTAGGTCAATGCTTCTGGCGCACGTGTATCCTCGCATCTGGACTGCAGAATACACGTGACGCGACTTTGAAGTCAAAGCTTTTGGACAGGGCGCGTGTATTCCCGCGTCTCACGTGCAGGATACACACATCTAGAGACGCAACTCTGAAGTCAAAGCTTCTTTTATGCCGAGCGCGTGTATTCTCGTGTCTCCGATGCCGAATACATGCGCTCTGAGATACAGCCTCAGACGCAATGACAGCAAACATAGCTTTGCATCTATCCCTACGTCTATACTGAATTGTAGATGCGCTGGCAAACACGCTCAATCGGCTGATTTCAGACCGACGACTGCCATTCATGATTTATTTTTGCTATACAAAATGCAATCATAGATCCTAATACACAGAGAGAGAGAGAGAGAGAGAGAGAGAGGACTCACCTTGGGTGTTTGGTGTGGTGGGTGGTGGCACTTCTTCCTTCTCCTTTTTCCTCTCCTTGGTGAGTTACTCTCCTTCCTTTTCTTCTTCTTCCTCTTGTTCTCCTCTCTCTTATTCTCTCTTTCTTCCTCTCCTTGGCTTTCCTTTTTCCCCTCTTGTCTCTTTGAAATGAAAGAAGAGATGAGTCATGAGGAGATGAGGCATGAAGAGATTGCATGTCGGCTAAACTCGAGCTTCAGAACCACAAAAAATGCTGGAAAGGAAAGGCGCAGTTTGAAAAGAAATGTTTTAAAGATCTTTTGAATTTTGACGTTTACGTCTATTTTTGCGTGTATATGAGCGTGTAAGTTTATGTAAACGCGCGTATAGACGCGAAGTTAGATGCGTAAATAGATGCAAATTTAGACGCGTAGGTAAACGTAGATATAGACGCGCATTTAGCTTTTATCATAATTTTTTGTTTTTTAGATAAGTTTTGATAGTAAGTTCTTATCATAAGTTTTTATGTATTTATGATAAGTTTTGTGTATTTAAAATTGAGATCTTAGAATAATTAATACACCAGCT
This sequence comes from Lygodium microphyllum, assembly GCF_053477565.2. NCBI lineage: Eukaryota > Viridiplantae > Streptophyta > Polypodiopsida > Schizaeales > Lygodiaceae > Lygodium > Lygodium microphyllum. The sequence continues at coordinate 125,961,560 of NC_141160.1, read as the reverse complement.
TAAAGTTTTTATGTAAACATATGAATGATAAATATTTTGATGTCATGAATTAGGTTTAATCATGTTGTCGTCATCACCTAGTGCGGTGCATGGTGATGAGTGAACGAGCACATCCTCAAGTGAGGATGAAACATTACGTCTTCATAATCGAGATGCATGGCTATGACAAAAAATTAAATGCATGTGTGATCATTGTCGAGGGTGTGTCTTTCAAGCACGTCGAGTTGCAATGTCACACCTCAGCATGTATGGAGAATGGGACCGAGAAAAATCATCGGTATTCATTGTTTTTTTTTAATACTAAGAGTGCTAGTCTATGTTACTCAATATATATCAACGTACATGAGACTCTCTTTTGTGGTTAAGCAGGATGCGGTGCCACATCCTCAGATGCTCCCTCTCGAGCATCGAGAGGCTGCAAAATGTCGACGCGAGGAGGCAGATTCTTCAAGAATAGTGGAGACTGATGACCATGATAATAGCCCTCATGAAATGCCCCATCAAGTGGTAGAGGATGAGATTTTGAACAACATGGTACACCATAGAGTGAGAAGAAGAACTCACATTCTTTGCTTGTTCCGATGGGTGACGGCTAGGTTGTAAGCTCCTTGTCCTCCTTCTCCCTTCCCTTGGTAAGTTGATTGAATCTTCTCCTCTTCCTTGCTTTTTGGCTCTTTTTCTTTACTCTTTGACTCTTCTATCCTCCTGTCCTCTTTTTACTCTTATTTCCTTCCCTAATTGTCTTCATAAAGTGATAGATAGACATGAATAGTGATGTAGAGCTCAAACTGCAAAAAACGCATGAAAACACTGGTTTGAAAAGAAAGCCATATTTTTTTTAAAAAAAATTATATTTGCATGGCGCGTCTATAAGCGCGTGTAATTGCGCATGTATATGCACGTGCATATGTGTAGATAAGACATATTATATGCGCTGATAGACGCGCAGTTACAATTAAACTAATTAGATGCTAGCTTTTGGTTGTTTTTGGATCAACATGACTTTCCTAGTCTTTCAATATCAAAATGTTTGCCTCCATGTTGTAAGTATCAATGCATTTAAATACCAAATGACATATATACCAAAAAAATCATATATATCCTTATGATTTAGGTGTAATTATGTCATCATCTTCTACTAGTATGGGATATGCTGAGTCAACAAACAGTACATCCTCTAGTGAGGATGAGACATTGCGTCTTCACAATCAAGATGCTTGGCTACAACGGAAAATCAAATGTATGTGTGATCGTTGTCGAGGCTATTTTTTTCAAGCACGTTGAATCACAATGTCACACCTCAGCATATACGGAGACTGGGACCAAGAAAAAGAACCAGTAAATTTTATTGCTTTATTTGCACAATATTATTGGTCTATGTTGCATCTTTACCATTAAAAAAAACCTCTTTTTTTTAATTGATTAGGATGCGGTACCACATCCTTAAATGGTCCCTCCAAGGCGTCGAGAGACTACGAAGTGTGGACACGAGGAGGCAGAGTCCTCAAGAAGAGTAGAGACTAATAATGACGATAGCGTCCTCTTCAAATGCCCCATCAAGTTTTAGAGGAAGATATTTTGGACAACATGGTGCACAATTTATTTTCCCATGAGGTTCGGGGGGAGGGCGCCACTAGAGAGATAGATGACGTGCTACACATAGCATCAAAAACTCCATTGTACGAAGGTTACACCTACTCCATTCTACATGCATCTCTCGAGATACTAAACTTACAAACCATTTATGGATGGAGCAATGCTAGCTTGAATGCATTATTGAAGTATGTATCATTTGATATTAATTCATAAATGCTTCTAGACAATATTCGCGGTTTGTTAACTTTGTTTGCACAATATATGCAGGTTATTGTCACAAATGCTTCCAAATGGAAATAAATTACCAACTAGAAGGGAGCAAGCAAGGCGTTTCTTGACATCTCTTGGAGGTCTCGATTACTTTAAAATCCATGCATGTATCAATGATTGCATCTGCATGACAGTGTCCTATTTGTGGTGAACCAAGATACAACCAGGAGATGAAATCAATGGATGTGCCTCGTAAGGTTTTGCGATATTTTTCTATTATTCCATGTATTCAACTTATGTTTAAGTGTGAATCTATTGGGAGACTCATGTCATGGCATGCTAGTCACCATTCAAGTGATGGAAAGTGGAGAATTTCTTCAGATACACCAGCTTGGCAACACATAGACAATTTGTGGCCTACTTTCAAAGAAGAGCCCAGAAATTTGAGATTTGGTCTAGGATTAGATGGAATAAATCCATTTGGTATCAAAAGCACCTCATATAGTGTATGGCTAGTGGTATTGGTGAACTATAATATCCCTCTGTCCATGGCAATAAAAAAAGGACATGTAATGTTGTCCCTTCTGATTCCTCGAAAACACAAAGTAAAAAACATGGATGTTTACTTAGAGACTTTGATCGAGGAGTTAGAAATGCTATGGAAAAGTATTGAGGTGCAAGATGTGAGTGCATCATTGTCCTCTAGAGATTTCACTTTAAAGGACATGTTGTTGTGGACCATGCATGACTTTCCATGCTATGGAGAGTGTTCAGGTAGTTATATACTCTATTTTATTTATTCTTACCCTTAATCAAATATATGTAATCATTAACCCACTTGTTTTTATAGGTTTAACTACATCAAGATATCATGCATGTCCAATTTGTGGTCCCTCTCTGGTTTCTTCTAGACCGACATGCTTGAAGAATGTTATCTATGACAATCATCATCGTTTTCTTCCTATTGACCACCCTAAAGATGCACCCCCCCCTAATAGAAGAACTCCACAATCTCTAACCATTCAAGATTGGAAGGACACTTGGACATATGCCAATGATCATCCTCCACTCGGCATGAGTCACTAACTAGTTTACTTCTTTTGTTTGTCGTTAAAGTACACTCCATTATGAGAACAAGAAATAATATATTATTTGGGCCTTAAATTCTTCATATTTTCTTGTCTCCCATATTTGACTAAACTTAAGATCAATCACCTGTTGGACCCCATGCATATATTTAAGAATGTTGCCTCTACATTTTGGGATCCCTTAATCAGGGTTCGTGATTCTGTCAATGTAAGGGAGGATTTACATAGCATTGGACGTATGAGACGAGCTTGACCACGCATCGGACCCAGAGGAAAGATTGAGTTGTTGCGTGTACCTTGGATGTTGTCGAAGACCAAAGAAAAGATGGTGAAACAGCAGATATGTAGCTTTCGAACTCCCACAGGATATATGAGATGCCTCAAGGGAGCCTTCATAAAGAAAAAGAAAAGAGGTGTGGAGCAACTATCCAGTTTAAAGTCTCACAATTGGCACAAAATGATTTAGGTAAGGATTTTCATAGGCATAAATATATTAATTAGTGGAGTAACTATGTAGAATAATTAAGAATGTATGAATATTTATATACAGTTCATCCTTCCTACTAGCATATCCCATTGTGTTTCGAAAGATGTGCGTGATATCATTTACAAGATGGGTGAGCTCACGAGGTATGTATACTTTATACTTATTTTTTAGTTTACATATTACATACATCACATAGTAAACCGGCTTGAATTTATGGACAAAACTAATCACTGTTCTCAATTGCATGTTGGTAGATTTGTGAGTTTGAAGAAAATCGATCCAAATATGTTGCAAGAGGCTCGAGTATTGTCCATTGAGGTGGTTTGTTTGGTGGAGGAAGCTTTTCCTCCACTACAACAAAAAGGCTCCATAGACGCGCTTGTAAACGCAATATTTGAATTGTAAAAAAAAAGTCGGGCGCGTTTATTAACGCGTCTATTTTCGCATCTACAAAATCGCATCTAAAAGCGCGCTTATAGTCAGAAATAGACGCACACTTAGACGCGCGTATAAACGCACTACGTAAATATATAATCATATTTATAAAAAAGTGGATATATTCATATTGTGCGTCTATACACGCGTGTATCTACGCGTCTAAAACCGCGTTTACTCTGAAAGTTTTTGACGAGAATAGACGCGCATTTATCCTGCAATTTGGACGCGCTGATAGAAGCGCAAAACAGAGGTATGAAAAAAAAACCAGAGAGCATATGGCATATGGCCTTGCAGGCCATATGCTCTCTGGTTTCCCCCCCCCCCCTCCATCAACATCAAATTGTATACTTAGGAAAAACAGAGAAAGATTATTTCAAAGATTGGATACTGAAAACAAAACAATGTATGTAGCACACGAAATTTCATATATATAGATGAAACGTTTTTACATTATGAGTTCTAGTGCTTGTGACGTCATGATCGCAAGCACTCGCTGAAAGTAATACATATCAAAAATGAAAATTACAAGCCAAGGGGAGGCATGCATGCATAGGGCTCCTCTATATCTCCTCAGAAGAGGCATCATCATCGCTACCACCAACGTTGCTTGTGCCACTGCCGTTGCCGCCACCGCTACTGCTAGTCCCCCCTTCGCTATCCTCAACTGCATCAGGGTTCGCCTACACAAAGGATTAAAGTATATAAATACCATTACAAACAATAAATCATATTGATCTATACTTTTCATGTAAAAAATAAAACATACCTCTTCTGGTGGTGGAATCCTCATGGCGCGATTATATTGCTCCTCCGTGATGAGTCCCTCCTCGTAGAAATGCTGCCAAGTGGACGGCCAGTTATGACCTCGATGATAGCCTACCTCTCTAGGAGTAGGCATCCTACCAACGATATGGAACTACAAAACAATTTGAACATACAACGTATTAAAACACACTACATAATGAAGTGAAACAAATTACAAAATTTAATTTAAAAAAAAAAATCAAATAATACTTACAAACTCAGCCTCCCATGACTCCCTGCCACTCGATTCATAATGCGACGATCCCATGGTTGCCATCTGGATACGTCACGCCTCTGCATATTGGTGACTTATCATTTTCTTCGTTGCTCTCTTCTTGGCCTCTTTCCACTCCTTGCGGTTGCAATTGGGTGGTTGGCCATATCGAGGGCGCCCCTGCTCTTGTCTCCACAATGACTCCTTGGCGTGCATCATAAGGTGAGACCTCTTGTTATGAAGTGCGTCTCTCACCTTTGACCATCTCCAATCATCTAAGAATCATGAATTCTCGGGATTAGGGTACCTTTTATGTACTGCCCGCAGCACCTCTTACCACAAACCATTTTTTTTGTGCTTGAAGAGAATCATTCAATCTTTATATGTGGCATCCACGACACTCCTCAAGTAGGCTATCACTTCCCTCCCCTCGAAGTCATGCAAGATACCACCAACATCAATGATAGAGTAGTACATTTTTGGAGGCTCACCTCTCTCATTTTCCGGTGAGGGTGATCGAGAGCCACCACCTAGGCAACCCCCACAAAGCCCTCAACCTCCTCGTCCTCCCGTACCACTCTCCCTCCTCCCTCGACGTGCACTACCCTCTACCTCACTCGATACATGTGCCTCTGCAGATGTACGTGCTTCGGTCGATCCATTTACCTCAGCTAATCGCTGTGTAGGCAAAGATGTGATAGGTGTCCCAGACATCACATTGAAAACCTCATCTGTAGTGGGAGGGCGACCAAGATAATTGGTCATCTCCCCCATGAATTCCTCCTTGTTGAATGGGGTGCTGGAGGATCCAGGATTCCACATCTACATAATAAAAATCATATTACCCTGTGTAGATAAAACATATTATATACAGCGTCTATATCTACGTCTCTATGCGCGTCTATACATGCGTCTCTGTGAGCGTCTTCCAGCGCGTGTATCCTCGCGTGTACACTGCAGAGCACACGTGCCCGTACACTCGTCCCCAGAGAAACGTTTTCCGCATCTATATTTGCGTCTACACTAAGATGTAGACGCGCTATCAGACGTGCTTGGTCGGCTGATTTTAGCAGATGACCGCCATTATTGATTTACAAAATGCAATACATAATGGAATCACAAATCCTAAATACACAGACAGAGCGGAGAGAGGAAGATAGAAAGAAAGAGAGATAGAGAGAGAGAGAGAGAGAGAGAGATTCACCTTGGGTGTTTGGTGTGGCGGGTGGTGGCGCTTATTCCTTCTCCTTCTTCCTCTCCTTGGTAAGTTACCCTCCCTTGATGCTTGCTTCCTTGCTTGCTGCTTCTTCTTGTTCTCCTCTCTCTTGTTCTCTCTTTCTTCCTCTCCTTGGCTTTCCTTTTTCCCTTGTGTGTTTGAAATGAAAGAAGAGGTGAGTTATGAGGAGGTGAGGCATGAAAAGACTACGTGAGGCATGAAGAGACTGCATGTCGGCTAAACTCAAGCTTCAGAACCACAAGAAGCGTAGGAAAGGAAATGCGTAGTTTGAAAAGAAATGATTTAAGTATGATTTGAATTTTCACGTGTGCGTCTATTTTTGCGTGTATAAGCGCGTCTATTTGCGCGGATATATAGACGCAAAAGTTGCGTCTATTTACACGCACATTTAGACGCGCCTATAGACACTGTGATAGACGCACCCGACTTTGCGCGTCTAACATGCGCGTCTATATCTCATTTTTGTTGCAGTGCTTGCTCCATTTTGACTACTCAAGTACACTTACTCGTGCATATGATTGATGAGATCGCAATTTGTGGGGTAGTTCATGCAAGGTGGATGTTTTTTCTAGAGCGCTTTATGAAAATTTCTAAAAGATTATGTGAGGCAAAATGCACGGCCCGAGGGAAATATGACTGAGGGTTGGTTAATGCAATCATCCCTTGTACGAATCTCTGAATATCTTACTAAAGTGGACCCCTCTTTACCACGACTATGGAAAGATGATGAAGATTTGAGGATGACCTCTATAATATTTCAAGGAAAAGGAAGAAGCAAAGTGCTAATGAAAGAGGAACTTCGTAAGTTAAATGTATTTTGTGTGCTTAACAGCGAAGTAATGAGCAAATGGGTGACACTATATAAAGAAGCAAGGGCAAGAAGAGTAAGCGAAAGGCAAGCATTTCGTGCTAGACATGGACGTAATGTCCCATATCTAGAACATTTAAGTACACTTCCACGTCATATTGATATAGATTGGATACATGAAAAAATGGAGAAGATGAAAAAAGAGGAGGCGATGGATATATCGCAAGAGGAGTGGGAATATACATGAGGTTGCTTATCAAAGATGAGACATACTTATAATTAAATTATCTTTAGTTATATATGATATAATAATTTCACATGTTTTTATCTTTAACTAAATAATTAATATGATCTCAACAATGTACTACTAGTGCATATTTTTCAATGCTATTTGGTGTGAAGGCAAACATTTTCGAACTCAACGTATAGATGATAAGAGAAATACCCACGATTGTGGTATCCTTGCAAACTTCCAGGATACCAATGGCACCATGGAAGGTTATTGTGGCTTGATCCAAGATATTTTGAAGCTTGACTTTAGGCGATTTTTTATATATGTACTAGATGTTAAGTGGTTTAAAGAAGTAGTAACAACGGGTGAGTATTGCACAATTAGACATCATCCAAGTGGTTTTGTAGTGATTGACTCCACAAAATTTCACCAAGGCAAGAATGACACATTCGTACTACCTCAACAATGCGAGCAAGTATATTAGAAGCTATTTATTTTTATATATATTACTTCTTGATACATTCTCAAAATACAATAAATATCTCAGTTGTTTACTTTTCGTTATTTAAATGCAGGTTGTGTATCACCCAATAGTAAACAATAACCAATGGTGGCACATCATCCCCATATCTAATCGTTTAAAACCAATATATGGCAATCCTACCAACAGAGAGATAGTTGATGACAATCCAACAATCAATGATGATACAATCAATGATGATGCACATGATGATGCCATGATCTATGATATTCATGATGCAGTGCAAGATGATCCCCGGGAGGATGTTCAAGGAAGCATAGAAGAGAATAACAATATGGTTGCAGATGATGATGAAGAAATTGAGCATAGCAATACATCTGACAGTGGGATAGACTTATTTGTTTCATTGCCTATTGGTAACATAGACTTAGAGGTAGATAATCTAGCAAGGGCCAATCTCATTCAAGATGAGATTGATAATTCATTGTAGCATATATAATTACCTTTGAATGATTGGATGTATATTTGTAATACTTAGAAAGAAGTAAAGTTGGTAATGCATTCAAAAAAATACTAGCTGTTAAGATGTTTGGTCATATTTAGGGACTTTATGAGAAATGAAAAATATGTTCATTTATTTTCACATCTATAGGCGTGTTTAAAAGCGCGGGTATATAGACATGTTCTATATACTAGCGCGAATAGACACGCTGATAAACGCGTCCGCTATTTCGCATGTATAGTGCGCGGCTATAGGGCCTTTCTTTTGTAGTGTGTGCATCGTGTGCTTAGATGTTAGGGCCTCAAATTACATTAGTATTTCCTTTAGGTGTTTCACTTTGGCATGGAGCTTGATGCTAGTTACTTTCTCTTCTACCTTTGTGTGCTACCTAGCCGTGTTTTTGTCTCTATATGCTCTATTTTGCTGTACCTAACCGTCCCTATGAGCACTCATTGCATGTTTTATATATCCATATGTAACCCTTTTTGCTATATTTCTTTGACATTTTCTGACTTTTTATTGTAATTTATTAATTCCTTACCATAATTTTCAAATTAAAAAAGTTAACATATCCTTACGTAATATATACCAAATACTAGTTTGATCACAAAATTGATCATAAACTAGCTTTTAAGGGTTCATAAAATGCATTTATTAGAATTAGTCATTATGAAAATTTATAAAATATATTCAAGCTATATGAATTTCAATGGTATAATTTAGAATTTCTTTACGTAAAACTATGATGCACAAGTTATGGCGCATGCTTCCTAATAAGGTAGTTGTTGAAGCTTATATTAGAGTAAGCCTTCTATGGGTCCTTAAACATAAAAATTGAGATAGAAATGTAGGAATACATATTTCGACCATCATACTAATGTCTTAAGGCTCCCTTCCATTACAATATTGATCATGATATTGTCCTATTTGATGATAGCGGATTATATCATTACATCTTTTGTATCTAATTCATGTTCAATTATTTTCTCAGCCATTCCTATAAAGCATATCAAGTGTATATGTAATACACATATACACGCATATATATATACAAATTCTAGAGACAATAAGAGACAAAGACTCAAAATTTACCACTTGATTGAAATCATATTATGCTATAACAAAGACACAATAAATATGAGCTTGATTTGTATTTGAAATGGGTAGATACATTGAAAGGAAAATATATATTGCATTTTCATGGCCTCAACAAAACTCCAGCATTATTTGCATGATGATGTAGTTAAAATCATACTTTTTTATGCTTGCATCTATACAAAACATATTTCATTTTCTTTTATAAAGTATATACATTTATATAAAAATGTAAATATATAAGATTTTTAGCTAGCTTATAAGTATCTTCTGCTCATCATCTCAAATTGTCAAAGTTTGAGTTTATCATTGGTTTCACATTTGTGGATGCATTGCTATAATGCACTAGTCACGTTCCTGAAGTAAACACAAGAACACAAGAAATTAGCATCAAGAAAAATGGGAAAAAAGAGCTTGATAAGACTTTCATTTTAGTAATTATACATGGTATGAAATATTAATGAAGAGAAAGAATAATGTTCATTTACCTATTCTCAATGGTACCTTACAAATTCATTTAAGATCTTCCAATCATTTTCATCAAATTCATATTTGTTATTGTTACAACTATATGTGAGATTTGTGAGGGCAATGATACTTTCAACATCTACCATATCAAGGTCCATCAAATAATATGTAGAAATCCTTGATCCCTTTGATTTTTTATACCATCCAAGTTGAAATCCAAGTTGAACCCTCTCTTATACTCCACATAGGCACTGATTAGTTTTCTCCTCATCTTTTGAACTTGTCCACCACCCATTGGCTGTTTTTTTTCCTCATACTTCTTGAAGAGCTTGCTTTTGATGATCTTGTGATCTTTCCATTGGTATTTTCATATTGGAAGAACACATCACAATTTGAACCAATTCCAAATAGGTTATTATTTTTTTGAGTTTTATACTTGTCATCTATACTATAGTATACCCCTTATTGCACCCTTATAAGACTATCTTTAGACAATATGATATTTTCACAAATCCACATGTTTCAATCCCATTTACATGTGTCTCTGCAAAACCTGAGGGTTGACACTGGTACGTTGGGCTCTTTTAAATAATGGGGCATATTCAATCTCTACCTCAATATGCAGCTCCTTTTTTCCTGTATTCATTTTACTATTAATAGAAATGGGGAGCCTACTTGGTTGTCACAAGAGGTAGAGTGGAGATGCACAGAGAGGCACACAAAGGTGCCAAGGGAAAGCAGGGTGTAAGTAATTCACTTTGTTAATGAAGGTTGCATAAACACAAAGAAGAGGTCACAATAGAGGCATAAGAGTGTAGATATGGGGGGGAACAGTTCAAAGGGTAGGGATGTCCAAGACTTTTCGGATTTTAGATATTTCTATTATGCCTCCAAAACCATCTCCAAAAAACACAAAATTTGACAAGTTGGTTTGTTTTTTACCAAAAGCTAGGATATAAAAAGTCCCCAAAATATCTTAAAAGGAACTTCCAAAATTTTATTTTCCTTATTCTCAATTAAAAAATCAATTACCTCGTATCTAGTAATCATTTTGCATTGAAAACGAAGCACCACACTCCCGTAACTAAGTCCTTTTTTAATATAAAATTTGGTTGAAAAAGACTTCTTGAATGAGGAGAGAGAAGGAATCTAAGTATATCTTTGTAGATAATATAAAAAAAGGAAAAATGAGATTGCAAAATTGGAGAGAGAGGAGGATTATTTTACTATTCTTCTCTCCTCTTTTCCTTCTTTTAAGGAGGAGAGAGGGGGGCTAAAAGGCCCATTTGTGAGTTCATTTTTTTCCTAATGGATGTGGCTGAAAAGTTGGTCTAAATGGATCTTTAAAGGCCTACTGGCTCCCTAGTAGTATAAGCATTAAATGAAAAGGAGAGAAGTGCATTCATCATCTAAATGTAGATTACTCAACTATCCAAGAATTAATAATGGAAAGAAAATAATATATTTTTTGTAGTAATGTTTCTCATTTCTTAGTTATTTGTTAGTAGTAATTTTTTCATAGGGCTTCCTATCCCTTTTCTCTCTCTTTCTTCCAACCACACCAAAACAATGGTGGATTGTGCTTCCAATCGCACTAGGAAAACCTCCATTGCATTTTATTGTTCTAAGTAGTTATTTGACTACTCACTTCTTGCATGACGTTGTGCATATTAAGATATGAGTGTGGTCCAAGAGATTATGTCCATAATCTCTTGAAGATAGTAAGATATGAGTGTCAATATCAAGAGACTATGTTCATAGTATCTTGAAGCTGTCATGTTATGCATATGAAGATAGTTCAAGAGACTATGCCCATAGTGTATGCTCATTCTTATTGGAGTTGGCATACATAGATAACCACCAGTGTATCACTCAGCACATTATCATTCTATAGCAAGTTATATTAAAAAGTTTCATCATGCACTTCTTTTCTTCTACAATGCTTAATTGTGCATTTCTACTCTTAGTATTCATTTGACATGAACATGTAATAATGATTTATTGAGATGCATGATCCTATCCACTTTGGTTACTTGCATCAGTAGGTTAGTTATTTTTGTCATTGAGTCTCTCCTAGCATCCACCTCCTACATAGCCCAAGAAGCATTGAGCCATCAAGTTAAGTATCCACACCTCTACAACAAAATTCACATAGTCTAAATGTTGGTCAACAAATTATGCACACCCTCTGGGTGGAGATGGCTACCAGAATTGGCAAGATGGTTGCTAATAGTGGAGATGGCTACTAGAAGTGGCAACATACTAGGACTCTCACACTAGAACCACTCCCACACTAGGACTCTCACTAAAGAACCACTTCCACACTAGAACCAGTTCCATATTATGACTCCCATACTATGTAGTTTTCTTTTGTCCTGATGTGCCCTGAGTAGTTCCTTTGGAACTCTCTGGCTATCCTCACTAGGATTTTGTTTTGACTCACACATAGATGTCTTGCTCACCCTGTGGGTAAGGACAAAGTTTCCATTACTTAAATTGGTTACCATTTTAATACTTGGCAAGCTCGATTGTATCTAGTGTACTACATAGTCCACTTCAAATTGGGTTGTATGATTGAAAGGTCTCCCAAGTATGATTTCCTTCCCCATAAGTTCTCCATTTGATAGCACATAGAAAATGATGGGCATGCCTTTAGTCTCTCTATAGTCTAAAGAATTTTGCATCCACCCTAAGAGGAAATATGGTGATCTTCAATAAGGTTTCACATCGGCATTGGTTTGGATGCTAAGCTAAGTAGACCCTTTTATTGGAATATTATGATATATGTGAGTAATGCCACATTCAATGCAACTTAGGTAAGCTTTTGTGGATTTATCAATATCCATCCCATCTACTAGTTGTGGCTTTGGCCTTTGTGTTGGTAGCTCAATCATTATGATCAGATAAATGCCGATGGGAACATATGCTATTTGTTGACTTATTAGGCTTTAGGACTTTTAGACTTTTTACTCTAGTGCACTATTAAGCACATCATCTGAGTATCAAGCTCTCAATAGCTAAGTCTCTCCTTGCAATGATAAGTATTGGTGTATCCGATCTTGTGAGTTTTTGCTTTCTCTCTTGAACCTGTGAGCTTATCAATTCTTCTTTGGTCTCTCAACTTTGTTTCTTGAACTTCCAACTTTTGTCTCCTCAAAATCTTGACTTAGTGTCCTTCTCTTTGCTCTTGCACTAGATGCAATTGTTCGTAGATTTTCCTGATGTGTCTTTGTCATTCAATAATAGATCTTCATGGTCTATGCCCTTGATACTCCTAGATACTTGGGTATTGTGATCCAATTAACGTTGCAAGCTAGGATGTCATTGTGCTTGATCCTTGGTGTCACTAAGGTACATGAGTTGTTGGCCTTCAAACCAAAATGAACAATGAGTAACCAAGTGTATTTCTTGACATTGGTTTAAGGTCCTATGCCAATATCTTAAAATTAAGTCTCTCAAAAGATCTACTAAATGAGTAAGTGAGACTAGCTAAAGGAAAATTGGAGCTAATGACATGGAAAGTTTTTGGCTCAAATATAATTCTTTGGTCTAAGTACTCTCTTTGAATGTGATGTGTAGTGACTTAAATTTGTCTCAATACACATGGTCAACAACCTAGTTGCACTTCCCTCACTTATGCGTAAATGCCCAATGGTGGTATGGATTACAACCTAGGTGATATTGCAGGCCTAGTGGTTGTGCCTAATGTAGTTTGACTTAAATCCTAGGGGTATAAACCTATGAATATTATACCTAGGGTTAGGTGTAAGGATGTCAAGATCCTAAACATAGATGTCATCAAGTGTACCAAATGCAAGTAGCTAGGGCCTAAACTTAAAGGCTTGAAGTTTGCTACTAATTATGTCTAAATATGCACACTCTATAAAGCAAGTTGCAAGTAGGCTAGGAGTGTTCTAATGTAACTACACTTGCACACTTGTGTGCAAGAAATGTTAGTTAAAATAAAACGTGTCAAGTTCTACAAGTAAGCCCTAAGGGTGAAGCTCTACCTAAATATGAAAATGCTAGTGTTATTGTATAAGAAGTCTAGGACAGTTATAGTTGGAATCAAGGTCCACATGATCCAAAGGCAAGTCTTAAGATTTGGAAGTGCATAGAGGGTGCACCTTGCACTTAGTGCAAGGTATTGGGATCATATTGTGGTCATAGGTGGTGGATACTCCCAAATGGGAAAGGCTCTTACCCTTGCGGATTTACTTATGTGCCAAGAATGTTGTGCCCTTAAGGAAAAGGGATCATATCCTTACCAAAAGGAGGATTATCCTTAAGCAAGGGGATACATGAACACAAGGATCAATTGAAAAATGTTATACTTAGGAAAAGGAGGGTTCTTCTTTAACAAAGGGATATAGAAGCACAATGACCAATGGAAATATGATAGGACAAGTATGGAGTAGAGGTGTATGGGTGGGAGTTGAAATTAGTATGGGAGTGCAAGTTCAAGAGTGTACTATGGAACTATAAGGGTAGAGTGAGGAAGTCCTAGTGTGAAAATGCTGATGTGTATGAGTACTAATGTGTGAGAGCTAGTGTGCGAGTACCAGTGTACAAGTTGAAGTGTGGGAGTGTAAGCATGGAAGTCCTAATGTGGGGTTAGGGGTAGAGTGTGGTAGTAGGATACCTACTATGGGGGAGATAGTGTAGGAGTGGGAATATAGTGTGGGATTAGAGTAGGGGGGAGTGCTAGGGTGGTGTGGGAGCATTTTGAGTGTAGCAATCCTACTATGGGATTGGGTCTAATGTGGGAATTCTTGTAGTTTGGGATTCCTAGTGTGGGAGCAATTCTAATGTGGTTGTGGGTGGTTCTAGTGTGAGTGTTCGTACCATGAGAGGCCTCCTAGTATAGGAGCCCTAGTGTGGGAGTGGTTCTAGTATGGGAATCTTAAGGTTCTAGTGTGGAAGTACTTGTAGTATGGGAGTCATAATATGGAACTGGTTCTAGTGTGGAAGTGGTTCTTTAGTGAGAGTCCTAGTGTGGGAGTGGTTCTAATGTGAGAGTCCTAGTATGTTGCCACTTCTAGTAGCTATCTCCACTATTAGCAACCATCTTGCCAATTGTGGTAGCCATCTCCACCTAGAGGGTGCGCGTAATTTGTTGACCAACATTTAGACTATGTGCATTTTGTTGTAGAGGTGTGGATACTTAACTTGATGGCTTAATGCTTCTTGGGCTATGTAGGAGGTGGGTGCTAGGGAAGACTCAATGACAACATCAACTGACCTACTAATGCAAGTAACCAAATTGCATAGGATCATGCATCTCAATAAATCATTATTACATGTTCATGTCAAATGAACACTAAGAGTAAAAATGCACAATTAAGCATTGTAGAAGAAAAGAAGTGCATGATGAAACTTTCTAATATAACTTGCTATAGAATGATAATGTGTTGAGTGATACATTGGTGGTTATCTATGTATGCCAACTCCAATAAGAATGAGCATACACTATGGGCATAGTCTCTTGAACTATCTTCATATGCATAACATGATAGCTTCAAGATACTATGAACATAGTCTCTTGATATTGACACTCATATCTTACTATCTTCAAGAGATTATGGACATAGTCTCTTGGACCACACTCATATCTTAATATGCACAACGTCATGCGTGTCTATGGGTATGTCTATATGCCCGTCTAATTTGCCATGTAGACGCAGTGGTAGATGCACAAAATAAATTAAATAAATGTGCGTCTGTCACCTGTGTATATGCGCATCTATTACGCATCTATTTCTGCATGTAAATTTCTTTATACATGCGATTATAGACGTGAGTTTGTAGATGCACAAAAAGATGGGTGGGTAGACGTGCCCGTAAGATTTTTTCTATATTCAACAATCGCGTCTAAAAGTGTGTCTAAGAGGCCTTTTTGTTGCAGTGTATGTTTAAATTGTTTTGTAGTATCATATCGTTGGTAGGACGCCTACTCCTAGAGAGGTAGGCTACCATCGAGGTCATAACCAGGTGTCCACTTGGCAGCATTTCTATGAGGAGGGACTCATCACAGAGGAGCAATATAATCATGCCATGAGGATTCCACAACCAGAAGAGGTATGTTTTATTTTTTACATGAAAAGTATAGGTAACTCTAATTTATTGTTTGTAATGGTATTTATATACCTTAATCCTTTATGTAGGCGAACCCTGATACAGTTGAGGATAGCGAAGGGGGGACTAGCAGTAGCGGCACCAGCACCAGCACTGGCAGCGGTGGTGGTAGTGATGATGATGCCTCTTATGAGGAGATGTAGAGGAGCCCCATGGATGCATGCCTCCCCTTGGCTTGTAGTTTTCATTTTTGATATGTATTACTTTCAGCTAGTGCTTGCGACCATGACCATGCTTGAGGTCACAAGCACTAGAACTCATAATGTAAAAACGTTTCATCTATATATATGAAATTTCCTATTTTACATACATTGTTTTGTTTTCAGTACAAAAATCTTAGAAATAATATTTTTCTGTTTTCCCTAAGCATACAATTCGATGTTGATGGGGGGAAAAAAAAACCAGAGAGCATGTGGCTTGCAAAGCCACTCTCAGGTTTTTTTTTCATACCTCTGTTTTGCGCATCTATCAGGGAATCTAAATTGCAGGAAAAATGCACGTCTATTATCGTCAAAAATTTGTAGAGTACACGACATTTTAGATGCGCAGTTACACGCATGTATAGACACAGAATATGAATATATCTACTTTTTTATAAATATGATTATATATTTACGGAGCGTGTCAATATGCGCATCTATATGCATGTGTAAGTTTCACTATAAGCACACTTTTAGACGCGGAAGTAGACGCGATAATAAATGCGCCCGATATTTTTAACACAGTTCAAATATTGTGTCTATAAGCGCGTCAATGGAGCCTTTTTGTTGTAGTGACATCTACTCCCTCCAAGATGTTACAAGCTATCAAGATGAACAATTCAAACCTCGACTCGACAGCTCACAGTATTTAGTTTGGAGTACAATTGGCTCTAGTGAACTATACAAATGGGTGCCTATTACTTGGAAATCCTAGTGGGAAAACTTTACGCTCACCAAATCCTACAACCTCTATTTTGGGCCCTCATGGATCTCTAACTTTTGTACAATAGCCTCCATTATTCCCTACTCCTAGCACTCCCTTCAACTCCTCCTCTGACCCATGCCTCGTTTGACTCTACCCCTTGGATCTAGAACTCTCTATTCCACCCATTCCACTAGACACTCAATCCAACCCCACAGTGGTACCCCTAATCTAGCATAAGATTCATGAGTTCCGAAAGATGAAGGATACATTGAAGAATGACTCATGTTGGAAATGCATGCAATCTAGGAGAAGAGACTGAATCCCATAAGCATAGTGGTGGAAAGTGCTACCAACCACCCCATAGGACTATAAACCAATGTACTTGCCTATCATTTAAATGTAATGTCATAGTATTTTTGTTCTTTTAGTCATGTTTCATTGTCCACTTACACAAGATTATGTTTATGAGTCAAAGCTTCAATCTTGGAACCTAATTCACTTGTGTAATAGTCAGTTGTCATATCTATGTCTTCATGAGTCTTGCTTTTATCCTCCATCCTCCATAGCCATACTCTAAATCCATGCTTTAGTCAACATGGTATCAAAGCCATGGTGAGCATGGCTCAACTTAACAAACTTCTCTCTCAGGTGCTCTTCATCTTTGGTCAGCTCATGAGCTCATTCCTTACTTCCACTCCACTTTTCCTTTCATGGCGACCATAGTTAGCTTTTGCACTATCTCCTTTGAGCTCCTGGATCTCTCAAACTGTAGCATATCTTCAAGTTATTTCTTCTATGGATTTGATCCTTAACTCAAGGCACTCCTTTGTGTCACATCATGGTCTGACACTGGTCACTATCCAGCACAACATTTTGGAAATTCATCGTCATTGCCGTGAAATGCGCTTGTGGTGGTCATATAGTCTGCACTGCATCTCTATTTTGTGATTGATTGAGTGGTCATAGGGCTTTCAAAGCCCACTCTATAGGCTCACTCATAACTAAGCAACTCATTGAACAATCCATCCCACATGTTGTAGTCGAGGAAAAACCTGTTGACCTACCTACTAACCGTAATCCACCATAGCTGCTTTAACTTTAAGCTCCAAAATCCCATCATTTTCTCCCTTCTCCAAGACTACTAGAGTTCTTGTTACTCTGATTTGAGTTCCTACTCAGTTCACAAAAAAAAAAAGGGCATAAAACTACTAAGGAGGAAAGATTTGTGAAGATTGGAAGGCTCAAGCAAGAGCAACAAATTAGTTTCTCTTAAGGCTCAAACTATGTGAAGATTTGTGAAGATTGGAAGGCTCATGTATGAAGAAATTTACACGCAGAAATAGATGCGTAACAGACGTCCATACATATGCGTGAATACAAGCGTATAAAAAAACCAAAAATTTCATTTATTTAATTTATTTTATGCATCTAGCAGCAGGTCTACATGGCAAATTAGATGAGCATATAGACATGCCCATAGACACGCTTTTACAAGCGCCCATAGACGTGAACGCAAAACAAAAAATCTTTTTTTTTTTAGATATTCAATTTATTTTTTTACATTTAAATTATGTAGCACGTGTATGAGTGAGTGTACTCTGCATTTTAGATGCACTTGTAAACACGTGTTTTCTGCAATTTAGATGCGTAGATAGACACGCAAAACAGAACTGGAAAAAAAAATCAGAGAGCATGTGCAACTACATGCTCCCTGGTTTTTTTTTCCCCTCCCATACATCAAATTGTGCATTTGGAAAAAAGACAATGGATCTGAAAGCATGAGAATTGAAAACAAATGTCAAGGTATTCATTATAGATAAAAAGCATTTGCATGGGCAGTTTAAGTGCTTGCGACCTAAAGCGTGGCCGCAAGTAGTAGGCTCAAAGATGGATAATAGATATACAAGAAAACAAGGCCATAGAGGAGGTATGGTGCTCCTCTACGAATCTGAAGAAGAAACATCTTCGCTAGCACCACCATGGCTACTAACATCGCTATCCCCCTCCTCGCTATGCTCCACATCGGGGTTCGCCTACACACACAAAAGATCAAGGTTTCTTACATACACATGGTGGAGAAAAAGTTATAATTAGCTATACTTTTAATAGGAATGTAAGAAAAACATACCTCCTTTGGCTGTCGAATCCTCAGCCCGGTTGTATTGGTCCTCAGTGTGATGAGAACCTCCTCATAGAAGTGAAGCCATGTGGCTACGTGGTTATGGCCTCGATGGTAACCTACCTCTCTAGGAGTAGGTATCCTACCAACGATAGTAGTCTGCAAAACAATTATGATTTATACAAACAATTATGAGACACAATGTATTAGAACAAATTATATAAAGAATTTAAAGAAATATAAATTTTAAAAAACTAGATATCAAAATATACTTACAAACTCTGCCTCCCACGACTCTCTACCGCCCGATCCGTAATGCGATGATCCCATGGTTTCCATTTGGATGCGTCCCACCTCTGCATGCTGGCGATTCTTCACCTTCTATGCTGCTTTTATCTTGGCTTTCTTCCACTCTATGCGGTGGCACATAAGTGGTTTGCTATAGGCTCCATGCCCCTCCTCCTGTCTCCGCAGTGAGTCCTTGGCACGTGTCATGAGGTGGGATCTTTTGTTGTGAAGCAAATCCCTCACTTTTGTGCGTCCCCAATCATCCAAGAATCACTGACCCTTAGGTTTTGGGTACCTCCTATGGACTGCCCTCAACACCTCTTGCCACAAGCCGCTTTTCTGATTTTTGAAGTAAACGAAACAATCTTTATACGTCGCATGCACAATGCTCCTCATATACACCATTACATCCCTTCCTTCTTCATCATGGAAGATGCCACCCAGTATTTGTAACTCTATAGTACTAGCATACAGGCTCCTCTACGTGATTTTCTAGTGATGGTGATCGCTCGCAACCTCCTAGGCAACCCCCACACAAGCCTCGTCCTCCCCCTCGACTCTCCCTCCTCCCTCTCTGTTGACTACCCTCTACCTCGCTGGATGCACGTGCATCAGCTGACGCTTGTGCTTCAGCCGATGCATGTACAGGTGGTGCACGTGGAGTACCTACAATTGGAGTTTGGAAAGTAATGCCAGGCAAAGACTTCAGAGGCATTACAGACATGACATTGAACACCTCGTCTATTGTGGGAGAGCGGCCAAGGTGTTTGGTCATCTCTCCCATGAAGTCTAATTCCCTACTAGGAAAACCTCCAAAAAATACATTGACCCCTCTACCGAACAAGTCCAATGTATCATTCATGCGATCCAAATTCGGGTCATTGCTAGATGAACCAGGATGTGACATTTGCAAAAAGAACACAGGAAAAAGACAAATTCGTACAATTCTAGAAATAAAAAATTCCAATATGGCTCATTTTCTATTGTGTTTTGTAGTCCAAAAATTCCTTGACTTCTCATTTTCCATTATATCACATTTGTTTGCATACAAAAAATCATATATTACCTTCATCCACACATAAACATTTTCAAAGAGCCATAATCCTTGATCCAAGCAAACATTAATTATGAAAAATCATTCAGTGAGCCTAGAATCATTATGTAAGAGAAGGCTTTTCATCATACTCGCGCATTTTTATTTTCTTCAAGTGTATTTTTCAAGCACTTACTAAGGTCCATTTAAGTGAAACAAAGGTGTGAAAATCCCATAGAGAAAATACATGGATGCTCATGGCACTTGAAAGTGCTAATAATCTAGCTTTCTTTAGATATTGAGCATAAAACTTAAGTGCTAATGCTTCTCATTCATTGGCCTTTGAACATTAAACATGGAAATTAATAACAATACTAAATTATTGTTCATTCCCTAAATTAAGCCACTTGGAGGTGAAAATTTTCCCAGACACTATATAAGTAATCCCCCCAAGTCCCACTCTCAAATATGGGGTTAAGATTTAGCCACTTGGTCAAATCTTTACTCCTTATTTGAAAGTGGAGCTTGGAAGATTCCCAAATTCTCTAATATGGTATCGAAAGTATAATGCTACCTAATTCACTACGTTGGAAGGCTAAAGCTTCTAAAATTTTGATCATGAATCAAGAAAATTTGGTCACATTCATCATTGCAAAAATATATTGTTGATTAAAAAACTAGGTCTACACCCCATGCCCATTGTGTTTTTGTTCTTAGTTTTCTTTAGTTATCAATATAAAGAAACATAATAAGCACAATAACGTTTAGGCAATGAAATTTTTTTTTTAATCAAAGCTAGCTGGTGCGTGTATAACCGTGTCTAAAATGCAAGATAGACACGTTCTCAGACGCGTCCCTAAAGGCAACCCTCTAGTTAGAGTGCGTGTATATCCACATCTGAGATGCACTATAGATGCGCTATCAGATGCGATTTATAGGTCAATGCTTCTGGCGCGTGTGTATCCTCGCGTGTGGACTGCAGAATACACGCGTCTAGAGATGCGACTCTGAAGTCAGAGCTTCTAGGCAGGGCACGTGTATTCCCGCGTCTTACATGCAGGATACACGCGCATGGAGACACAACTTTGAAGTCAAAGCTTCTTCTGTGTAGAGCGCGTATATTCTCGTGTCTCCGACGCAAAATACACGCGCTCTAAGACGCGGCCTCAGATGCAATGACAGCAAACATAGCTTCATGTCTATCCCTGTGTCTGTACTGAATTGTAGACGCACTGGCAAACGCACTGAGTCGGCTGATTTCAGTCCGACGACCGCCATTCATGATTTATTTGTGCTATACAAAATGCAATCATAGATCCTAATACACAGAAAGAGAGAGAAAGAGAGAGAGAGAGAGAGAGAGGACTCACCTTGGGTGTTTGGTGTGGCGGGTTGTGGCGCTTATTCCTTCTCCTTCTTCCTCTCCTTGGTGAGTTACTCTCCTTTGATGCTTGCTTAGTGCTTGTTGTCTCCTCCCTTTGCTTCTTCTTCCTCTTGTTCTCCTCTCTCTTGTTCTCTCTTTGTGCCTCACCTTGGCTTTCCTTTTTCCCCTCTTGTCTCTTTGAAATGAAAGAGGAGGCGAATCATGAGGAGGTGAGGCATGAAGAGACTGCATGTCGGGTAAACTCGAGCTTCAAAACTGCAAAAAATGCAGGAAAGGAAAGGCGCAGTTTGAAAAGAAATGATTTAAGTATCTTTTGAATTTTGACGTTTGCATCTATTTTCGTATGTATATGTGCGTCTAAGTTTACGTAAACGCGCGTATACACGCGAAATTAGACGCGTAAATAGACGTAAATTTAGATGCGTAGGTAAATGCAGATATAGATGCGCATTTACTTTTTCCAAGTTGTACTCGACTATACACTCAACCATCTCTAACCTTTCAAAAATAACTCATTTGGATTTGTCAATATATTCTTAATGGGAAGAAGGGTCAAATAATCATCCAAGCCAAAATTCTAATCTCTTCTGATTAGATAAAACTATAGAATTATACCTGGTATTTTCCTAAGTCCACTCTCTCACACAAAACTTCTTCGAACTAGGATTTTTAACTTGCCGAACTGCAGAGACACGTCCTCCAAAGACAAAATCTAGACTGCATCTGTATTAAATTGATGTTAAAAGTTGGTAACAATGTGCTATTTGTGTACAATTTTGCTAAAAGTTTTTGCAATGTTAGGCATTATTTCTAGGTGTTGTCACGCATGGGCCCCAAAAGTTGAGAAAGCCTCTAGACCTTGAAGACCGCTTTCACTATTGCCCCAGTTCTAGTTCATCTAGATCCTACCAAGCTGCTTTTCTTGGAGACCAATGACCCCCCAAAAGGGATTTAGGGTTTTTTATATATAGTTCAAAAAGTGAAAGAGAGCTCATTCTTTGATGTGTGGTAAATTGGACTCTTCTTCTTCTCTTCTTCTCTTCTCTTGCTTACTTGATACTGCTTGAAGGAGGGAGTGAGAGTGAGTGAGGGAGTGGGGGTGTGAGGGCTAGGGATCTTGGAAGTGAAGCCCCCCTCCATCTCCTCTTTTCTTATTCTTCTATTCTCTTTTCTCATCTTGCGCGTGGCTATGGAGGATGGAGCTAGGAGGAAGAGGCTTAAGGATGCTTGAGCTTGAATCACGAATCGTGGAGCTATCAAAGAGGAAGCGATTCAATCGGGCATCAAGCTAAGATAACTAAACTCATAGAGAGGGATAGCACGTCAGCTATGGG
Organism: Lygodium microphyllum; assembly: GCF_053477565.2. Lineage (NCBI taxonomy): Eukaryota > Viridiplantae > Streptophyta > Polypodiopsida > Schizaeales > Lygodiaceae > Lygodium > Lygodium microphyllum. The sequence continues at coordinate 125,938,701 of NC_141160.1, read as the reverse complement.
AGGGGTAGCCATTAGTGCTTGCTTGAAATGCTTGAACAATAAGCGATCCGTGGGACTTGGTGGTTGAGCTTGAGCTCGCCTCTACAATGTTGAAAGCTTGTGGCAGCTTAGATGGTAGACAAGGACCTAGTTAGGCATATGGAGATGATTACTCTACAATTGATAGAAAAAGATTTTAGTAATGCTTCAGCTGATATATATTTAAGATGTGGCTTGGTTTCAAAAGCATAAAGCTTCCTCTTCGGGATGTAATCTCATGAAATACATTTATTTTAAGATTTTTCTAATTTGGGCATGTTTAGCAAGTACTTCATTTTTTTGAATGAATGCTTTTGGGGGGGCTTAACCACTCCAAATGTAATTACATTTACTTACATCTTGAAAGTATGTGGTAGGATTGGAGTAGTGGGCAAAGGGCATCAAATACATGGTGAGATAATGAGAGAGAGGATGATTGCTAAAAGATGTGATAATTGCTAATTTTTTAATACATATGTATGCCAAATGCAACTTGGTTGTAAAAGCTCTGGTGGAGTTTGATAAACATCTAGTACACAAAGCAGACATATAAAATGTGCTAATTGCAAGGTGTGCTAAATAGCGACACAATCAATCAATAAAGAAGTGTTTTGAAAATTTCATATTGAGGTCCTTCTTCAACCACATTTCCACTTTTGGTTACATCTTGTAAGCATATGGCATTATGCAGTAGTAACATAAACTACCATGCACATATAGACTACAGACCTCCGTTATTTTGGTCCAAGTTTTGAGTATTTTTTTCTTACCATTTTTAGTGCTATAAGTGTATTTATCATCCTTGATTTTTTTATTTCCAAAAAAACTTCTAAATGGGTGCAACATAGCATGTTTTCAGCCCATCATCATCTTGACCAGTTGCCCAACCAATGCTATTAGGGCTAGTATGAAATTTAATCATAAGAGGTCTTCATCTTGTATACTCAACTTTCCTTAAGGTAGATGTAGTCTTCAATACCTTCTTCATTTGTTTCGTAGCTTTTATATGCATCCTTTCCCATTGAAAATTTTGCCCCTTTCTCAACAACTAATAAAGAACATCTACAACATATGTGAAGTGAGGTATTCAAATGAGGTAGAATACACATGCCCCTAAAAACATTCGCATCTCTGAAGTAGAATAATAAGTCTCTTGTATCCAACCAACAACATCAAAGTTGAATACAAATGGATTTTCTGCGATAAAGCCCACACATATGTCCCACAATTGGCAGTTCATCCTATCCAAATATAGACTTTTGACTAGAAAGAGTAAGATGGATCTCTTTGAGACTAGTTAGAATCTTATCCTAGTTTGCAATGTTACTAGCAATAATTTTCCTCCATCCCTAATCATTAAACTCATCATGTTTCTCTACTTCTACAAATCCTTTAATAGGAACATCATCCAAGAATGGCATAATTAAATGAGGAATATAAACTTTCAACACTTTGTTCATAGCATTCATCATGTGTGCCACTGAGTTTGTTCCCCCTTGTGGTAGAGTACAAGTCACTGTATTAAACACAAGGTGTCTTCATAGTGCTAATATCCTTAAATTCAATTGCTAATAACTAGAATTGGTTATAGCTAGAATACATGTCTCCCAAAGAAATAGATTGCTCTTTCATCAAAATGCCTATATAAATTCATCAACAATAGGACTTTCTCCCAAATTCCTCATGGTCATCTTATTAATCGGCTACATATCCTAAGTGAATCTCAAAGTCTCAGTTTTGTTAGGTACAATGAACCATCTATTTGAGTAAGGGGCTGATTAAGGCTTCAAAATACCCATCTAAATCTTCTCATTTAGTAATTCCACGAGAATAGGGAAATAAGTGTTTGGCATTAGTATCATCTGCAAGTTCAATGGTAGATGTGGGATAGTAAATATGACAATAGGGATCACAACTCCTTGATCTACATAGCCAATTTTAAATGGCTAAAATGAAAAAGTATGGCTCAAAGAACCCAAGGCTTACATGTAACGTGTCCACCTAGTATCATCCAGGACACGTCTTAGCAGACCATCGGAAAGGATGTCTAGAAAGCTCTGCCTGGCACTCCCATGGAATGTTACGGGATTTGCGATCTAGGTTTACCCGCGTCTGCCATGTAGCGGAAGTATCCTGGCCGTTCCCACTTAGGATCAATCAGAATTAGGGTTTTCTTGATAGGTCATTACCTAACAGCAACTAGCATCGGACACGAGCGAACTACTTTATACAAAAACGCCAGGTCCGAAGCGGATTTACGCTGCACTTGGTTCAAGGAGAATGGGAAATGAGAGGGATGCAAAGCTCAACCTCTCTGCCAGAAGGCATAGTCCCATTTCGTCCCCCTAAAACAGTGTAAATCGGTCAAGACATCACTCTAGGTCAACGCTTTCATTATTCGTTTCCTTTTACGATCATTCCGCTGTTTTTCGAGATTTTGAGAAAAGTTCGCGGCTAACCGGGACCACCCATCCGTAGGACAGACCCATGGCCCATCCTCCGCACTTTCCTTGGTTTGTTTTAGCTATGTAATTATCTAACACATTAATTTGACATGTAACAATCAGCTTCTTTAATTAATCCATTAAGCATTGGTTCCTTCACGTAATCTTATCACGTGACATAGAAAAATAGTATCAAACAAGTTCTTTATTAACATAACATCATTCTTATCTTTGAAATACAAGGAATTCCTCCCGTAGGCTTGTCCATAATCCGCCCGAAGGCTATCCAGTAATCCACGAGGATCACTAATCCAAGATTCTGCCCGTAGACTAGTATGTGGGCCTTGAGATCCAATCCCGAGTCACGTTAGCCTCTTGTGCAGGACCCGGAAGGCGAGGGATTTACGGCCAGAGCCCCCCCTGGTACCCAAGCGTCCTCATGCTCCAAGTAGAGCTCAACGGAGAGACCTCTCGCGGCGGGTTCGGTCCACGTTCCCAGCGCGGTCAACAACCCCCTTGGTTAGGGTCAGGCAGGCAGTCGGGGTAACTGAAACTGCCTCTCCCTTCAGGCCTTCAACCTGAAGTATAGATATTCATTTAATTTGTAATTCATAAATCAAACAGTGCTCTAAAATCTCTAGCAAAGCACAAACATTTCCATTAATCGACCTTGTCGTTTGGAAAACTTCTAAGGACTGATTCTTTCCTTTCGAACGCATCAGCACTCGGTTCCAAGGTGTCTTGCAATTTGGCAAGATCCCTTATATTCTAGGTAAGGGGGTACCTTATTAACCCAACTTGGTCAACCCTAAAGTTCATTGGATACTTTAGTTTCTGGTTTTTTTAACCTTCCTTATTTAGAAGAATATCAAAGAATACATCCTTTTGCAAGATGACTTGTGTAAGGATCTGCCATCCTTGCTGAGGGTATTCAACCTTTTTTCTTGTGAATCAATCACAAGACCATATGACTTCCTACTTGCTGCGCAAGTCCTGCATCGTAATATACGATAAAACAATCAATTTTAGCTTCTTTAGACCTAGGATCTCTTTTTAAGAACCTCAGGGACAAACCCTAGTTCTTTTTTATTTACGATTTATTGACCCTACAATTAGGGAAGGTAGTCAAGTGCTTAAGGTATAAACATTTCTTTGGTCTTTAAATCATTCCCAAGGCATATTTTGCAGTATGGCATTTCTAAGTTTAGATTAATTTGGTTATCTTTTGGAAGGTAATGTCAAGATCACCTCGGCACGATTTCTTATCCTTATGACAATTGATTTTTTAGTCCTAAACTTTATTGCTTTGAGGTTAGGTAAATTCAATTTAATCTTCCTTTTTCCTTTCAAACGAAACTCATGCCAAATAACAATCTTTTCCTTGCTAAGATATGCAATTAGCAATGATAACTTCCTAGTAATTCGAGCAACGTAAGAACCCTTTCATGAATTTCATCTTCTATGGTGATTCGTTGCAAAAAGGAATAGGGGTTAATGGTGCAAGATGCAGTTTTTTAATTCCTTCAAGATTTAATTGGAATATACTACTTTAGTGGGTAAATAATCATGCTCATAATTTCATCTCAGTGCATAAGGCTATTTGAAGGAAAACCATGTTTATACTTTATCCATTTTTCATGATCAATTAACTAAATTCCTTTATTGTAAATAACTAGGAAAAATATATCTTATCCCTAACAATTCATCTTGCATGATTAAATTAAAATCGATATAAAATCAAGAAGGAAAAACCTGGTTTTGTGGTGAGATATCCACATGGATATCGGGAGATGACCCTCTCGCAGCTACTCCTTGGACTTTCTTAGGTGGCATCGCAATTGTAATCCTTCGGATGTGAATGCAGCTTTTACTCTCTTTTTTGGATTTCTACCACCGCTTCAATACTCTTCTTCTTTGTGGAGCTTACGAGGGAATGGGTGCTTAAATCTCGGGTGGGAGTATAAACCCACTTGGAGAAGGCTTGTGGAAGCCCACAAGGAAGGATTTAAGCGCTTATAGGACCCTTACAATATGAAAAGGGCTTATAGGACCCTAAGGTATTTCATGGGAAAAAACCACGGAGAGGATTAATGGGTTTTGAGGCCAAGGGGAGAGGGGGTTAAACATGGTTGGGGTTTAGTGGCTCTACGAAAAGGGGTTAAGGGTTCAAAAAGGGGCTTAGGGACTATAGGCACGGGGTTTTTTTTTTTTTGCGGAAAGGCCCTTACGAATGGTGCTTTTGGGAAAAGAGCTTACGAATGGCCTGGGGGCTTTGAAGCCTATTTGAGAAAAGGCCTCTTGCGAATGAAACTGTGGGATTTAGGCCCATGGGGAAACGGGTTTTAAGGGAGGGCTTTTAAACCCCCTCCCGGAATGGACCACATGTGTACAAGGTCTTAGGCCTTGCTTCTTTTAAGAAGCTTCCAAAACTTAGGAAGCTTGTGTTTTTCCCCTAAAAGCACGTGGTCAAAGAAGAGGAAAAAAAAAACACAAAATGGGGGATGACGAACGCTTGTCAGGGAGTCGGTGGGGATAAAGATTGCAGCGCTATGAGAGCTGGTCTAGGTGGCGGATTCGGCGGCAGTGGCATTGCCCAGTGGTGCTCCACGATGGCCCTTTCTTCCTCAACAGCTCGGTATAATCCTCCTGCGGCACAATGACTTCTCCTCTCCCTTCCCTCCACGGCACAACAGGGCATCCCGTCACTCCCCCGCTTTCCTCCACACACGTTACCGTCGGCGCGGCACAGTAATTTGTCCTCCACACGGCAGCAGTTGTCTCAGTCTTCTACTCTCCCTCTTGGTCTATCAGTATCACGCCTTTCCCTCCTTCGTCATCTTTAGAAGAGGAGGTATTTATGGGAAGAGGAGGGTAGGGCCTCCCTCTCCCACGTGGATCCTGCATGTAATCCCTTCCCCCCCACCTCTACATTCTCCAAATAGAGCCATCCTCTTCCCTCGGCCACGCTTTGGCTGGGGAAAAGAGGATTTTTTTAAAAAAATTTGCATTAAATCTAATATTACCCCATATCCTCCTCCCAAGAGGAGGTTCACATGCAAAGTATGCGGTTTCGTTACACCATGTCTCGTTTGGGCTCAGTGGAGAGTGTATTAGATTAACCCGTCCCAACCCACAATGTAATATTGTCACTTCCCCGAGACTTCACATGGCCTTTATAATATTTTTAACAAAAATATTACATTTTCTCCCCCTTAGAAGAATCGAGATGACCTCATCTCGAGATAAACTAGGGATATTGATGGTTGAGAGTGCCTTCATCTACCCAAGTAGCATCCTCTTCGGGATAATCTTTCCACTGGACGAGGCATTCTCTCAAGGTTCTGGATCTTAACTGTCTCTCCCTAACATCTAAGATCCTATCCGGCCTTAGTTTAATGTAACGTGTCCCCTAGTATCATCCAAGACACGTCTTAGCAGTCCATCGGAAAGGATGTCTAGAAAGCTCCGCTCGGCACTCTTGTGGAATGTTACGGGTTTTACGATCTAGGTCTTTCCGCGTCTGCCACGTAGCGGAAGTATCCTGGCCGTTCCCACTTAGGATCGACCGGAATTAGGGTTTTCCTGATGGGTCATTAGCTAACAGCAACTAGCGTCAGACCCGAGCGAACTACTTTACGTAGAAACGCCAGATCTGAAGCGGATTCACGCTGCACTTGGTTCAAGGAGAATGGGAAACGAGAGGGATGCAAAGCTCAACCTCTCTGCCATAAGGCATAGTCCCATTCCGTTCCCCTAAAACAGCGTAAATCGGGTAAGACGTAACTCTAGGTCATCGTTCTCGTTATTCTTTTTGATGATGATGATCATCCCGCTGTTCTTCGAGATTTTTGAGAAAAGTTCCCGGCTAACCGGGACCACCCAGCCGTAGGACGGACCCATGGCCCATCCTCCGCACTTTCCTCGGTTTATTTTAGTTATGTAATTATCTAACACATTAATTTGACATATAACAATCAACTTCTTTAATTAACCTTGTTAAGCACTGGTTCCTTCACATAATCTTATCACGTGACATAGAAAAACAACATCAAGCAAGTTCTTTTAACATTTCATCATTTTCTCTTTGAAAATACAAGGAGTTCCACCCGTAGGCTTGTCCTTAATCTGCCCGAAGGCTAACCAGTAATCTCCAGGGATCACTATTCCAAGTTTCCGCCCTCGTCAACTAGTATGCGGGCCTCGAGATCCAATCCCAAGTCACGTTAGCCTCTTGTGTAGGACCCGGAAGGCGAGGGATTTACAGCCAGAGTCCCCCCTGGCACCCAGGCGTCCTCCTACTCCAAGTAGAGCTTAATGGAAAGACCTCTCGCAGAAGGTTCGGTCCACGTTCCCGACGCGGTCAACAACCCCCTTGGTTAGGGTCAGGCAGGCAGTCGGGGGTAACTGAAGCTGCATCTCCCTTCAGGTCTTTTTAACCTGAAGTATAGGTACTCATTTAATTTGTAATTCATAATTCAAACAGAGCCTAAAATCTCTAGCAAGCACAAACATTTCCATTAATCAACCTAGTTGTATGGCAAGCAGCTAAGGAAGTGTTCTTTCCTTTTTGAGTGTATCAGCACTCGTTCCCAAGGTGTCATGTAAATTTGGCAAGATCCTTTTTCATTCCGGTGTTAGGGCATACCCAACTTGGTTAACCCTAAAGTGCTTTAGATATGCTAGTTCCCGGTTTACAACTTACCTTATTTAGAAGGATATCCAAAAATACGTCTTTTTGCAAGATAACTTGCGTAAGGATCTGCCGTCCTTGATGAGGGTTTTTCCCTTTTCTCCTTGTGAATCAATCACAAGACTAAATGATTTCATACATGTTGCGCAAGTCCTGCGATGGAATAATCTGCTTAGATTCTTTGAGCTGACATATGTCAAGCCTAGGGTTTCTTCTTTTAAGATCCTTAGGGACAAACCCTAGTTTCTTATTTTTATGAATTTATTATCCCTACGGTAAGGAAAGTAGTCAAGTGTTTAGGGTATGAATGTTTCTATGTTTAGATTGGATCAGTTATCTTTTGGAAGGTAATATTAATTGTCTTGTTACGGTTTTACTATCCTTGTGACAATTTACTCTCCCAATCAATACAGTTTAATTTGGCATATAGCTTGATGCCAAGGTGATACAAAGAGCGACAATACTCCTTGGGACAAAAAGGCCTAGCTGAAAAATTGGTGCATACACACTTTATTAGTTCCAAGTCCTCAAATAGCAGGGGAAAAGTGTTAATAGAGTGTCATCCAGCAGTCCCCTTTTACATTTTCTTTCCAAATGAATTCGTATATCTAGTTTTTATACTTGTTAATTCCTAACATTTAACTTCCTCCTCCTTTAAAGATGAACTCATGCCAAATAACAACAATTTCCTTGCTAAGATGTGCAACTAGCAAAGATAACTCCCTAGTAATTTGAGCATTGAAGAAACCTTTCTTGAATTTAGCTATTTACCATGAATCATTGCGAAATGGAATAAGACTAATGGTGCAAGATATAATTTCTACACTTTAGGAATATATTACTATAGTAAATGGTTAATCTTGCTTGTAATTTTATAATGCCTGATGCAATTTGAAGAAAGCTTAGTTGTATACATTGTCATTCATAAGTTAACTCCTTCGTTTAGAAATAACTCGAACAAATATATACTATCCTTAACAATTTTTCTTTGCATGATCGACTTAAAACCGAATTAACACCAAGAAGAAAAAAAAAACCTGGCTTTGAGGTGAGATATCCACATGGATATCGGGAGATGACCCTCCCACAGCTACACCTTGGACTTTCTTCGGCGGCACCGTAGTTCAAATGTGAGATAGCCTTTTCCTTTTTCTTCTTGGAATTCCACCGTCTTCTCCTTCCTTTTCTTTTACCTTTTTCCCACTCTTCCTCCTTCACTCCCTCTTTTCACTCCCTCTACTTCCCTCCCTATCTTTTATCTTACGGCTATTTCTTCCTTACGAGATACCGTACGAGGCCATGATAATGAATTGGATTTTTAGGACATGGGAGTGTGTGGACACCGGCTTGTTTGATAAAACTAAGAACACAAAGCTCAACTAAGAGAGCACCTGCACAAAAATATCTAAAAAGTGAGTGAAGGAATTAAGGCAAGAGAATGGAAGTTTGCAAGGCAACCTAAGGACAAAGTAGGCCTATGGGTGTGACCTGAATAGTCTAAAGAGCTAAGAGGGGGGGAAAAGAACAAGGGATTAGGGGAAAAATAAAAACCGGGAGGGGAAACAAGGGGGCTTATGGGGATTAAAACCAGGGGGAAAAGGGGCTTAAGGACCACTTAAAGGTCCTTCAATGGCAAATTAGGGGGGGGGGGGGAAAATAGGGCCTAAAATCCCTTAGGAAGGAATTAGTGGGGTAGCCTTAAGAAGCTATATGAAGGGGCCTAAGGGGTCCATGGGGGGTTTTACAAAAAAAACACGGGGACAACACGGACCTTTAAGGTCTTTTTTTTTTTTGAGGGGGAAAAGGAGCTTATGAAGCCCCTTAGAAGCTTCTAGAAGCTTCAGTGCTTCTACACGTGCAGGTTGGAGGCCGTCGGCAGACAACGGCGGAAATCAGGTTGCTGGGGCGGTAGATGGAAGATAGTGGCCCTTGTAGCGCCTCCTCTCCAATCCTCCTATCCCTAACGTGGCAACGGCAGCGCGTCGTCAATCTCCCTCTTCCTCAGGATGCTCCAGATTCTCCCCTTATGCATTAATGGCAGTGCCTCTCTCCCTTTTTCCACGGCTCAGTCTCCCCTTGGTTTAAATAGTGGAGGGGAGGGGGATCTTTCCTCACGGCGTGTCAACACGCATGGTCCCCCTCCCTCCTAAGGCTCCACCAAGGAGCTTATAGCTCCTTCTATTCCCCTCCCCCTCCAGCTTGTCAGTTGGCTGGAGGGATAAGGGGGGAATTTTTTTAAAAAAAAATTCCATAAGTCCCATTTATTTTCTTAACGTGGTATATTACATTCTCTCCCCCTTGGAGGAATCGAGATGTCCTCATCTCGAGATAAACTGGGGATATTGATGGTTGAGAGTGCCTTCATCTACCCAGGTGGCATCCTCTTCGGAATAATCTTTCCACTGGACGAGGCATTCTCTTAAGGATTCTAGATCTTAATTGTCTTTCCCTAACATCTAAGATTCTTTCTGGCCTTAGTTCAAGGACTCCTTGACTAGGCATTACAATTTGTTGGTCATCAAGTACATGATTAGGATTGGGTACATATTTTTTCAATAGGCTGATATGGAATACATTGTGAACCTTTAGGTTCTCAGGAAGTTGCAATCTATAAGCATTGGGTCCTAGGCATTTGAGGATTTTATATGGCCCACAATACCTTGGACTTAGCTTCTTGCATTCTCCTAGAGATAGAAAACTCTTTTTAGGGTGTACCCGAATGAAGACCATGTCTCCTTCTTCGAAGACTCTTTCTTGACGTTTCAAATCTACATATGCCTTTTGTCTATCCTTGGCTGCTTGTATGTCTTGTCTTATTGACCTTATTTGATCATCCATGTCCTCCAACATTTGTCTTGAAGCTTGAACTCTTAGGGCTGGATCAGAAAAGTTTAGGGGACTTCGGCAATCATGACCATACAATTCCTGGAAAGGGGTCATTTCAATGCTCTGCTGGTAAGAAGCATTGTAGGCAAATTCAACTAATGGCAAGTATTGAATCCACCTCTTCGGCTCTCGACAGCAGTATGCCCTAAGCATATCCTCAATGATTTGATTTACTCGCTCTATTTGGCCATCTGTTTGGGGATGGTAGGTGGTGCTAAAACAGAGTTGAGTCCCAATAGCTTCAAAGATAGCTCTCCAGAAGTGTGATGTGAAGAGAGAATCTCGATCACTAATGATTCTTCTAGGTAACCCATGTAGCTTGATTATCTCCTTGATAAACAATCTTGCAATGTCGAAGGCTTTATAGTTTGTCTTTACTGGAATCAGGTGTGCAACCTTGGTAAGCATGTCAACCACAACCATAATGGAATTGTATCCTCCTTGGACTTGGGGTAAGCCCACAACAAAATCCATACTGATGAATTCCCATTTCATTTGGGGAATGTCAAGCGGTTGCAGTTTCCCTGGCATCATGACATGTTCAGCTTTGATACATTGGCAAGACAAACACTCAGTGATATACTTGAGAACGTCACCTTTAAGCCTCTCCCAATGGTAGCTCTTCTTAACTGCATTAAGAGTTTTAGCATAGCCAAGATGTCCTGCGAAAGGAGAATCATGAGCTTCCCATAATATCTTCTACTTAAGTGACTGGCTTGCTGGTATACACTGCCTTGTTCTGTAGTAGACAAGTCCATTATCAATGGAAAATTCCGGATACTTAGCTTGCAACTTCTGATTCTGCTCCTTGGTAGATATTTCCTTTATCATTGTTTGGTAGGCCAAATCATGGCATGCTTCCTCTCTAGCTAGTTCAAGTATAGGGTTGTTTGGTATAGATACCTTTGTAGCCAGAGATCTGGCCGTTCATGGATTCTGCAAGATTAGGAAATTTAGGAATGCCTTGCGACTGAGTGCATCAGCAACTACATTCTCCTTCCCTGGTCGGTACTTGATTTCAAAATCATATTCCTCCAATACTTCAATCCACCGATGTTGCCTCATGTTGAGCTCGTTGTGGGTAAAAATCCATTTGAGACTCTTATGATCGGTTACTAGAGTAAACTTATTACCCAATAGGTAGTGTCTCCAAAGCTTTAGAGCATGGATGACAGCTAGTACTTCTAGATCATGCGTGGCATAATTCTTTTCATGACTCTTCAATTTCCTTGAAGAGTATGCTACTGGATGACCTTCCTGCATAAGTACACACCCCAAGGCAAGAATGCTAGCATCAGTTACTACCTCGAACTCCTTATTGAGGTTACGAAGTTTTAGAATAGGTGCTGATACCAAACTTTGCTTCAATTTATCGAAGCTATTTTGTTCCGAAGTTGACCATGTAATAGAAGTATGCTTCTTTAGTAAGTCTGTAAGAGGTGCTACAATCAAAGCATAGTTTTTGATGAAGACCCTATACCATCCTGTCAATCCAAGAAAGCTACGTATTTCTTTTACGGATACTGGTATTGGCCATTCAAGCACATCTCTGAATTTGGCTGGGTCTACTGATATTCCCTCTGATGATACTATGAATCCCAGATATTCAATCTGACGCTTGAAGAATGCACACTTCTTCATTTTTGCATACAGCTTATGAAACCTCATTGTCTCAAGGACAATCCGAAGTTGAGGTTCATGATCTTCTTCTTGTTTGGAATAGACTAAAGTGTCATCGAAGAAGACAAGCACGAAATCATCAAGATATGGTCTAAAAATATCCTGCATTAATCTATTGAAGGTGGTAGGTGCATTTGTAAGCCCGAATGACATAACCAAGAACTCAAAGTGCCCATATCTTGTATTGAAGGCCGTTTTTGGAATATCTTCTTCCTTGATCCTTATCTGATAGTAACCTGACCTGAGATCAATCTTGGAGAAGATATTTTCACCCTGAAGACGATCAAAAAGCTCATCTATTCTAGGAATAGGATACTTGTTCTTGACTATTGATTGATTCAACCCTCGGTAATCAATACATAGTCGAAGTGTCCCATCTTTCTTTTTCTGGAATAGTACTAGAGCTCCCCACGGTGAGTTGCTAGGCCGGATGTAACCCTGATCCAACAGTTGCTTGAGTTGTTCCTTCAACTCAATTGCTTCAGGTATGGACATTCTATAAGGTCTCTTTGCAATTGGTGCAGCTCCAGGCACTAGCCTAATTTCATGATCTACTTCTCTTGGAGGTGGAAGTTCACTCAATTCCTCAAGGAAACGTCAGCGTATTCCTTTAGCCAAGAAGGTCCTTCATGAGACTCTTGCTTTTGATCTAACTTGTTGAGTTTGATCAGGTAAATGGGTAATCCTTTTCTGACTCCTTTTATGATCTGAGATACTTTGGCTAATTGGATTCTTGGCACTCCTGCCTCACCTTGAGTTGTGAATTTTTTTTGGAGGGGGAAAAGGGGCTTATGAAGCCCCTTAGAAGCTTCTAGAAGCTTCAGTGCTTCTACACGTAGAGGTTGGAGGCCGTCAGCAGACAACGGCGGAAATTAGGCTGCTGGGGCGGTAGATGGAAGATAGCGGCCCTTATAGCGCCTCCCCTCCAATCCTCCTATCCCTAACGTGGCAGCGGCAGCGCATCGTCAATCTCCCTCTTCCTCAGGATGCTCTAGATTCTCCCCTTATGCATTAATGGCAGCGCCTCTCTCCCTTTTTCCACGGCTCAGCCTCCCCCTGGTTTAAATAGTGGAGGGGAGGGGGATCTTTCCTCACGGCGTGTCAACACGCATGGTCCCCCTCCCTCCTAAGGCTCCACCAAGGAGCTTCTTCTATTCCCCTCCCCCTCCAGCTCGTCAGTCGGCTGGAGGGATAAGGGGGGAATTAAATTATTATTTTTTTCCATAAGTTCCATTTATTTTCTTAACGCGGTATATTACATTCAAGGACTCCTTGACTAGGCATTATAATTTGTTGGCCATCAAGTACATGGTTAGGGTTGGGTACATATTTTTTCAATAGGCTGATATGGAATACATTGTGAACCTTTAGGTTCTCAGGGAGTTGCAATCTATAAGCATTGGGTCCTAGGCATTTGAGGACTTTTTACGGCCCACAATACCTTGGACTTAGCTTCTTGCAATCTCCTAGGGATAGAGAACTCTTTTTAGGGCGTACGCGAATGAAGACTATGTCTCCTTCTTCGAAGACTCTTTCTTGACGTTTCAGATATGCCTATGCCTTTTGTCTATCCTTGGCCGCTTTTATATCTTGTCTTATTGTTTTTATTTGATCATCCATCTCTTCAAACATCTGCCTTGATGCTTCAACCCTTAGGAATGGATCATAAAAGTTTAGAGGACTTCGACAATCATGACCATATAATTCTTGGAAAGGAGTCATCTGAATGCTTTTCTGGTAAGAAGCATTGTAGGAAAATTCTACCAAAGGCAAGTATTGAATCCACTTCTTGGGTTCTCAAGAGCAGTATGCCCTAAGCATATCCTCCATGACTTGATTTACTCGCTCTGTTTGTCCATCCGTTTGGGGATGGTAGGCAGTGCTAAAACAGAGTTGAGTCCCAATAGCTTCAAAGATAGCTCTCTAGAAGTGTGATATGAAGAGAGAATCTCGATCACTAATGATTCTTTTGGGTAAACCATGTAGCTTGAATATCTCCTTGATAAAGGCTTTATAGTTTGTCTTTATTGGAATCAAGTGTGCAACCTTGGTAAGCATGTCAACCACAACCATGATGGAGTTGTATCCTCCCTGGACTTGGGGTAAGCCTACAACAGAATCCATACTGATGCATTCCCATTTCATTTGGGGAATGTCAAGCACTTGCAGTTTCCCTGGCATCATGACATGTTCGGCTTTGATACGTTGGCAAGACAAACACTCAGTGACATATTTGAGAACATCACCTTTGAGCCTCTCCCAATGGTAGCTCTTCCTAACGGCATTAAGAGTCTTAGCATAGCCAGGATGTCCTACAAAAGGAGAATCATGAGGTTCCCACATTATCTTCTGCTTAAGTGACTGGCTTGTTGGTATACATAGCCTTGTTCTGTAGTAGATAAGTCCATTATCACTGGAAAATTCCTGATATTTAGCTTGCAACTTTTTATTCTGTTCCTTGGTAGAGATTTCCTTTAGCATTGTTTGGTAGGCCAAATCATGGCATTCTTCCTCTCTAGCTAATTCAAGTATAGGGTTGTTTGGTATGGATACTTTTGTAGCTAGATATCTGGCCGTTGATGGATTCTACAAGATTAGGGAATTTAGGAATGCCTTGTGACTAAGTGCATCGGCAACTACATTCTCTTTCCCTCGTCGGTACTTGATTTCAAAATCATATTCCTCCAACACTTCAATGCACGGACGTTGCCTTATGTTGAGCTCGTTCTGGGTAAAGATCCATTTGAGGCTCTTATGGTCAGTTACTAGAGTAAACTTGTTACCCAATAGGTAGTGTCTCCAAAGTTTTAAAGCATGGATGACAGCTAGTAATTCCAGATCATGCGTAGCATAATTCTTTTCATGGCTCTTCAATTTCCTTGAAGAGTATGCTACTGGATGACCTTCCTGCATAAGTACACACCCCAAGGCAAGAATGCTAGCATCTGTTACTACCTCGAACTCTTTATTGAGGTCTGGAAGTTTTAGAATAGGTGCTGATACATGGTCGAACTGTCCTATCTTTCTTTTTTTGGAATAGTACTGGAGCTCCCCACGGTGAATTGCTAGGCCGGATGTAGCCCTAATCTAACAGTTGCTGGAGTTGTTCCTTCAACTCTATTGCTTCTGGTATGGACATTCTATAAGATCTCTTTGCAATTGGTATAGCTCCAGGCACTAACCTAATCTCCTGATCCACTTCTCTTTGAGGCGGAAGTTTGCGGTCAACTCTTCAGGGAATACATCCACGTATTCCTTTAGCAAGAAGGCTCTTTATGAGACTCTTGCTTTTGATCTAACTTGTTGAGTTTGATCAAGTAAACGGGTAATCCTTTTCTGACTCCTTTTATGATCCGAGATACTTTGGCCAATTGGATTCTTGGCACTCCAGCCTCACCTTGAGTTGTGACAAATTCCCTTTCAAAGTTTCGAAAGGAAACTTCGCCCTTTCCATAGTGAATGTGGGCGTCGTTGGGCCTAAGCCAATCCATTCCGAGTAAACACTAATGGATACCTAAATTCATGACTCTGAATTTAATCGAAGTCTTATTTCCTCCCAGAAAGAATTCCACCTTAGCAATTTGCATGGTACAAGTTACCTCACGACCATTTGCCAATTCCACAAGCAGGGTAGGTGCTTCTACTGTGGCTATTCCTAATCTTTTTGCACATGCTGGTGAGATAAAGGAATGTGTACTGCCACAATCAATCAAGGTTTTTAAACCTTTACCTTGATAGTCCGACGGTATCTGAATCACCAAGAATTGGCGATTTGGCCCTTTCTTGTGTAAAACGGCATGGACTGTTGCTCTTTTGAATTCTGCTTCCATGGTCGGATCTTCCTCTTCTTCGCACATTTGCCTATTGGCAATGCAGGCAGTTCTTCCTCTTCCACAAGTAGCTACTCCTTGACCACGGCCTACTCCTTGGAAAGGCGCTTGGCGATGTCCTCCGTTGAGCTTGGGACATTGCCTCTTGAAGTGATCGGGTTCGTTGCAGTGGAAACAACAGAGGTTTCGGCCATTACTTTGAGTAGGAACAAAGTTGTTGACGTTATTTGTCCTTGCTTTCTTTCTTTGTCCCTGATTATGATCTTAAACTCTCTTCATTTGAGGTCTGAATGCTCCTCTGTTCGCGTCACTATAAGACTAAGTTTTGTTACTCCTTGGTCTAGCTTGCACCTCCTCAATTATAGGCGCCACTCGAATGAGTGCATCTTGAAGATCTGATGGACGCATAGACTTGAGACAGGTATTTACTAGTGGATTTAAGCCCGCACAATATTTGGACACCTGCTGTGTCATGTCCATCTGTGGCGCATACTTTAAAAGTGAAACAAATTTAGAGTAGTATGCATCAAGAGTGAGTCCTAGCTATTTTAGCTCGTAGAACTCGTTCATTTTCTACGTGCGATAAGCAGGTGGTAAGTATCTTCCCTACACGGCTTTCTTCAGCTTCTCCCAGGTAATGGATCCCTCTGGGATCCCTTGATCCCTGCACCATTGCTTCCACCAAAGTCTGGCTTCGCCGGTGAGTTTTAACTTGGCAAGCATAGCCTGATTGGTGGGTGCAGTACTGGCTACTTCGAAGTAATCCTCCATGGATTCAATCCAAATTTCAGCATCAGCCTGAACGAATCTTCCTCTCCCGTCAAACTCGGGGGGCTTAATTTGCTTGAGGAGGAACTTCTTCTCCTGGATCACAGCAATACTTGATATAGGAGGCGAGTTTGGAACCTGTAGGTGGGGTTGTGCCTGAATAAAGGTTTTCTTAACGTTATTATACTATAATCGACGTTAGCTTAGCTATCTCATAAACAATATAGCTACTTAACTTTTTATAAACTCTTATGCACACCCAGACATTGATAAAAAGAAGTCTTTATTTGTATTTACATGGGCATATCCCTTTTGAATACAACACTCCGTGTGATGATAAGTCAATTGTTACATTTAGTTTGGGGAGAATAACGTTGTATTGCATTTATCTACAGGAATTGAGTAATAGTAGGATTTTGGGTCATGGATCTTCAGGAATCGATAAGTCATTGGAAGTTCAAGATATCCTTTCCGTTGGAATCCATACTTCTCATGGCCGCCCAACACTTGAATCGTGTCGGCAGGGATTACACGGGTTACTTCCTCATATACATATGAGTTCATTTCAACCCTCCAATCTTGAATATGTAAAGTCGAATTTACGTGAGCTTCCACAAAAATGAATAGCTTCATGACTTTCAAGACTTCCAACCACTTGATCCTTTTTAAGTTGGTCTGTAGAGCAAACCGGTGGGCGACTATATAGTAGATTCCTGAAAACCCTATCCATCTTCGTTCTTTGTATAAATTTGATGGATTATAAATCTGCTCCAGGATGTTCATCATTCCAATTCTTTGTCTATAAAGCGGAGAATGCATTGCAGTCATAAACATGACTTGAAATACCAAAAACTTGTTCCACACTTCGTAATTCTGCAAGATAGCATTGAAGGTAAGGAAATATTTGGACATCAACAATTTCTTTACTTCATTTTATTGAGATTTTATAAAAACAATTCCGTTATTGATCGGCTCTGATACCAACTGTAACGTGTCCACCTAGTATCATCCAGGACACATCTTAGCAGACCATTGGAAAGGATGTCTAGAAAGCTTCGTCCGGCACTTCCATGGAATGTTACGGGATTCGCGATCTAGGTTTTCCCGTGTCTGCCATGTAGCGGAAGTATCATGGCCGTTCCCACATAGGATCGACCGGAATTAGGGCTTTTCTGATTGGTCATTACTAACAGCAACTAGCATCGGACACGAGCGAACTACTTTACGCAGAAATGCCAGGTCCGAAGCAGATTTACGCTGCACTTGGTTCAAGGAGAATGGGAAACAAGAGGGATGCAAAGCTTAACCTCTCTGCCATAAGGCATAGTCCCATTCCGTTCCCCTAAAACAACGTAAATCGGTCAAGACATCACTCTAGGTCAACACTGTCATTATTCCTTTCCTTTGACGATCATTCCGTTGTTCTTCAAGATTTTGAGAAAAATTCTCGGCTAACCGGGACCACCCATCCGTAGGACGGACCCATGGCCCATCCTCCGCACTTTCCTCAATTTGTTTTAGTTATGAATTATCTAACACATTAATTTAACATGTAACAATGAGCTTCTTTAATTAATCCGTTAAGCACTGGTTCCTTCACGTAATCTTATCACGTGACATAGAAAAACAATATCAAACAATTTCTTTATTAACATAACATCATTCTTATCTTTGAAATACAAGGAATTCCATCCGTAGGCCTGTCCATAATCCGCCGGAAAGCTATCCAGTAATCCATGGGGATCACTAATCCAAGCTTCTGCCCGTAGACTAATATGTGGGCCTCAAGATCCAATCCCGAGTCACATTAGCCTCTTGTGCAGGACCCGGAAGGTGAGAGATTTACGGCTAGAGCCCCCCTAGCACCCAAGCCTCCTTCGCCTCCAAGTAGAGCTCAACGGAGAGACCTCTCGTGGCGGGTTCGGTCCACGTTCCCGGTGCGGTCAACAACCCCCTTGGTTAGGGTCATGCAGACAGTGGGGGGTAACTGAAACTGCCTCTCCCTTCACGCCTTCAACCTGAAGTATAGATATTTATTTAATTCGTAATTCATAAATCAAAAAATGCTCTAAAATCTCTAGCAAGCACAAACATTTCCATTAATCCACATTGTTGTTTGGCAAACTGCTAAGGAGATTGATTATTTCCTTTCGAATGCATCAGCACTTGGTTCCAGGGTGTCTTGCAATTTGGCAAGATCCCTTATATTCTAGGTTAGGGCGTACCCTATTAACCCAACTTGGTCAACCCTAAAGTTCATTGGATACTTTAGTTTCTGGTTTTTTTAACCTTCCTTATTTAGAAGAATATCAAAGAATACATCCTTTTGCAAGATGACTTGCGTAAGGATCTGCCATCCTTGCTGAGGGTATTCAACCTTCCTTCTTGTGAATCAATCATAAGACCATATGACTTCCTACTTGCTGCGCAAGTCCTGCATTGTAATATACGATGAAACAATCCATTTTAGTTTCTTTAGACCTAGGATCTCTTTTTAAGAACCTCAGGAACAAACCCTAGTTCTTTTTTATTTACGATTTATTGACCCTACAATCAGGGAAGGTAGTCAAGTGCTTAAGGTATAAATGTTTCTTTGGTCTTTAAATAATTTCCAAGGCATATTTTGCAGCATGGTATTTCTAAGTTTAGATTAATTTGGTTATCTTTTGGAAGGTAATATTGAGATCACCTCGGCATGATTTGTTATCCTTGTGACAATTGATTTTTCAGTCTTAAACTTTATTGCTTTGAGGTTAGGTAAATTCAATTTAATCTTCCTTTTTCCTTTCAAA
This sequence comes from Lygodium microphyllum, assembly GCF_053477565.2. NCBI lineage: Eukaryota > Viridiplantae > Streptophyta > Polypodiopsida > Schizaeales > Lygodiaceae > Lygodium > Lygodium microphyllum. The sequence continues at coordinate 125,919,593 of NC_141160.1, read as the reverse complement.
TGAAACTCATGCCAAATAATAATCTTTTCCTTGCTAAGATATGCAATTAGCAATGATAACTTCCTAGTAATTCGAGCAACGTACGAACCCTTTCATGAATTTCATCTTCTATGGTGATTCGTTGCAAAAAGGAATAGGGGTTAATGGTGCAAGATGCAGTTTTTTTATTCCTTCAAAACTTAACTGGAATATACTACTTTAGTGGGTAAATAATCATGCTCATAATTTCGTCTTTGTGCATAAGGCTATTTGAAGGAAAACCATGTTTATACTTTATCCATTTTTCATGATCAATTAACTAAATTCCTTTATTGTAAATAACTAGAAAAAATATATATTATTCCTAACAATTCATCTTGCATGATTAAATTAAAATCGATATAAAATCAAGAAGGAAAAACCTGGTTTTGTGGTGAGATATCCACATGGATACCGCGAGATGACCCTCCCGCAGCTACTCCTTGGACTTTCTTAGGTGGCATCGTAATTGTAATCCTTCAGATGTGAAGGCAGCTTTTACTCTCCTTTTTGGATTTCCACCACCACTTCAATACTCTTATTCTTTGTGGAACTAACGAGGGAATGGGTGCTTAAATCTCGGGTTGGAGTATAAACCCACTTGGAGAAGGCTTGTGGAAGTCCACAAGGAAGGATTTAAGGGCTTGCAATATGAAAAGGGCTTATAGGACCCTAAGGTATTTCATGGGAAAAAACCACGGACAGGATTAATGGGTTTTGAGGCCAAGGGGAGAGGGGCTTAAACACGGTTGGGGTTTAGTTGCTCTATGGAAAGGGGTTAAGGGTTCAAAAAGGGGCACTACAAGGATTTGAGCTAGTAGCGACGCTGATTAGCAACGGGGGGTAGCAGCGTCGCTATTGGCGTCACTATAGCGACACTCCACAGGGAAAAAAAGCGGGCCGAAACCAAGCGCGGTTTCATTTCGCATTTGCGGCTTGTGTATTTTGAGAGCGAGAGCGAGGAAGAGAGCGACCGTTGTGAGAGAAGGAGAGGAAGAAGACTTGACGCCGCCGCCGCCGTCGTTGTTCGTGAAGGAGAGGAGGAGCCTTCATCACAAAGAGGAGCCGCTCCACACTCGCCATATCTCATCGGTGAGTCCCCCTCTCTCTTTCTTTTGCTTGTTTAAGGTTTAAATCACTTTCTCTTTTGCTTGTTTAGGAGAGGAAATGAGAGAGAGAGAGAGGGAGAGGGAGAGAGAGGGAGAGAAAGAGAGGGAGAGGGAGAGGGAGAGGGAGAGGGAGGGAGAGTGCATTCTCTCTCTCCCTCTCCCTTTTGCTTGTTTAAGGTTTAAATCACTTTCTTTTTTGCTTGTTTAGAAGAGGAAATGTGAGAGAAAGAGAGAAAGAGAAAGAGAGGGAGAGGGAGAGGGAGAGGGAGAGGGAGAGGGAGGGAGAGTGCATTCTCTCTCTCCCTCTCCCTTTTTCTTGTTTAATGTTTAAATCACTTTATATTTTGCTTGTTTAGGAGAGAAAATGAGAGAGAAAGAGAGGGAGAGGGAGAGAGAGGGAGAGGGAGGGAGAGTTCATTCTCTCTCTCCCTCTCCCTTTTGCTTGTTTAATGTTTGGATCACTTTCTTTTTTGGTTGTTTAGGATAGGAAATGAGAGAGAAAGAGAGGGAGAGGGAGAGAGAGGGAGAGAAAGAGAGAGAGAGGGAGGGGAAGGAAATGAGAGAGGGAGAGAAAGAGAAAGAGAAAGAGAGCGAGAGGGAGAGGGAGAGGGAGGGAGAGTGCATTCTCTCTCTCCCTCTCCCTTTTGCTTATTAAAGGTTTAAATCACTTTCAATTTTTCTTGTTTAGGAGAGGAAATGAGAGAGAAGGAGAGAAAGAGAGGGAGAGGGAGAGGGAGAGAGAGGGAGAGAGAGAGAAAGAGAGGGAGAGAAAGAGAAAGAGAGGGAGAGGGAGAGGGAGAGAAAGAGAGGGAGAGGGAGAGGGAGGGAGAGTGCATTCTCGCTCTCCCTCTCCCTTTTGCTTTCGGAGAGTGTTAAGATATATTGTGAGAGGGAGAGGAAATGCGAGAGAAAGAGAAAGAGAGGGAGGGAGAGGGAGAGAAAGAGAAAGATAACATATATTGGAATGATAGTATATCCACGATTATGGTAATGGTATCCACTTTACTTTCTTTATGGGTACCATTACATCGACTCCTTAAGAGGGCTAAAAATTAGTCATACACTTTATAAAGTCTAATTAGGAGATTTAAGATGCACGATAATAGACTTATCGATAATGGTATGCAATGTGCTTTGCCATGGGCCACGTACATTGGTGACTCTTTAAGATGGCTTAAAATTGGTCATGTCCTTCATTGTAATATGTCCACTAGAATCATCCAGGACACGTCTTAGCAGTCCATTGGAAAGGATGTCTAGAAAGCTCCGCCCGGCATTCCCATGGAATGTTACGGGATTTGCGATCTAGGTCTTCCCGCGTCTGCCATGTAGCGGAAGTATCCTGGCCGTTCCCACTTAGGATCGACCTGAATTAGGTTTTTCCTGATTTGGTCATTAGCTAACAGCAACTAGCGTCAGACCCGAGCAAACTACTTTACGCAGAAACACCAGGTCCGAAGTGGATCCACGCTGCACTTGGTTCAAGGAGAATGGAAAACGAGAGGGATGCAAGGCTCAACCTCTCTGGCATAAGGCATAGCCCCATTCCGTTCCCCTAAAACAACGTAAATCAAGTAAGATGTAACTCTAGCTCATCGCTCTCGTTATTCATTTTGATGATGATGATCATCCTGCTGTTCTTTGAGATTTTCGAGAAAAGTTCCCGGCTAACCGGGACCACCCAACCGTAGGACGGACCCATGGTCCATCCTCCGCACTTTCCTCGGTTTGTTTTAGTTATGTAATTATCTAACACATTAATTTGACATATAACAATCAACTTCTTTAATTAATCATTTTAAGCACTAGTTCCTTCACGTAATCTTATCAGGTGACATAGAAAAACAATATCAAACAAATTCTTTATTATCATTTCATCATTTTATCTTTGAAATACAAGGAGTTCCGCCCGTAGGCCTGTTCATAATCCGCCCGAAGGCTATCCAGTAATCCGCCAGGGATCACTATTCCAAGCTTCCGCCCATAGACTAGTATACGGGCCTCAAGATCCAATCCCGAGTCACGTTAGCCTCTTGTGCAGGACCCGAAAGGTGAGGGATTTACGACCAGAGCCCCCCCTGGCACCCAGGCATCCTCTTGCTCCAAGTAGAGCTCAACAGAAAGACCTCTCGCGGCGGGTTCGGTCCACATTCCCGGCATGGTCAACAACCCCCTTGGTTAGGGTCAGGCAGGCAGTCGGGGGTAACTAAAGCTGCCTCTCCCTTCAGGCCTTCAACCTGAAGCATTAGATATCATTTCATCCTTTAGTTCTTTGAGCAAACAATGCAAACAGTGCTTTCTAAACTATTACAAGCACAATCAATTCCAGTGGCCGTTTATTTGGCCAACTGTTAAGGAGTGAATCCTTCTCTCCGAATGCATCCAACATTCGATCCGGGATCAATTGCGACTTGGCAAGATCCCCAAGGGTTTGTTTGTTTACCCTTTTGTCCTTGGGTTAGGGCCATACCCTATTAACCCAACTTAACCAATACCTTAGGTTTTATTAACGGTAAATCCTGGCGACCATGTCGCTCCAATTTATTGATTGATCATTTGCTTCCAAGCAAATACTTAACTTCCCTTTACTTCGCAAATTTTCCCAAGAAAGGTGATATAATAGGATGACTACTCATCCTCTTGCAAGTTAAACTTGCGCAAGAACTTGCCAACCTCATTCCAAGAAATGGCAAAACTCTCTTGTGAACAAACCACAAGTCTATGCGACGTTGCAACTTATTGCACAAGTGTCGCATCATTTCACCCATTGAATGGCGTTTTCTGGTCACGGAATTATCTCCAGACAAGAAGCAGGGTTTAGGTGTCTTCTTACCCAACCCATTCCTAATTACACTAGGCCGACAATGTTCGGTCCTAGAAATTCCAACTCAATCCGAGTTTCATCATTTGAACAAGTGATCCTTAGGGTAGAAACCTTAGATCGTTTTATGCATGAGCGTCCAATTGTCCCTACATTCCGTGAATGTGGGTAGGACCTTTGGTTCAAGGGTTCGTCTTGGTAACAAGTGCGTGAAACTAGGTCAAGTCTTTAACGTGCTAAACCCTAGTTAGTACTTGGGTTATTTATCGTATCGGTTGAGCCATCCTATGCGAATCTCTTGCGGGTTAGGCGATTTAGATAATTCGATCTACTTGTCTTGCGGCAAGAACGAACCATCCCTAGAGATGTTAACTTGATCTTAAAGGAGGAAGCTAGTTGTAACATCTCACAATTCACCTAAACGCGTGATTCATTGCTTCTACGTACCCCTAAATTCGCAATAACCCTAACTTTTCTTGTTAAGATCAAAACGCATGTTAAATTGCGGCATAACTTCCATTGATCCTACTAGGACTTGCATTCAAGAATCATGCCCATAATTCTTTTTCTAAGCTTTTAAGATTTCATGCTTCAATAAACCATGTAGCCTTTCCCTAAATACAACTCTTGATGAATGAAATTTTTCATATGACAAATGTGCAACATGCACTCCTTTCCTGACTACAACGTAGTGAAATTCATGCAAAAAAAAACTAGAGTTGACCTATTCCAATTTACAATCACATGCCACACGCAAATTCCTAGAATCATTTCCGCGCTCTTCTATTTCCTATGGGGTTAAGGACTTTCCCTAATGAATAATTCAATGAAGATTTGTCTAAAAATGCGACGTGCAATTAATCTTTCCATGCCTAGTCAAAGGCGCACTTTAATAATCTCAACCTTATAATGATAGGAAATAGGTGTTCTAGGCCGTCACTTTGGCATGCACGACAAGGCAACATACTATTAAGGACGTTAAATGGATAGACAATTTCTTTATATGGAAAATACCGATGACCCAATTTCATGTCATGAACAAATTCTAATCATTGTTCGAATAGTCGATTTATTTCCAGTTGCATTTAACTTGACTAGGTGATTTTAAGCATGCATAGGTGCTTCCTAATCTATGAAGTTATCGTGATTAATGCAATGCTTTTGCATGGAATCAAAATTAGTAAAAACCTGAACTTGTGGGCTTGGGGAGATATCCACGTTAATATTAGGAGAAGAACCTCTCGCAAGCACACCTTTTGACTTTTTAGGACCCATCATAGACGTAATTACGGACTTTCGATTTGCCTTTATCCTTACCCGATCGGTGAATTTACTTGCCTTGGTACATAGCCTCAAGATCTTGCCCTTCTCCCTCGTATGCAGGAGATCCCTTCCGAAGTGTGGATCCTTGAGAATACCGGCTTGCGGAATTTGGCCTTATGGGAGGCCTTGCGGGGTTGGAGCTTGGTTTGTGGTAATGGGCTCCTACAAAGTTCTTGGAAATGGGGATTTTATGAATGGAGTTTCAAAAATTGAGGCCTTACGAGGATGTTCGCGAAAAGGGCTCTTGAGAATGGGTCTTGCAAGAACGGAGGCTTTAGAGTTCTTCTTCTCCTTCCCTAAAATCCTAGGGCCGGCCTTGTGGGTGATTGGTGGGAAGGGCTCGTAGGCTTCCCCTTCTTCTCTTCAAAGCTCGGGCTAGGGGGGCTTGTGGGTGATTGGTGGGAAGGGGCTTGTAGGAGTTACAATGGGAAGGATGGTTTTAAATTCCAGAGGGTAGAGTATACTTAAAGAAGATTCAATGGGGAAGGGGTTAAAACCCGGCTAATATGGTTTTATGTGAGTCCACGAGAAGGGCTTTAAAAGAAAGCCGAGGGATAAAGTGGAATTACGAAGATTCAAGGGAAAAAGGGGCTTAGAACCGTCTAGTGTGGGAATCCATGGAAGGGGTAAAATAGTTTTGTAGAATGCAAGGGGAGCAAGGCTTAAATCCCCGAGTTTGAAAAAAAAACCGCTTGTAGGGGCAATGGAAAAAGTTTTAAAGAATACCGAGGAGTAATAAAAACCCTCTTGAGAAGGCAATAGAAAAGGGGGCTTAGAGAGCCCCCCCTTAGGAGCTTCCAAGAAGCTTCTTGGAAGCTTCTGGACTGCGAACGTGGCGTGAAGATGGGAGTTTGCTGGCGGCTCTAGGCGACTGGATGTCGATGGCAGCAGCTGGTGGCTCTTCTGCGGTGGCAGCTCTTCCTCACGACGCAAGACACGGCAACGTTGGTCTCCTCTCTCTCTCTCTCTCGGCTTGGCGATGTCACGTCCCTTCCTTCCCTTTCACGGCAGTTCATAGTTCTCCTCTCTCTCTCACAGTGCATCACGGCACATTGGCAGCGATCTCGCTCAGCCCCCTTCCTCCGCTCACTCCACACGATTTATATAGGTGAGGTGAGGGGATCCTCCCTCCCCCACGCAGCATCCTGCATGGGTTCACCCCCCCCCCCCCCCCCCGGCATCCAGCAAGGATGCTTAGTCATCCTTGCTATTCCCCTCCCCTCCAGCACGATAGTCACTGGGGGAAAAAGGGGGAAAATAATAAAAAAAATTCCCTTATTTTCAATTTATTATTCTCATGACCTCCTATTAAGAGGAGGTTCATGTGAGGAACGCGTGCTTAGAAATCGGGAATGTCATATTCATAATGTCCAAGTAGGGGATCTAATTGTGATATGCATAATTCATTGTTTTTGTATTAACTTTATAGGCATAACAAATTAGAAATCATGCCAACTAGTCAACGGAAGGACTAAAAGAAAATGATACCCTAGCTAATGGTCATTACGGTACTTCATCAAAATGAACCCAAAAGTATTGTTATAGAAGCAGAATCCCTTAAATTGAGTATAGGATATTTTCTCTTAGGTCTTATGACTATGAGTAGAATTGATTGAAATAAATTTTATTACTACAGTTGATAAATTTCATAGATGGCATTCATTTTAATATACGATCCTAGGACAAAAAAAACACATTTCTAAGATGCTTTTTGTTGAGACTGATTTATTATTAGACTAAGAGATCCTCAATGATGCTCATAAATGGATTACTTATACTCAAAGCCCTCTAGTGCAAATTTTTACAATAACGAATAATTATCTACCGGGACAAACAAATCCTTGAGCATGATATAGGGCCGAGATATAACATCAATAAATCTCTCAACTATTATGTACAATGCAAGATTTATGGTCAACTTGCAACTTGACATACATCTCCATAAAGCTATCCATTTAAGCCTCGTTTGCTGTAATGTAGATAAGATGGAAAATGAAGAAGGTCTTATTGTTCAAGATCATGAGACGTATCTTAATCAACGTATCCCATGTCCTTGCTCTCAATGCAAGTTGGCAATTAGACGAAAATGCTGATTGTCTATAGAACACGCACGACGATTTGGCGAGTTTCAATCTGAGATCATTGATCAGGCGATTGCGGATTTTCAGCAAACGGTAATTCGAAGTTAATATTAATCATGCATTGTACTCGCAAGCTAATTGAAAACCATACACAATAAGATTGGGTCTTGTTGGCAAATTTTCTATCTAGGGGGGTGATGTCTCGACCCAAGGGGGAGTGCACCCTTTGCGGCCATTTAGAAGAATTCGTGGACATGCGATGGATAGATTGCAGGAGCCAATCCACTAGTCGCAAGTCCCATCTATACCCTCAATGCCAGAGGAGACAAACAACCTTTCCGACCTACCTACAATCTTGGAGCCTGAGATGGAGGCAATGATCGATGCATTGATTCCCATGGATGTCGAGACCTCTGACCCGCTTAGAGAGAAAGCATCCATACCATTATATGATGGGTACTAAGTATCTCGGTTGAAGACATTGCTTGCACTTTTAAGTGTGCAAGCAAAATACGGGTGGAGTGATACGAGTGTGACCGAGTTATTCAGGTACCTTGCACATAGGCTTCATTGATTTTTTTTAAAACACTATTATTACAAACATTTGTGCTTTTTCAAGGTGTTTTATGATTTTTTTCAGGTTATTGAAATATCATATATTACCACCTGCAAATACCATGCTTGAGTCTCGTGATGATGCATGACATGTTTTACGGAAGCTTGGCATGGACTACAATAACATCCATGCATGTATCAATGACTACATACTATTTCGAGATGAATACGAGACTATGGAGACATGTCCAAAGTGTGGTGCTCACAGGTATCGACAGGACTTGCAAGGGCAAACCATCCCTCAAAAATTTCTGAGACACTTTCTGCTCATCCCCCGCATAAACCACATGTTTCCCACATCCGGCATGGCAAGCTTGACAACGTGGCATGTGCAGAATAGCATGCTCACGATACAAGTCCACCTGCTTGTGCATCTTGTGGACGAAGTGGAGATTGCTGAACCTGTCCATATGCGATGGATGTTCTTCCTGGAGTGCTTCATGAAAACCCTAAAAGGCTTTGTGCGACAACGAGCTCGGCCAGAAGGTAGCATGGCCAAAGGTTGGTTGGTGTCAGAGGTGTATCTCACAATGGCTATCAACGGGGTGAAACCAGATAATGAAATGCTATGGACGTTGAAGGACGATGATATACTGACTGGAGATGTGGTGGTTGGAAATGGGGTAGAAAAAATAATGAATGCTTCAATGGAAGAGAAGGTGAATCGCTTTTGTATGTTGCACCATGCCTTCATGGAGACGTGGCTCGCCAAGTACCAGATTACAAGGCAAGATCGAGAGGAAGCGCGAGCTGAATTCCGATGCAGTACGCGTTATCGACCGATTCAAAATCCCGAAGGCATGGAGGAGATGCCATGGTTTACATCAACACGATGGTTGCATGGAGCCTTGACTGCAACATCCAGCGAAGGGACAGAGGTCTCAATGGAGGAGTGGGAATTATCGAGGGGATGTAGTCCAAAGGTGATAAGGGATTTAGAATATGTCATATCTAAATTTTATATGTGACATCTAATTGAGTGTTTCAATGTACAGTACAAAATATATAGTGCAACGTGGTCGCGCGGACGACATTTTCGCGTGGAGCGTATTAACAAAATGCACTCCACAATGGACTGTGGTGTCATGGCAAGGTTTAAGCAAGAGAGCTGGCGACGAGCAACGGATCCGAACACGGTTGTGGATAAGATGGAGTATTTTGGGAACTTGCAAAGTATTATTACGGTGGATTACCGTAGCTTCTCCATGATACTATTCGATGTGCAGTGGTTCAAAGTGGTACTTGGAGGAGCTCGAGATGAGGTCCATCTGGATTTCTCGAAATAGATTCCGAAAAAATGGACAGATTTGCGTGACACCTTTGTGTTGCTGGCCCATTGTGAACAAGTGCATAGAGTCATTTGCTTGCTAATTATAATATGACATGATTTATGTCACAATGGTTTGAACTCTCTTTGTACGTGTTTGTAAACAGGTAATCTTCTATCCAAACCCCCGACAACCTCGATGGTGGTATGTTATACCTTCAACTCCTTGAAGTGCAATAGTATATTATCAAAGCAATGTTCGAAGCATAGATGAAGATAATATGCAAATAGAGGGGTCGATATTACAAGGGGTGGAGGCCGCCGCATGCTTGGAGCCCGCATCGGCTAACAATGATGGAAATACAAGAGTCCATGAATTTTTTGAGAACGAGGCAGACTCATTCTTTTGTGGTGACATGTCTATCGACCTTCCAGTGTATGCAGAGTTGTGTCAGGAGATTAACATGGGACCATAGGATACTTCATTCTTGGAGAATGGTATTACTCAATTCGTTGTTTAGATCTCTTATAAAGATATATAAGATATGCATTTTAAGAGGGATTTTTTAAAAATGATTTATATTACTATGTTTTGTATAGTTTAAATTGATTATTCTAACACCATTTTTTATCTGTGCAGGTGACATTTTCAGGATGAGTCGAGGGATGAGCGATGAGGAGTTTCAGGACATGATGACACGCATGTCTCCAAACCAGCTCACAAGATTCAGAGAGATGGCAAACTAGGAGCTGTCTTGTTCTTCGTCAGGGCGCTTTGCTAGATCTGCTTCAGCGTGATCGGATGCTTCAGCTTCGAGCAGACGATCTCGACGCTCACGACTTGGGCTAGAGGGAGGGACTGCATCGGGATCAAGGGGATGCTGCTGTGGAGATATGGATGTGGTGTCTCCGTCTCGTCATTCAGCTGGAGCTGCGTCACCTCTAGGATTTGTCACACCTGTGGGGACATCTACTCCAGTTACTCCGGCTTTTGCGCAGCCATCAGCACAGGTGGCACCCCTTTTGGTGGCACCCCTTTGAGTGCCACTTCGAGAGAGGTTACCCCCGTCGGTACACCGGATGTAAAGGGGTCTCCTGGATATTCCTAGGAGCGTGGACAGAGATGGAAGAGGACCCATCTTAGGCAGACTCCTAGGGGTTATGGATATCTGGTTGATAGTAGGTCAGGAGCCATCATCATGAATGTTGAGGGGAGGAGGGTGATGGCTCGCATGAGAGAGTTGTGCCAACAAGTTTTTCGGCACAACGTCTTGGATCATTTGAAGAACATATCGGAGGGGAGCAAGGACTACATAGTAGCATCCTTGCACGAGGAGTTTCTGGTGCTAGCCACAGTAGATAGATTCTCTATGGGCTGGATGATGGATTGCATGCGTGCATACATGTCACATAGATGATGCGACGCACGCAAGGCAATCAAGAGTGGGGCTGCAAAGCGTGAGTGGTTAGATGCAGACGACTGGCGCCGACTGAGGGAGGAGGCTACAGATTCACCAGGACGTTGGAGTCAGCAGAGCGGGAGGCGACGAGGGCACGATTCGAGGCCGGAGTGGTCCATCATCTTGGGAGTGGTGGCCACAAGACATATTTGGAGGACTTTGTAAGTTTCTCTTTTGTTTTGCTTGTTTGTTTTTTTGAAATATTCTTTGTACTGACAATCATATTTCTAACAGTTATCATTTTGTTTTCTTTGCAGCACTCCATTACAAATCGCGATCTGCAAGGCCTTGAGACTCGATATGTAGAGAGGCACGGTCTCAATGCATTAATCGACCGATTGTATAGACGTGGCAGTCCTGTAAGTCACTCATCTTTCTTGTCCGTAGTTACCATGAGATATTTGAATGCATTATTGTATGGTGGATTGATGTGTTGTTTCTTTTTCTGCAGAATCCGTTCGATGCTCATTTGTAGTGGGACGAGCTTTCGGGGGACGAGGATTTGTAGCTCGCCCTTGGATCCTTAAAGCTCACACACCTTTATTTTTTAGTCGCCTGATCTATGTAGACATTTTCTATGTATTAGTGATATCCTGTCATGATTGTACCAATCGCATTTTATGCGATCATGTATTTATTTCATGTATCAGTTTTATGATTTCAGTATACATTCTTTTTGTTTGCAAGAGCTTTGTATATAGTGGTGCAGAAACTATTTTGTATGGCTCTCATACAGCACACAATGCTATATGTGGCAAGGCAGCAAGCTGCCTTGCCACAATTTTTTTTCCCTGTTACCGTCGCTATTTGTGTCACAAATTTACTACTCGCGTCGCTATTGGCGTCGCTATGTGCGTCGCAAATTTACTAGTTGCGTCGCTATATGCATCGCATTTGTGACGTATATAGCGACGCCAATAGCGACATTTCTATGGTGTCGTCAATAATGATGCTTTTTGCGACGACGGGGAAAAATTTTGTTGTTTGTATTTTCGTCGCTTTAAATGTCGGTATAAGGTCTATATCTTGTAGTGGGGCTTAGGGACTATAGGCACAGGGTTTTTTTTTTTTGCGAAAAGGCCCTTACGAATGGTGCTTATGGGAAAAGAGCTTAAGAATGGCCTGTGGGCTTTGAAGCCTATTTGAGAAAAGGCCTCTTGCGAATGAAACTGTGGGATTTAGGCCTATGGGAAAATGGGTTTTAAGGAAGGCCTTTTAAACCCCCTCCCGGAATGGACCGTGTGTACAAGATCTTAGGCCTTACTTCTTTTAAGAAGCTTCCAAAACTTAGGAAGCTTCTGTTTTTCCCCTGAAAGCACGTGGTCAAATAAGAGGAAAAAAAAACATGAAATGGGGGATGACGAATGCTTTTCAGGGAGTCGACGGGGATAAGGATCGCAACGCTAGCACAGCTGGTCTAGGTGGCGGATTTGGCAGCAGTGGCGTTGCCGTGTGGTGGTGTACACAGCCCAGCGGTGCTCCATGACGGCCCTTTCTTCCTCAACAGCATGGCATAATCCTCCTGCGGCATAGCAACTTCTCCTCTCCCTTCCTTCCTTGGCACAACAGGGCGTCCCGTCACTCCCCCTCTTTCCTCCACACACATTACTGTCGGTGCGGCACAGCAATTCGTCCTCCACACGACAGCAGTTGTCGCAGTCTTCTACTCTCCCTCACGGTCTATCAGTATCACGCCTTTCCCTCCTTTGTCGGCTTTAGAAGAGGAGGTATTTATGGGAAGAGGGGGGTAGGGCCTCCCTCTCCCACGTGGATCCTGCATGTAATCCCTTCCCCCCAACCTCTAGATTCTCCAAATAGAACCATCCTCTTCCCTCGGCCACGCTTCGGCTATGGGAAAGAGGATTTTAAAAAAAATTGCATTAAATCTAATATTACCCCATATCCTCCTCCCAAGAGGAGGTTCACATGCAAAGTATGCGGTTTGGTTACGCCATGTCTCGTTTGGGCTCAGTTGAGAGTGTATTAGATTAACCCGTCCCAACCCACAATGTAACATTGTCACTTCCTCGAGACTTCACATGGCCTTTATAATATTTTTAACAAAAATATTACATTACACTATCTAGTAGACTCCCACACTCTTTTGTACATAGACCACATCCTTGCCCACTCTGTGACCCATGGGGTAATTACGCCTTATCATAGTGTTAGTTTATAAAACTTTCTTACCCACCCAAAAAATAAATAATGCTATGGTGCTACAACCATGATGATGAATGCACCCTTGAGCGGCCTTTAATAGGTTTTGTCAATCATGGAATTTCAACAATATGAATCTGAAAGCACATGGCTTTAGTATTTCATAAAAAATCCACACTTACTAAGTTTTCCACATTGTCTAACATCGCCAAACTCCAAATCTCTTTTTGATGAATACCACCTATCAAGCTTGAGGACTTAGTTATGATGTTTATCCATGTATACAGAGAATCTAACAAAAGTATTCCAAAGTAAAGATCCAAAACTAGATATAAACTAGTTGATCCTAAAAATAGCTTAATTTACAAAGTAGAAATAAAATAATCTTGAAGTTTCATTAAAATTATCCTAGTAGTTCCAAAATAAAGTTTATTGAGGTGTTTTATAGCATGTTTAATAGGGCATTTAATAGAGCATTCTATAGCATGTTGAATGCTCCGGTAAATTACTCATGAATATATGTGTGCATCATATAGGTTCAAAACAAGGTATTTTTTAAATACCATTTTTATACATTTTTTACATTCAGAAGGGTGTAATATGAAGGGATAATTTACAGATTGAATAAAAAAGGGTTATGTTTTATTCAATAAAAACTAACAAATAAGTATATTTATAAATAGGCCTTGAATGCACGTGATGTAGAGGATATACATATAATAACTTCCCTGAGGTTGAATGGTACATTTTAAGACAAATGATACATAGAAATCTCAAGTAAGAACAACTATAACTATGGAATGCGAGTTCTAGTCTAACTACAAAATATAGTAGTTGATAACTATGTTTACAAGAGTGTTTATCATTGCAACTAACTACATTATAACCACACCTTGACATGATTCTCTAAATGCATTAATGTAGAATACTCTATACAAAAGAACTACACCAAGAATAAATATATTACATACTACAAAAAAGAAAAGATTTAATGTACTATTAAAAGAAATTCTACACATTGTAAAAATAATGAAAGATACTAGGAACAAAAATATTTTTTTCTTGGGCTTCAGTGCACTTTCCTTTCACATGAATGATCCTTTCTCTCTTGATAGTTGTGCTCTTGAGAAGAAAAGCACAAAAGATAGATTATGACAATATGCTCTTCACAAACAGAATAATAATAATAATAAGTCCTACCTTAGTTTTTGAGAAAAAGAAAGTCTCTTGAGCAATGTTTTCTCTCTTGAATGGTCATGTTTATGAAAAAAACAACACAAAAAATAAATAGGGGCTTTGTGTTTCTAAGAAGAAATAGAATTATAGAAATAAGAAAAAGAAATTTTACATTTTTCATGACAAGAAGATGATTAAAATGTACATTATGTTCATGATAGCTCTACATGTGTCCTCTCATGTCTCCTCGATCTTTTGACTCTTTTCCCTATTGAGATATCGAGCTCCACTCGTGATATGCCAGGGTGACCGTTGTGCATTTATGTCACCAACTTGTTAGCTGCAGATGCGGTTGGTACACCGCCCATGAATAATAGCTAGATGACAGCTGTCCTTATCTACTCTAGTTCGTGGCTCAGTTATTATGCCACCTTAGTTAGTTGAGTTTGGTTTGAGACCCATATATAGGGTTCTTCTATTTCTCTATACTTGAGTTCTTTTGGCTTACACAACTAAGAAGATGAGAATTGTTTTCAGCCTCCACCTTTTTGTGTATTCCCCCATTGTGTAAGTGAGAAAGCTACAAGTGACACTCCTTCCTTCTCTCCCACAATCTTGACATTCCCTTCTCTCTCTTGATAATAGTTAGAAAATTATAATGAGTCATGAATGCATTTTAATGTATTTTTATTATTTATGTTATGCTTCTATGCACATTTATGAGCACATTAAATATATAGGTTAAGCACATTTCTAAATATACCCCTATGAATATGATTGTAGAAGAATTCATGAAAGCATGTCCAATCATATCAATATTTGTGCTGTCTTGTAGTGATTTAATAAAAAATAAATCGACATTCATGGAGTTATGCAAGAGTCATGTCTACATGATTGTGCTCATGATGTGTGATAGCATTATGATGATGTATGTCTCCTCTACCATGATCATCATTGTTTTGCATTATCATCTATTATAATCTTTGTCTCCTCTACCATGATTATCCTGTTGCTCTCTCTTACCATGACTATAGTTGTTTGCACTATCATTATAATCATTGTTTCTATTTATGCTTCAGTAGGTTATCTTTCAACTAATGGGGGAGAATAATAGATGGTGACATGTGATCCCCATTTTTTCGTATCTTAGAGGGACATATGGACTTGTTCTATCAACCCACAAAGCATTCGGAGAACTCATTGTTGACACTCTTTCATCTTCCCTCCATATGACTTTGCCAAGGCCTTAATGATAGATGGATGTCCATATTCACTTTTTCCAGCCTAGTTTTAAGAACCAGCTTTATCACAAAGGGAGAGAAAGAACTCCCATACTTCATCTGCATCCAATTCAGCCCTATTTGCTATAGTTTTTCCAAAACACCCACACCAACAAAAAATCTATTCCAAGAGAAATGTAAACACTACCTAACTAGTATTTTTCCTAAGTGCTTTTCCTTCTACTTGATTTATGAGGTCTTCACACATAAGCACGAGGTACCGTATCTACCATAAACCTGTAGGGATAGTGACCAAATCCACTACCCATTTGAAATCTCGGGGAAGTTACTGTATGCACATCCTCTACATCACGTGCATGTAATATATATGGGTTGTATAAGGTATATTATACCCTATATATTCAATAACTAATAAAGGCTTTCATCCAAATGCACAAGATGAGCAATCCATATCAAATAGAAGATGCATGCACTAAGAAACCTCATGAATTTTTAATATATTAGAGCATAGCTATCAATCTTAACTAGTGAAGCATCCTATCCATAGGGGCCACACATGTGATCTACAATTAACACCTCCTCAATACAAAAGACATATTTTTCATGCAACAAAGTGATATGTACTTCCTCTAATGGAGTCAAAATCTTCTTGCAATCAATTATGTGGTCAGCAATAAGCATCTTGCAACCCCTCTCATCCAACTCCTCCTTCTTTTGTTGCATCTCCTAGCCCTTAATAGGGGCACCATCAAGAAAGAGCATCATGACTGTGGGGATATAGTCTCTCAAGACCTTATGCATCGCATTCATCATATGGATAATTGAGTTAGTCACCCCCTATGGAAGGGTACGCATGCATACTAAGCCAAGTGGTGTTTTCATAGTAGTGATATCTTAGCTCTCTAATGCAAGCTGAAATCGATTGTAGTGAGAGTATGAATCTCCCATGGAATAAATAGCCTTGTAAACAAAGGTCTCTGCAAACTCATCTACAATAGACCAGGCACCTACATTCCTTATTGTCACCTTGTTGACTCATTGCGTATCCTATATAGACCACAATGCCCAATTCTTCTTTGGGCATGTAAACCAATGATTAGAGTATGGAGCTAAATATGGCTCCAAAGTCTTCATTCAAATCTTCTCATTTAAGAGCGTAATCAGCTTAGCAAGTATGCATCAGGCACAAGAATTGGTTTTGAGATTCCATGGAACATGTAGCACTATAAAGTTCACCATTGGAGCCAATTTCAACCTGTTAAAATGCAAAATCCTTTTCATGCTTTGATAATATCTACATAAAATAATTTCTTTTTGTTTGCAAGAGAAACCCATTATATCCAAGCTTTAACTCTTTCAATGTTTTTGCAGTAAATTTGTGCCCTACACCATTCAGATATCACGAAGACTTGGTTGTTTAGACACTATCTCATTCAGCCCAGCATGGTTAGAGATAAACACAAAGAAACAAGCATAACCTTTTGTCAACCATTTTACACTTTGTGTCCACCAATGCCTCAACCCTCTTTTCTAGCCTTTTAGACTCTTGCCCAATTAATTCACTCATGACATCAAACATCTCCATTGAAGTAGATACATGAATTACATGCTTTTCAACCCTATTTTCAGCATTAACTACTACAATAATTTCAACCAATGTATCAGTAAAATTAAAACTTTGCAAATAGCCCCAAAATATAGTCATTTGCAAACAACCAAAATACCATATTTCTTTAACTCTTTTTCAACATGCTGTACATAACCCTTTTTAGCTTTGCACATGGCTACAATACGCTTGAATCTACCTACATTGCTTGTTGTCCATTCCTAAAAACCACCCAAAAATATATTTTATCATTTTCTTGGAGGTAAAAACATCTTCCAAGTAGTAATGCCATAGCCTCCATTTATAATAATGCTATCTCAAAACCCTTGAGTTCTCCATCATTAGATGAAATTAGATAATCTCTAAATGTATTTCGATTACGGGGATGATTAACACATATAATTACAAATTTAACTGCCCTTTTGCTATCTTTGCTTCACATCTATCACCTTAGATTCCATCCTTTATTCCATAATGCATGGTTTCCCTAAGATAACTAGATAACTACATGAATCTTGCACAAAGAAGTCGTATTCATCTTGGACATCTCCAATAGTCACTGGAACAATTGGACATGCACCATAAAAATCCCTTGATGAGTTGTATGTAGTCAACGTACACTAGCAAGGATCCATATCCACTAGCCATTCACTATTCTCATACACACTACAAGCCATTACATTAATTTTGGACCCATTGTCCAAGAGAGGAATACATGGTATCTCTTCCTCCCCTATCTTTACAATAGTTTCAATTGTAGCTCTTGCCCTAGTGCATAATATGAGAGTATTGGTTGTTAGGAAGAAAGTGAACATCCTCTTCCTCATGAACATACTAGTGCACAACTCCCTTATGTATAGTATTGCCCACCATAACATTTTTCTCCATAACATCATTCTTTCCTCATATAGCCCATTTTCGATATCAACCTATTTTATGATAGAAATGAAATCATCAGTAGATTCCAACTGTAGACCTTGTGAATCCATGTCTTCTTTAACTTTTAATAGTGCTTGAGTAGGTTTCTTACAAATGCATTTTCCACTTAATGATATCTATTATCTTTGTCATGGACTTCATGCTTAGCAATGCCAAGAACCTCATCCATTATGATTTTAACTCTATTTTCAAGACTTCATTCCTCAAGCACTTTCTTTATGTTGGTTGCTATCTCTATGTCAAGCGTAACCACAGTCCTCCACTCTCTTTGTCCCCTCATGCTTCTTTTCATGTGAGACATCTTCAAATACATGTTTTGGACTAGCTTTTTTAGTAGCCTTCTGTTGCTCCATCTTGCTTCGTGTGATGTGCCAAAGGATCTACAGTGGAAGGACCTACATCCTCATCCTTTCTCTTTTCCTTGACAATAGCATCCATATTCTGCACCTTAGTCAAATATGCATATGCAATAGATGAATCAATAGGAGCATCCCATGCACATTTATCCCATATGATCTAACTTGCACTTGTCGATTTAGCCCTTGTTGACTTCTCCTTCTCTTCACAACCCAAGAAAATGATCATACTGCAAATTTTGCATCAACTTTATATGCATGTAAAGAACCATATGATTTCTCAAGTTCCAATCCATACATGGCAGCATCTATGAAATTTTCCATCTTTCCAAAACACCAAGCTCTTTACTTTGTATCACAATCAGCCATACACTTTCCCTTTTCATGTTGCAAGCTATCACACCATATACATAGTATCTTAAACCCTTTTCTATTAGGCCTTGAAATTGCTACCCGCCCCCCCTTCTCTTCCGCTTTCTCATCCAATTTTACAACCTTCAAGTTAATGTATGTCATATTTTAGTGCGGGTCATATAAGGTTTTTACCAATTCATCCATAACATCTCCTTTTTGGGTGGGCCAGCAAGCCTAACGGATTGTTCAACCACCATTGATACATATTCTTTTGTTGTAATTTTAGGAATAATTATAGAAACTGCATGCATAGACCCTATTCCCAACCTCGTTATTAGCTTTTCTTACTTCACCATCACATTTGCAATATTCATTATATATGCCCACTCAGATTTCAACCCAATTTCTCAAGTTTCATCTTCTAATTGATTAGTGAATTTCTACTACAACAGAAGGTCAATAGCTTTTAAGATTAACTCAACTTTTTGACTTTCCATCGACTAATGGTCATTCACATCGAACAGAGGATATCGGCTTTAAAATTCACACGACAAGGCTATAGTAGCAAGACCCTTGTCAAGTTTTTCCACCCAATCTATAAACA
Source organism: Lygodium microphyllum (assembly GCF_053477565.2). NCBI lineage: Eukaryota > Viridiplantae > Streptophyta > Polypodiopsida > Schizaeales > Lygodiaceae > Lygodium > Lygodium microphyllum. The sequence continues at coordinate 125,900,463 of NC_141160.1, read as the reverse complement.
TATTCCATGTGACTAATCCTAGTCTTCAAGGAAAGATTCCTCTCTAAGAGCCTTCTTGAAGGGAACCGAATCAACATCTCTTAGATACAAGTCAACCAATCATTCTTGCAATGCATGCATAGAAAAACAAGAAAAATAGATGCTTTATACATACCGAGGAATCCCATAAAAAATCATCTTGTCTATATATACTTGTAGATAGGCTGATACGTTCTCCCCATTAAACTGTTTATTAAAGCACAGATCTAGAGCATGGTATGGAGGATGGAAGATAAAGATAAGACTCATGAAGACATTGATATGACAATTGACTATTACAAAAGTGAATTAGGTTCCGAAATTGAAGCTTGGACTCATAAACACAATCTTGTGTAAGTGGACAATCATAGCTAACTTAAAGGACAAAAGTACTATGACATTGCAATTAAAATGAAAGGAAAGTATAGTGTTTTATAGTCTTCTAGGTAAGTAGTAATTTCCACCACCGTGCTTATGGGATTCAATCTCTTCTCCTAGATTTCTTGCATTTCTCTCACCCACTACTCCACCATACAAAGATGCATACAAATGGGTGTGATCTCCAAAACTCTCAACCCCCTCCTCAATCACAACCGTAAAAAAGCACTAAGTGTACAAAGGCTATCATTTGTAGAACCTTGCTAAGTGTGGGCATACTACAAACATGGCAAACATCCATGGATTGTTACAAGGCCTCACTTAGTGTGTAGAGGATGTGGCGCATAGGCTACACGAGGAGTTTTACAATCCTATGAAAGGAACATTAGGGCAAGGTTATACAAGGCTTTAAAATTTCTATCAAAGTAGTGTGAACAAAAGGACTGGTGAGGCTTGTCCTTTTACTCCTAATGGTCTTCTTCTTCTTCTACTTCACCTTCATCGTCTTATTTCTTCACAGTTGCAAGGTAGGCCTTCTGAGATCTCATCCTGGCATGACAAAACTTTTCAATATGTGCGGTTCTTTTGCAGAAGTCATAAACTAGCTGGTCCTTTTTTCCTTCGTATTTGTTACTAACATACAACACTTGTTCATCCTTAGAAGTACTTGTCTCATCTTTATTTTATATCTTTTTTTCTTCTTCTAACAAAGAGACTTGAATGTCAATAAGTTTAGGATCTGGCATGTTGATTAAAGTAGTGGAGACATTATCATAATCTGGAGGCAAGCTTTTTAGCAAAACACCAATGCATACATCTTTAATCCATTTTACTATTGATCTCTGCAAGATGGGTTAAGAGACTTTCCATGCAATTCAGTTGTATTGTAAGAGATGTGTTAGATCTCATGTCTAATCTAAAAAATTCAATTAATAAACCATACTTTGAAGATTTTGACTCTATGTGCAAAACAAAGTACGCAATCTTTTCCAAGTATCCTCAGATGTGTCACATGTATCCACATGGTGGATTTAATTGTTGTCAAACTCAAGCTTTATGATGGCTTAAGCCTTGTCGTCACTATTTTTCCATGCAACTTAAATACTTGCATCCTAGGGCTTCTTCTCTTGTCCATTAGTGACGGCCCATAGGCCTTTCTTCATCAGGATAAGCCTTATGCATGTTTGATAATAGGTGTGAAACCTGACTCCTTTGAAGTGACATGTCAAAGAGTCTTTGCCCATGCTAGAGTGATTGGAACATCAACAAATTAGCACTAAATTTCTTAGAAGTGAGTTGAATTTGGACACAAGTAATGGCAGTGCAATATTAAGAGGAACTAGTTTGTTGTTGTTACTTGAGCCTTCCAATCTTCACAAATCTTTCTACCCTTGCTAATTTGATGCCCAAATATTTACTGGGAAATTGAGTAGGAATTCTTAATGCTAGAGTGATTGGAACAGTAGAAAATCAACACCGAAATTCTTAGAAATGATCTGACTTTGGACACAAGTAATGGCAGTGCAGCATTAAGAGAAACTAGTTTGTTGCTCTTGCTTGAGCCTTCCAATCTTCACAAATCTTTCCCTCCTTAGTAGTTTTATGCCCAATTTTTTTATGCGAACTGAGTAGGAACTCAAATCAGAGTAACAAGAACTCTAGTAGGCTTGGAGAAGAGAGAAAATGATGGGATTTTGGAGCTTAAAGTTGAAGTAGCTATGGTGGATTACGGTTAGCAGGCAAGTCAACAAGTTTTTCTCAACTACAACATGTGGGATGGATTGTTCAATGAGTTGCTTAGTTATGAGTGAGCCTATAGGGTGGGCTTTAAAAGCCCTATGACCACTGGATCAATCACAGAATAGAGAAGCAGTGCAGACTATATGACCACCACAAGCGCATTTCACGGCAATGACGACGAATTTCCAAAATGTTGTGCTGGATAGTGACCAGTGTCAAACCATGATGTGACATAGAGGAGTGCCTTCAGTTAAGGACCAAATCCATAGAAGAAATAACTTGAAGATATGCTGCAGTTTGAGAGATCCAGAAGCTCAAAGGAGGTAGGGCACAAGCTAACTATGGTCGCCATGAAAGGAAGAGTGGATTGGAAGTAAGGAATGAGCTCATGAGCTGACCAAAGATGAAGAGAACCTGAGAGAGAAGTTTGCTAAGTTGAGCCATGCTCACCATGGCTTTGATACCATGTTGACTAAAGCATGGATTTAGAGTATGGCTATGGAGGATGGAAGATAAAAGCAAGACTCATGAAGACATAGATATGACAACTGACTATTACACAAGTGAATTAGGTTCCAAGATTGAAGCTTTGACTCATAAACACAATCTTGTGTAAGTGGACAATGAAACGTGACTAAAAGAACAAAAATACTATGACATTACATTTAAATGATAGGCAAGTACATTGCTTTATAGTCTTATGGGGTGGTTGGTAGCACTTTCCACCACTATGCTTATGGGATTCAATCTCTTCTCCTAGATTGCATGCATTTCCCACATGAGTCATTCTTCAATGTATCCTTCATCTTTCGGAGCTCATGAATCTTATGCTAGATTAGGGGTACCACTATGGGGTTGGATTGAGTGTCTAGTGGAATGGGTGGAATAGAGAGTTCTAGATGCAAGGGGTAGAGTCAAACGAGGCATGGGTCAGAGGAGGAGTTGAAGGGAGTGCTAGGAGTAGGGAATAATGGAGGCTATTGTACAAAAGTTAGAGATCCATGAGGGCCCAAAATAGAGGTTGCAGGATTTGGTGAGCGTAAAGTTTTCCCACTAGGATTTCCAAGTAATAGGCACCCATTTGTACAGTTCACTAGAGCCAATTGTACTCCAAACTAAATACTGTGAGCTGTCGAGTCAAGGTTTGAATTGTTCATCTTGATAGCTTGTAACATCTTGGAGGGAGTAGATGTCACTACAACAAAAAGTCTCCATTGACGCGCTTATAGACGCAATATTTGAACTGTATTAAAAATGTCGGGCGCATTTATTATCGCGTCTACTTCCGCGTCTAAAATTTCACGTCTAAAAGTGCGCTTATAGTGAAACTTACTCGTGCATATAGATGCGCATATTGACATGCTCCGTAAATATATAATCATATTTATAAAAAAGTAGATATATTCATATTCTGTGTCTATACACGCATGTAACTGCGCATCTAAAAAGGCGTGTACTTTGCAAATATTTGACGATAATAGACGCGCATTTTTCTTGCAATTTAAACGCCCTGATAGATGCGCAAAATAGAGGTATGGAAAAAAAACCTAAGAGCATGTGGCTTTGCAAGCCACATGCTCTTTGGTTTTTTTCCCGCCCATCAACATCAAATTGTATGCTTAGGGAAAACAGAAAAATATTATTTCTAAGATTTTTGTACTAAAAACAAAACAATGTATGTAAAACATGAAATTTCATATAAATAGATGAAACGTTTTTACATTATGAGTTCTAGTGCTTGTGACCTCAAGCATGGTCATGGTCGTAAGCACTAGCTGAAAGTAATACATATAAAAAATGAAAACTACAAGCCAAGGGGAGGCATGCATGCATGGGGCTCCTCTACATCTCCTTAGAAGAGGCATCATTGTCACTACCACCACCGCTGCCAGTGCCGGTGCCGGTGCCGCTACTGCTAGTCCCCCCTTCGCTATCCTCAACTATATCAGTGTTCGCCTACATAAAGGATTAAGGAATATAAATACTATTACAAAAAATAAATTAGAGTTACCTATACTTTTCATGTAAAAAATAAAACATACCTCTTCTGGTTGTGGAATCCTCATGGCATGATTATATTGCTCCTCTGTGATGAGTCCCTCCTCGTAGAAATGCTGCCAAGTGGATGCCTGGTTATGACCTCGATGGTAGCCTACCTCTCTAGGAGTAGGCATCCTACCAACAATATGATACTACAAAACAATTTAAATATACAATGCAACAAAAAGGCCTCTTAGACGCACTTTTAGACGTGATTTTTGAATATAGAGAAAATCTTACGGGCGCGTCTACCCACCCATCTATTTGCATGTCTACATACTCGCGTCTGTAATCACATGTATGAAGAAATTTACATGCATAAATAGATGCGTAATAGATGCACATATACACGTGTGACAGACACACATTTATTTAATTTATTTTGTGCATCTACCAGCACGTCTACATGGCAAATTAGACGAGCATATAGACACGCCCATAGATGCGCTTTTACAAACGCCCATAGATGCGAACGCAAAACAAAAAATCTCCTTTTAAAAAAAAGATATTCAATTTCTTTTTTTAACTTTAAATTATGTAGTGTGTGTATGAGGACATGTACTTTGCATTTTAGACGCGCTGTAAATGCGCGTTTTCTGCAATTTAGACGTGCAGATGGACGCGCAAAACAAAACCGGAAAAAACAAACCGGATTTTTCCCCTCCCATACATCAAATTGTGCATTTGGAAAAAAGAATGGATCTGAAAGCACGGAAATTGAAAACAAATGTCCATGTATTCATTTTAGATAAAAAGTATTTACATGGGGAGTTTAAGTGCTTGTGACCTAAAGCGTGGCCGCAAGTAGTAGGCTCAAAGATGGATAACAGATATATAAGAAAACAAGGCCATAGAGGAGGTATGGTGCTTCTCTATGAATCTGAAGAAGAAACATCTTCGTTAGCATCACCATGGCTACTAGCGTCCTACCCCCCTCCTCGCTATGCTCCACATCGAGGTTCGCCTACACACACAAAAGATCGAGGTTTCTTACGTACACATGGTGGAGAAAAAGTTATAATTATCTATAATTTTAATAGAAAAGTAAGAAAAACATACCTCCTCTGGCTGTCGAATCCTCATAGCCCGGTTGTATTGGTCCTCAGTGATGAGACCCTCCTCATAGAAGTGAAGCAATGTGGCTACGCGGTTATGGCCTCGATGGTAACCTACCTCTCTAAGAGTAGGTATCCTACCAATGATAGTAGTCTGCAAAACAATTATGATATATACAAACAATTATGAGAGACAATGTATTAGAACAAATTATATAAAGAATTTAAAGAAATATAAATGTTAAAAAACTAGATATCAAAATATACTTACAAACTCTGCCTCCCACGACTCTCTGCCGCTCAATCCGTAATGTGATGATCCCATGGTTTCCATTTGGATGCATCGTGCCTCTGCGTGCTCGCAATTCTTCACTTTCTCTGCTGCTTTTATCTTGGCTTTCTTCCACTCTATGCGGTGGCACATAGGTGGTTGGCTATAGGCTCCACGCCCCTCCTCCTGTCTCCGCAGTGAGTCCCTGGCACATGTCATAAGGTGGGATCTTTTATTGTGAAGCAAATCCCTCACTTTTGTGCGTCCCCCATCATCCAAGAATTGCCGACCCTCAGGATTTGGGTACCTCCTACGGACTGCCCTCAACACCTCCTGCCACAAGCGGCTTTTCTGATTTTTGAAGTAAACGAAACAATCTTTATACGTCGCATGCATGACGCTCCTCATGTACACCATTACATCTCTTCCTTCATCATCATGGAAGATGCCACCAGTATCTATAACTCTTTAGTACTGGTGTACAGGCTCCTCTACGTGATCTTCTGGTGAGGGTGATCACTCACCACCTCCTAGGCAACCCCCACACAAGCCTCGTCCTCCCCTCGACTCTCCCTCCCTCTATGTCGACTACCCTCTGCCTCGCTGGATGCCCATGCTTCTGCAGATGCACGTGCGTCGGCTGACGCTTGTGCTTCAGCCGATGCATGTACAGGTGCTGCACGTGGAGTACCTGCAATTGGAGTTTGGAAAGTAGTGCCAGGCAAAGACATCAGAGGCATTCCAGACATGATGTTGAACACCTCGTCTGCTGTGGGAGAGTGGTCAAGGTGTCTGGACATCTCTCCCATGAAGTCTTCCCTACTAGGAAAATCTCCAAAAAATGCATTAACCCCTCTACCGAACAAGCCCAATGTATCATTCATGCGATCCAAATCTGGGTGATTTCTAGATGAACTAGGATGCGACATCTACAAAAAAAACACAAGAAAAAGACAAATTTGTACAATTCCACAAATAAAAAATTCCAATATGGCTCATATTCTATTGTGTTTTGTAGTCCAATAATTCCTTAACTTCTCGTTTTTCATTATATCACATTTTTTTGCATACAAAAAATCATATATTACCTTCATCCACACATAAACATTTTCAAAGAGCCATAATCCTTGATCCAATCCAACATTGATTATGAGAAATCATTCAGTGAGCCTAGAATCATTATGTAAGAGAAGGCTTTTGATGCTTACACATTTTCATTTTCTTCAAGTGTATTTTGCAAGCACTTACTAAGGTCCATTTAAGTGAAACAAAGATGTGGAAATCCCATAGAAAATATACATGGATGCTCATGGCACTTGAAAGTGCTAATAATCTAGCTTTCTTTAGACATTGAGCATAAAAATGAAGTGCTAATGCTTCTCATTCATTCGCCTTTGAAGATTAAACATGAAAATTAATAACAATACTAATTGTTCATTCCCTAAATTAAGCCACTTGGAGGTGAAAATTTCCCTAGATACTATATAAGAAATCCCTCCAAGTCCCACTCTCAAATATGGGGTTAAGATTTAGCCACTTGGTCAAATCTTTACTCCTTATTTGAAAGTGGAGCTTGGAAGATTCCCAAATTCTCTAATATTGTATCGAAAGTATAATACTACCTAATTCACTACGTTGAAAGACTAAAGCTTCTAGAAATTTGATCATGAATCAAGAAAATTTGGTCACATTCATCATTGTAAAAATATATTGTTGATTAAAAAACTATATCTATACCCCATGCCCATTGTGTTTTTGTTCTTAGTTTGCTTTAGTTATCAATATAAAGAAACATAATAAGCACAATAACGTTTAGGCAATGAAAATTATTTTTTATCAAAGCTGGCTGGCGTGTATATAACCGCGTCTAAAATGCAGGATAGACGCGCTCTCAGACGCGTCCCTAAAGGCAACCCTCTGGTTAGAGTACGCATATATCCGCATCTGAGATGTAGTATAGACACACTATCAGATGGGATTTCTAGGTCAATGCTTCTGGCGCGTGTGTATCCTCGCATCTGGACTGTAGAATACACGTGTCTTGAGACGCGACTCTGAAGTCAAAGCTTTTGGGCAGGGCGCGTATATTCCCGCGTCTCACGTGCAGGATACACGCGTCTAGAGACGCAACTCTGAAGTCAAAGCTTCTTTTATGCCGAGCGCGTGTATTCTCGTGTCTCCGATGCCGAATACATGTGCTCTGAGATGCAGCCTTAGACGCAATGACAGCAAACATAGCTTTGCATCTATCCCTACGTCTGTACTGAATTGTAGATGCGCTGGCAAACGCACTCAGTCGGTTGATTTCAAACTGACGACTGCCATTCATGATTTATTTCTGCTATACAAAATGCAATCATAGATCCTAATACACAGAGAGAGAGAGAGAGAGAGAGAGAGAGAGAGAGAGAGAGAGAGAGGACTCACCTTGGGTGTTTGGTGTGGTGGGTGGTGGCACTTCTTCCTTCTCCTTTTTCCTCTCCTTGGTGAGTTACTCTCCTTCCTTTTCTTCTTCTTCCTCTTGTTCTCCTCTCTCTTATTCTCTCTTTCTTCCTCTCCTTGGCTTTCCTTTTTCCCCTCTTGTCTCTTTGAAATGAAAGAAGAGGTGAGTCATGAGGAGATGAGGCATGAAGAGATTGCATGTCGGCTAAACTCGAGCTTCAGAACCACAAAAAACGCAGGAAAGGAAAGGCGCAGTTTGAAAAGAAATGATTTAAAGATCTTTTGAATTTTGACGTTTACGTCTATTTTTGCGTGTATATGAGCGTGTAAGTTTATGTAAATGCGCGTATAGACGCGAAGTTAGATGCGTAAATAGATGCAAATTTAGACGCGTAGGTAAACGTAGATATAGACGCGCATTTAGCTTTTATCATAATTTTTTGTTTTTTAGATAAGTTTTGATAGTAAGTTCTTATCATAAGTTTTTATGTATTTATGATAAGTTTTGTGTATTTAAAATTGAGATCTTAGAATAATTAATACACCAGCTTAAAGTTTTTATGTAAACATATGAATGATAAATATTTTGATGTTGTCATGAATTAGGTTTAATCATGTTGTCATCATCACCTAGTGCGGTGCATGGTGATGAGTCAACGAGCACATCCTCAAGTGAGGATGAAACATTACATCTTCATAATCGAGATGCATGGCTATGACAAAAAATTAAATGCATGTGTGATCATTGTCGAGGGTGTGTCTTTCGAGCACGTCGAGTTGCAATGTCACACCTCAGCATGTATGGAGAATGGGACCGAGAAAAATCATCGGTATTCATTGTTTTTTTTTTATACTAAGAGTGCTAGTCTATGTTACTCAATATATATCAACATACATGAGACTCCCTTTTGTGGTTGAGCAGGATGCGGTGCCACATCCTCAGATGCTCCCTCTCGAGCGTCGAGAGGCTGCAAAATGTCGACGCGAGGAGGCAGATTCTTCAAGAATAGTGGAGACTGATGACCATGATAATAGCCCTCATGAAATGCCCCATCAAGTTGTAGAGGATGAGATTTTGAACAACATGGTACACCATAGAGTGAGAAGAAAAACTCACATTCTTTGCTTGTTCCGATGGGTGACGGCTAGGTTGTAAGCTCCTTGTCCTCCTTCTCCCTTCCCTTGGTAAGTTGATTGAATCTTCTTCTCTTCCTTGCTTTTTGGCTCTTTTTCTTTACTCTTTGGCTCTTCTATCCTCATGTCCTCTTTTTACTCTTATTTCCTTCCCTCATTGTCTTCATAAAGTGATAGATAGACATGAATAGTGATGTAGAGCTCAATCTGCAAAAAACACATGAAAACACTGGTTTGAAAAGAAAGCCATAATTTTTTTAAAAAATATATATATTTGCATGGCGCGTCTATAAGCGCGTGTAATTGTGCATGTATATGCATGTGCATATGTGTAGATAAGACATATTATATGCGCTGATAGACGTGCAGTTACAATTAAACTAATTAGATGCTAGCTTTTGGTTGTTTTTGGATCAACATGACTTTCCTAGTTTTTCAATATCAAAATGTTTGCCTCCATGTTGTAAGTATCAATGCATTTATATACCAAATGACATATATACCAAATAAAATCATATATATCCTTATGATTTAGGTGTAATTATGTCATCATCTTCTACTAGTATGGGATATGCTAAGTCAACAAACAGTACATCCTCTAGTGAGGATGAGACATTGCGTCTTCACAATCGAGATGCTTGGCTACAACGAAAAATCAAATGTATGTGTGATCGTTGTCGAGGCTATTTTTTTCAAGCACGTTGAATCACAATGTCACACCTCAGCATGTACGGAGAGTGGGACCAAGAAAAAGAACCAGTAAATTTTATTGCTTTATTTGCACAATATTATTGGTCTATGTTGCATCTTTACCATTAAAAAAAACCTCCTTTTTTTAATTGATTAGGATGCGGTACCACATCCTTAAATGGTCCCTCCAAGGCGTCGAGAGACTACGAAGTGTGGATACGAGGAGGCAGAGTCCTCAAGAAGAGTAGAGACTAATAACGACGATAGCGTTCTCTTCAAATGCCCCATCAAGTTTTAGAGGAAGATATTTTGGACAACATGGTGCACAATTTATTTTCCCATGAGGTTCGGGGGGAGGGGGCCACTAGAGAGATAGATGACATGCTACACATAGCATCAAAAACTCCATTGTACGAAGGTTACACCTACTCCATTCTACATGCATCTCTCGAGATACTAAACTTACAAACCATTTATGGATGGAGTAATGCTAGCTTGAATGCATTATTGAAGTATGTATCATTTGATATTAATTCATAAATGCTTCTAGACAATATTCGCGGTTTGTTAACTTTGTTTGCACAATATATGCAGGTTATTGTCACAAATGCTTCCAAATGGAAATAAATTACCAACTAGAAGGGAGCAAGCAAGGCTTTTCTTGACATCTCTTGGAGGTCTCGATTACTTTAAAATCCATGCATGTGTCAATGATTGCATCTGCATGACAGTGTCCTATTTGTGGTGAACCAAGATACAACCAGGAGATGAAATCAATGGATGTGCCTCGTAAGGTTTTGCGATATTTTTCTATTATTCCATGTATTCAACTTATGTTTAAGTGTGAATCTATTGGGAGACTCATGTCATGGCATGCTAGTCACCATTCAAGTGATGGAAAGTGGAGAATTTCTTCAGATACACCAGCTTGGCAACACGTAGACAATTTGTGGCCTACTTTCAAAGAAGAGCCCAGAAATTTGAGATTTGGTCTAGGATTAGATGGAATAAATCCATTTGGTATCAAAAGCACATCATATAGTGTATGGCTAGTGGTATTGGTGAACTATAATATCCCTCTGTCCATGGCAATAAAAAAAGGACATGTAATGTTGTCCCTTCTGATTCCTCGAAAACACAAAGTAAAAAACATGGATGTTTACTTAGAGCCTTTGATCGAGGAGTTAGAAATGCTATGGAAAAGTATTGAGGTGCAAGATGTGAGTGCATCATTGTCCTCTAGAGATTTCACTTTAAAGGACATGTTGTTGTGGACCATGCATGACTTTCCATGCTATGGAGAGTGTTCAGGTAGTTACATACTCTATTTTATTTATTCTTACCCTTAATCAAATATATGTAATCATTAACCCACTTGTTTTTATAGGTTTAACTACATCAAGATATCATGCATGTCCAATTTGTGGTCCCTCTCTGGTTTCTTCTAGACCGACATGCTTGAAGAATGTTATCTATGACAATCATCATCATTTTCTTCCTATTGACCACCCTAAAGATGCACCCCCCCCTAATAGAAGAACTCCACAATCTCTAACCATTCAAGATTGGAAGGACACTTGGACATACGCCAATGATCATCCTCCACTCGGCATGAGTCACTAACTAGTTTACTTCTTTTGTTTGTCGTTAAAGTACACTCCATTATGAGAACAAGAAATAATATATTATTTGGGCCTTAAATTCTTCATATTTTCTTGTCTCTCATATTGGACTAAACTTAGGATCAATCACCTGTTGGACCCCATGCATATATTTAAGAATGTTGCCTCTACATTATGGGATCCCTTAATCGGGGCTCGTGATTCTGTCAATGTAAGGGAGGATTTACATAGCATTGGATGTATGAGACGAGCTTGGCCACGCATCGGACCCAGAGGAAAGATTGAGTTGTTGCGTGTACCTTGGATGTTATCGAAGACCAAAGAAAAGATGGTGAAACAGCAGATATGTAGCTTTCGAACTCCCACAGGATATATGAGATGCCTCAAGGGAGCCTTCATAAAGAAAAAGAAAAGAGGTGTGGAGCAACTATCCAGTTTAAAGTCTCACAATTGGCACAAAATGATTTAGGTAAGGATTTTCATAGGCATAAATATATTAATTAGTGGAGTAACTATGTAGAATAATTAAGAATGTATGAATATTTACATACAGTTCATCCTTCCTACTAGCATATCCCATTGTGTTTCGAAAGATGTGCGTGATATCATTTACAAGATGGGTGAGCTCACGAGGTATGTATACTTTATACTTATTTTTTAGTTTACATATTACATACATCACATAGTAAACCGGCTTGAATTTATGGACAAAACTAATCACTGTTCTCAATTGCATGTTGGTAGATTTGTGAGTTTGAAGAAAATCGATCCAAATATGTTGCAAGAGGCTCGAGTATTGTCCATTGAGGTGGTTTGTTTGGTGGAGGAAGCTTTTCCTCCACTACAACAAAAAGGCTCCATAGACGCGCTTGTAAACGCAATATTTGAATTGTAAAAAAAAAAGTCAGGCGCGTTTATTAACGCGTCTATTTTCGCATCTACAAAATCGCGTCTAAAAGCGCGCTTATAGTCAGAAATAGACGCACACTTAGACGCGCGTATAAATGCACTACGTAAATATATAATCATATTTATAAAAAAGTGGATATATTCATATTGTGCATCTATACACGCGTGTATCTACGCGTCTAAAACCGCGTTTATTCTGAAAGTTTTTGACGAGAATAGATGCGCATTTATCCTGCAATTTAGACGCGCTGATAGACGCGCAAAACAGAGGTATGAAAAAAAAACCAGAGAGCTCTCTGGTTTCCCCCCCCCCCCCGGTCAACATCAAATTGTATACTTAGGAAAAACAGAGAAAGATTATTTCAAAGATTGGATACTGAAAACAAAACAATGTATATAGCACACGAAATTTCATATATATAGATGAAACGTTTTTACATTATGAGTTCTAGTGCTTGTGACGTCATGATCGCAAGCACTCGCTGAAAGTAATACATATCAAAAATAAAAATTACAAGCCAAGGGGAGGCATGCATGCATAGGGCTCCTCTATATCTCCTCAGAAGAGGCATCATCATCGCTACCACCAACGTTGCTTGTGCCGCTGTCGTTGCCGCCACCGCTACTGCTAGTCCCCCCTTCGCTATCCTCAACTGCATCAGGGTTCGCCTACACAAAGGATTAAAGTATATAAATACCATTACAAACAATAAATCATATTGATCTATACTTTTCATGTAAAAAATAAAGCATACCTCTTCTGGTGGTGGAATCCTCATGGCGCGATTATATTGCTCCTCTGTGATGAATCCCTCCTCGTAGAAATGCTGCCAAGTGGACGGCCGGTTATGACCTCGATGGTAGCCTACCTCTTTAGGAGTAGGCATCCTACCAACGATATGGAACTACAAAACAATTTGAACATACAACGTATTAAAACACACTACATAATGAAGTAAAACAAATTACAAAATTTAATTTTAAAAAAGAAATCAAATGATACTTACAAACTCAGCCTCCCATGACTCCCTGCCACTCGATTCATAATGCGACGATCCCATGGTTGCCATCTGGATACGTCACGCCTCTGCATGCTGGCGACTTATCATTTTCTCCGTTGCTCTCTTCTTGGCCTCTTTCCACTCCTTGCGGTTGCAATTGGGTGGTTGGCCATATCAAGGGCGCCCCTGCTCTTGTCTCCGCAATGACTCCTTGGCGTGCATCATAAGGTAAGACCTCTTGTTATGAAGTGCGTCTCTCACCTTTGACCATCTCCAATCATCTGAGAATCGTGAATTCTCGGGATTAGGGTACCTTTTATGTATTGCCCGCAGCACCTCTTACCACAAACCATTTTTTTTGTGCTTGAAGAGAATCATGCAATCTTTATATGTGGCATGCACGACACTCCTCAAGTAGGCTATCACTTTCCTCCCCTCGAAGTCATGCAAGATACCACCAACATCAGTGATAGAGTAGTACATTTGTGGAGGCTCACCTCTCTCATTTTCCGGTGAGGGTGATCGAGAGCCACCACCTAGGCAACCCCCACAAAGCCCTCAACCTCCTCCTCCTCCCGCACCACTCTCCCTCCTCCCTCGACGTGCACTACCCTCTACCTCACTTGATACATGTGCCTCTGCAGATGTACGTGCTTCGGTCGATCCATTTACCTCAGCTGATAGCTGTGTAGGCAAAGATGTGATAGGTGTCCCAGACATCACATTGAAAACCTCATCTGTAGTGGGAGGGCGACCAAGATAATTGGTCATCTCCCCCATGAATTCCTCCTTGTTGAATGGGGTGCTGGAGGATCCAGGATTCCACATCTACATAAGAAAAATCATATTACCCTGTGTAGATAAAACATATTATATACAGCGTCTATATCTACGTCTCTGTGCGCGTCTATACATGCGTCTCTGTGAGCGTCTTCCAGCGCGTGTATCCTCGCGTGTACACTGCAGAGCACACATGCCCGTACACTCGCCCCCAGAGAAACGTTTTCCGCGTCTATATTTGCGTCTACACTAAGATGTAGACGCGCTATCAGACGCGCTTGGTCGGCTGATTTTAGCAGATGACCGCCATTATTGATTTACAAAATGCAATACATAATGGAATCACAAATCCTAAATACACAGACAGAGCGGAGAGAGGAAGATAGAAAGAAAGAGAGATAGAGAGAGAGAGAGAGAGAGAGACTCACCTTGGGTGTTTGGTGTGGCGGGTGGTGGCGCTTCTTCCTTCTCCTTTTTCCTCTCCTTGGTAAGTTACCCTCCCTTGATGCTTGCTTCCTTGCTTGCTGCTTCTTCTTGTTCTCCTCTCTCTTGTTCTCTCTTTCTTCCTCTCCTTGGCTTTCCTTTTTCCCTTGTGTGTTTGAAATGAAAGAAGAGGTGAGTCATGAGGAGGTGAGGCATGAAAAGACTACGTGAGGCATGAAGAGACTGCATGTCGGCTAAACTCAAGCTTCAAAACCACAAGAAGCGTAGGAAAGGAAATGCGTAGTTTGAAAAGAAATGATTTAAGTATGATTTGAATTTTGACATGTGCGTCTATTTTTGCGTGTATAAGCGCGTCTATTTGCACGGATATATAGACGCAAAAGTTGTGTCTATTTACACGCACATTTAGACGTGCCTATAGACACTGTGATAGACGCACCCGACTTTGCGCGTCTATATCTCATTTTTGTTGCAGTGCTCGCTCCATTTTGACTACTCAAGTACACTTACTCGTGCATATGATTGATGAGATCACAATTTGTGGGGTAGTTCATGCAAGGTGGATGTTTTTTCTAGAGCGCTTTATGAAAATTTCTAAAAGATTATGTGAGGCAAAATGCACGGCCCGAGGGAAATATGACTGAGGGTTGGTTAATGCAATCATCCCTTGTACGAATCTCTGAATATCTTACTAAAGTGAACCCCTCTTTACCACGACTATGGAAAGATGATGAAGATTTGAGGATGACCTCTATAATATTTCAAGGAAAAGGAAGAAGCAAAGTGCTAATGAAAGAGGAACTTCGTAAGTTAAATGTATTTTGTGTGCTTAACAGCGAAGTAATGAGCAAATGGGTGACACTATATAAAGAAGCAAGGGCAAGAAGAGTAAGTGAAAGGCAAGCATTTCGTGCTAGACATGGACGTAATGTCCCATATCTAGAACATTTAAGTACACTTCCACGTCATATTGATATAGATTGGATACATGAAAAAATGGAGAAGATGAAAAAAGAGGAGGCGATGGATATATCGCAAGAGGAGTGGGAATATGCACGAGGTTGCTTATCAAAGATGAGACATACTTATAATTAAATTATCTTTAGTTATATATGATATAATAATTTCACATGTTTTTATCTTTAACTAAATAATTAATATGATCTCAACAATGTACTACTAGTGCATATTTTTCAATGCTATTTGGTGTGAAGGCAAACATTTTCGAACTCAACGTATAGATGATAAGAGAAATACCCACGATTGTGGTATCCTTGCAAACTTCCAGGATACCAATGGCACCATGGAAGGTTATTGTGGCTTGATCCAAGATATTTTGAAGCTTGACTTTAGGCGATTTTTTATATATGTACTAGATGTTAAGTGGTTTAAAGAAGTAGTAACAACGGGTGAGTATTGCACAATTAGACATCATCCAAGTGGTTTTGTAGTGATTGACTCCACAAAATTTCACCAAGGCAAGAATGACACATTCGTACTACCTCAACAATGCGAGCAAGTATATTAGAAGCTATTTATTTTTATATATATTACTTCTTGATACATTCTCAAAATACAATAAATATCTCAGTTGTTTACTTTTCGTTCTTTAAATGCAGGTTGTGTATCACCCAATAGTAAACAATAACCGATGGTGGCACATCATCCCCATATCTAATCGTTTAAAACCAATATATGGCAATCCTACCAACATAGAGATAGTTGATGACAATCCAACAATCAATGATGATACAATCAATGATGATGCACATGATGATGCCATGATCTATGATATTCATGATGCAGTGCAAGATGATCCCCGGGAGGATGTTCAAGGAAGCGTAGAAGAGAATAACAATATGGTTGCAGATGATGATGAAGAAATTGAGCATAGCAATACATCTGACAGTGGGATAGACTTATTTGTTTCATTGCCTATTGGTAACATAGACTTAGAGGTAGATAATCTAGCAAGGGCCAATCTCATTCAAGATGAGATTGATAATTCATTGTAGCATATATAATTACCTTTGAATGATTGGATGTATATTTGTAATACTTAGAAAGAAGTAAAGTTGGTAATGTATTCAAAAAAATACTAGCTGTTAAGATGTTTGGTCATATTTAGGGACTTTATGAGAAATGAAAAATATGTTCATTTATTTTCACATCTATAGGCGCGTTTAAAAGCGCGGGTATATAGACGTGTTCTATATACTAGCGCGAATAGACACGCTGATAAACGCGTCCGCTATTTCGCATGTATAGTGCGCGGCTATAGGGCCTTTCTTTTGTAGTGTGTGCATCGTGTGCTTAGATGTTAGGGCCTCGAATTACATTAGTATTTCCTTTAGGTGTTTCACTATGGCATGGAGCTTGATGCTAGTTACTTTCTCTTCTACCTTTGTGTGCTACCTAGCCGTGTTTTTGTCTCTATATGCTCTATTTTGCTGTACCTAACCGTCCCTATGAGCACTCATTGCATGTTTTATATATCCATATGTAACCTTTTTTGCTATATTTCTTTGACCTTTTCTGACTTTTTATTGTAATTTATTAATTCCTTACCATAATTTTCAAATAAAAAAAGTTAACATATCCTTACGTAATATATACCAAATACTAGTTTGATCACAAAATTGATCATAAACTAGCTTTTAAGGGTTCATAAAATGCATTTATTAGAATTAGTCATTATGAAAATTTATAAAATATATTCAAGCTATATGAATTTCAATGGTATAATTTAGAATTTCTATACGTAAAACTATGATGCACAAGTTATGGCGCATGCTTCCTAATAAGGTAGTTGTTGAAGCTTATATTAGAGTAAGCCTTCTATGGGTCCTTAAACATAAAAATTGAGATAGAAATGTAGGAATACATATTTCGACCATCATACTAATGTCTTAAGTCTCCCTTCCATTACAATATTGATCATGATATTGTCCTATTTGATGATAGCGGATTATATCATTACATCTTTTGTATCTAATTCATGTTCAATTATTTTCTCAGCCATTCCTATAAAGCATATCAAGTGTATATGTAATACACATATACATGCATATATATATACAAATTCTAGAGACAATAAGAGACAAAGACTCAAAATTTACCACTTGATTGAAATCATATTATGCTATAACAAAGACACAATAAATATGAGCTTGATTTGTATTTGAAATGGGTAGATACATTGAAAGGAAAAAATATATTGCATTTTCATGGCCTCAACAAAACTCCAGCATTATTTGCATGATGATGTAGTTAAAATCATACTTTTTTATGCTTGCATCTATACAAAACATATTTCATTTTCTTTTATAGAGTATATACATTTATATAAAAATGTAAATATATAAGATTTTTAGCTAGCTTATAAGTGTATTCTGCTCATCATCTCAAATTGTCAAAGTTTGAGTTTATCATTGGTTTCACATTTGTGGATGCATTGCTATAATGCACTAGTCATGTTCCTGAAGTAAACACAAGAACACAAGAAATTAGCATCAAGAAAAATGGGAAAAAAGAGCTTGATAAGACTTTCATTTTAGTAATTATACATGGTACGAAATATTAATGAAGAGAAAGAATAATGTTCATTTACCTATTCTCAATGGTACCTTACAAATTCATTTAAGATCTTCCAATCATTTTCATCAAATTCATATTTGTTATTGTTACAACTATATGTGAGATTTGTGAGGGCAATGATACTTTCAACATCTACCATATCAAGGTCCATCAAATAATATGTAGAAATCCTTGATCCCTTTGATTTTTTATACCATCCAAGTTGAAATCCAAGTTGAACCCTCTCTTATACTCCACATAGGCACTAATTAGTTTTCTCCTCATCTTTTGAACTTGTCCACCACACATTGGCTGTTTTTTTTCCTCATACTTCTTGAAGAGCTTGCTTTTGATGATCTTGTGATCTTTCCATTGGTATTTTCATATTGGAAGAACACATCACAATTTGAACCAATTCCGAATAGGTTATCATTTTTTTGAGTTTTATACTTGTCATCTATACTATAGTATACCCCTTATTGCACCCTTATAAGACTATCTTTAGACAATATGATATTTTCACAAATCCACATGTTTCAATCCCATTTACATGTGTCTCTGCAAAACCTGAGGGTTGACACTGGTACGTTGGGCTCTTTTAAGTAATGGGGCATATTCAATCTCTACCTCAATATGCAGCTCCTTTTTTCCTGTATTCATTTTACTATTAATAGAAATGGGGAGCCTACTTGGTTGTCACAAGAGGTAGAGTGGAGATGCACAGAGAGGCACACAAAGGTGCCAAGGGAAAGCAGGGTGTAAGTAATTCACTTTGTTAATGAAGGTTGCATAAACACAGAGAAGAGGTCACAATAGAGGCATAAGAGAGTATAGATATGGGGGGAACAGTTCAAAGGGTAGGGATGTCCAAGACTTTTCGGATTTTAGATATTTCTATTTTGCCTCCAAAACCATCTCCAAAAAACACAAAATTTGACAAGTTGGTTTGTTTTTTACCAAAAGCTAGGATATAAAAAGTCCCCAAAATATCTTAAAAGGAACTTCCAAAATTTTATTTTCCTTATTCTCGATTAAAAAATCAATTACCTCGTATCTAGTAATCATTTTGCATTGAAAACGAAGCACCACACTCCCGTAACTAAGTCCTTTTTGAATATAAAATTTGGTTGAAAAACACTTCTTGAATGAGGAGAGAGAAGGAATCTAAGTATATCTTTGTAGATAATATAAAAAAAGGAAAAATGAGATTGCAAAATTGGAGAGAGAGGAGGATTATTTTACTATTCTTCTCTCCTCTTTTCCTTCTTTTAAGGAGGAGAGAGGGGGGCTAAAAGGCCCATTTGTGAGTTCATTTTTTTCCTAATGGATGTGGCTGAAAAGTTGGTCTAAATGGATCTTTAAAGGCCTACTGGCTCCCTAGTAGTATAAGCATTAAATGAAAAGGAGAGAAGTGCATTCATCATCTAAATGTAGATTACTCAACTATCCAAGAATTAATAATGGAAAGAAAATAATATATTTTTTGTAGTAATGTTTCTCATTTCTTAGTTATTTGTTAGTAGTAATTTTTTCATAGGGCTTCCTATCCCTTTTCTCTCTCTTTCTTCCAACCACACCAAAATAATGGTGGATTGTGCTTCCAATCACACTAGGAAAACCTCCATTACATTTTATTGTTCTAAGTAGTTATTTGACTACTCACTTCTTGCATGACGTTGTGGATATTAAGATATGAGTGTGGTCCAAGAGATTATGTCCATAATCTCTTGAAGATAGTAAGATATGAGTGTCAATATCAAGAGACTATGTTCATAGTATCTTGAAGCTATCATGTTATGCATATGAAGATAGTTCAAGAGACTATGCCCATAGTGTATGCTCATTCTTATTGGAGTTGGCATACATAGATAACCACCAGTGTATCACTCAGCACATTATCATTCTATAGCAAGTTATATTAAAAAGTTTCATCATGCACTTCTTTTCTTCTACAATGCTTAATTGTGCATTTCTACTCTTAGTATTCATTTGACATGAACATGTAATAATGATTTATTGAGATGCATGATCCTATCCACTTTGGTTACTTGCATCAGTAGGTTAGTTATTTTGTCATTGAGTCTCTCCTAGCATCCACCTCCTACATAGCCCAAGAACCATTGAGCCGTCAAGTTAAGTATCCACACCTCTACAACAAAATTCACATAGTCTAAATGTTGGTCAACAAATTATGCACACCCTCTGGGTGGAGATGGCTACCAGAATTGGCAACATGGTTGCTAATAGTGGAGATGGCTACTAGAAGTGGCAACATACTAGGACTCTCACACTAGAACCACTCCCACACTAGGACTCTCACTAAAGAACCACTTCCACACTAGAACCAGTTCCATATTATGACTCCCATACTACAAGTACTTCCACACTAGAACCTTAAGATTCCCATACTAGAACCACTCCCACACTAGGGCTCCTATACTAGGAGGCTTCTCATGGTACGAACACTCACACTAGAACCACCCACAACCACATTAGAACTGCTCCTACACTAGGAATCCCAAACTATAAGAATTTCCACATTAGACTCAATCCCATAGTAGGATTGCTACACTCAAAATGCTCCCACACCACCCTAGCACTCCCCCCCTACTCTAATCCCACACTCCCACTCCAATATTAGTACCCACACTTCCACACTATATTCCCACTCCTACACTATCTCCCCCATATTAGGTATCCTACTACCACACTCTACCCCTAACCCCACATTAGGACTTCCATGCTTACATTCCCACACTTGAACTTGTATACTAGTACTCGCACACTAGCTCTCACACATTAGTACTCATACACATCAGCATTTTCACACTAGGACTTCCACACTCTACCCTTATAGTTCCATAGTACACTCTTGAACTTGCACTCCCATACTAATTTCAACTCCCACCCATACACCTCTACTCCATACTTGTCCTATCATTTTTCCATTGGTCCTTGTGCTTCTATATCCCTTTTTTTAAGAAGAACCCTCCTTTTGCTAAGTATAACATTTTTCAATTGATCCTTGTGTTCATGTATCCCCTTGCTTAAGGATAATCCTCCTTTTGGTAAGGATATGATCCGTTTTCCTTAAGGGCACAACATTCTTGGCACATAAGTAAATCTGCAAGGGTAAGAGCCTTTCCCATTTGGGAGTATCCACCACCTATGACCACAATATGATCCCAATACCTTGCACTAAGTGCAAGGTGCACCCTCTATGCACTTCCAACTCTTAAGACTTGCCTTTGGATCATGTGGACCTTGATTCCAACTATAACTGTCCTAGACTTGTTATACAACAACACTAGCATTTGCATATTTAGGTAGAGCTTCACCCTTAGGGCTTACTTGTAGAACTTGACACATTTCATTTTAACTAACATTTCTTGCACACAAGTGTGCAAGTGCAGTTACATTAGAACACTCCTAGCCTACTTGCAACTTGCTTTATAGAGTGTGCATATTTAGACAGAATTAGTAGCAAACTTCAAGCCTTTAAGTTTAGGCCCTAGCTACTTGCATTTGGCACACTTGATGACATCTACGTTTAGGGTCCTGACATCCTTACACCTAACCCTAGGTATAATATTCATAGGTTTATACCCCTAGGATTTAAGTTAAACTGCATTAGGCACAACCACTAGGCCTGCAATATCACCTAGGTTGTAATCCATACCACCATTGGGCATCTACGCATAAGTGAGGGAAGTGCAACTAGGTTGTTGACCATGTGTATTGAGACAAATTTAAGTCACTACACATGACATTCAAAGAGAGTACTTAGACCAAAGAATTATATTTGAGCCAAAAACTTTCCATGTCATTAGCTCCAATTTTCCTTCAGCTAGTCTCACTTACTCATTGACTAATAGATCTTTTGAGAGACAATTTTAAGATATTGGCATAGGACCTTAAACCAATGTCAAGAAATACACTTGGTTACTCATTGTTCATTTTGAAGGCCAACAACTCATGTACCTTAGTGCCACCAAGGATCAAGCACAATGACATCCTAGCTTGCAATGTTAATTGGATCACAATACCCACATATCTAGGAGTATCAAGGGTGTAGACCATGAAGATCTATTATTGAATGACAAAGACACATCAAGAGAATCTACGAACAATTGCATCTAGTGCAAGAGCAAAGAGAAGGACACTAAGTCAAGATTTTGAGGAGACAAAGTTGGAAGTTCAAGAAACAAAGTTGAGAGACCAAAGAAGAATTGATAAGGTCACAGGTTCAAGAGAGAAAGCAAAAACTCACAAGATCAGATACACCAATACTTATCATTGCAAGGAGAGACTTAGCTATTGAGAGCTTGATATTCAAATGATGTGCTTAATAGTGCACTAGAGTAAAAATTCTAAAAGTCCTAAAGCCTAATAAGTAAACAAAGACCATATGTTCCCATCCATTTATCTGATCATAATGATTGAGCTACCAACACAAAGGCCAAAGCCACAACTAGTAGATGGGATGGATATTGATAAATCCACAAAAGCTTACCTAAGTTGCATTGAATGTAGCATTACTCACATATATCATAATATTCCAATCAAAGGGTCTACTTAGCTTAGCATCCAAACCAATGCCGATGTGAAAACTTATTGAAGATCACCATATTTCCTCTTAGGGTAGATGCAAAATTCTTTAGACTATAGAGAGACTAAAGGCATGCCCATCATTTTCTATGTGCTTTCAAATGGAGAGCTTATGGGGAAGGAAGTTATACTTGGGAGACCTTTCAATCATGCAACCCAACTTGAAGTGGACTATGTAGTACACTAGATACAATCGACACTACAACAGAAACGAGGCATAGACGCGCATGTTAGATGCACAAAGTCGGTTGTGTATATCATTGCATCTATATATGCGTATAAACATGCGTGTAAATAGACACGAATTTTGTATCTATATATCCGCACAAATAGATGCCAATATAGATGCGCCAGCAGATGCACAATTAGTTAACCACCTAAAATTGCAATTTACATAATTAAAAAACCAAAGTTAATAATTATTTAACCACCTGAAATTGATTCTTGAGCATGCACGTGTGCGCATGATAAAAACCATAGAATTAAGAATACACATTGAATCATTGAATTAAAAAAATAGAGTTAATAATTACTTTTTTTTTGCTCTCTAATGAATAGCAGTTCCTCCAGTTGACAAGCCTGATATAAGTAATTAGCGGCAAGCGACAAAAACCTTACAATTAGTAGCAAGCATTGCAATATGTATCTCATAATTTCTATACGTACTTGAAGATGCTAAAAAATACTTCCTTTTTATTATGGAATATTCAATTTAGCTTTAAACTTGACTATTCAATTCTTGAGTATGCACGTGTGCACATGATAAAAACCATAGAATTAGGAATAGACATTGAATCATTAAGCAAATTAAGTATGTTACAGTGAATGATCCATCTCATCTTCAATGAGATCAGCCCTTGCTAAACTATCTACTTCTAGGTCTATGTTACCAAGAGGTAACGAAACAAATAAGTCTATCCCACTATCAGATGTGTTGCTATATTGCTCAATAACTTCATCAATATCATCAACAATCACATTATTGTCTTCTTCTACGTTTCCTTGAACATCCTCGCGAGGTTCATCTCGTACTATATCACGCATATCATCCATTATGGTATCATCATGCACATCATCATTAATTGTTGGATTGTCATCTGCTATCTCCATGTCGGTAATATTACCATATATTGGTTTTGAACGATTAGATATAGGGATGACATACCACCATCGGTTATTGTTTACCATTGGATGATACACAACCTGTATTTGAAAAACAAAAGCAAAAAACTTAAATACTTATTATATTGTGTATATGTATCACATATATATATATATATATAAATTAGCCTTTGCATATATACCTGCTCGCATTGTTGAGGTAGTACTAATGTGTCATTTTTGTTTTGGTGAAATTTTATAGAGTCAATGATTACAAAACCACTTGGATGACGTCTGATTGTGCAATGCTCACCATTTGTTACCACTTATTTAAACCACTTCACATTTAGTACATATATAAAGAATCGTCTGAAGTCAAGCTTTAGAATATCTTGGATCAAGCCACAATAACCTTCCATGGTACCATTGGTATCCTCGAAGTGAGCAAGGACACCACAATCTTTGGTATTTCTCTTTTCATCTATACGTTGAGTTTGAAGATGTTTACCCTCACACCAAAGTGCATTGAATAATGTGCACTAGTAGTAAAAGATAAAAGATCAAACATGTCAATTATTGATATAAAATAAAACTTATAGAAACAAATTAATTGATAGTATGTCTCACCTTTGATAAGAAACCTCATGCGTCTTCCCACTCTTATTGAGATATATTAATTTCCTCCTCTTTTTCCATTCTCTCCATTTCCTCATGTAACCAATCTATATCAATATGACGTGGGAGCGCATTTAGATGATCTGGAAACGAGACATTATGTCCATATCTAGTGTGAAATTCTTGTCTTTCGCCTTTTCTTCTCACCCTTGCTTCATTATATAGTGTCACCCATTTGCTCATTACATCACTATTGAGCACACAAAAACTATTTAACTTACGAAGTTCTTCTTTTGTTAGCACTTTACTCATTCCTTTTCCTTGAGGTACTATAGAGGTCATCCTCAAGTCTTCACCATCTTTCCATAGTCGTGGTTGAGAGGGATCCACTTCAGCAAGATATTCAGAGATATAAACAAGGGATGATTGCACTAACCAACCCTCAGCCATGCTTCCTCAGGCCATGCTTTTTGCCTCACAAAATCTTTCAAGGTTTTCATGAAGCGCTCAAGAAAAAACATCCACCTTACATGAATTGCCACACAAAGTGTGATCTCATCAATCAAATGTACGAGTAAATGTAATTAGGTAGTCAAAATGGATCGATGAAAAATTTCCTCACCCAAACAAACTACCTCAACAGATAATACTCGAGCGTCTTGCAATGTGTTTGGATCAATTTCCTTCAAGCTCACATATATGTCAAGATGTATTTGAGAATTGTTTATTTTTGTGTAGAAATTCAAAGATATATAATGAAAAAATACAATGTATATACACCTCACAAGCTCTCCCATCTTGTAAATGATATCACGTACATCTTTGGATATATAATAGGATATGCTAGTAGGAAGTACGAACTGAATGTAAACAATATTCATAGATCAAATGATTAGTTGAGGAAAAAGTCATCATACCCCAAAGTTTACACATAGTTACTCCACTAATGACTATATTCATGGTTAGAGATACCCTTACTTGAATCATTTTGTGCCAATCGTGGGACTTCAAACCAAATAGTTGCTCTACACCTCTTTTCTTTTTCTTTATGAAGGCTCCCTTGAGACATGTCATACATCCTGTGGGTGTTCAAAAGCTATATATTTGTTCCTTCACTATTTTTTCCTTGTTCTTTGATAACATCCAAGGTGCATGGGGTAGCTCAATCTTTCCTCTGGGTCCAATGCGTGGCCAGGCTCGTCTCATGCGACCAATGTTACGTAAATCCTCCCTTACATTATCTAAATCACAAGCCCCTATCAAGTGATCCCATAAAGTAGATACAACATTTTTTAATATGTGTATGGGGTCCAACAGGTGATTGATCTTGAGTTCAGTTTCGTAGGAAAGTCGAAAAAATATAGAGGACCTAACAAACAAACAATATATTATGTAAACAATTCATCATGCTAAATACTTTAAAGTCAATCTAGAGAAATGCACTTCTTACCGACTCATACCGAGTGGAGGGTGGCTGTCGGCATTAATCCATCTCTCATTCCAATCTCGAATGGTTAGAGATTGTGGAGTCATTCCATTAGTAGGGAGAACATATTTGGAATGGTCAATAGGAAGAAATCGATGATGATTGTCGTAGATAACCTTCTTTAAACGTGCCGTCCTAGAGGAAACTAGAGAGGGACCGCAAATAGGTCATGCATGATATCCTGACATGGTTAAACCTGAAAAAAAAAGTGAATTAATAAAATGCAATTGATTCAAGTCTTGAATTTCAAATATAGAGTTATATACATGTACCTGAACACTCTCCGTATCCTGGAAAGTTGTGCATGGTCCACAACAACATGGCCTTCAATGTGAAATCTCTAGAGGATGCAGATGCGCTTGTATCTTGCACCTCAATACCTTCCCATAACATTTCTAACTCTTCAATCAAAGGCTCTAAGTAAATATCCATGTTTTTTACCTTGTGCTTTCCAAGAATCAGAAGGGACAACATTACATGTTCCTTTTTAATTGCCATAGATGGATGAATATTATAGTTCACCAATACCACTGGCCATACACTGTATGATGTGCTTTTGATGCCAAATGGATTGATTCTATCCATACCTAAACCAAATCTCAAATTTCTTGGCTCTTCTTTGAAAACGGGCCACAAATTATCTATATGTTGCCATGCCGGTGTGTCTGCATGGATCCTCCATTTTCCATCACTTGAACAATGACTAGCATGCCATGACATGAGCTTTCCAATAGACTTACACTTGAACATAAGTTTTATATGTGGAACAATCGGAAAATGTCGCAAAATCTTACGAGGCACATCCATTGACTTCATCTCCACTTCGTATCTTGATTCGCCACAAACAGGACACTCTCGTGCGAACTCATGAATCCCACGAAATAAGACACAATCATTGACACATGCATGGATCTTGACATAATCGAGGCCTCCCAGAGATGTCAAGTAATGTCTTGCTTTCTCTCTCTTAGTTGGCAATTTGTTTCATTTTGGAAGCATTTGTGATAATAACCTACATATATTTTTAAAAGTGAGTTAAAAAACCACCAACGTCATATATTTATGTTTGATTTCAAAATAGAACAATTAATATTATGATTCATAAGCCAAACTGAATTGATACCTACTTCAATAATGCATCCAAACTGACATTACTCCACCCATAAATTGTTTGCAAGTTAAGTATCTCGAGGGACGCACGAAGAACGGAGTACGTACAACCTTCATACAACGGAGTAGATGATGCTACATATAGTGGATCATCTGGCTTCATAGAGTGACCTTCTCCCTGAACCGATTGCGAAAATAGATGGTGTACCATGTTGTCCAAAATCTTATCCTCTACGACTTGATGGGGCATTTCATGAGGGCTACTATCATGGTCATCAGTCTCTACTCTTCTTGAAGACTCTGCCTCCTCGCTGTCGAAGGGTTTCGAAAGCAAAGTCGCAACCACAGAGGACTTTGAATAATTTCAGGATAGAAGATCAAACATGTAAATAATCAAGATGAGAAAATGATCCCAAGACACTGTTTCAAGAAGAAGAAACTTGAGCAGCCTCTGAATTGTCAGAGATAGTCATCAATTATGGCTAATAAATCAGATTTCTGGAACTCTTTATCAGGAACAAACATAATTTCTGCTGAGGAATATGGATGATCAAAGGAAAGCTTAGAATCTGCCTTGAAATCTCATGTTTTCTCATCAATCATGATACACAGGCATAAAAGTAGAAATAGCAATCGGTGAGCTGGAAATTTGGACAGCACGACTTCTTTCTTCAAGTTAGTTTGATGGTATGGTTCAAGGACTAATGGTACTTAAATCAAGACAAAACTGATGGCTCTTCATGAGGCATTGACATGCCATCATCTGAATTAGAAGAAAGCTTTGCAACATTTGGATGAGGGCTTTTCGATTCAAAAGCTTTTCAAGCCATATCTATTAACACCGTATGAGAGAACATAATTCCCAAGCTCAAGTTTCAGTTGTAATTACTGTTGTTATTCTCCCAAGGATGACTGTTTTTCTTCTCTTCTATGGACAGGTTGTTCTTCTTCTTCACACATATCTCCTCATGAGCTACAATAGAGTTGATTCATGTTTCATCCCTCCATACCCAAATCTTTCTGCTTTGGTAACGTGCCAAAAGGTAGTCTTCTTTGATTACACGAGTTTACACTGCACATAATAGTCTGGGGTGCTATTTAGCTCTACTCTTCGGCCGAAACATAGAAATCGACATGCTAACAGGAAGCCTCAAATATGGATGGCTGAGGGGGGTAGGTACTGTCTGCATCTGGGTGCTTTCGATCCCCCTGTTCTCTTCATCTCAGGTGCCAAAATCTGTTTTTGTGTGTACAAATCTGGCAATGTGGATATAGGGCTTTGATGCCAGTTACAACCTTTGCTGTCGATGACAATGCGAGCCGGATTTGGGCCTGATGCTACGTCAGTTGGGTGAATTGACGGCTACACATACTCCTTTTCTATTTGGACTTCTGCTTCATGTTATGCAGGTCCTGGGGTTCATCAACTTTTTCATGATAGGCACTGCAATAGCGAGAATGTCACTGAAATTTTGATGAGCTCCACTTGAGACCTACAGTCCTTGACAAAACTGCCAACCCTCCAAATGCACAAGCAGCAATTGTAGAGTTTGGAACATGCTCCCCATGTATAGCTATCAATATCACAGGAATTGTTTTCAGAATGAGAAAAGCTGCCTGCGCAAGTGAGAGCTTTTGCAGCTGAATTCTCTTCTCCACCGCCTTCTTGTATCTGTTATCGACTGTCATTCTGTAAGGATGATCGAAGCCATCTGTTCCAGAGGGCCTCGAAGACGAAGCCCCTGCTCAAGGCCGCATTCCCCTTTCTCTCTTGTAATTTTCTGTTACGATATCGGGTCATACAGCATGCTCGCAGAGACGTCTAGGCAGGCAGGACGACGTCCTTCCCCCATCTCCTTTTCCGTTCCCTCCTCCAACGCATACAAAAAGACCAGTGCCCCCTCTGCTTTTTTTAATGAAAATCCTCCAGTATGGATCCCCTGTTTTTCTGTATTTCTTCCTCTTTTCCCTCAGATTAGCGTGATCCTTTCCCCTAAAGCGCGGCTCCCCTGTCCCAAAAAAAGCCCCTATCCACATATCTTTAGAAGGTGAGGAAGACATCATTTCCAGAATTCCCTCTGAAGTTCAACCAAACAAGTATAGTGATCTACTGTGAGTGTAATGCCGTAATTATTTGTCGTCAACTTGAAAATATATCGGCCCTCACATGCCAAATTCGCATGACTGCATGCACCCAACAAGCATGTGAACATGACAACATCCCTTTTCTTGCATACACTTGAAGAGATGTATGGCTAGGTTACCATCTAAATTTGTGCCACATCCTTTTATCATTGCATTAAAAGATGCAACATCTTGGACTGGCAGACTGTCAAAAATGTTTAACGCCTCGGAAAGGGAACCACATGTCGCATATGTGTCAACCAAAGTGTTGCCAATAAAAATGTCATTTTCAAGATGTTTCATTATAATTTCCATATGGACTTCCTGGCCTTTATCAACAGCCACCATGTTGCCACAAGCTTTTAAAGCACAGACAAGTGTGATACTATCCAAAGAGATATCCTCCTCATGCATTTGTTTGAATAGTTGTAATGTCTTCTCTCCTTGACCCTGTTCAACATAGACTGAAAGCAACCCTTCATGCTTGCTACTATACTCATATGCAGAGAATAAATGCAATCACAACAACTAAGTATGCACAAAGTATCAAATCGCACACACAACTTTTGGGTGGTTTTCACTCCTCGAATGCGCAGCAATACGACATCGCGTCAACGTTTTGCAGCCTCTCGATGCCCGCGAGGGAGCATTTGAGGATATGGCACCGCATCTTGCTCAACCACAAAAGGGAGTTTAATGTACGTTGATATATAATTCCCGTAACATAGACTAGCAATCTTAGTGGTAAAAAAAACAATGAATACTGGTGATTTTTCTCGGTCCCATTCTCCATACAAGTTGAGGTGTGACATTGTAATTCGAGGTGCTCGAAAAATACACCCTCGACAACGATCACACATGCATTTAATTTTTTGTCGTGGCCATGCATCTTGATTATGAAGACGCAATGTTTCATCCTCACTTGAGGATGTGCTCATTGACTCATCAGCATCATGTACCGCACTAGGTGATGACGACGACATGATTAAACCTAATTCATGACAACATCAAATTAGAATATTTATCATTCATATGTTTACATAAGATCTCAATTTTAAATACACAAAAATCATCATAAATACATTAAAACTTATGATAAGAATTCACTATTAAAACTTATCTTAAAAACAAAAATTATGATCAAGCCTAAATGTGCGTCTATATTCGCGTTTACCTACATGTATATATTAGCATTTATTTCCACGTCTATATTCGCGTCTATCCTCGCGTCTATCTGAACAATAGACGCGCATATATACACAAAAATATACGTACACGTCACAATTCAAACCATACTTAAATCATTTCTTTTCAAACTGCGCCTTTCCTTTCCTGTGTTTTTTGCGGTACTAAAGCTTGAGTTTAGTTGATATGCAGTCTCTTCATGCCTCACCTCTTTTTTCATTTCAAACACACAAGAAGGGAAAAAGGAAAGCCAAGGAGAGGAAGAAAGAGAGAATAAGAGAGAGGAGAACAAGAAGAAGCAGCAAGCAAGCAAGCAAGCATCAAGGGAGGGTAACTTACCAAGGAGAGGAAGAAGCGCCACCACCCGCCACACCAAACACCCAAGGTGAGTCTCTTTCTCTCTCTCTCTCTCTCTCTCTCTATTTGTTTCTCTCTTTCTCTCTCTGCTCTGTCTCTGTATTTAGGATTTGTGATTCCATTATTTATTGCATTTTGTAAATCATCAATGGCGGTCGTCAGGCTAAAATCAGCCAACTGAGCGCGTCTACATTTCAATGTAGATGCAAATATAGACGAGAAATTTTTTTCCTCTAATAGTGTCTGAGAGCGCGTGTGCTCTGCAGTCTACACACGATGATACATGCGCGTGCAGAGCATTGACCTGGAATGTGCATCTAACAGCGCGTCTGTGCTGCATCTTAGATGCGAATATAGACGTGCTGGACATAAGGTTGACTTTGGGAGCGCGTCTGAGGGTGCGTCTAACCTGCAATTCAGACGTGAGGATACATGCGCCAGATCTCCCAGTTCTGATAGTAAACAATATATTTTTGCAATGATGAATGTGACCAATCCCATGTTTGTGTTTATCAGTTTTCTTGTTTATGAGAAGCATTAGCACTTAAGTTTTATGCTCAATGTCTAAAAAAAGCTCTTTGAAAATGTAGGTAATATATGACTTTTTGTATGCAAATAAATTTATCTTTTTTCTGTGTTTTTTTTGCAGATGTCGTATCCTGGTTCATCTAGCAATGACCCAGATTTGGATTGCATGAATGATACATTGGCCTCGTTTGGCAGAGGTCAGTGCATTTTTTGAAGGTTTTCCTAGTAGGGAAGACTTCATGGGAGAGATGTCCAGACACCTTGGCCGCTCTCCCATAGCGGACGAGGTGTTCAGTGTCATGTCTGGAACGCCTGTGACGTCTTTGCATGGCACTACTTCCCAAACTCCACATGCAGGTACTCCATATGCAGGTACTCCACGTACAACATCTGTACGTGCATCAACTAAAGCACAAGTATCTGCACAAGCGCGTGCATCTGCAGAAGCTCGTGTGTCTAGCGAGGCAAAGGGTAGTCGACAGAGAGGGAGGAGGGAGAGTCGAGGGGGAGGATGAGGCTCGTGTGGGGGTTGCCTAGGAGATGGCGAGCGATCACCCTCACTAGTAGATCACGTAGAGGAGGTTGTACGCCAGTACTATAGAGTTACAGATGCTGGCGGCATCTTTCATGATGATGAAGGAAGGGATGTAATGGCATACATGAGGAGCGTCGTGCATGCGACATATAAAGATTATTTCATTGCCTTCAAAAATCAAAAAAGCGACTTGTGGCAGGAGGTGTTGAGGGAAGTCCATAGGAGGTACCCAAATCCTGAGGGTCAGCGATTCTTGGATGATTGGGAACGCACAAAAGTGAGGGATATGCTTCACAACAAAAGATCCCACCTCATGGCATGGGCCAGGGGCTCACTACGGAGGCAGGAGGAGGGGCGTGGAGCCTAT
This sequence comes from Lygodium microphyllum, assembly GCF_053477565.2. Taxonomy (NCBI): domain Eukaryota; kingdom Viridiplantae; phylum Streptophyta; class Polypodiopsida; order Schizaeales; family Lygodiaceae; genus Lygodium; species Lygodium microphyllum. Next base: position 125,868,347 of record NC_141160.1, on the reverse strand, counting down.
AGCCAACCACCTATGTGCCACCGCATAAAGTGGAAGGAAGCCAAGAAGAAAGCAACAGAGAAAGTGAAGAGTCGCCAGCACGCAGAGGCGTAACGGATCCAAATGGAAACCATGGGATCGTCGCATTACGGATCGGGCGGCAGAGAGTCGTGGGATGCAGAGTTTGTAAGTATATTTTAATTTTTAGTTTTTTAAAATTTATATTTCTTTCAATTCTTTATATATTTTATTCTAATATATTGTGACTCATAATTCTTTGTATATATCATAATTGTTTTGCTGACTACCATCATTGGTAGGATACCTACTCCTAGAGAGGTAGGTTACCATCGAGGCCATAACCGCGCAGCCACATGGCTTCACTTCTATGAGGAGGGTCTCATCACTGAGGACCAATACAACCGGGCCATGAGGATTCCACAGCCAGAGGAGGTATGTTTTTCTTACTTTCCTATTAAAAGTATAGCTAATTATAACTTTTTCTCCACCATGTCTATGTAAGCAACCTTGATCTTTTGTGTGTGTAAGCGAACTCGGATGTGGAGCATAGCGAGGAGGGGGATAGTGACGCTAGTAGCCATGGTGGTACTAGCGAAGATGTTTCTTCTTCAGATTCATAGAGGAGCACCATACCTCTTCATGAGGTCTTCTTTTCTTGTTAATGTATGATCCATCTTTGAGCCTATTGCTTGCGGCCACGCTTTAGGTCGCAATCACTTAAACTTCCCATGTAAATGCTTTTGATCTATAATGAATACATGGACTTTTATTTTCAATTCTCGTGCTTATAAGATACATTGTCTTTTTCCTCTGTTTTTTTTTTCAATTCTGCTTTGCGCATCTATCTGCGCGTCTAAATTGCAGATAATCCGCGTTTATACGCGCATCTATAGTGATGATTACATGCGCTTATACATGCACTTCCTAATTCAATTTTTTAAAAAAATTAAATATCTTTAAAAAAATGAGATTTTTTGTTTTCCGTTCGCATCTACTAGTGCTTGTAAAAGCGCGTCTACCAGCGTGTCTATATGCGCGTATATATGTGCATCTATTGCGCGTCTATTTTTGTGTGTAAATTCATTGATACATGCGATTATAGACGCAAAATGGTAGATGCGCGAATAGAAGGGTGGATAGACGCGCTCGTAAGACTTTCTCTATATTCAAAAATCGCGTCTAAATGTGCGTCTATGAGGCCTTTTTGTTGTAGCGAGCTTGCCAAGTATCAAAATAGTAACCAGTTTAAGTAATGGAAACTTTGTAGTTTCCCACAAGATGAGCAAGACGTCTATGTGTGAGTCAAAAAAAAATCCTACTAAGGATAGCCAGAGAGTTCCAAAGGAACTACTTAGGGCACATAAGGACAAAAGAAAACTACATAGTAGGAATCCTCCTAGAATGATAGTAGATACTCCAACTACTAGGAACAATACAACAACCTTTAAAGCTTTTAGAACTAGAATTATATCCAAAAGGAAGAGGATACCCATGGCATATAACTGGAAGCAACAATGGAGAGTTAGCACCAAGCCATATGGGTTTCTAAAGCGTTACTACATGCTCAAGGGTATTATGTAGGAAAGTAATGCATTTGGTTGCCTAAAGTGCCTGCAGAGCCACCTCCATTGACTATAGCTCGATTCCCATTGAAGTCAAAGTGGAAAATCCAAATAGAGAACTAGGTCACATAGCAAACACTTGAGCAAACAAAAACAAAAAAGTTAGGGACTAAAAGCTCTTCCTTGCAACACTTGAGTTTGCAATTCTAGAAGAGAACCTACTTGAGATGGCTACTAATCCAATAAAGAAACTGTGGTGCTTAGGAAGTTAGAAACCCAAGAGGAGGAAATAAAGTAGCCACATCCATGTATTACTACTCAATTTAAAAGATAAAATCCAAGGAGGGCAGGATGGAGCCATTGAATTTTAATAAGTGACAATGTGAGGCACTTGTTGGTCTCCTTTGTCCTCCAAGCTCAAACAAAAGAGCTTGAAGCAGCAGTAAGATAGTGCAACTACTCAATCCACTAAAAGAATCCACAAGAGACAACCAAGAAAATATGAAAAAATCAATAACCACCCTCTAATAGTGTTTTCCATGGCAAATGTAGAAACGCTAAATTTGAGACTACTTCCAATCTGTCTCAAGATCCAAGTGTATATTTATCTTTGACTACCAAGATTGACCAACCTAATGAATGAGAAGCTACTACTTTCTATTCCAAGGTGGCACAAGTTGATGCATGCTACCTTTCATGATGAGGGTCAAGGGACTTACACCCATCTTGGAAGGGAGTAATGCTAATGATAAAAAGCAAATAAGAATGCAAAGTGAATTGTTAGATTTGTAATTCATGATGGTGGGAGCTATCTTAGTTGCAGATCTTGGTTACTAATCCCAAGATAGATTAATAAACCCTGTTTGACAACTACGGGGTGCTCAAGTTATTGATGCCAACGAGGTTATCCAAAGTGTGGTGGAATATAATAAATTTTATGATTCTTCTTTTACATATTTCTCTCTATCAACCTATCGGCTGCCTAAAAGGGGCGACGTTCATGAAGGAAGGTTTAAAGCCTTATTCTATTGAAGTGTTTCGTATCCAACGTTTAATCTCGAGGAGCTGCAGGGCCTATGTGTAATCTTGTCCATACAAGCCAAGGGATAATCGCAGGGATGGGGTGGTCCAAGGTCATTATCTATTCGGCCAGCTAGCGGTGTGCGTCATATCGAAGGGTTAACCTCGAGGAGCTCTAGGTCCTATTAGTGGTGTGTCTCAGGTATAATTCCAAGTAGGACAACCTGTTAGGCCTTGGTCGTCCCTCCATTCGGCTGAGATGGTGCTACACAGCTATGGCAGAGGTTCATGTATGGGGCCGGTCTGCATTATTTGTATCGGTATTACGAATCTCTTAACGTCAATAAAAGGACAACTGGAAAGGCTGGACGTACAGATCGCCACACGGGATTTAGGATATAGTGCAAACCAGGAAGTGCAGGAGCCCATGATCATTGATCAGTACTGATCACCGTTGTACATCCTAGTAACAGGGTAAGACATCGATAGAACATGGCCGTGCCCAAGCACCTGGTGTTCCTTGTGCGTCGAAACAACTATGGTCCTGTATTATTGGGCTTTGTTTGGATGACGTCGATGATGAGCATAATATTATCGACGTCGCCGGCCGCTGCTGGACAGCGGCCTCAGAGAGATCTTGGCGCGGCTATTCCACCTTCCGCCTTTGGTGGAGGTCAAGGGGGCGGCGGATCATCAGATGACGAGCCTGGCATGGCACCGGTAGGATCTTCGACAAGTCCACCCCAGAGAATGGTGCCATCGCCACCGGCCCCGGCACCACCATCTGGCAGTGCGCCAGGTGGCACCGGAGGTGACGGCAACAATAACGACCCTGCCATCCAGGAAGCCCAGGAAGAGGCCGCCTCTCTTTTAGGGAGCACGGGCGTAGAGCTGAGTGGCACGGTGTCCGCCAGCGACGTGCTCTCTCTCTGCCAACAGTTGGTAGACACCGGCAGCCTTAACTTCTCCGCTACCGTCACCAGCAGCAGTTCAGGGAAGTCGAAAAAGGAAGATTTCCAGGTACAATATTAGATATGTGTATATACATACCGACTTCTTCTGGTCTCCCTCCTCCTGCAATGAAGGATATCGTTAGCTAACCAATCCTTATCCCTCTATATATTGATTCAATGCATGGCTAGCTGGCGCAGGTTCTGTCAATCGGCGGCTGTGGATCAAGCGCTGACGATGTGCAGGCTTTGGTCGCTGGTGCAGGCAGCGATACAAGCGCCGTAAGCATCTAAGAATTAGTAACTATTCAGCTGCTTCAATATGCATGCATGTGTAACTTCATGAATCGACATCCTGAATTCAACACAGTCGATGGATATAGGTTATATCCTGAGTTCAATCTTTGATTTATCGTAAAATAGTATTTCATGCATGTGTGCAGTTGATTTGTTCCAGCTCTTCCTCGGACTGCTACCTGTTCGACGCAACAGCCAGCTCGGCCAGCTTCCACACCGCATCCGGCCTTGATGATCTGTCTGCCTCACGCACTGGCAAAATGATAAGGGGTGCTACAGTGCCTACTACTGGTGCAAGAAAGCAGAGTGGAGCTCGTCCCCTCGATCGTCCTGCCAGATTGTTCCGCATCTCCCATAACTAGGGCCAAATATAATCGGCTGGCTCCTCATGTCCAGCAATGAGAACATCGCCTCATCTTTCAGCGATATTTGTTTTCCAAACCAATAACTTATTACACGTTCATTATTTTGCTATACCTTGATCTCACTATCCTACTAGGCAGATGAGTAACTTGCGTCTTTTCAATCTCTCACGGGCCTACACAACCATGTCAATCTTATGTGATTGTGGTCATTACTTCTTGCATACTTTTGAACAATGGAGAGAGAGAGAGACAGAGAGAGAGAGTGTGTGTAGATCCGTATAACATGTAATGCATTACCCTAGTAACGTTTTTATATAATGGAGATAGTGCTAGTTCACACATTCTTATTAGAGTCCAATCGGTAAGACAATGATTATACGTACTAAGAGTAGGGAGTGGAGAGCTTGGAAGTGCATGAGTCCATAGATGGGATGGCAGTGCCAAGGTAATATTCAATTTATAGGCTTAGATAAGCCACTTTTGGAGCTTTTCAAACCCTTTCCATGTGTTAGTCAGCTTTAATGGTCATGAAAGTTAGAAGGAATGATATTTGGAAAGTATATCAATATGAGATTGCATGCCCTAGAGCTTTTTGAATGGACACATTTAAAACAAGGGTGATGTCACACTTTTTGTTGGCTATACTTTTTAGATGTATAGTAAACAAAGTGAGTTGCATGTGGCATCTCGTTTAAGCTTTGTACTTGCTGTAAAAGGAGCTAACTTTGCTTACTAGACATTGGAAAAATCTAGACATGAACTTTTTGTGGCATGATCCTAAGTGGAAGTTGTATTTCTAGATGACCATCATTGAGACCCATTTAATAAAAGACAAATTAATGTTCAACTCTCCTAATCATAACATCTTAAGGCCCTTTATTTTTTTTAAAATCATTAAAATACATTGACATATTGGCCACTCATTTTCTCAAAGGTAATTAGAATCAAATATTAGAATAAATTAACATCATACATTGCCATTTGGTTTTGTCTTTATTTCATCTTCGAATTCCCATCTTTGTAGATAGTGGGTCTCTAGTACAAACTTAATGCAATCCTTTGTCTCTACCATCTATGCACCTCATATATACATGCTATTTTGAACATAATCAAACAAAGGATCTAAGAAGATTGGTAAAAACATACTAATGTGGCACATTTATTTTTTTAAATAACAAAATATCATGATAGTAATAAGGAAAAGTCATGATGAGTGGTAAACTTTTTGCAAACCTTATTAGATTTTTTTGGATACTAGAAATTTTGAATCTTGTTTTAAAGGGATATCCATTCACATAGAGAAAGTTAAAAAAATCTAGATTTGTGGACCTTGGCAAAGTCTTAGAGAGTTTCCCATCATAGACATGTGCTAATTTGAATATATTGATTAGAGGACATCAAGAGATATTTGGCTCAAAGCTAGTTTTTGCAAACTTGTCTAGTCAATTATGTAACTAGAGCTATTTTTTGCAAACTTTTCTAGAAAAGAAAGTTTGTTGAAAAAGTTATTTGTGTGAAATATGACATATGGAGACCACATCTAAGAACACGGAAATATTGCATTAACAACTACAATCTAGCAAATAAATTTTGAGATGTTGTAATGAAACCATGTGCTTCTTGGTTGAAATGAAAACTCTAAGTGGCAAATATGTCTCTCTCACTTCAACAAAATGAAAGCATAGATGGAGTTCAGTGGATGCACTTTAATAACCATGTATATAGTCATGCTCATAACCACACGTAATAGTATAAGTAATTTTTGAACTTGGACTAGAAACTCATACTATACACTACTTATTAACACAATTGTAGGTGTAATTTAGTTTTGCATGGTTGCATGAAATGAGAGTACTTGTCCTAAAAAAATAGACAACTTGTTTAAGAAAATCCCTCTCATTTGCAATCTATCAATATGAATGTGCATTAAACTTGCAAATAGAATGATATATAAACCTGCATATAAACATCATATTTATTGCATGGCTACTTATCTATATACTACAAGGGAATAAGCACAATGACACCTAATCTGAGGTATATTATGAACTAACAAAAGCCTTGTGAGTATGTAGGTGAGCACATCTATTTGTGTGACACATATCCATGCCTATAATCGTGTTGAATTTACATGTATTAAATTCAAATAAAAATATGCTTATAGATGGTCTACGTTCAACTATTTAAGAAACTAGGGATCTATTAGTTCTAGAATGGCACCTCCATTTTGAGTTGCAAACGTACAACCAAGACTTGCTCGGTTTGTTTTCTTAAAAACATATTTACATCTACCAAAACCAACATGTAACAATTAAGTAATTCACAATAAAGAGACTTAGATACAAAACACTTCTCTTAAGCTATAATTGGTAAAACTTTATTCTATAAATGAATACACAAACACTACAAGGGACTGGGGCAATAGCGACGCCGATTAGCGACGGCGTTTATCGGCGTCGCTATTGGCGTCGCTATTTGCGTCGCTATATGCGTCGCTATTTGCGGCGTCGCTATTTGCGTCGCAAATGCGACGCAAATAGCGACGCATATAGCGACGCAAATAGCGACGCCGCAGGGAAAAAAAGCGCGGCCGAAACCAGAGCGCCGTTTTCATTTTGTTTTCTTCGCCTTTTGAGAGCGAGAGCGAGGGAGAGAGCAAGGGAGAGAGCCAAGGCTTTGTGAGAGAAGAGGAGGAAGAGACTTGCTGCCGCCGCCGCCGCCACCACCGCCACCGCCACCGTCATTGTTCGCGAAGGAGAGGAGGAGCCCTCGTTGCAAAGAGAAGCCGCCCACGCTCGCCATATCTCATTGGTGAGTCTCCCTCTCTCTTTCTTTTACTTGTTGAAGGTTTAAATCGTTCTCTTTTGTTTATTTAGGAGAGGAAAAGAAAGAGAAGGAGAGGGAGAAGGAGAGAGAGGGAGAGAAAGAGAGGGAGAGGGAGAGAAAGAGAGGGAGAGGGAGAGAAAGAGAGTGAGAGTGCATTCTCTCTCTCTCTCTCCCTTTTGCTTGTTTAATGTTTAAATTACTTTCTTCTTTGCTTGTTTAGGAGAGGAAACAAGAGAGTAAGAGAGAAAGAGAGGGAGAGGGAGAGGGAAAGGGAAAGAAAGAGAAAGAAAGAGAAAGAGAAATAGAGGGAGAGGGAGAGGGAGGGGGAGGAAATAGGAGAGGGAGAGAAAGAGAAAGAGAGGGAGAAGGAGGGAGAGTGCATTCTCTCTCTCCCTCCCTCTCCCTTTTGCTTGTTTAATGTTTGAATCACTTTATTTTTTACTTGTTTAGGAGAGGAAATGAGAGAGAAAGACAGTGAGAGGGAGAGGAAGGGGAAGGAAATGAGAGAGGGATAGAAAGAGAAAGAGAGGGAGAGTGCATTGTATCTCTCCCTCTCCCTTTTGCTTGGAGGATGTTTAAATCACTTTATTTTTTGCTTGTTTAGGAAATGAGAGAGAAAGAGAGATAGAGAGGGAGAGGGAGAAAAAGAGAAAGAGAGGGAGATGGAGAGGGAGAGGGAGAGGGAGAGGGAGGGGGAGGGGAAGGAAATGAGAGAGGGAGAGAAAGAGGGAGGGGGAGGGAGAGGGAGCGAGGGAGCGAGGGAGAGGGAGAGGGAGAAAGAGGGAGAAAGAGGGAGGGAGAAGAAGAGGGAGGAGGAGGGAGGAAATGAGAGAGGGAGAGAAAGAGAACGAGAGGGTGAGGGAGAGGGTGAGAGAAAGAGAGGAAGAGAGGGAGAGGGAGAGGGAGAGGGAAGGGAATGAAATTTAAGATAATATACGTATCGATAATGGTATGCAATGTGCTTTGCATACGGCCACGTACTTCATCAAAATTAACCCAAAATTATTGTTATAGAAGTGGAGATCCCTTAAATTGAGTATAGGATAATTTCTCTCAGGTCTTATGACTATGAGTAGAATTGATTGAAATAAATTTTATTACTATAGTTGTAAAATTTCATAGATGGCGCGCATTAATTTTAAAATGGATTACTTATACTCAAAGCCGAGATATAACAAAAAATTATCTACCGGGACAAACAAATCGCTGAGCATGATACAAGGCCGAGATATAACATCGGAAAATCTCTCGACTACTATATACAATGCAAGGTTTATGGTCAACTTGCAAGTTGACGTACATCTCCAAAAAGCTATCCATTTAAGCCTCCTTTGCTGTAATGTAGATAAGATGGCAAACGAAGAAGGTCCTATTGTTCAAGACCGCGAGTCATATCTTAATCAGCGTGTCCCATGTCCTTGCTCTCAATGCAAGTTGGCAATTAGACGAAAACGCCGATTGTCTATAGAACACGTACGACGATTTGACGAGTTTCAACCTGAGATTATTGATCAGGCGATTGCAGATTTTCAGCAAACGGTATTTTCAAGTTAGCATTTTTCATGCATTGTACTCTCAAGCTAATTGAAAACCATACACAATAAGATTGGGTCTTGTTGGCAAATTTTGTGTCCAGGGGGGTGATGTCTCGACCCAAGGGGGAGTGCACCCTTTGCGGCCAATTAGAAGAGTTCGTGGACGTGCGATGGATGGATGGCAGGAGTCAATAGACCACTCGCAAGGCCCATCTATATCGTCAATGCCAGAGGAGACAGACAACCTTCCCGACTTGCCTACAATCTTGGAGCCTGAGATGGAGGCAATGATCGATGCATTGATTCCCATGGATGTTGAGACATCTGACCCGCTTAGAGAGGAAGCATCCATACCATTATATGATGGGTGCCGAGTATCTCGGTTGAAGACATTGCTTGCACTCTTAAGTGTGCAAGCAAAATACGGTTGGAGCGATACGAGTGTGACTGAGTTATTCAGGTACCTTGCATACAGACTTCATTGTTTTTTTTAAAAACAGTATTATTGTAAATATGGATGGATTTTTTAAGGTGTTTGATGATTTTTTCAGGTTATTGAAATATCATATATTGCCACCTGCAAACACCATGCCTGAGTCTCGTGATGATGCACGACATGTTTTACGGAAGCTTGGCATGGACTACAATAATATCCATGCATGTATCAACGATTGCATATTGTTTCGAGATGAATACGAGACTATGGAGACATGTCCAAAGTGTGGTGCTCACAGGTATCGACAGGACTTGCAAGGGCAGACCATCCCTCAAAAAGTCCTCAGACACTTTCCGCTCATCCCCCGTATAAACCACATGTTTCGCACGTCTGCCATGGCAAGCTTGACAACGTGGCATGTGCAGAATAGGTCTACGGATGGAGTGCAACGAATATCAGCAGATTCGCGCGCATGGAGCCACATTGACTCTACCTTCCCAGGCTTTGCGCGAGAGCCAAGGAATCTTCGGCTCGGTCTCGCCATGGATGGTGTGAACCCATTCGGTCTGCGCTCGACTTCTTACAGTGTGTGGCCTATAGTGCTTGTCAACTACAACATTCCTCCATGGCTTTCTACGAAGAAAGGACATCTCATCCTTAGCTTGCTCGTCCCGGGCTGCTACAAAGTAAAAAATATGGACGTGTATCTTCGTCCATTAGTCGATGAGCTTAAGATTTTGTGGGAGGAGGGGGTCACGGTGCAAGATATGAGCAGGCGCGATGGTCGGCGGTCAGCCAACATTCGAGCCATTCTCATGTGGACGATGCATGACTTTCCGGGATTGGGAGAGTGCTCAGGTGAGCAGACCTTTGTTCACGCCGGTAATATCTATATTTTATTTCATTCAATCAAGTATTCACTAGGTTTGGATCGCCTTGCAGGTCTCGTTACCTCAGATTATCATGCATGTCCATTGTGTGGGCCACAGTTAGACTCCCGAAGGTCACGAACCATGAAGAAGATGGTATATCAAGGACACGCCACTTTCTTGCCGGAGGATCATGAACTCAGGGAAGGTTTTCTTGGACGACCTCCAGCACGTATGAACGCTGCAAGCTGGTATGAGCTGAAAATGGTAAACCCGGAATCACATCCAAATGGAATGCGACGGTTCTCAGTTTTCTACAAGTTGCCATATTGGACCCACTTACAGGTCAACCACTTGTTGGATCCCATGCATATTTTCAAAAATGTGGGCAGCTTGCTATGGGACCACATCACAGGAAAGAGAGACACTATAGGGTCACGAATGGATTTAAAGGAGGTAGGTAAGATGGAGGCGCTTTGGCCGCAGTCGAGTGCTGAAGGGGGAGTGCAGCTTCCTCACGCTCCCTGGGTTTTGTCTACCAAAGAAGAGCGCATTGTGAAGCAAGTAATCAAGTCTATCCGCACTCCGACGGGTATGATGCGTTCTCTCAGGCCCGCATTTTCTAAAGATGACCAAATGTCTGGGCTAAAATCCCATGATTGGCATAAGATATGTCAGGTTTGTGAACAAAATGGATTTTAATTAGCGTGGACATTTTGAAATTTGAAAAGTGACCATTATTCTTAATGCTTTCTCATTTGTGGCAGTTTGTCCTACCGATCGCGATCGCGGGATGCCTAACTCCAGAAATTCGCGGGGCTATTTACAAGCTGTCGACTTTGGTGCAATGGATCTCACAGAAAGAGATTAAGACGTCCTCTATTGAATCCGCAAGGCGGGGAGCAGTTGAGACGGTCTGTCTCTTTGAGAAATACCTGCCCACTAGCATGCTCACGATACAAGTTCACCTTCTTGTGCATCTTGTGGACGAAGTGGAGATTGCCGGACCTGTCCATACGCGATGGATGTTCTTCCTGGAGCGCTTCATGAAAACCCTGAAAGGCTTTGTGCGACAACGAGCTCGTCCGGAAGGTAGCATGGCGGAGGGTTGGTTGGTGTCAGAGGCATTAGTGCATATCTCACAATGGCTACCAACGGTGGAACCAGACAATGAAATGCTATGGACGCTCAAGGACGATGACAGGCTGACTGGAGATGTGGTGGTTGGAAATGGGGTAGAAAAAAGAATGGATGCCTCAATGGAAGAGAAGGTGAATCGCTTTTGTATGTTGCACCATGCCTCCATGGAGACGTGGCTCGCCAAGTACCAAATTGCAAGGCAAGATCGAGAGGAAGCGCGAGCTGAATTCCGACGCAGTACGCGTCACCGACCGATTTGATATCCCGAAGGCATGGAGAAGATGCCGCGGTTTATGTCAACACGATGGTTGCATGGAGCCTTGATCGCAGCATCCAGCGAAGGGGCAGAGGTCTCAATGGAGGAGTGGGAGTTCTCGAGGGGATGTAGTCCAAAGGTAATGAGGGGTTTAGAATGTGTTGTATCTGAATTTGTTTGCTACATCTAATTTGAGTGTTTCAATGTGCAGTACAAAATATATAGTGCAGCGTGGTCGCGCAGACGGCATTTTCGGGTGGAGCGTATTGACAAAATGCGCTCCACAATGGACTGTGGTGTCATGGCAAGGTTTGAGCAAGAGAGCCGGCGACGAGCAACGGATCCGAACACGGTTGTGGATGAGATGGAGCATTTTGGGAATTTGCAAAGTATTATTACGGTGGATTACCGTAGCTTCTCCATGATAATATTCGATGTGCAGTGGTTCAAAGTGGTACTTGGAGGAGCTGGCGCAACGGTTCGACGAGGTCCATCTGGATTTCTAGAAATAGATTCCGAAAAAAAATGGATGGATTTGCGCGACACCTTTGTGTTGCCGGCACATTGTGAACAGGTAATCTTCTAGTCATTTGCTTGCTAATTGTAATACGACATGCTTTATGTCACAATGGTTTGAAGACGGTTTGTAAGTGTTTGTGAACAGGTAATCTTCTATCCAAATCCCCAACAACCTCGATGGTGGTATGTTATACCTTCAACTCCTCGAGGTGGGAGAGTATACGATCAAAGTGATGTTCCAGGCATAGATGAAGAATATATGCAAATAGAGGGATCGAAATTACAAGGGGTGGAGGCCACCGCAAGCTTGGAGCCCGCATCGGCTAACAATGATGGAAATACAGAAGTCGTAGAATTTTTTGAGAACGAGGCAGACTCGTTCTTTTGTAGTGACATGTCTATCGACCTTCCAGTGTATGCAGAGTTATGTCAGGAGATTAACATGGGACCATAGAATACTTCATTCTTGGAGAATTGTATTACTCAATTCGTTGTTTAGATCTTCCATAAAGGTAGATAAGATATGCATTTTAAGATGGATTTTTCAAAAATGATTTATATTAATGCGCTTTGTATAGTTTCAATTGATTATTCTAACATTATTTTTTATCTCTGCAGGTATCGATATTTTCAGGATGAGTCGAGGGATGAGCGATGAGGAGTTTCAGGAGATGATGGCACGTATGTCTCCAGATCAGCTCGCGAGATTCAGAGAGATAGCAGATCAGGAGCTGTCTCGTTCTTCGTCAGGGCGCTCTGCTAGATCAGCTTCAGTGCAATCAGATGCTTCAGCTTCGAGCAGACGATCTCGACGCTCGCGACTTGGGCCAGAGGGAGGGACTGCGACTGCAGGAGGATCAGGGGGGTGCTGCTGTGGAGACACGGACGCGGTGTCTCCGTCTCGTCGTTCAGCTAGAGCTCGGTCACCTCCAGGATTTGTCACACCTGTGGGGACGTCCACTCCAGTTACTCCGGCTTTTGCGCAGCCGTCGGCAGATGTCACGCCTTTTGGTGGCACTCCTTTTGGTGGCACCTCCTCTGGTGGCACTCCTTTTGGTGGCACGCCCTCTGGTGGCACCCCTTTCAGTGGCACTCCGGGAGAGGGTACCCCCGTCGGTACACCGGATGTTCAGGGGTCTCCTGGATATGCCCAGGAGCGTGGACGGAGATGGGAGAGGGCCCATACGAGGCACACTCCTAGGGATTATGGATACCTAGTGGATGGCAGGTCAGGAGCTATCATCATGAATGATGAGGGGAGGAGGGTGATGGCTCGCATGAGGGAGTTGTGCCAACAAGTTTTTCGGCACAACGTCCTGGATCATTGGAGGAACATACCGAAGGGGAGCAAGGAGTACATAGTAGCATCCTTGCACGAGGAGTTCTCGGTGCCAGCCGCAATGGATAGATTCTCTACGGGCTGGATGATGGATTGCATGTGTGCATACATGTCACATAGACGATCCGACGCACGCAAGGCAATCAAGAGTGGGGCTCCAAAGCCCGAGTGGTAAGATGCAGAGGACTGGCACCGACTGAGGGAGGAGGCTACAAATTCGCCAGGACGTTGGAGTGAGCAGCGGGAGGCGGCGAGGGCACGAATCGAGGCCAGATCAGTACATCATCTTGGGAGTGGCGGCCACAGGACATATTTGGAGGACTTTGTAAGTTTCTCTTTTGTTTTGCTTATTTGTTTTTTTGAGATGTTATTTGTACTGACAATCATGTTTCTAACAGTTAGCATTTTGTTTTCTTTGCAGCACTCCATTACAAATCGTGATCCGCAAGGCCTTGAGACTCAATATGCAGAGAGGCACGGTCTCAGATCATTGATCGACCGATTGTACAGATGCGGCAGCCCAGTAAGTCTCTCATCTTTCATGTCCGTAGTTACCATGAGATATTTGAATGCATTATTGTATGGTGGATTGATATGTTGTTTCTTTTTCTGCAGAATCCGTTTGATGCTCCTTTGCAGAGGGACGAGCTTTCGGGGGACGACGATTTGTAGCTCGCCCTCGGATCCTTAGCGCTCACATACCTTTAGTTTTTAGTCGCCCAATCTATGTAGACATTTTCTATGTATTAGTGATATTGTTTTATGATTGTACCAATCGCATTTTATGCGATATCATGTATTTATTTCATCTATCAGTTTTATGATTTCAGTATAGATTCTTTTTGTTTGCAAACGCTTTGTATGCTGCAGTGCAGAAACTATTTTGTATGGCTCTCATCAGCTGCCCTGCCACAAATTTTTTTTTTTCTCTGTTACCGTCGCTATTTGCGTCGCAAATTTACTGCAGGCGTCGCTATTATCGTTGCTATCAGCGTCGCAAAATCTCTGCAATCGTCGCTATATGCGTCGCTATTTGCGTCGCTATATGCGTCGCAAATGCGACGCAAATAGCGACGCATATAGCGACACAAATAGCGACGATTCTATGGCGTCGTCAATAACGACGCTTTTTGCGACGACGGGGGCAAATTTTGTTGTTTGTATTTTTGTCGCTTTAAACGTCGCTATAAGGTCTATATCTTGTAGTGAAAAAAGAAAAATGATACATTTTAATAATTGGCCAATGGAGCTATAACTTAAGAAGGGACATGACATCCTTAGTATTTGATAATTGGCCAATGGAGCTACAACTTAAAAAGGGACATCACATCCTTACATTTGCAAACTCACCTCTCCGCTCTACAATTCGTCTCTCTTTTCTCTTCAAATCCCTTCAATAGGTAGATTTTATCATTTGGATACACATTTTTTAAATCCATCTTTTGCATTTGTTTTTATGAACATAAAAATCAATAAAAAAGATATTGGTGCTCCTCTTTTAGATTCTATATTATCAAATATTTAAAAAATTTCTTTGAAAAAATCATGTGTAAAGAGCTAGTCATATGCATATCTCATTTCCTTTCTCCTTCATCATTTTGCTCAACATGCATTTTCTTAAAAGTTGATGGTGAACTTCCTCTAAACATGTAAGATGATTATATTGATTTTAGCAATTGAATCTACCCATCAAAATTTCCGTGGATATTCTTCCATCCTTCATCATCAATATCTATTCCCTAGCATAAACAATCACCTCGTCTACTATTATGGCTCATTCCCTCTTCTTTGAGATCACATTGAGGTGAACTACCATTATTGCAATCCTTCAAGGCAATTGATCCATGGACCTTCCTTGAATACATCCTCTAGGTACTTACCTTGATCATTGAATAATACTATATTATGGAATTTGGGAATTCCCATGCACTTTGGGAACCCCCAATACCTTTATTATTTGACCACATGGTCAAATCTTGTTGTCTTACTTAAAGATGGAGTCTACCCTAAATACTATATAAGATACCTTTTCAAGTCCCACTTTTAAAGATGGATCAAGATTTAGCTACGTGGTCTAATATTTATCACGTTTGAATTTGGGACTTGGAAAACTCCCAAATTCTCTAATATGGTGTTAAATGGTCATTCTTTGACTACCAACAATCTTCATTGATAGAACAAGCTCATAGAGTTTTTTTGGAGGCCTTCAAATATTCCTCCTCAAGAGGCCCCATGGGACTCTCCTCTTATCTCCATAACACCATCCCCTCTTCATCAAAGTGCACACAGTGATAGTATGAGTATGAGTACTAATGGGTAGTTTATTGTACTGATGGGATCTATCACATTAGTAGGGATTGCAACTTCCCACCCCATGATACTTTATGACCATGTAGCCATCTCTAGAATACCTTCCACTTCCATGCAATGTCTTGTATATGGAAAGGTGTGAGTCTCCCACCCTCCCATTCCTCCCTTGGCACCCTATGGTTCGCAAGTGACTTTGCTAGTACTCTTTGATATTCTGCTAACTACCCCACTTGCTGCTTTCTTTAATAGCCTTCCACATACCTCCAACCACTATTTCAATCCTCCCTACTTCTTTGACATCCTAAACTCTCTCCCATCTAGTGCACATGGGGCTTGACACAAATACCCCAAGAACCATCCATAAGACTAATACATGGCAATTTCGCCACCATACTATCAATGGTGAATGCCACCTCTATAGTCCATGTCATCAACACCAACACTATGAAAATTTGTGTAGTATGGGGTATGCTACAAGTTGTACCAATATTGTGAGGCACTTGATTCACACTTTTACCATGTATTTGTAGTATGAACATCAACAAAAACAAAAGTAGTCATATGCTATTCAGTCATGATAAAAGCACTATAGACTACTGAGATCTAAGTAAAGTTGATTGATGCTCTATACCTTGATCATTCTCACAAACATAAGTTTTTATCTTCATATTTCCTCCTATATGATACAAATGTCAAGATATTATTGTGAGTTGCAAGAAAAAATTTAAAGGTTTCAATTACATCATCAATTGTTCATTGAAACTCTTCTACTCCAAGTAATTGTCAGATAGATGGGTCTCAATGATCTTGATGTAAGATGTTAATTGCTTTTTAATTTTGCATCTTATATGAGAGAGGAGTACATGTAGTCTTTTCTTTTCCTTGTTTACATGACGGATTTTTCCTCGTCAAGGGAAATAGAAACATGGCATTATACAACTTCTTCAAGTTCTTTCTTCACGTTATCATAATCCACAAAGTATCACACTTTTAAAATGTACATGTTTCCTATCTTATATGTGTAACAACTCCGAAAGGATAAATAGACCATTCGCATATGAAACCCTCTTAAGGGTAGGATAATGATAGGGATAATTCCTTTTAATGATATAAAAGCAATTTCTTTTAAATTTCCCCTCTCCTCCAGTCGACAGTCGATTTGGAGGAAGAGGGGGATTAGTAAGTAGGCAAGCTCCTTGTTGGAGCTTGCCACGGAAATGTTACATGCCCGTCGACATGCAAGGGGGAGGAGGATCTTATCCCCTCCCCTATATAATTGAGGGGGGGCCGCAGGTTGAAATACGATGGAGGGGTAGAGATCGTGAAGAAAAGGCTGCGCCTGCTATTGCTGTGAGGGGATCGAGAGGGAGATGGAGAGGCAGCCCCGCTGCTGTTGCAAGAGGGGAGAGATGGAGACCCCGAGTATCGCCAGTCTATCATCGGCCTCCGCCATCGCAGCCCGCGGCCACTTCCTCAGCACCTCGTCCAATTTTCACTGTTTTTTTCCCCCTTGCAACATGTAGAAGCTTCTAAAAAGGAGCTTCATAAGCACCCTTCCCCCCCAAAAGAACTAAAAGGTCTTATTACCTTTCCCCCCCGTGTTTAAACTCATAAGCCCCCTTTTCTCCCCTTAGCCCCTTTCCCGTGGATGTTGGAAACCTTCCCCCCCCGTGTTTAAACTCATAAGCCCCCTTTTCTCCCCTTAGCCCTTTTCCTGTGGATGTTGGAAACCCTTTCCCCCCCGTGTTTAAAAATTTCTTTTAGCCTCCCTTCTCTTGAGGCATCTTGAAACCCTTACCGTGGTCTCTTGAAACCCCTGTCCTCCAAATTTTCCCTAAGGGTCCTTAGACCCTTACTTATAACCTTTAAGGTTACTTTTTCCTTGGAGTTTTCCCTTTAGGGTTTTTCTTCCATAAAAGGTTACTCCAAATAACATTTCCGTTTCCCCCCATGTTTTGTTAAAATCCCCCTTAGGCCATGCAAAAATACCCCTTGGAACTCTCCCGCACCTTGTTTCTTTTCCCACACATAAAAGAAAGAGGAATGTTAAGGGTCGTTTGACACCTTCCTTTTCCACTCAAAAAGTCTCGTAAGGGATTCCACACCTTTTCATTCCTCGTTTGTGCGAGTCATTACAAGGCCATTCATCCCCTCCCATGGCTTTACTGGGTCTTATCCGCAAAAGATTTTGAAACACCCCTTCTTTCGAAATCCCTACTTCAAG
This sequence comes from Lygodium microphyllum, assembly GCF_053477565.2. Taxonomy (NCBI): domain Eukaryota; kingdom Viridiplantae; phylum Streptophyta; class Polypodiopsida; order Schizaeales; family Lygodiaceae; genus Lygodium; species Lygodium microphyllum. The sequence continues at coordinate 125,850,699 of NC_141160.1, read as the reverse complement.
AAGGGAGCCTTCTAAAACTACTTTCGACAGACGGTGCAAGGGAGCGACGATGGAATTCCAAAAAGGAGTTGTAAACCCACTTCCACATCTGAAAGACTACAATTGCGATGCCTCCTAAGAAGGTCCAAGGCGCAGCCACGTGGGAGGGTCATCTCCTGGCATCCACGTGGACATTTCACCCCAATCCCAGGTTTACCTTCCTAATTTTTATTTGGTATTGTTGTAATTCAATCACGCAAGGTTAATTGTTAGAAATAGGATATATCTTTTCTTCTAGATGTTCACGACGAAGGAACTTAGTCATTAATACTTTCAATAAAATATGCAAAATAAAGAAAGCATAAATGGATTTTTGGCAAATAGCCTTATGCATTGAAATCATTTAAAAATTAGATTAATGTCCATTAAAATAGTATACTTCGTTAAAGCCTAGATGTATAAACTACATATCGCACTATTAACCCATATCCTCTTGGCAATGAATCATCATGGAAAGTGCAAAGCATGAAATAATTCTTACGACGCATGATTCTAGGAAATTATCGTTTGTCAAAATTATCAAGTAAAAGGTTGCTTGTTTAGCATGAGATTTGTTCGCAAAGTATAGGAAGGTTAGTTGAAACTAACCCAACCAACTTATGCCTGACCTCAAATCGATAAGTTAGGGTTGAAAAATCAAATTACGCAAAGACAAGAAGTCATGTGTAAATGATCACATAATTATTTTCTAGAGTTAAACAAATTGGGATAAACCTAAAACACCTAAACAGTGGAGTACTCGTTTGAAATGAGTTAAATTCCAAGAAACGCCTATACCTTAAATACTTGCCCACATTCACTGAATGTAGGGACAATGAAAATGTAATTGGAAAGTGAACTAGGGTTTGTCCCTAAGAATCTTACAAGACGGAGCTTGGAACTCTAGGATTGACAATGTCAGCCTAATGTAATCAGGAATAGATTGTTTCGTGACTCCATCAATGAGTAGAATAAGTCTCATGGTTTGATGCGACACTTGCACAACAAGTGCGTAGTCATACGATCTTGTGATTGGATCACAAGGGAATGGCCAAATTCTCGCAATGAGATTGGTGGGTCCTTACGCAAGTTATCTTGCAAGAGGATGAATAATCATCCTAATTTAGTATCTTTCTTGAGTAAGGAAGATTGATTGGAAAATAAAAACTAGCTGATAAACTGAAATAACCAATGAACTTAAGGTTTGACCAAGTCGGGTTAATAGGGTATGCCCTAATCTAGGATATAGGGATGTTGCGAAGTTGCAAGTCGTCTCGGATCGAATGCGGACGCCTTCGAAAGGAAGGATTCATTCCTTAGTAGTTTGCCAACAAAAACGATCAATGGAAATGTTTGTGCTTGCTACAAATTTTAGAGCACTGTTTGGCTTTGTTTGATCAATCAATTAAAAGATAAATGGATATCTATACTTCAGGTTAAAGACCTGAAGGAAGTGGCAGCTTCAGTTACCCCCGACTGCCTGCCTGACCCTAACCAAGGGGGTTGTTAACTGCACCAGGCAAGTGGACCAAACCCGCCGCGAGAGGTCTCTCCGTTGAGCGCTACTTGGAGCACGAGAAGTCTTGGATGCCAACAAGGGGCTCTAGACGCAAATCCCTCGCCTTCTGGGCCCTGCACAAGAGGCTAACGTGACTCGGGATTAGATCTCGAGGCCCGCATACTAGTCTACGGGCGAAAACTTAGATTAGTGATCCCTGTGGATTGTTGGATAGCCTTCAGGCGGATTGTGGATAAGCCTACGGGCTGGAATTCTTTGTATTTCAAAGATAAATATGATAACATGTTAATAAGGAACTTGTCTGATATTGTTTTTCTATGTCAAGTGATAAAATTACGTGAAGGAACCAATGCCTAACGGGTTAATTAAAGAAGATGGTTGTTACATGTTCAACTAATGTATTAGATAATGAAATAACTAAAACAACCCGAGGAAAGTGCAGAGGATGGGCCATAGGTCCGTCCTACAGATGGGTGGTCCCGGTTGGTCGGAAAATTTTCTCAAATCACGATGGACAGCAGGAAGATTGTCAAAGAACACGAACAACAAAAGCGTTGACCTAGAGTTATGATTGAACCCGATTTAGGTTGTTATAGGGGAACGAAATGGGACTAGGCCTTATGGCAGAGAGGTTGAGCTTTGCATCCCTCTCATTTCCCATTCCCCTTGAACCAAGTGCAGCGTGAATCCGCTTCGGACCTGGCATTTCTGCGTAAAGTAGTTCGCTTGGGTACGACGCTAGTTGCCGTTAGGAAATGACCAATAAAGAAAAACCTCATTCAGGTCGATCCTGAGTGGGAACGACCGGAATACTTCTGCTACGTAGCAGATGCGGAAAGCCCTAGATCCCAAACCCCGTAACATTCCATGGGAGTGCTGGGCGGAGCTTTCTAGACATCCTTTCTAATGGACTGCTAAGACGTGTCCTGAAGATACAAGTGGACACGTTACAGTTGGTATCAGAGCCAACCAACAACATAATTGTTTTTATGAAATATTAAAATATTGAAGTAAAGCAAATGTTGATGTTCCAAACATTTCCTTACCTTCAATTCTGTCTTGCAAAATTACGAAGCATGGAACAAGTTCTTAGTATTTCGAATCATGTTTATGATTGCAATGCATTCTCCGCATTATCGACAAAGGGTTGAGATGATGAATATCCTAGAGAAAATCTATAATCCATCACCTTTGTACATGGAACGAAGATGGACGGGTGCTTCAGGAATCTACTATATAGCTGCCCACCGGTTTGCTTATCTGCAAACCAACCTAAAGAGGATCAAGTGGTTGGAAAACCTGAAAGTCGTGAAGCTGTTCATTTTTGTGGAAGCTCACGTAAACTCAACTTTACATATTCGAGGTCGGAGGGTTGAGATGAACTCATATGCATATGAGGAAGTAACCCATGTAATCCCCGCCGACAGGATTAAAGTGTTAGGGCACCATGAAAAGAACGAGTTTCAAAGGAAAGGATACCCTGAACTTCCAATGACTTACCGATCCTTGAAGATCCATAACCCGAAACCATACTATTATACAATTCCTGTAGATAAATGTAATACAACGTTGTTCTCCCCAAACTAAATGTAACAGTTGTCTTATCATCGCAAGAAATGTTGTATTCCGAAAGGGCTATGCCCATATAAATACATATAAGACTTTTTTTTTATCAACGTCTGATTGTGCATGAGAATTGATAAAAAGTTAAGTAGCTACATTGCTTATGTGATAGCAGAATTGAAGATGTAATATAAATCAATAACGTTTATCGTATAATAACGCTAAGAAACCTTTATCCAGGCACAACCCCAAGTACAGGTTCCTAGTTCACCTCCCACATCAAGTACTGCTCTAATGCAAGAGAAGAAGTTTCTTCTCAAGCAGATCAAGCCACCCGGGTTTGATGGGAGAGGTAGGTCCGTCCAAGCCGATGTTGAAATTTGTATTGAATCCATGGAGGATTACTTCGAAGCAGCCGGTACCGCACCTGCCAATCAGGCTATGCTCGCCAAGCTAAAGCTCACCGGCGAAGCCAGGATTTGGTGGAAGCAATGGTGTAGGGATCAAGGGATCGCGGAGGATCCGTTACCTGGGAGAAGCTGAAGAAAGTCATGCAGGAAACATACTTACCACCTGCATATCGCACACAGAAAATGAATGAGTTCTACGAGCTAAAATAGCTCGAGCTCACGGTTGACGCATACTATTCTAAATTTGTCTCACTTCTTAGTCCAAATTTTGTGCTGGTTTAAATCCACTAGCAAATACCCGTCTCGAATCTATGCCTCCATCAGATCTTCAGGACACACTCATTCGAGCGACGCCTATAATTTAAGAGGTGCAGTCTAGACTAAGGGGTAACAAAGCTTGGTCTTATAATGACCCGAACATAGGAGCATTCAGATCTCAGATAAAGAGATTTCAAGGTCATAATCAGGGACAAAGAAAGAAAGCAAGGACTAATCACCGAGACAAAGAAAGATATCCCCAAGACGGCCTTCAATATAAGATATAGGCACTTTGAGTTCCTAGTTATGTCATTCGGGCTTACGAATGCACCTGCCACTTTCAACAGGTTAATGCAGGATATCTTTAGGCCATATCTTGATGATTTCGTACTTGTCTTCTTTGACAAAACTTTAGTCTATTCTAAACAGGAAGAAGATCATGAACCCCAACTTTGGATTGTCCTTGAGACAATGAGGTCACATAAGTTGTATGCTAAGATGAAGAAGTGTTTATTCTTCAAACGTCAGATTGAATATCTGAAATTCATAGTATTAGCAGAAGGAATCTCAGTGGACCGAGCAAAGGTCAGAGATATGTGCTAGAATGGCCAATACCAACATCTCTCAAAGAGATACGCAGCTTTCTTGGATTGACAGGATGGTATAAGGTCTTCATAAAAAACTATGCTTTGATTGGAGCACCTGTGACGGAGTTACTAAAGAAGCAAACAACCATTGCATGGTCAACTCTTGAACAAAATAGCTTCGACAGATTGAAGCAAAGTTTGGTATCAGCACCTATCCTAAAACTTCCAGACCTCAATAAAGAGTTCGAGGTAGTAACTGATGCTAGCATACTTGCCTTGGGATGTGTGCTCATGCAGAAAGATCATCCAGTAGCATACTCTTCAAGGAAACTGAAGAGTCATGAAAAGAATTATGCTATGCATGATCTGGAATTGCTAGATGTCATCCATGCTCTAAAACTTTGGAGACACTACCTATTGGGTAACAATTTTACACTAGTAACGGACCATAAGAGTCTCAAATGGATCTTTACCCAGAATAAGCTCAACATGAGACAACGTTAGTGGATTGAAGTATTGGAGGAATATGACTTTGAAATCAAGTACTGACCAGGTAAAGAGAATGTAGTTGCCGATGCACTTAGTCGCAAGGAATTCCTTAATTCCCTAATCTTGCATAATCCATCAACAGCTAGATCTCTAGCTACCAAAGTATCTATGCCAAGCAATCCAATACTTGAGTTAGCTAGAGAGGAAGCATGCCATGATCCAGCCTATCAAAAGATGCTAAGGGAAATCTCTACCAAAGATCAGAATCAAAAGCTGCATGCTAAGTATCATGAATTTTCTATCAATAGTGGACTTTTCTACTATAGAACGAGGCTGTGTATACCAGCAAGCCAGTCACTTAAGTAGAAGATATTGACAGAGGCTCATGATTCCCCTTTCGCAAGACATCCTGGCTATGCCAAGACTCTCAATGCAGATAGGAAGAGCTACCATTGGGAAAGAATCAAAGGTGACGTTCTCAAATATGTCACCGAGTGTTTGTCTTGTCAACATATCAAAGCCGAACATGTCAATATGCCAGGGAAGCTGCAACCGCTTGACATTCCCTAAATGAAATGGGAATTCATCAGTATGGATTTTGTTGTAGGCCTACCCCAAGTCCAGGGAGGATACAACTTCCTCATGGTTGTGGTTGACATGCTTACTAAGGTTGCACACCTTATTCCAGTAAAGACAAACTATAAAGCCTTAGACATTGCAAGATTGTTTATCAAGGAAATTTTCAAGCTACATGGTTTACCCAGAAGAATCATTAGTGATTGTGATTCTCTCGTCACGTCACACTTCTGGAGAGCCATCTTTGAAGCTATTGGGACTCAACTTTGTTTTAGCACCGCTTACCATCCCCAAACAGATGGCCAAACAGAGCGAGTAAATCAAGTCATGGAGAATATGCTTAGGTCATACTGTTGTCATGAGCCGAAGAGGCGGATTCAATACTTGCCTTCAGTTGAATTTGCCCACAATGCTTCTTACCAACAAAGCACTCAGATGACCCCTTTCCAAGCATTGTTTGGTCATGACTATCGAAGTCCCCTAAATTTCTCATATCAAACCTTAAGGGTTGAAGCTTCAAGGCAGATGTTGGATGACCAAATAAAGTCAATAAGACAGGACATCCAAGCTGCCAAGGATAGATAGAAGGCATACGCGGATTTGAAGCATCAAGATAGAATCTTCAAAGAAGGAGACATGGTCTACATTCGCGTATGGCCAAAGAAGATTTCCCTATCCTTAGGGGATTGCAAGAAGCTAAGCCCAAGGTATTGTGGACCGTACAAGATCCTCAAATGCTTAGGACCTAATGCTTACAAACTGCAACTCCCTGAGAACCTAAAATTTCACAATATATTCCATTCAGCCTATTGAAGAAGTATGTACCTAATTCTAACCATGTACTTGATGACCAACAAATTGTAATGCCTAGTCAAAGGAGTCCTTGAACTAAGACCTGACCGGATCTTAGATGTTAGGGAGAGACAATTGAGATCCAGAACTTTGAGAGAATGCCTCGTCCAATGGAAAGATTATCCCGAAGAGGATGCCACTTGGATAAATGAAGGCACTCTCAACCATCAATATCCCCAGTTTATCTTAAGATGAGGACATTGGGATTCCTCTAAGGGAGAGAGAATGTAACAACTTCGAAAGGATAAATAGACCATTCGCATATGAAACACTCTTAAGGGTAGAATAATGATAGGGAAAATTCCTTTTAATGATATAAAAGTTTTTTTTTTTAAATTTTCCCTCTCCTCCAACCGACAGTCAAGCTGGAGGAAGAGGGGGACTAGTAAGTAGGCAAGCTCCTTTTGTTGGAGCTTGCCAAGGCAATGTTACATGCCCGTCGATACGCAAGTGGGAGGAGGATCTTATCCCCTCCCCTATATAATTGAGGGGGCCGCAGGCTGAAATACAACGGAGGGACAGAGATCATAAAGAAAAGGTTGTGCCTGCTGTTGCTGTGACAGGATCGAGAGTGAGATGGAGAGGCTGCCCCGCCGCTATTGCAAGAGGAGAGAGGTGGGGACGCCGAGTATTACCAGGCTATCATCAGCCTCCGCCATCACAGCCCGCGGCCACTTCGTCAACACATCGTCAAATTTCCACTATTTTTCTCCCCCCTGCCACACATAGAAGCTTCTAAGAAGGAGCTTCATAATCCCCCTTTCCCCCCAAAAAGAACTAAAAGGTCTTATTACCTTTCTCCCCCCGTGTTTAAACTCATAAGCCCCCTTTTCTCCCCTTAGCCCCTTTCCCGTGGATATTGAAACCCCCCCCCCCTCCCCGTGTTTAAACTCATAAGCCCCCTTTTCTCCCCTTTGCCCCTTTCCCGTGGATGTTGGAAACCCTTTCCCCCCGTGTTTAAAAATTTCTTTTAGCCTCCCTTCTCTTGAGGCATCTTGAAACCCTTTCCGTGGCCTCTTGAAACCCCTTTTCTCCAAATTTGCCCTAAGGGTCCTTAGACCCTTACTTATAACCTTTAAGGTTACTTTTTCTTTGGAGTTTCCCCTTTAGGGTTTTTCCCCCATAAAAGGTAACTCCAAATAACCTTTCCTTTTCCCCCATGTTTTGTTAAAATCCCCCTTAGGCCATGCAAAAATACCCCTTGGAACTCTCCCGCACCTTGTTTCTTTTCCCACACGTAAAAGAAAGAGGAATGTTAAGGGTCGTTTCACACCTTCCTTTTCCACTCAAAAAGTCTCTTAAGGGATTCCACACCTTTTCATTCCTCGTTTGTGCGAGTCATTACAAGGCCATTAAGCCCCTCCCATGGCTTTAATGGGTCTTCTCCTCAAAAGATTTTGAAACACCCCTTCTTTCAAAATCCCTACTTCAAGGAGGGAGCCTTCTAACGGTGCAAGGGAGTGACGGTGGAATTCCAAAGAGGAGTTATAAAGTTGCTTCCACGTCCGAAAGACTACAATTGCGATGCCTCCTAAGAAATTCCAAGGCATAGCCGCGGGAGGGTCATCTCCAGGCATCCACGTGGACATCTCACCCCAATCCCAGGTTTTCCTTCCTAATTTTTATTTGGTATTGTTGTAATTCAATCACACAATGTTAATTGTTAGAAATAGGATATATCTTTTGTCCTAGATATTCATGACGGAGGAACTTAGTCATTAATACTTTCAATAAAATATGCAAAATAAAGAAAGCATAAATGGATTTTTGGCAAATAGCCTTATGCATTGAAATGATTTAAAAATTAGATTAATGTCCATTAAAATAGTATACTTCGTTTAAGCCTAGATGTATAAACTACATATTACACTATTAACCCATATCCTCTTTGCAATGAATCATCATGGAAAGTGCAAAGCATGAAATAATTCTTACGATGCATGATTCTAGGGAACTATCGTTTGTCAAAATTATCAAGTAAAAGGTTGCTTGTTTAGCATGAATTTTCTTCGCAAAGTATAGGAAGATTAGTTGGAACTAACCTAACCTATGCCTCACCTCAAATCGATAAGTTAGGGTTGAAAAATCAAATTACACATAGACAACAAGCCATGTAGAAATGATCGCGTAATTATTTTCTAGAGTTAAACAAATTGGCATAACCTAAAACACCTAAACTGCGGAGTACTCGTTTGAAATGAGTTAAATTCCAAGAAACCCCTATACCTTAAATACTTGTCCGCATTCACGGAATGTAGGGACAATGAAAATGTAATTGGAAAGTGAACTATGGTTTGTCTCTAAGAATCTTACGAGATGGAGCTTGGAACTCCAGGATTGACAATGTCAGCCTAACGTAATCAGGAATAGATTGTTTCGTGACTCCATCAATGAGTAGAATAAGTCTCATGGTTCGATGCCACACTTGCGCAGCAAGTGCGTAGTCATACGATCTTGTGATTGGATCACAAGGAAATGGCCAAATTCTCACAATGAGATTTGCATGTCCTTGCGCAAGCTATCTTACAAGAGGATGAATAATCATGCTAATTTAGTATCTTTCTTGAGTAAGGAAGATTGATTAGAAACTAAAAACTAGCCGATAAACTGAAATAACCAATGAACTTAAGGTTTGACCAAGTTGGGTTAATAGGGTATGCCCTAATCCAGGATATACGGATCTTGCCAAGTTGCAAGTCATCTCGGATCGAGTGCAGATGCATTCGAAAGGAAGGATTCATTTCTTAGCAATTTGCCAACAAAAATGATCAATGGAAATGTTTGTGCTTGCTACAAATTTTAGAGCACTGTTTGGCTTTGTTTGATCAATCAATTAAAAGATTAATGGATATCCATACTTCAGGTTAAAGGCTTGAAGGGAGTGGCAGCTTCAGTTACCCCAGACTACCTGTGTGGCCCTAACCAAGGGGGTTGTTAACTGCACCGGGCAAGTGGACCGAACCCGCCGCGAGAGGTTTCTCTGTTGAGCGCTACTTGGAGCAGGAGGACGCTTGGGTGCCAGGGGAGGCTCTGGCCACAAATCCCTCGCCTTCCGAGCCCTGCACAAGAGGCTAACGTGACTCGGGATTGGATCACGAGGCCCGCATACTAGTCTACGGGCAGAAACTTAGATTAGTGATCCCTATGGATTGCTGGATAGCCTTCAGGTGGATTGTGGATTAGCCTACGGGCTGGACTTCTTTGTATTTCAAATATAAATATGATTACTTGTTAATAAGGAACTTGTCTGATATTGTTTTCCTATGTCAAGTGATAAAATTACGTGAAGGAACCAGTGCCTAACGGGTTAATTAAAGAAGATGGTTGTTACATATCCAACTAATGTATTAGGTAATTAAATAACTAGAAAAACCCGAGGAAAGTGAGGAGGATGGGCCATAGGTCCGTCCTATGGATGGGTGGTCCCGGTTGGTTGGGAACTTTTCTCAAATCACGATGGACAGCAGGAAGATCGTCAAAGAACAGGAACAACAAAAGCGTTGAGCTAGAGTTATGATTGAACCCGAATTGTGCTGTTTTAGGGGAACGGAATGAGACTATGCCTTATGGCAGAGAGATTGAGCTTTGCATCCCTCTCATTTCCCATTTTCCTTGAACCAAGTGCAATGTGAATCGAGGCATTTCTGCGTAAAGAAGTTCGCTTGGGTACGACGCTAGTTGCCGTTAGGAAATGACCAATAAAGAAAACCCTAATTTAGGTCGATCCTAAGTGGAAATGGCCAGAATACTTCTGCTACGTGGCAGACGCAGAAAGCCCTAGATCGCAAACCCTGTAACATTCCGTGGGAGTGCTAGGCAGAGCTTTCTAGACATCCTTTCGGATGGACTGCTAAGACGTATCCTGAAGATACAAGTGGACACGTTATAGTTGGTATCAGAGCCAACCAACAAGGGAATTGTTTTTATAAAATCTTAATAAGTTGAAGTAAAGCAAATGTTGATGTTCCAAACATTTCCTTACCTTCAATTCTTTCTTGTAGAATTACGAAGCGTGGAACAAGTTCTTAGTATTTTGAATCATGTTTATGACTGCAATGCATTCTCCGCATTATCGACAAAGGGTTGAGATGATGAACATCCTAGAGAAAATCTATAATCCATCACCTTTGTACATGGAACAAAGATGGAGGAGTGCTTCAGGAATCTACTATAAAGCTGCCCACCGGTTTTCTTATCTACAAACCAACCTAAAGAGGATCAAGTGGTTGGAAGACCTCAAAGTCGTGAAGTTGTTCATTTTTGTGGAAGCTCACGTAAACTCAACTTTACATATTCGAGGTCAGAGGGTTGAGATGAACTCATATGTATATAAGGAAGTAACCCGTGTAATCCCCGCCGACAGGATTAAAGTGTTAGGGCGCCATGACAAGAATGGGTTCCAAAGGAAAGGATACCCTGAACTTCCAATGACTTACCGATTCCTAAAGATCCATGACCCAAAATCATACTATTATATAGTTCATGTAGATAAATGTAATACAACGTAGTTCTCCCCAAACTAAATGTAACAGTTGGCTTATCATTGCAAGAAATATTGTATTCCAAAAGGGCTATGCCCATATAAATACATATAAGACTTTTTTTTACTAATGTCTGATTGTGCATGAGAATTGATAAAAAGTTAAGTAGCTACATTGCTTACGTGATAGCAGAATTGAAGATGTAATATAAATTAATAACGATTATCGTATAATAACGTTAAGAAACCTTTATCTAGGCACAACCCCAAGTACAGGTTCCTAGTTCGCCTCCTACATCAAGTATTGTTATAATCCAGGAGAAGAAGTTTCTTCTCAAGTAGATCAAGCCACCCAAGTTTGATGGGAGAGGCAGGTCCGTCCAAGCCGATGCTGAAATTTGGATTGAATCCATGGAGGATTACTTTGAAGCAGCCGCTACCCCACCCGCCAATCAGGATATGCTCACCAAGCTAAAGCTCACCGGCGAAGCAAGGCTTTGGTGGAAGGAATGGTGCAGGGATCAAGGGATCGCGAAGGAATCTGTTACCTGGGCAAAGCTAAAGAAAGCCGTGCAGGGAAGATACTTACCACTTGCATATTGCACGCAAAAAATGAATGAGTTCTACGATTTAAAACAGCTGGGGCTCATGCTTGACGCATACTATTCTAAATTTGTCTCACTTCTTAAGTATGCACCACACATGGACATGACATAGCAGGTGCCCAAATTTTGTGCTGGTTCAAAATCCAACAGTAAATACTCGTCTCAAATCTATGCATCCATTAGATCTTTAGGACGCACTCATTCGAGCGGCACCTATAATTCAGGAGGTGAAGTCTAGACCAAGGGGTAACAAAGCTTAGTCTTATAATGACCCGAACAGAGGAGCATTCAGACCTCAGATAAAGAGAGTTCAAGGTCATAATCAGGGACAAAGAAAGAAAGCAAGGACTAATAATGTCAACAATTTTGTTCCTACTCAAAGCAATGGCCGAAACCTTCGTTGTTTCCATTGCAACGAACCCGGTCACTTCAAGAGGCAATGTCCCAAGCTTGGTGGGGGACATCGCCAAGCACCTTCCCAAGGAATGGGCCGTGGTCAAGGAGCCGCTACCCAAGGCAGAGAAAGAACTTCATGCATTGTTAATAGGCAAATGTGTGAAGAAGAAGATCCGAATATGGAAGCAGAGTTCGAAAGGGTGATAGTCCATGCCGCTCTACACAAGAAAATGCTAAATTGCTAGTTCTGGGTGATTCACAGACACCGTCGGACTATCAAGGTAAAAGTATCAAGATCCTAATTGATTGTGGTAGTACATATTCCTTTATCTCACCAACATGTGCAAAAAGATTAGGAATAGCCACATTAGAAGCATCTACCTTGCTTGTGGAATTGGCAAATGGTCGTGAGGTTACTTGTACCAGGCAAAGTGCTAAGGTTGAATTATATCTAGGAGGAAAAAAGACTTTGATCAAATTCAGAGTCATGAATTTAGGTATCCATGAGTGTCTACTCGGAATGGATTGGATTAAGCCTAATGACGCCCACATTCATTGTGGAAAGGGTTAAGTTTCCTTTCAAAAATCTGAAAGGAAATTAGTCACAACACAAGGTGAAGCTAGAGTTCCAAGAATCCAATTAGCAAAAGTATCTCGGATTATAAAAGGAGTCAAAAAAGGATTACTTGTCTACTTGATCAAACTCAACAAGTTAGATCAGAAACAAGAGTCTAATGAAGGACCTTCTTGTCTAAAGGAATACGCGGACATATTCCCTAAAGAGTTGACAGAACTCCCGCCTCAAAGAGAAGTGGATCATGAGATTAAGTTAGTACCAGGAGCTGCACCAATTGCAAAGAGACCTTATAGAATGTCCATACCATAAGAAATTGAGCTGAAGGAACAACTCAAGCAACTACTAGATTAGGGCTACATCCAGCCTAGCAGTTCACCGTGGGGAGCTCTAGTACTATTCCAGAAAAGGAAAGATGGGACACTTTGACTATGTATTGATTACCGAGGGTTGAATCAATCAACCGTTAAGAACAAGTACCCTATCCTTAGAATAGATGAGCTTCTTGATCGTCTTCAAGGTGCAAAGATCTTCTCCAAGATTGATCTTAGGTCAGGTTACTATAAGATAAGGATCAAGGAAGATAATATCCCCAAGACGGCCTTCAATACAAGATATAGGCACTTTGAGTTCCTAGTTATGTCATTCGGGCTTACAAATGCACCTGCCACTTTCAACAGGTTAATGCAGGATATCTTTAGGCCATATCTTGATGATTTTGTACTTGTCTTCTTTGACAACACTTTAGTCTATTCTAAACAAGAAGAAGATCATGAACCCCAACTTCGGATTTTGTCCTTGACACAATGAGGTCACATAAGCTGTATTCTAAGATAAAGAAGTATTCATTCTTCAAACGTCAAATTGAATATTTGGGATTCATAGTATCAGCAGAAGGAATCTCAGTGAACCCAGCCAAGGTCAGAGATGTGCTAGAATGGCCAATACCAACATCTCTCAAAGAGATATGTAGCTTTCTTGGATTGACGAGATGGTATAGGGTCTTCATAAGAAACTATGCTTTGATTGCAGCACCTTTGACGGACTTACTAAAGAAGCAAACAACCATTGCATGGTCAACTCTTGAACAAAACAACTTTGACATATTGAAGCAAAGTTTGGTATCAGCACCAATTCTAAAACTTCTAGACCTCAATAAAGAGTTCAAGATACTAACTGATGCTAGCATACTTGCCTTGGGATGTGTGCTCATGCAAGAAGATCATCTAGTAGCATACTCTTCAAGGAAATTGAAGAGTCATGAAAAGAATTATGCTACGCATGATGTGGAATTTCTAGATGATTTGAAATCAAGTACCGACTAGGTAAAGAGAATGTAGTTGCCGATGCACTTACTCGCAAGGCATTCCTTAATTCCCTAATCTTGCAGAATCCATCAACAGCTAGATCTCTAGCTATCAAAGTATCTATGACAAGCAATCCAATACTTGAGTTAGCTAAAGAGGAATCATGCCATGATCCAACCTATCAAAAGATGCTAAGGGAAATCTCTACCAAAGATCAGGATCAAAAGTTGCATGCTAAGTATCATGAATTTTCTATCAATAGTGGACTTTTCTACTATAGAACGAGGCTGTGTATACGAGCAAGCCAGTCACTTAAGCAGAAGATATTGAGGGAAGCTCATGATTCCCCTTTGACTTTAATATTTTTCTCCTCTACCATGATTATCCTCTTGCTCTCTCTTACCATGACTATAGTTGCTTGCACTATCATTATAATCATTGTTTCTATTTTTGCTTCGTTAGGTCATCTTTCAACTAATGGGGGAGAATAATAGATGGTGACATGTGATCCCCATTTTTTCATATCTTAGAGGGATATATGGACTTGTTCTATCAACCCACAAAGCATTCGGAGAATTCATTGTTTCCACTCTTTCATCTTCCCTCCATATGAGTTTGCCAAGGCCTTAATGATAGATGGATGTCCATGTTCACTTTTTCCAGCCTAGTTTTAAGAACCAGCTTTATCACCAAGGGAGAGAAAGAACTCCCATACTTCATCTGCATCCAATTCAACCCTATTTGCTATAGTTTTTCCAAAACACCCACATCAACACAAAATCGATTCCAAGAGAAATGTAAACACTACCTAACTAGTATTTTTCCTAAGTGCTTTTCCTTCTACTTGATTTATGAGGTCTTCACACATAAGCACGAGGTACCGTATCTACCATAAACCTGTAGGGATAGTGACCAAATCCACTACCCATTTGAAATCTCGAGGAAGTTACTGTATGCACATCCTCTATATCATGTGCATGTAATATATATGGGATGTATAGGGTATATTATACCCTATATATTCAATAACTAATAAAGGCATTCATCCACATGCACAAGATGAGCGATCCATATCAAATAGAAGATGCATGCACTAAGAAACATCATGACTTTTTAATATATTAGAGCATAGCTATCAATCTTAAATAGTGAAGCATCCTATCCATAGGGGCCACACATGTGATCTACAATTAGCACCTCCTCAATACCAAAGATAGATTTTTCATGCAACAGAGTGATATGCACTTCCTCTAATCGAGTCAAAAGCTTATTGCAATCAATTATGTGGTCAGCAATAAACATCTTGCAACCCCTCTCATCCAACTCCTTATTCTTTTGTTGCATTTCGTAGCCCTTAATAGGGGCACCATCAAGAAAGGGCATCATGACTATGAGGATATAGTCTCTCAAGACCTTATGCATCACATTCATCATATGGATAATTGAGTCAGTCGCCCCCCTATGGAAGGGTATGCATGCATACTAAGCCAAGTGGTGTTCTCATAGTAGTGATATCTTAGCTCTCTAATGCAAGCTAAAATTGATTGTAGTGAGAATATGAATCTCCCATGGAATAAATAGCCTTGTAAACAAAGGTCTCTGCAAACTCCTCTACAATAGACTAGGCACCTATATTCCTTACTGTCACCTTGTTGACTCATTGCGTATCCTATATAGACCACAATGCCCAATTCTTCTTTGGGCATGTAAACCAATGATTAGAGTATGGAGCTAAATATGGCTCCAAATGTAATATTCCGATTTGCTAAACACACATGTAAACTGCCTCAAATGAAAATGAAAATTGGCCCCTTATCCCCCCAGCCGATTGATGAGCTGGAGGGGGAGGGAAATAGAATGGCTAGCAAAGCTCCTTGCTGGACCTTCCTCATCACGGATCGCCATGGAGTCGACAGGTAGGGAGGAATGATCTCCCTCCCCTCCCCTATTTAAATCGAGGGGGACGTCGTGAGGAGGGAGGGTCCTCCCATGGTGAAGGAGACGAAGCTGAGAAAAACAGTCGGGGACACTGGGCATCGTGAGGGGAGAGAGTGCTGCCGCCTGCTGTGTCACCAGGAGATGCCGTTGTTAGCTGTGAGGGAGAGAGGAATGAGATACGGAGGACAAGGGGAGAAGGGCTGCCATTGCCGTGTAGAGGGAGCCGCCATCCGACTGCCAAGAGGGTGAGGAGGTGATCTTCGTGCCACGCTGCCTCTTGGGGAAGTCATTTCCCCCATGTGTAGAAGCTCCCTGAAGCATCTGGAAGCTTCTAAGGGGGCTTCATAAGCCCCCTTTCCCCCCCTCATAAAAGGTTTAACCCTTAGGCTCCCTTTCTTATAAGCCTTTAAGATTACCCCCCTGGAATTTCCCCCTTAGGGCTCTATAAGCCTTTCCCCCCCCCAAAATTCTCCCTACTATTCCCCCCCTAGGTTTTAAATTCCCTTTTCCCCTTCAGGCCCTCCCTTGGCTTTGGGAACCTACCCCCCCCCCCCCCCCCCCCGTGTCTTATTCCCCTAAGCCCTTTTCACCCCCTTATAAACCTTTTAACCTTTTTTACCCCCTCATAACTCTTTTATTTCCACAAACCCCTAAGCTTTTTCTTAATCCCCCATTATTATCAAAATCCAAATCATCATCATGGCCTTGGATGATATCCCGTAAGGAAAAAGGTAGCCCGTGAGATAAAAGATAGGGAGGGAAAGTAAAGGGAGTGAAAAGAAGGAGTGAAGGAGGAAGAGTGGGAAAAAGATAAAAGATAGGGAAGGAAGTAGAGGATAAGGAAGTGAAGTAAAATATAAGGAAGGGAAGTAGGGAGGACTGAAGGGAAAAAAAGGGAGTAGTGTGAAAGAAGTAGAGGGTGAGGAAAAGGTAAAGAAGAGTAAGAAAGGAGTAAAAGAGTTAGAAAAGAAAAGGAATAGAGGAAGGGCAAGGAAGGAGAATAAGTGTCTTCTATTCCTTTACCCCAAGTCAAGTCCTCCAAGGGTTCCTGAGGTTGCAAAACCACGCTCACCCATAAACTTTTTTTCCACAGAGACGGTGGAATTCCAGAAGAAAGAGAAAAATGCTATCTCACATTTGAATTACGATGCCGCCTAAGAAAGTCCAAGGTGTAGCTACGCGAGGGTCATCTCCCGATATCCATGTGGATATCTCACCCCAAAACCAGGTTTTTCTTCTTGGCTTTAATTCGGTTTTTAGTCGATCATGCAAAGAGAAATTGTTAGGGATAGGATATATTTGTCCGAGTTATTTATAATGAAGGATTTTAGCTTATTTAAATGAATGATAATGTATAGGACTTAGTTTCCTTCGAATTGCATCAAGCATTATAAATTACGAGCAGATTATCCATTTACTATAGTAGTATATTTTAGTTAAATCCTAAAGATATAGAAATTATATCTTGCACCATTAGTCTTATTCCTTTCACAACAAATCATTGTAAATGGTTAAGTTCATGAAAGGTTTCTTTCGATGCTCAAATTACTAGGAAGTTATCTTTGCTAATTGCACATCTTAGCAAGGCAAATATTGTTATTTGGCATGAGTTCATCTGTAAGGGAAACGGAAGTTAAAATTAAACTGTATTGACTGGAAAGTAAATTGTCACAAGGATAGCAAAAACCGTGACAAGACGATTAATATTACCTTCCAAAAGATAACTAAACTAATCTAAACATAGAAATATTCATACCCTAAGCACTTGACTACTTTCCTTACTGTAGGGACAATAAATTCGTAAAGATAAGGAACTAGGGTTTGTCCCTAAGGTTCTTTAAAAAAAAAGAAACCCTAGGCCTGACATACGTCAATTTAAAGGATCTAAATAGATTACTCCATCGCAGGACTTGCGCAACAAGTACGAAATCATTTAGTCTTGTGATTGATTCACAAGGAGAAAGGGTAAAAACCCTCATCAAGGATGGTAGATCCCTACGCAAGTTATCTTGAAAAAGGACGTATTTTTGGATATCCTTCTAAATAAGGAATGTTGTAAACCGGAAACTAGCATATCTAAGGAACTTAGGGTTGACCAATTTGGGTTAATAAGGTACGCCCTACACCGGAATGTAAAATATCTTGCCAATTTTACAAGATACCTTGGGAACGAGTGCTGATACACTCAAAAGGAAAGAACACTTCCTTAGCAGTTTGCCAAACAACACGACTGATTAATGGAAATGTTTGTGCTTGCTAGAGATTTTAGGGCTCTGTTTGAATATGAATCACAAATTAAATGATTACCTATACTTCAGGTTAAAGGCCTGAAGGGAGAGGCAGCTTCAGTTACCCCCGACTGCCTGCCTGACCCTAACCAAGGGGGTTGTTGACCGCGCCGGGAACGTGGACCGAACCCCCCGCGAGAGGTCTCTCCGTTGAGTTCTACTTGGAGCAGGAGGACGCTTGGGTGCCAGGGGGGCTCTGGCCGTAAATCCCTCGCCTTCCGGGTCCTGCACAAGAGGCTAACGTGACTCGGGATTGGATCTCGAGGCCCGCATACTAGTTTACGGGCGGAAGCTTGGAATAGTGATCCCTGGGAATCACTGGATAGCCTTCGGGCGGATTATGGACAAGCTTACGGGCGGAACTCCTTGTATTTCAAAGACAAAATGATGAAATGTTAAAAGAACTTGCTTGATATTGTTTTTCTATGTCACGTGATAAGATTACGTGAAGGAACCAGTGCTTAACAGGGTTAATTAAAGAAGCTGATTGTTATATGTCAAATTAATGTGTTAGCTAATTACATAACTAAAACAAACCAAGGAAAGTGCGGAGGATGGTCCATGGGTCCGTCCTACGGTTGGGTGGTCCCGGTTAGCCGGGAACTTTTCTCAAAAATCTCGAAGAATAGCGGAATGATCATCATCATCAAAACGAATAACGAGAACGATGACCTAGAGTTACGTCTTACCCGATTTACATTGTTTTAGGGGAACGGAATGGGACTATGCCTTATGGCAGAGAGGTTGAGCCTTGCATCCCTCTCGTTTCCCATTCTCCTTGAACCAAGTGCAACGTAAATCCACTTCGGACCTGGTGTTTCTGCATAAAGTAGTTCGCTCGGGTTTGACGCTAGTTGCTGTTAGATAATGACCAGTCAGGAAAACCCTAATTCCGGTCGATCCTAAGTGGGAACGGCCAGGATACTTCCGCTACATGGCAGACGCGGAAAGACCTAGATCGAAAAACCTGTAACATTCCATGGGAGTGTCGGGCGGAGTTTTCTAGACATCCTTTCCAATGGACTGCAAAGACGTGTCCTAGATGATACTAGGAGACACGTTACAGTTGGTATCAGAGCCGACCAACAACGGAATTGTTTTTATGAGATCTCAATAAAATGAAGTAAAGAAATTGTTGTTGTCCAAACATTTTCTCATCTTCAATGCTGTCTTGCAGAACTATGAAGCGTGGAACAAGTTTTTGGTATTTCGGGTCATGTTTATGACTGCAATGCATTCTCCCCTTTATAGACAAAGAATTGGGATGATGAACATCTTGGAGCAGATTTATAATCCATCACCTTTATACATAGAACGAAGATGGACGGGGTCTTCAGGAATCTACTATATAGCCGCCCACCGGTTTGCTTATCTACAGACTAACCTAAAGAGGATCAAGTGATTGGAAGACTTGAAAGTCGTGAAGCTGTTCATTTTTGTGGTAGCTCACGTAAATTCGACTTTACATATTCAAGGTCGGAGGGTTGAAATGAACTCATATGTATATGAGGAAGTAACCCGTGTAATCCCAGCCGAGAGGATTAAAGTGTTGGGCCGCCATGAGAAGTATGGATTCCAACGGAAAGGGTATCGTGAACTTCCAATGAATTATCGATTCCTAAAGATCCATGACCCAAAAACCCTACTATTACAGAGTTCCTGTAGACAAATGCAATACAATGTTGTTCTCTCCAAACTGAATGTAATGATTGGCCTATCATCACACGAAATGTCGTATTCAAAAAGGCTATGCCCATGTAAATACAAATAAATACTTCTTTTTATCAATATCTGGCTGTGCATAAGAGTTGTTAAAAAGTTAAGTAGCTACATTGTTTACGAGATAGCTGAACTAAAAATGAAAAGCTAACGTCGATTATCATATAATAAATGTTAAGAAAACTTTTATCTAGGCAGAACCCCAGGTACAGGTTCCAAATTCGCCTCCTACATCAAGTATTGCTATGACCTAGGAGAAGAAGTTCCTCCTCAAGCAGATAAAGCCACCCGAGTTTGACGGGAGAGGCAGATTCGTCCAGGCTGATGTTGAAATTTGGATTGAATCCATGGAGGATTACTTTGAAGCAGTTGGTACTGCACCTACCAATCAGGCCATGCTCGCCAAGTTAAAGCTCACCAGCGAAGCCAGACTTTGGTGGAAGCGAATATTGGCAATGTCCCAAGCCAGATTTTCTCTATATTCAAAAATCGCGTCTAAATGTGCGTCTATGAGGCCTTTTTGTTGTAGCGAGCTTGCCAAGTATCAAAATAGTAACCAATTTAAGTAATGGAAACTTTGTACTTTCCCACAGGGTGAGCAAGACGTCTATGTGTGAGTCAAAACAAAATCCTAGTGAGGATAGCTAGAGAGTTCCAAAGGAACTACTTAGGGCACATTAGGACAAAAGAAAACTACATAGTAGGAATCCTCCTAGAACGATAGTAGATACTCCAGCTACTACTAGGAACAATACAACAACCTTTAAAGCTTTTAGAGCTAGAATTATATCCAAAAGGAAGAGGATACCCATTGCATATAATTGGAAGCAACAATGGAGAGGTAGCACCAAGCTATATGGGTTTCTAAAGCGTTACTACATGCTCAAGGGTATTATGTAGGAAAGTAATGCATTTGGTTGCCTAAAGTGCCTGCAGAGCCACCTCCATTGAGTATAGCTCGATTCCCATTGAAGTCAAAGAGGAAAATCCAAATAGAGAACTAGGTCACATAGCAAACACTTGAGCAAAAAAAAACAAACAAGTTAGGGACTAAAAGCTCTTTCTTGTGACACGTGAGTTTGCAATTCTAGAAGAGAACCTGCTTGAGATGCCTACTAATCCACATAAAGAAATTGTGGTGCTTAGGAAGTTAGAAACCCAAGAGGAGGAAATAAAGTAGCCACGTCCATGTATTACTACTCAATTTAAAAGATAAAATCCAAGGAGGGCATGATGGAGCCATTGAATTTTAATAAGTGACAATGTGAGGCACTTGTTGGTCAGTCCTTTGTCCTCCAAGCTCAAACAAAAGAGCTTGAAGCAGCAGTAAGATAATGCAACTACTCAATCCACTAAAAGAATCCACAAGAGACAACCAAGAAAATATGAAAAAATCAATAACCACCCTCTAATAGTGTTTTCCATGGCAAATGTAGAAACACTAAATTTGAGACTACTTCCAATCTGTCTCAAGATCCAAGCGTATATTTATCTTTCAATTCCAAGGTGGCGCAAGTTGATGCATGCTACCTTTCATGATGAGGGTCAAGGGACTTACACCCATCTTGGAGGGGAGTAATGCTAATGGTGCGCAGATCGGACGCAGGTAGCTCACGTAGTGAATTCCCAAAGGTCCCCAAGAACAAAGCACTCTACTTTTTAGCACAAAAACCAATGTGAAAGCAAGCACGACATGAGACAAGAGACAAATTGGGTTCAATCTCCCCCATGCCTTGTGTGAGCGCTTCACAAAGCATGTATTTAATATATATTTCAAATCTTTTTGCTCAAAAATAGCCCAATTACAAAAATATGACAAGCTTTTAGCTTTTGAGTTTGCTTTCTACCAAAAATAGGAAAATAAAGCTAATGGACGGTGCCCAAAGAGTCTGGCACGCCCAATCTCAATGTCCAAATAAAAATAACATATCCAGGCGCATAAGCGCATACAAAATAATAATAAATAATCGATGTCTCTATAGACATAATCAAAATATAGGCGTGACGCCTATCAAAATATAGTCGAAAGGTCGAAAACCCGCTAGACTCCAATGCTTTCCTCCGCACTGCTGCTATCTCTACACATCAACTGAAGCATTCACAATCGTTAGTAAAATAACACAATTAAACCGACAAAAGTGAATACCTAGCAGTCTTCAGCTTCATAAATAAATCAACTGGTTAGAAATAAATCCTAACCTTAATTTATTACGAGTGCGCACTCTAAACTCATAAACGTTTATTAATTTAATATGCATTTTGCGGAATCACCCGCTATGGAATCACCCATGTACACACTAAATTAATGAAACGCCCGAAAAGGACAGGCGTCCCCATCAACTTCTCGCACAAAGAATCCTCTTTGCGTATGAGCCCCGGTCATCTAAGTTTACGGAATCCACCGTAAAACCTCACGGAATCCACCGTGGAATATGCCTCCTGGCATCAGCTAATGATAAAAAGCAAAGAAGAATGCAAAGTGAATTGTTAGATTTGTAATTCACGATGGTAGGAGCTATCTTAGTTGGA